>NC_140751.1:9947500-11170000 GCF_051527215.1 Medicago sativa
ATCAAATTAGGAATGATTTTCTGTATTATATGATGTTGATGACAGTTTTTATTTTTTTTTATGCTATGAATTGTAATGTCCCTTTTGAACTTTCAAAATTTGTTGTTGGATCCTTATTCTAATCACATAGATTACTTGGGCATGGTTTCAACTCACGTGTTGGTTTAGTTTTAGAAATAACTTTCATTATGCTTTTGATTTTTTATGTATTATGTATTCAAGCTCTACTTTACTGGTGTGATCTAGGTTATAATGATACGAATGAAATGACTGTGTAATTGTATAGTTCAAATTTAGTTGGATTATTATTTTAATTATAGTTTTTTGTTTTCCTTATTTTGTTATGAACAGATGGAGCTTCCAGAATGGACAGATATTGTGAAGACTGCAAGGTTTAAGGAGTTGGCTCCTTATGACCCTGACTGGTACTACGTCAGAGCTGGTGAGTTTCTTGTGTTTGATTTTGTGCATTTCCTGGTCCCTTGTTTAAATTAACAAAAAAATAACTTTCGAGGGAACATTTTTTGATCAACCTGTTGTTGAAAATTGCAATGTGTTTTTTGTGCCGCAGCTTCCATGGCCAGGAAGATCTACTTGAGGGGTGGACTCGGTGTTGGTGCATTCCAGAGGATTTATGGTGGAAGTCAGAGAAATGGCAGTCGTCCACCTCATTTCTGCAAGAGCAGTGGTTCCATTGCTCGCCACATTCTTCAACAGTTGCAGAACATGAACCTTATTGAGATGGACACCAAGGGGTAAGAACTCATTATCTTTGTTAGCCTGCTACGGTTTACAATAGGGAATAGGACGATTAAGAGAATAGTAACAATAGATTAGTCTAAGCCGCAATGTAAATCAAATAGTTATTTTAATGTTCACTTGTATCCTGATACCAACATTTGTTGAGCAGTAGTTGATGCTTTTCTGCATCTGTGCTTTTATTTATAGTGATTGGCATTTGCTCAAAAATAGTTTATGCTATTCTGCATCAGCCCTTCATATCATGTTTTTAACATTGATTTTTCTTTATCACAGTGGCAGGAAGATCACTTCCAGTGGCAGGAGGGATTTGGACCAAGTTGCTGGACGTATTGTTATTGCACCTTGATCTGTGTTGAGTTTTGTGTTTTGAGATATGTGATGATAACAAAGATAATGTTCAATTTTGATTTTAGTTATTGAGTGTCTTATGTATTAAGACTTGTTCAATGCTATGTTGCTTTAGTCTTTTAGATTGTCTTGTCACATTTTATTCACTGGAATTTTTGGAATTTCACCCTTAAAATTCTTGTTTGTTAAGTTTGCTTTACATAATTATACCTATCAACCGTCTTGCATTGTTATATCTTCACTGCTTGTTCCCAGTTACAACTTATTAACAATCATGTGGCATCTGCATATTATCAAGCATGAATGGCATGTTTAATTTTCCTCACTTCACCTCTACTTGAAGTTTTGCTTGTTGGTGGTAGCACCTAAGCTCCCAACCTTTCATTTTACATTCAGTAAATGTGGTTTTGTTAAATCTCTTTGGAACAAGTCAGATTTTGATTTCATCTGACGTGATTATATATTTATAAACACTCGAGTTACATGTTAATTTTTTATGGACTAAAATCAAAATTTGCTATATTTATAAGGACGAAAAACTTATTTAACCCTATTTATAAACACTCAAGTTACATGTTAATTTCACTCATACACTGCTGATTTGAAAACATTTGCTGGATTTTAGTTAGAATGTTGTTGAGTGAAGAAAATGCCTATAATCAATACGCTCTAATTTTATCTCTTAAGTGCTAAGGAAATGTTTAATGTTCCGATGTCATAGTTTCCCTACTCTGTAAAATTGCCACCATCAAAATTTTATGTTTTTTTGAAACTCGTATCTTGCCCTCTATCAAAATTGGCT
This sequence comes from Medicago sativa, assembly GCF_051527215.1. Classification (NCBI taxonomy): domain Eukaryota; kingdom Viridiplantae; phylum Streptophyta; class Magnoliopsida; order Fabales; family Fabaceae; genus Medicago; species Medicago sativa. The sequence goes on from NC_140751.1 coordinate 9,949,413, forward strand.
TCATTGCTCCTACTTGCACGAACTGATACTTCTGAGTATTTTTAAAGAGGTCTAGATCATCTGGTTCAGGTGACAAAGGCAAATATGTTAACATATAATCACCACAAATGTACTAGGCTTATTTTGGGGTGAAAAGTTAAAGCAATAACAAGATTCAGCAGATATCAAACACCACAGCAACCAACAACAAAAATCCAGATAGCAACAAAAGACATCTAACTTCACTCCATAAAATATTCGAACAGCAACTCACTCACTAAACAGAACACAACTGATGCTACAAGCTACAGCTGGGTGGGAACCCAGTCCCACACTTTAAAGTTCAGATGAAAAAAAGGCAAAAATGGAACCCCTTAAAGTACAAGATACCATCACCTTAGACCAAGAAAGACAATAAAACATACAACAAGTAAAACTTGCAAGGACTAAACCCATATTTTAACCTAGTTAAAATGATTCTTTAAGTTATATTTAGTGAAAAATAGTTGAACAACAAATGAATCCTTCTATTATTTCATAGCATTACAACAATTTAAAAAACCAGTCTACCATATGAGTTGTTGAAATTGGCAAAATATCTCAGAAAAATATTTGGGACAAAAAACATACCAATCAGCGCATTCCTCCAATTTTGATATCAAGAAGTTTGGACAATTAAGATTTTAGAAGTTTTCTTTGTCATTTTATCATTGTAGTCTTTCGATGTTAAATATCTAATAACATTATCATCAATTGAACATCAAAGCACCAGTGGTCTAGTGGTAGAATAGTACCCTGCCACGGTACAGACCCGGGTTCGATTCCCGGCTGGTGCAATCTTGAGGGAGCTATGATGATAATATTTGTGTTGTTCGGTAACATCACTTCTCCTGAAACATTTAATGTGTTGTTCGGTAACATCACTTCTCCTGAAACTTCTCCTGAAACATTTAATGTGTTGTTCGGTAACATCACTTCTCCTGAAACATTGGATGAAAATCACTTCTCCTGAAAATCACTTCTCCTGAAACATTTAATGTGTTGTTCGGTAACATCACTTCTCCTGATTAATGTGTTGTTCGGTAACATCACTTCTCCTGAAACTTCTCCTGAAACATTTAATGTGTTGTTCGGTAACATCACTTCTCCTGAAACATTGGATGAAAATCACTTCTCCTGAAAATCACTTCTCCTGAAACATTTAATGTGTTGTTCGGTAACATCACTTCTCCTGAAACATTGGATGAAAATCATACAACTCTGAGCTCCTTCCTTCTTTTTTGTTTTTTTTTTTCTTTCAATTTTCAAGTAGTGTATATTTTTGTTGTATATGTGTTGTTCGGTAACATCACTTCTCCTGAAACATTGGATGAAAATCATACCTCTGAGCTCCTTCCTTCTTTTTTGTTTTTCTTTCAATTTTCAAGTAGTGTATATTTTTGTTGTATATTATTGTTAATTCTGCTGTTGAATTATGGAAGTTTTTGATGGGGTTAATGCCAAAGGTTTTTGTTGAAGTTTGTTAACTGGTCAAAAGAAGAAGCATGTCCAGTTTGCGAATCATATGTTGCATGTACGATGGAAATGGCTCCAATGCAGGAATCAGATGATGCGGACTAGAGTGGTCCTTGATTTAAAGGAGTATGAGCTCCATTTATGCGGTGATCCTAGTGTTTTGCATATTGTTCGAAGGATATATCAAGATACAGAAGATGAGTTGTGCGAGCAACTATATGAGAGGTTCAAACAGTTAGTGGTTGAAGCAAAGAGCCTGCTTGGAAAAGTATGTCAAGATACAGGAGAAGAGCTGTGTGAGCAAACATCATGAGAGCTTTGACACCAGAAATTCGTTGTCGGCAAGGATATTTGTTCAACGATCAAAGTAATGAATACAACGTTCTAGTTTCTAGCGATGCAGTGGGGATGAGCCTGAATCTCAACATTCGAAGGGTGATTTTCAATAGCCTTCCAAAGTACAACGGTGATAAAATTCTTCCTGTACCAACGTCAGAAGTTAAGAAAATTGCCTATGTTCCGGGGTCTTGTCTTTTGGATTGCGACAATATATAATCTGTAGGTGTGAGTAGTAGAACATGTGTTGCTACTACTTTAGATATATGCTGTAATGAAACTATATGTAGGTGTATCTCTTTCTTACTTAGGATGACTTGCTACTTTTTTTTTTCTTTTACTATGTTTGGAGAAAGTATTGGTCTGTTTTTCATATTTCCTGGTGGTGCTGTCTTTCACTTCTTTGCTTTGCTGAGAAACTAAGAAAGGTAGGAACAAAAGAAACCTAAAGAGAATGGTATTGAAGTGTGTTCTTGGAAAAGTGTTGAACAGAAGCTGCGGCTGCTTCATTGTAATCATCGACAATAGCTCCGTGCAGGGTGATGATTTTTAAGTTAAAACGGCGAAAATGCAGCTGCAGCCTGTAAGGGGGTTAGGATTTTGAGCTACACACCCGTAGCATTCAGAGCCTAACCAAGAGTTGAAAAAGAAAGCACCTACATATAGGAGTTCACCATTGAAGTTGCTATAAAGACTAATAGAACATATCAACCGTAAATTCTTCACCTAAAATATTCTAAATTAACTCTGTCATAAACCCGAGCATTTGAATGAGATGTTAAGAGATTTCTTTTAGCTTAACCAAAGTCATGTGCTTGAACCCAACTCTAAGAATGCAGCAGTATTAAGTTTGAGAGAGTTTTGTTGGAAAAAGAAAAACACTCTTTGCCCATCTCCACACTTGTTTCATAAAACGACATGTCTTCTTGGAGATCCTTCCAAATTTCCAATCTACTATATCTGGACCATCAAATGATTCCTTCTATTATTTCATAGCAATACAACAATTTTTAAAAACCAGCCAACCATATGAGTTCTTGAAATTGTCAATTTGGGACAAAAAACTTTCAACACAGTGCATTCCTCCAATTTTGATATCAAGACATTCAAATAATTAAGATTTTAGAAGTTCCCTTTGTCATATTATCATTGTAGTCTCTAGATGTTAAATATCTTTTAACATTATCATCAATTGAACAACAAAGCACCAGTGGTCTAGTGGTAGAATAGTACCCTGCCACGGTACAGACCCGGGTTCGATTCCCGGCTGGTGCAATAATAATATTGGAGCTGTGGAGCTGTGATGAAAATATCTGTGATGTGAGGTAACATCACCTGTATGTGAGGTAACATCACCTGTCCTGAAACATTGGATGAAAAATAATACCTCTGAGCTCCATTTTTTTTCCACGGTACAGACCCGGGTTCGATTCCCGGCTGGTGCAATAATAATATTGGAGCTGTGGAGCTGTGATGAAAATATCTGTGATGTGAGGTAACATCACCTGTATGTGAGGTAACATCACCTGTCCGTATGTGAGGTAACATCACCTGTCCTGAAACATTGGATGAAAAATAATACCTCTGAGCTCCATTTTTTTTCCACGGTACAGACCCGGGTTCGATTCCCGGCTGGTGCAATAATAATATTGGAGCTGTGGAGCTGTGATGAAAATATCTGTGATGTGAGGTAACATCACCTGTATGTGAGGTAACATCACCTGTCCTGAAACATTGGATGAAAAATAATACCTCTGAGCTCCATTTTTTTTTTTTTTTTTTATATTTATGTGGCGATGTTTTGTTTTGGATATTGTTCGAAAGATATGTCAAGATACAGAAGATAGATTGTATGAGCAACATTATGAGAGGTTCAAACAGTTGGTTGTTGAAGCCTAGAGACCCTGCTTCGAAATTTTGAAAATATTCGGTCGGGGGATTGTGTTGTTGCATTCTCAAGGGAGGTATTTAAGGTTAATTTAGCCATCGATGTTATGTCATACACGGAGCATTGCCAACAGAAACTTTAGGCAGCAAGCTGATTTGTTCAAACGATCAAAGTACCAAATACGACGTTCTAGTTGCTAGCGATGCAGTGGGGATGGAACTGAATCTCAACATTTTAAGGGTGATTTTCAATAGCCTTTTGAAGTACAATGGTGACAAAATTCTTCGTGTACCGGTGTCACAAGTTAAGCAATTTGCAAGAAAAGCCGGTCGAAGAGGATGCCTTTATCTCAATTGACTCACCACAACCTTGCATTTAGATGATTTGATTTACTTGATAGAGTGTTTGAAACCCCTTTGATCATGCTACTAAGGTTGGCCTTTTCCTTTTTATGAGCAGGTCAAATTTATTCCCAGACAACTTCCTAATATTACATCCAACCAAGCAGCACTCAGAAAAATTCGGTGAAAATTCCGTTTTGACGAGTCATACTTGTGTTAACATGATCACATAAAGAAGTTGCTAATATGTTAGAGAAGATCCAAAGGGTTATCGTCAAAAGATCGTTTTCGTTTTTCCTCTATTGATGTTAGTGATCCAAAAGCACCAAGTGTTATCTTGATATTTATAGTTATCAAATCACTTTGATAAGAAAATTTTTCATATGCAAAGAAAGCTTAGGCATGGCTTCAGACATTGGTTACTTGGTGTTATAAATCTTACCAGAAAAATGCCGAGGGATAAAACCATGGTGAATGGAAAAAAAGTGCAGTGCAAAGCAACAAAAAACAAGCAATCTCATGACTAATAAAATCTAAACTCAGGAAGTCCAGACATATTCCTAATAAAAACATCTATGATATTAGAAGGTATAAAATTCCGCAATATGAAAACCAAGAGCTGCTGTCCTATCAACACAACGATTATCTTCACAAAAAATATGAGTATTCATAAAAGGCAAACTCCTAGTGATATCCAAACAATTTAACCACCTATTAATTGCCAAGGAACTATGTTTGGTGACTTAAAAACAAAATCACTAAATGTGAATTAGTCTCCGGCCAAAGTGGGAATCAGCCAAAGATAAAGAGTATTTAGAGAGGTATTTATAAATCTCCCACCAAAAATGTCTTCACATCAACAGGGAGAGTTGCACCCACAATCTTACGAGTGAGTCAACTTCTTACCAACCGAGTCATGACAATTAAGAATCATTTATAACTTAGTTGGATTGTGTGACTGCAGACGAATTAAGGGGTAATTTTCCCATGAACAAATCTTATATAAAGTTCCATACTTTTGTTGTTGCCCAACCAAATTATAACACCTGGATTAACTTTTGAGACACCTTGCAAATCAACCAAAATGAATGAATAAAATTGTATTTTATTTTATTTTGTAGTTGTTTCTTCTCTTGTTGTTTTAGCCTAGAAGCTAGTTTCCTATAGTTTTCATTGCTGTAGCATTTAGAACCGAGGAATGATATTTTGACATCCAATTTCCAACAACTTTTAGTGACAACTTTTTCCCTCTCTTTTTATTGGACAATAACAATAGAGAGAGAAAAAGGAAGAGAGAGAATAAAAGTACAATGAGAGTATGAGAGAGAGGGTTGTCACAAAAGTTGTTAAAAAATGGATGTTCAAATATCATTTCTCTTTAGAACCTAACCGAGAGTTGAACTCAAGAAAACGTCTACATATAAGGGTTGTATCGTGTGCCAGCCGTGTTACAATTTTTCGCACCATATAGCAATTCTCATTTTAAAAAACCTGTCAACCATATGAGTAGTCGGAATTGTCAAAAAATCTCAAAGAAAATCATTTGGGAAAAAAAACTTTCAACTCAGTGCATTCCTCCAAGCATTCCTCCAATTTTGATCAAGAAATTTGGATAATTAAGATTTTAGAAGTTTTCCGTGTCATATTATCATTGTAGTGTCTAGATGTTAAATATCTAATAACATTATCATCAATTGAATATCAAAGCACCAGTGGTCTAGTGGTAGAATAGTACCCTGCCACGGTACAGACCCGGGTTCAATTCCTGGCTGGTGCAATATTGAGGGAGCTATGATGGAAACATTTGTGGTGTTCGGTAACATCACTCCTCCTGAAACATTGGATGAAAATCATATCTCTGAGCTCCTTCTTTTTATTTTTCTTTTTGCAATTATTTTTGTTGTATATTGCAATTATTTTTGTTGTATATTATTTGTTAGTTCTCTTGTTGAATTTAGCAATAGTAGGGATGATGGTGAATGAGAGAAATGTGGTCCTACTCCTACCAATAGAGGGTACGGTGGAAATTGTTATATATCTTGTTTGTTGGGAAGAGGCTGCTGCACTTGAAATCTGAAATGTTTAATGATTATGCATGTAAAACTCAAAGCGTATGGTGTTGCGACACTAACCTTTAGGTTCGATTTGCCCCCGCCAATAACTGTATATTGGATGCAATAAGGAATGACTGGTGAATCCCCTTCAGGATACTATGAGTTCCTTGACGTGTATTGCACAACCACAGCAAACGTATCTCCTAATAGTATTTTACAGATTTATGGTTCCAGCAATTCACTCATGCATTAGAGAATTGATGGATGATTTAGAGTAAGAGAATGATGAAGAATTATGTTGTTAATGTAACAAAATTCTGTCCAAAATTGTGTGTTCTTGTTATTTGTATTTTGTGTATCCAACTAATGCCCAAATGACAAGCATTTATAGTACATTATATGACTCTTCACATGAGAGAAGACACCCCTTTGACTTGAATCAATGCTATGATTCATTAAGCACCCCTTTGCCAAAGGTTATGATCATATACACTTGAATCAATGCTATGGTTCATTAAGCACCCTTTTGCCAAATGTTATAACCATATACACTTGAATCAATGTCATGGTTCATTATCTATCAATAAATAATAATATTCCAATGTATATGAATGATTCCCATGAAGAGTTACAACTTTTGGTTCTAAAGTGATTACATTATTTTGGAAATCACCAACAATCCCCCACCATTTTCAAAATACTAAATCACATAAATCCGGAAATTCCATGCCTTTAGATAATGGTATCTCGCGATTTGAACCATTACTTAGTAAGTTAAGTTTTCGCTCATTCCCAAATAGTATGGTAGGCAAGCTTTGAACCAACTATTCATTAGAACAAGTGTGCATAACTTACACATAGAATCTCGGTACCATTGATAAAGAGACTTGTAAGATGACACATTAAGAAGGCCTTGTGTCATATATCCCTTTTCATGAGAATTTAAGAGTCAAACCCTTGAACTCCGTGAAGCGGCCAAACTTCATTCTCACATAGGTAGACTATATCGGAAATGCCCCATAAGTATGCATTCCAGCAAATATATGCTATATGTCCATTAAGAGGAAAACCTCATCCTACCCTTTTTCTTCTTATGGTCCAAGTACTTTTGCCCCTTGGGATGTTATCTATTGTCAAGTACTTCAATTACTCTAATAGTGTACTTTCACCATTGAACCCAAGACTTGATGCTACTCAAGTGTGGGTTGAGTTTCCACCATTGGTAATCAATTGGATTTGGGTTTGTACCACATCCCTAATAATGTCTTCAATGTATTCAACATCATTTCCAAAGACATCATTCCTTGTCAATCATTTCGTCAAATAATTGCAATATTTTCTTTTAACTTTTATAAACTTTGAATATTCAATTCTTCACATAGATTTTGTATTCTCATAGCTATGTCTATGGATCAACTTATATACTCTTGATAGTATTCACCAACTATCATCAAACCATGACACACTTTTGTCAATTGAGTATATTGTAATAATGCACAAACTTTTATGTCATTACACCTTTGCTATAACAATATTTAACATGCATTTCAATTTGAACTTCAACTTTTCTTTTATATCTAGCCAAGATATATCATACATTGAATGCATTAAACATACATAGCAAACTAAAAATTGATCATAAAAGAATGTCATAAACTTCATAAGATGGGATTAAACATGTAAGTCATATACTCCACATAAAATTAAACATAACACAATCATTTTGATTTTAGTTATCATATAACTAATACATATATCATAAATTCATTGTGTTAAATTCAAGTTTATGTTTAAATATGTTCAATACTAAATCTCAATAAACAATGACATAGAAGAATAAACAATGAACCAAAATCATTAATATTTTCTATGACTTTCTTCCATGAACATATATCAACTTACAATAATTCAAAACATACCCAAATTATTTTAATATCATGATAAACAAGAAATTAACCATTACTTTTCATATTATCGTGTACATATAATATCAACACAATATTAATGATAATAATTTCTTACACAAAGTAAATACTATCATTAAAGCAACCACTTGATATTTTGGCAATTTATCTACACTACTTTCATAAATAAAATAGTGTTTAAACATTCTTAACGTATTACTATACTCATCAAAATTCATATACTTGAACAATTTCTAAATCATGCATATATATGTCACCACATGTTAAATCTAACATATTCATATTTTACTTAGATACTATACACATGCATTTAGAACACTAAATATTTCATAATACGTCATCACTTATATGGATATTATCTCATGTTCAAATTAACATTAAACAAATTTCAAACGATAAATTTTATACATATCAAAATTTATCATGCATATATTATCTACAACCACATGTAAATTTAACATAAACACATCACATATGAAATATTTATCCATAAATTTCCATAACATATATTCATAAAAGGAATTTGTTTACCGTTCACCGTAGTCATGAATGAAAATGTAAGCTTTCATCTCACCCAAAATTGCAGCCATTAATCACAAGTAAATCATAAATCGAACCTAAAGATTGTTATATATCTTGTTTGTTGGGAAGAGGCTGCTGCACTTGAAATCTGAAATGTTTAATGATTATGCATGTAAAACTCAAAGCGTATGGTGTTGCGACACTAACCTTTAGGTTCGATTTGCCCCCGCCAATAACTGTATATTGGATGCAATAAGGAATGACTGGTGAATCCCCTTCAGGATACTATGAGTTCCTTGACGTGTATTGCACAACCACAGCAAACGTATCTCCTAATAGTATTTTACAGATTTATGGTTCCAGCAATTCACTCATGCATTAGAGAATTGATGGATGATTTAGAGTAAGAGAATGATGAAGAATTATGTTGTTAATGTAACAAAATTCTGTCCAAAATTGTGTGTTCTTGTTATTTGTATTTTGTGTATCCAACTAATGCCCAAATGACAAGCATTTATAGTACATTATATGACTCTTCACATGAGAGAAGACACCCCTTTGACTTGAATCAATGCTATGATTCATTAAGCACCCCTTTGCCAAAGGTTATGATCATATACACTTGAATCAGTGTTCTTGTTATTTGTATTTTGTGTATCCAACTAATGCCCAAATGACAAGCATTTATAGTACATTATATGACTCTTCACATGAGAGAAGACACCCCTTTGACTTGAATCAATGCTATGATTCATTAAGCACCCCTTTGCCAAAGGTTATGATCATATACACTTGAATCAATGCTATGGTTCATTAAGCACCCTTTTGCCAAATGTTATAACCATATACACTTGAATCAATGTCATGGTTCATTATCTATCAATAAATAATAATATTCCAATGTATATGAATGATTCCCATGAAGAGTTACAACTTTTGGTTCTAAAGTGATTACATTATTTTGGAAATCACCAACAGAAATGTGGCTATTGTTGACGAGATTCAGATGACGGCAGATTGGTATAGAGGGTATCCCTAACGAGCTACATTTATGTGGTGATCCTAGTGTTCAAAAGACGTATCAAGATACAGAAGAACACAACAAAAATGGAGAAGAATGAAGCAAAAATGAGGTATAATGCCACCAGAGAAGTTAGTTACGGTGGCTGGAGAGATACTTCTAAGGAGAGAGAATGGATCATCATTTTTTCTGGAATCAGCAAACCATCTGGTTAAAAACAAAAGAAAACCAGTTCTTTACAACTTTAGACTGCAAGGTTTAAGGAGTTGGCTCCTTATGATCCTGACTGGTACTATGACGATTGCTAAAGAAACCTGCTTTTGGGCTTCCAACGATGTTACTTCGCTTTGGAAACGAGGATTTTGGAGGTATCAACACTTGTGTACAAAGTTAAGACACTTAACTCAAGATATCCTTCAACATCGCAGAAAAAGCTGCAAGAATTTAGGTCATATCGATCAAAATGTTTGTAGTGAGAGTTCCAACCAGGAAATGAAGTCAGCTGTTGGTACGCAGTGCCGTTCTAATGGTGGATTCCAAAATTTCCATTTCTTTCGTGACCTTAATGATCAACAAAATTCTAAGGACGAACCTTGTGGGAATATCATGCGTGTGATGCTTCATGGATGTCAAACCACAGCTGCTTTAATCGCCAATGTATTGACTAATCTTGTCATGCATCTGGAAATACAGGATAAGGTTGCAATTTGTTTATTCTGTCTTTACTTATCCAGTTCTTAATTAAAATTCATTCCGGATCATTTATTTTTGTTGATTCTCCGGTTATCCTAACCTAGAGTCTTAAATCCTATACTTAATCTTCTTATATGATTCCTAAATGCACTGATTCAATTTATGTAAGGAGTCCACTTCTGGTATACGATTTGTCTATTCAGTAGAATACCGTTTAAGGCCAATTTGTTTAATGGTGCTGGGACCTGAAATTGATTCAAGCCGTTGGCTTAGAAAACTGTGAAGTGAGATAATGAATGAAAATGGGAGAAAACTAAGGACATGTAGAAAGAACCTCCACGTTGAATCTCAAGAAATATCAGGTTCGTCTTATGAACTGTTATTATTGTTCTTGCTACTTCTGTTACGAATGAAGGACATGTAAACATTCTGAATCATAAAATTGCAGAACTGTAAAAATGTTGAATTTGTCATATAAGGAAAGGAAAACAAAAAATGAAGAGAATAGAAAGCCATGGAATGGACAATGTAATGTTATGTAATAAAAACCTAAAAACTGTAATAAAATGTTTAGTCTATGTGAACGAAATGGTGACACTTTAAGCATGATGAGAAATCAGTGTCTTGTGACTTTTAAGAAGTCGATGTCCTATATCTATAGCAAAGTGAATAAATATGAATAAACTAAATTTAAAGTTTGATAAATGACATAAGTTACTGGTATTTTCTTCAATTTGCTATTCCATAATTCACTGGATGTTGTAACATTAATTAGGATATAGTGGTCAGTACTGATGTTAGATTTATATACAGATAAGGCTCAACACAGGCTCAGATGGTGACTCGGAACCAATCTCGAAAAATCCTCTTGTCCACCAAAATCCGGAATCACTAATAAATTTTGTGAGAAGGGACCAGTGAAAGAAACAGAAAGACAAGTATACTATGTATAGATAAAGTTGGTATTGTAATTCAAGTTGGTCTTTTTCCTTTTTTTCCAAGATGAAAGGGGAAGCTTTATTCAATATTAATGGCTCATTGTAGTTATATGGTAGGATACAACTTGTGTTTATCAACTCAAGTTTTTTTCCTTCCTATATTTAATCACTGCCCTAGTGTTGCTGGCTTCAAGCAATGGCACATGTTTTTGTAAGTTTTTTAAGCACACAGGGTATATATATTGCTGCAAGGAGCCATAAGTTTTCCTTCCCCTTCTCTGGATGAGGAGCTCTTTCGCTTTCTTTGTTATCAACTTTTTTTACTTCGGTAAGAAGTTTGTTTTCTTGTATCATCTTGATATTTGCAGAATAAAATGTACTTGATATTTTCTGTCTTCTTAGCTATCAAAATATAATTATGCGGTGACCAAAATTGATTTTGTATAAATTGGATTTGTAAAATGTTGAACGTAAGATGATTTATGTTCAAATGTATTAATATAATAAGAAGGTGAACAATATATTTGATACTTAAAATTAACTACATTTTGAGGCACAAATTTCAAAACTCAACATTTAAGGCTGAATTTATTCTAGATGCAAAAATAATCTACTAAAACACAGTCAAATATGTCAAAATCAGTTTGTGTCTATAATTACTATTGATTAGATGTTGCGTTGGATGAGTGGTAAGACTAGACAGGATAGGATTAAGAATGACACCATTAGAGAGAGAGTGAGGGTAACACCTATAGTAGAAAAGTTGGTAGAAAATAGGCTTAGATGGTTTGGACATGTAGAGAGAAGACCCGTAGATGCCGTTGTAAGAAGAGTAGATCAAATAGGGGAGAGTCAGGTTAAAAGAGGTAGAGGAAGATCTAAGAAAACCATTAGAGAAACCATTAGAAAAGATTTAGAGGTCAATGAGTTGGATCCAAATATGGTTTTTGATAAAACACTATGGCGTCATTTGATCCATGTAGCCGACCCCACGTAGTGGGATAAGGCTTGGTTGTTGTTGTTGTTGTATGCAAATATAATAACATTAAGAAAATAATAACATTGGTTCATGTCTATCATGGATCACTTAATGGTTGCTTCTTTGATTCTTGGTACATATAATAAGACTAAGAAAATAATATACCAAAGACCAAGACTCTTGCTTACTTTCACAAGTCACACTCATTGGTTGCTTCTTTGATTCTTGGTAATTATAAAAGATTAAGCTGTAAAATAAGATTAAGAAAATAAATTATATATTAATTATATATTAAAAACACTGCTAGATAATTAAGTTATTAAGTTATAACTACCTTACACACCAACATGTTCTGCAGGCTCTATTAAAAACAAACAAAAACAGATCAGACAAAACTGAAAATAGTTGTCTTTGTCCTCAAACCATAGAAAAATAATTTCATAAACACAGCTATTCATTAGTTGAAGTCTATGGTACAGAAAAGCTTAAGCACCAAAACAAGGTACTTGAACTTGTTTGGATTGCCAAAATTGCTTCCAAGAGTTTACCTGATTGATGAAAACATTGAAATGAAATGACAGATGCTGTAGTGTCATTTGTTTTGGAGGAACTCTCTAAATTTGTAAAAGAAGAAGGAAATTCACTGACAGGGATTGAGAGAGACTTCAAAGACATCAAATATGAACTTGAGAGCATTCAAGTTTCACTCAAGGATGCAGACACAAAGGCTGCTGATGAAGGAGGAGGAGGAGCCAACGAAGGAATCAAAACTTGGGTGAAGCAGCTAAGAGAAGCATCTTTTCGCATAGAAGATGTGATTGATTAGTATGAGTATAGCAAGTATGTGGCACAAAGGGTCGACCATTCGGGATTCATAGCTTCACTCCGAGCGATTCCTGCCTTGGTTAAAACCATGAGTACACAATACCAGATTGCTTCAGAGATTAAAGACATCAAATTATCACTTGCTGGAATTAAAGAAAGAAGTACAAGGTTTGAGTTTCAGTCTGGAAGTGGATCAGAAAGCTACAGAGGGACTAAAGCTCCTAGAATTGGTGACCCTCGAATGGCTCCTTATTTCATTGAAGAGACTCAAGTTGTTGGGTTTGAGTCCCCAACAAATGAATTGGTTAGTCTTTTGGTGGGGGGAGCCAATGAGCGCACGCTGCTTTCTGTGGTAGGCATGGGAGGACTCGGAAAAACAACTCTTGCTAAGCATGTTTTTGATAACCAATTGGTGAAAAGCCACTTTGATTTCCGCTCTTTCATAACAGTTTCTCAATCCTACACTATGACGGAGTTGTTGATAGATATGATAAAAACAGCTTGCACGAACAACAATGAGACTATTCCAAAGGGTCTGCGGAAGATGGATGACAGAACATTGATTACTCAAGTAAGACAATACCTCGAGTCAAAAAGGTACTTGGTTTTATTTGATGATGTTTGGGAAGAAAACTTTTCTGATGAGATTGAACATGCCTTAATTAGTAATAACGAAGGAAGTAAAATCATCGTGACCACTAGAAAAATGAATGTAGCAGAATATTTTAAGAAATCTTTTCCTGTTCATATTCACGAACTAAAACCTTTGACTCCAAACAAAGCATGGGAACTGTTTTGCAACAAGGTATTTAGAGGGAAGTGTCCAGAAGATCTTGAGAAAATGTCCAAGGATATTATTCAAAAATGTGCAGGGCTACCACTTGCAATTGTGGCCATTGGTGGTCTTTTGTCGACAAAAGCAAAAACCTTGTTTGAGTGGAGAAAGGTAAGTCAAAATCTGAGAATGGAGTTAGAGCGCAATGTGCATTTGACTAGTTTAATAAGGATTTTATGTCTTAGTTATGATGATCTGCCATATCATTTGAAATCATGCATGTTATACTTTGGCATGTATCCAGAGGACTACATCATCAATCGAAAAAGACTTACTAGGCAATGGATGGCTGAAGGGTTTGTTAATAATGAACACACAAGACCGTTGGAGGAAGTTGCTGAAGAGTACTTGACAGAGTTGGTACAGAGAAGTTTGGTTCAGGTTTCCAAACTTGGCTTTGATGGGAAAGTTAAAAGATGTCAAGTCCATGATTTGTTGCGTGAAATGGTTATTAAAAAAAATGAAAGATATAAGTTTTTGCCATTCAGTGCATGAAGGTGATGAACAAGTTACAGTTGGAATAACTAGGCGTTTGTCAAACCAAATGGATTCTAATAATGTATTATTTTTTTCTCCAAATGAATTTCTCAGCTTTTACCTTCACCATTAGCTTTGATAAAGTATTAATCCCAACAACTCAATATAGCATAATAAATTTACAGTTGAGGCCGATGAAAAGGAAGATTGTTTATCTATGTGGTCCTACCAATAGTGGTAAAACTTATAATGCTTTGCAGAGATTTATGGAGGCAAAGAAAGGGATTTATTGTCGTCCCTTAAGATTGTTGGCTATGGAAGTTTTTGATAAGGTTAACGTGAAAGGTGTTTATTGGAGTATGTTAACTTGTCAAGGGAAGAAACTTATCCCTTTTCAAATCATGCTGCACGCATGTACGGTGGAAATGGCTTTGACGAAGGAGGTGTATGATGTGACTATTGTTGACGAAATTCAGATGGACTAGAGTGCTCCTTGGTTTAAACGATCATGAGCTACATTTATGCGGTGATCCTAGTGTTTTGCATATTGTTCGAAAGATATGTCAAGATACAGAAGATGAGTTGTGCGAGCAACAATATGAGAGGTTCAAACAGTTGGTGGTTGAAGCCAAGACCCTGCTTGGAAAGTGTCATACCCCAAATTTTGACCATGTTGCTCTGTTTTTACCCATTTTTGTCTGTATTTCAAAACGGCTTAATTTCTTTTTTTTTATTATTCGCTTTAACCAGTTAAAATTTCTTCAGTCGTTGTTTAATAATTTAAAGTCTTTTATCTTGCAAGTAAAATTTTGTTCGCGCTTTATCTAGTTGAAATCGCTTTATTTGTTTTTGGCATTTTTAAATTTTGACGCGTGCTTTTAAAGCCTTTTATTCATTTCTTTGATAAATAAACCTTTTTAGGTAAATTCCTTTTGTCCGTATGATTAAATTGTTTAAGACGTTTTGTTCGTGTTTTAAAAAACACCGCGAGTTTTAGTCGTCTCAGTCGAAGTTTCGACAGCTTTAAATTTTATTACTTTTTTTATCACTTTTATTTTATTTTACAATTCTATTTTATTTTATTTCATTTTTACCATTTATTCTTTTGCTTTTAATGTCATTTTTATTTTGTTTTTATCAACAATTTGTTTTGTCTTAAGTCCACTTGTTACATTGTTATTGGTCCAAAGAGCATCCAAAGCATTTTCTTTCTCTCCAAGTTTCATTAAGGGCAGTCTTGTCTTTTGTCTATTCATTCCATTTAACCTAGTTGGTCCCTATATATAGACCCCCAATCATTGGTGAAAGGAGGCTGCACTGAATTCTATAGAAACACCAATTCACAAATCGGCAGTCTTCAAAGAGATCAAACACACTTTTCTTTCAAGTTTTTCTCAAGAATATTCAAAGAAAATTCCAGCAATAAATCCATAAGTTTCTTTTGCGTACAAAAAACACAACAAATTTTCCAACTACCATTCCTTTCATTACCAAATCTTCCTACACAAATTCCATAACTTTTTTTCCTCCAAAGCTCAAATCAAAGATCCAGAAAGGTCAACATAATGTAATTCCAATTCTCATTTTCCTAATCTATTCATCACACTAACACAAACCAAACAACCACATCAAAACCATCATCACTACACCAACACAAATCCTCAAACGATTTTAACACAGTCATCAAATCAGCTCAACAAAGCTTCAATTCCAACATAAATCAATCTCAGTGAACCGTCACTAAACCGGTCCTCAACAACTCATCAAGAACTGAACCGAGCAGCAACATCAAAGGCATGATTCTGTTCTCTGAGCTCTCACGTCAGTGGATTCGTAGTGTTAGTAGCCTCAACTAAGCCAAGCGAAACCAAATCGGATTTGAGGCAAGAAGAAAGAGGATCGGAGCTCACAAGTATCCAAGTCCTCAGATTCGAAACAGAAGAAAGAAGAAAGTGAAAGGTGGATCCGAGTCAAACCGAAGCTTGCTCCAACGATATCAACAAGGAGAATCGATCTGGATCAGCAAGAAGAAGATTGAGGTATGCGTTTGTTGTTGTTTTTGTTTTAATAAGATTCTGTTTCATTGTGTGTGTGAAGATTTTCGAAGAAAATGAAGGATTAAGAGTAGAAAAGAAGTGTTTAGTTGTTTTAAAAGCTTTTTGTTAACATGAAGGAAGAAGGAAAATGGATGCTGGTAGTTTAGGAAGAAGAAGCCTTGCTGGATCGTTTCTATATCACCCTTGCTGGACCGGTTCGGTTTGAACCGACCCGTTCCTTAACCGGTCCAGCTTCTTTGAACCGATCCAAGCCCATCTGTGATGATTTGAGGCCTGTATTTGCTTGCTGACTGTCTTTTACTGATTGCTTGCTGCACCCCTCTGCATGCCTACTGCAACCCCTGTTCTGCATATATTTTTCATAGTTGCACCGTTTTAAATTCACGCATTTTTTTTACATTTCAATTAATTGTGCCAAGATTACATCATGCATTTTACTTAACTTATTTGATATTTTAAAAGCTTGTTGCATTCATTACAAAAATTTTAGTTAAACATGCATCTTTTTTTATTTAGTATCGTTTATAGTTTAGTTAGTGTTAAACTTTTCATTGCACATGCATTTTGCTTTGGCTTAAACTCTAAAACTTATTCACGCCTATCTTATTCTTGCTTTATTTAGTATATGCTTTGCTTGCATTTTGGTGCTTTTATTTCATTCTAAATGCTTTATATTTCAATTGAATAGTGTGTATAACTAGGAAATGGATGTATATTTTTACCATTGATTTGTAGCTTGGCAAAGAGGCCATAGAATGTATCTAGGAATTTTTGTAATAATGTAGGTAACACAAGCACCGACACTTGCACCGACACCATATCACTTTATTTATCGCTTTACGCTCGCTTTATTTTTCGCATCGTTACGCTAGCCTACCGTTAAGTTAGAAAAAGCTTTTTTTTATCTCAAAAATCAAATAAGCAAAAGTCAAATTGTTTTCTTAATAAACCTTGGATCCAAATCCAAGTGGTTTTCCCTTTGTTTTCTTAATCAAATTCCTAAATGAACTTTAATCAAACTTAGACCAAATTTCTCAAATAAAATGAAACAACCTCACTTCTATTTTATTCTTCTATACCTTGAGGTCTCGCAACCCTTCTTAAAACCATTTTCAAAATCAAACTAAAATCAACCCAACCCACCAAAAATATTTTTGAGAATGAACTACGGCGGTTTTGATCCCTTTTAAGGGTACGTAGGCAGAGGCTTTATTCCTTTCAAATCGATCAAATAAAAATAACGAAAACTCAAACTTCTTCTCCCTCCATTCTTTCACTTCAAACAACAAATTTTCAAATAAAAATAAAGTTAGAAAGAGGTTCTCACGGAGTACCGTGAACGACGCGGGTGCCTAACACCTTCCCGAATCGTAACCGACCCCCGGATCCAAAAAAGGGTTTTTCAATCTCATTTTTCCCTTCCCAAGAATAAAATTGAGCAAGTCCGGTAGATTGAAGGTTCAAGTCCAATCAATGGCTTGACACCCGAAAATCTTGGTCTATAAAATTGGCGACTTCACTGGGGATCCTACGCGGGTTAAGCCCACCTTTCTTTCTTTCTTTCATGCTTTATTATTTGTATATACTTTGTAAATGTTTATACGTGAGGGGTGAGAAAAGAAGTCCTACTCCCGGACTTGAGTGAAACCTAAGATAGGACGGAGTACGGTCATAGTGCCATACCAGGAGTAGTCCTGCCTATGTGTGCATGTGATATAACTCCACTCAACGTGGGTTCAAGAGTACATATACGTCACCATGAGTAGTCGTGATTGGCATTATTATTCTTGAAATCCATCAAGCGTTGAGGACCTTTAGATCACCCTTAACCCATCTTGGCCATTTATTAGGACGTAGTGCGGAGACTAAACCAGGAGTAGTCTTGACTTTGGTCGTCACGCGATACTACACTCAAACTAGACTTCCTTACGAATTATTGGTCTAGGAGTTAATCCTACGCACCGAGATATTCATGAGGGTAGTTGTAAGTTGGGAACTTGGTAGAACCCTTGTTACAAGTGCAACTTGAAACCATAGTCCTTACCAAATGGCGTTACTCTCACCTCCAACATTTTGAATCTAACCCCTCATGTATTTTATGTATTCTAGCATAACCATGCATACATGCATTCATCCATAAACCTTTTTTTTCCATCCATAAAAAAAATGTTGAAGGACTTAGCCAAGTTTTTTGTAAACATCAAAGATATGGACCTTGTAAGAATGAACACCAAGCAATACAATTTCAAAAAATCTTATCTAAGCTTTTGCTTTTGTTAATGAACTTTGTCCCTGGTTTCGTTCTTACCTCTTGAAAAAAGAACCGATTGCGATATCTTTACAAATTTTCAAATGAAACCATGTTCCTCTACAATGTTTACAAATTAGCTTCGATAAGTCCTTCAAAAAAAAATGTGTATATTTTTTGCATAAGCATTTCATGCATCAGGTGCATTCATAGTTTCTAGTCTGTGTCTCACACCGTGTCTTCTCCATAGAAGGTCAATTCATCAGTATACTCGCATCTACAACACTCGAGCAAATCAGAATGGATCATCTTGAACAAGAGAACCACAAGCTTCGTGAAGAGGTGACAACTCTCCGGGCCGAAAATGAGATTTTGAGGAACTTAGTATCTTTGATGACGGTTGCACAGAGTCAGCCATTGTCTCTTCCTATTGGTATCACTCAAGCTCAGATGGTTGCTTCCACAACCCCGATTTCAACAGTGTTTGCTAGTAGTCCTCAACATGCTATGCTTGAAGGTTATCTTTGGAGCACACCCTTAAGTTCTGGTGAAGTATTCCATCCCGGTGTCTCTAAGGTTCAAACTCCTCTTGTGCAACAGACAAAGCCTATCTCTCATGCTTCTATGACTTACTCATCACCTTTGATTCATACTACTCAGCAGGGCCATGGGGTGATCTATCACTCAGGAAATGTGGTTGCATACGACCGGATAGCTGAACTGGAAGAAAAATTTGATAGAATACAGTTGGAACTGAAAGCTCTTCGTGGGAAAGAACTGTTTGGGAAAAATGCTTATGATCTTTGTTTGGTTCCTAATGTGGTGATACCGCCCAAATTCAAGGTCCCTGATTTCGAGAAGTACAAAGGGAACACTTGCCCTGAGCTTCATTTGGTAATGTACGTAAGAAAGATGTCTGCTCAAGTAGGTAATGATGAGCTCCTTATCCACTATTTCCAAGATAGTTTGACTGGTGCCGCACTGATATGGTACATGGGTCTGAGCAAGGATGATATCAAAACTTTCAGTGATTTGTGTGAGGCTTTCGTCCAGCGATATAACTACAACTTGCACTTGGCCCCAAACAGAAAGGAACTACAGGCCATGACTCAGAATGATAATGAATCCTTCAAAGCTTATGCCCAACGATGGAGAGATGTCGCCGAACAAGTCCGTCCACGTCTAGAAGAGAAAGAGTTGACCGAGATTTTCCTGGAAACTCTGGATCCGTTCTATTTTGAGCATATGCTTGCAAGTGCATCTGGCGATTTCGCGGATATGATGACCGCGGGCATGCGTATTGAAGATTGGGTTCGAAAAGGACATTTGATCAAAGAAGTTGTTCCCACTAATGGTTCAGAGGAGGAATACCAGGAAATGAGTGTGGAGGAGAGTCAGCCTCAACAACTGTATCCGGCTTATTACCCTGTTGCCGCTGTTATGCCTGTCACAAATGCTCTGCAAAGTGTGGGTTATCAACCCCAGTTTCAGCAATATCAACAACAGCCTCGACAACGGACTTCAAGGAAGCAGATCGATCCCATTCCCATGAAGTATGCAGAGTTGCTTCCAAAGTTGCTTGAAAGGAATTTGGTCTATACCAAGGCACCTCTGCCAATGACAACAAAATTGTCAGCCCGGTACAGGCCCGACCTCTTTTGTGCTTTCCATCAAGGGGCACCAGGTCATGATATTGAGCACTGTTGTGCATTGCAGAAGATAGTCCAGAAGTTGATCCAGAAAAATCTCATACCTTTTGAAGAGTTTTGAATTTGAATACGCAAGTTAATCCGCTAGCGGATCTTGGTGCATGGAATGTTTAGCTGGAATTGGGTCTTTGCTGAAGTTTATTTCTATTACTCATCTGTTTAATTAATATGTTTGTTTGTTGCTTTATGTTTTTCAAAAAAAATCCTTTCATCCCACCCGAGACGGAAGTGAACTTGTTTAGGGCTTTTTGCTTTATGTATTTTCATCATTAATTAAAAGGTCGTCTCGATCTCGACTTTGTTTTATTTTGTGCTTTTTCTGGAAAAATGGTAATACAAAAAACCAAAAAAATTCTCTTTCTTTAAATCATTTTCACATACCTGCATAATCATAATGTTTATATCAATAATCAAATCATGCATTAATAAACCCGTTGAACACTTTAACCCTATGCTCTCTCTCGACTTTGAGTTCTCTGTGTTCGAAACTGAAGAAAAGGAGGATGAAAGTTTCCTAAATGTGATATATTGCCTACGGGGGCATTTTGGCCGTCGAAGCTGCAAGTATCAAGAAAGATTGTCCAGAAGAGGACTTTCATGTACAAAGACAGGCACGAGATGCTTCCATCTACCTGCAGGGATATTGTACTTCAAGTGCACACTTTAACAGGGGCAACCCCCCCACCATCCCTCAATATACAATATAAAAGCAGTGCCCCACATGGAGGTCAAAGTTCTGTCAACGGGAATTCCAATGAAAGCTAAGCTGGATTGAATTTAAAAGTGTTATTGCAATGTGCCCTGTACAGTTATGTCAAAAGGATAAAGCAAGTATTTGACAAAGAAGGCTCGTCCCCGTGAAAGTCAAGAAAGTGGCTTTGTGCTAAAAATGTGTTACCTGATTCCAGGGGCAATGTATGCCTAATTACCAAGGATAGTGATGAACTTGTGTGTCCTATGAATGCCAGTGCAGTCAAGAAATACTTTGTTAAAATGAAAAGCTCGATAAGCCGCAAACTGGAAAAAGCGGCTTAGGCAAAAAAGAGCGTCTCGATGGATTGAAAACCTGAAAGGGCGGTCCATGCAAAAATTAGAGACAAAAAAAAAAAGAAATCAAAAATCAGCTCGATAAGTCGCAAACATTAAAAAAGCGGCTTAGGCAAAAAAGAGCGTCTCGATGGACTGAAAACCCGAAAGGGCGGTCCATGCAAAAGTTAGAGACATGTAAAAAAAAAGTGATAAAAAAAATGTGCTTATCCTGATAGGTTGACACCCGCAAGGGCGACCTATGCAAAAGTTAAGGATTGTGACAAAGTAACTGCATCTGGTCGGACATGACTCACTTGGGGCAATTCAGCCGTCAAAAGACGTCCGATTTATGGCAAGGTAACTGCATCAATTCAGATATGATTCATCTGGGGCATTTTCAACTGTCAAAAGACCTTCGACATGAAGCATCTGCAAATTAAAGACTCGGAACAGTGGAATTCAAAGTTGTTAGAGAGCATAGCGGTTATCGTGTTCAATGTACCTTTTCCAATATAATTACCATTTTCCAAACTTTTTAAAATCTTTGGAACCATGCCTTTGGCAGGTCACCACTCCTTTACATCTAATTTGAGCCTGTGCCCATTTATTTGAAATTCTCATTTATTCTGTTTGCATAATTTTCTTCTAGTTTTGATGTGAATACTTAAAGCAAAAAATAAAAAAAAAATCTTTTTTAATGTCTTTTGAAAAGCATAAACAACAGGTACATCTTCTTTGAATTTATGAGTAGTAGAAACATACATCAACATTCGTCCCAAGGACAGTTAAACTCTGCAAGATAGTTATGGACAAGTGCTGTGTGATGACCTCTGTCAAAAAAAAAAAAAAGAAGAAAAAAAAATACAAAAAAAAGAAGAGTTCGCTAAGTCGAAAACCCGAAAGGGCGGCTTAAGCCAAAAATGAGCGTCCCGGTGGACTGAAAACCCGAAAAGGGCGGTCCAGGCAAAAATTAGGGGCATAAAAAAAATATATATATATACTCTCGGTGGATTGTAAACCTGAAAGGGCGATCCAGGCAAAAGTTAGGGACTTTCAAAAAAAAAATACAAAAAATGAAAAAAGACAGAGGTATCACAGTTCAAGTGGGCCAAATGGAAAGAATGCACTTTGTGCTGGCTTACGAGTGACGACTTTTGCTAGAATGGTTGATTGATGGGTTTTATCCCGAGAAATGGCGACTTTTGCCGGTGATTTGATGAATGACGACTCCTGCCTATGGTTTAATTGACGGTGTCTCCCATCTGTGGCTTGATTGATGTATTTTATCCCTTAGAGATGGCGACTTCTGCCAAATTGTTGATTGATGAGCTGTTTCCCCAAGAGGATTGATTATGGGGCATTCTGTCTCCAAGCGGTTTGATTATGGGGCGTTCTCCCTTCCGTGGTGTGGTTATGGGTTGTTCCCCCACCAGTGGTCTGAGTATGAGCTTTACCCTGACAGTGTTTAACTCATCTCCAGTAATGTTATCCCCAATGAAGATTGCCGAGTGTTTGTACTGCGGTGTCAGCCCATCTCTCATCTTACCTATCCTCTTTTGTTTCATCAAGTTCACCTGTCAAATACAGTCATACATTCATACATTCATGTACTCATACATTCATTCATACATATATTCATGCATATAAACATTCATGCACATATTGTATGCATATAAAATATCATTGCATTTACCACCTCGTGTCTTATTTCAACTGTATCTCATAAAAGCGTCTACCCCAGTGTGTCTGGTCCAGAGATGTCATTCACTGTAAGCCCGGTGGATTCCGGCGAACTCTTACCAAGCCCGGTGGATTCCAGCAAACTTATCAAAAGCCGAGTGGATTCTCGCAACCTCTTATCAAAAGCCGAGTGGATTCTCGCAAAACTCTTATGAAGCCGAGTGTATTCTCGCAAAACTCTTATGAAGCCTAGTGGATTCTGGCCAACTTTTATCAAAGCCGAGTAGATTCTCGCAAATGTTTACAAAGCCGAGTGGATTCTCGCAAACCTTTCATCAAAAGCCGAGTGGATTCTCGCAAACCTTTCATCAAAAGCCGAGTGGATTCTCGCAAACCTTTCATCACAAGCCGAGTGGATTCTCGCAAACCTCTTATCAGAAGCCGAGTGGATTCTCGCAACCCTTTCATCAAAAGCCGAGTGGATTCTCGCAAACCGTTCATCAAAAGCCGAGTGGATTCTCGCAAACCCTTCATCAAAAGCCGAGTGGATTCTCGCAAACATTTCGTCAAAAGCCGAGTGGATTCTCGCAAACATTTCGTCAAAAGCCGAGTGGATTCTCGCAAACATTTCGTCAAAAGCCGAGTGGATTCTCGCAAACCTTTCGTCAAAAGCCGAGTGGATTCTAGCAAACGTTTATTTTGCTTCAAATGGTCAGTCCCAAACCACGGACAGCTTGTGTTTACCTGTCATTCCCTTAATATGTCGTCCCCAACTTGTGTTCAAGAGGCGTCACTAATCCAATACATAAAAAGGTCATCCTCAAGGTGTTTAATTCATAAATGTCACCAATCAATTTGTGTTCAAATGGTAGATCCCATCCAGTAATCACTTTATCAATACTAACCAATATAGACAAGCTTTATCTTCTGTACTTTCGTCCTTACCACGGGCTGTCGGTAATGGACAAGCTTTACTTTCCGTCTTGAGCTTTACTTTCCGTCTTGAGCTTTATTTTCCGTCTCAAGCGTTATTTGCCGTCTCGAGCTTTATTTTCCGTCTCGAGCTTTATCTTCCGTCTGAGCTTTATGTTCCGTTCAAGCTTTATCTTCTGTATGTTCGTCTTTACCACGGTAGTCGGTAATAGACAGTCTTTTCTCCCCAGTGATACCTATCAGTTTGTTCCCCAATCAGTTTATTTTCGCAGTCTTTGCATTCATACTTGCATCACATGCATTCATATCATTATATTCATCGCATTCTTAGTTTTTTAGCTGGTCAAAATTTGGTGTACTTAAGTATTTAAGTCTCTTCGACCCATCGATTTAAAAGTCTTCTTTCAAATCTTCGTGACGAAGAAACTTAAATAGGGGCATCTGTCATACCCCAAATTTTGACCATGTTGCTCTGTTTTTACCCATTTTTGTCTGTATTTCAAAACGGCTTAATTTCTTTTTTTTTATTATTCGCTTTAACCAGTTAAAATTTCTTCAGTCGTTGTTTAATAATTTAAAGTCTTTTATCTTGCAAGTAAAATTTTGTTCGCGCTTTATCTAGTTGAAATCGCTTTATTTGTTTTTGGCATTTTTAAATTTTGACGCGTGCTTTTAAAGCCTTTTATTCATTTCTTTGATAAATAAACCTTTTTAGGTAAATTCCTTTTGTCCGTATGATTAAATTGTTTAAGACGTTTTGTTCGTGTTTTAAAAAACACCGCGAGTTTTAGTCGTCTCAGTCGAAGTTTCGACAGCTTTAAATTTTATTACTTTTTTTATCACTTTTATTTTATTTTACAATTCTATTTTATTTTATTTCATTTTTACCATTTATTCTTTTGCTTTTAATGTCATTTTTATTTTGTTTTTATCAACAATTTGTTTTGTCTTAAGTCCACTTGTTACATTGTTATTGGTCCAAAGAGCATCCAAAGCATTTTCTTTCTCTCCAAGTTTCATTAAGGGCAGTCTTGTCTTTTGTCTATTCATTCCATTTAACCTAGTTGGTCCCTATATATAGACCCCCAATCATTGGTGAAAGGAGGCTGCACTGAATTCTATAGAAACACCAATTCACAAATCGGCAGTCTTCAAAGAGATCAAACACACTTTTCTTTCAAGTTTTTCTCAAGAATATTCAAAGAAAATTCCAGCAATAAATCCATAAGTTTCTTTTGCGTACAAAAAACACAACAAATTTTCCAACTACCATTCCTTTCATTACCAAATCTTCCTACACAAATTCCATAACTTTTTTTCCTCCAAAGCTCAAATCAAAGATCCAGAAAGGTCAACATAATGTAATTCCAATTCTCATTTTCCTAATCTATTCATCACACTAACACAAACCAAACAACCACATCAAAACCATCATCACTACACCAACACAAATCCTCAAACGATTTTAACACAGTCATCAAATCAGCTCAACAAAGCTTCAATTCCAACATAAATCAATCTCAGTGAACCGTCACTAAACCGGTCCTCAACAACTCATCAAGAACTGAACCGAGCAGCAACATCAAAGGCATGATTCTGTTCTCTGAGCTCTCACGTCAGTGGATTCGTAGTGTTAGTAGCCTCAACTAAGCCAAGCGAAACCAAATCGGATTTGAGGCAAGAAGAAAGAGGATCGGAGCTCACAAGTATCCAAGTCCTCAGATTCGAAACAGAAGAAAGAAGAAAGTGAAAGGTGGATCCGAGTCAAACCGAAGCTTGCTCCAACGATATCAACAAGGAGAATCGATCTGGATCAGCAAGAAGAAGATTGAGGTATGCGTTTGTTGTTGTTTTTGTTTTAATAAGATTCTGTTTCATTGTGTGTGTGAAGATTTTCGAAGAAAATGAAGGATTAAGAGTAGAAAAGAAGTGTTTAGTTGTTTTAAAAGCTTTTTGTTAACATGAAGGAAGAAGGAAAATGGATGCTGGTAGTTTAGGAAGAAGAAGCCTTGCTGGATCGTTTCTATATCACCCTTGCTGGACCGGTTCGGTTTGAACCGACCCGTTCCTTAACCGGTCCAGCTTCTTTGAACCGATCCAAGCCCATCTGTGATGATTTGAGGCCTGTATTTGCTTGCTGACTGTCTTTTACTGATTGCTTGCTGCACCCCTCTGCATGCCTACTGCAACCCCTGTTCTGCATATATTTTTCATAGTTGCACCGTTTTAAATTCACGCATTTTTTTTACATTTCAATTAATTGTGCCAAGATTACATCATGCATTTTACTTAACTTATTTGATATTTTAAAAGCTTGTTGCATTCATTACAAAAATTTTAGTTAAACATGCATCTTTTTTTATTTAGTATCGTTTATAGTTTAGTTAGTGTTAAACTTTTCATTGCACATGCATTTTGCTTTGGCTTAAACTCTAAAACTTATTCACGCCTATCTTATTCTTGCTTTATTTAGTATATGCTTTGCTTGCATTTTGGTGCTTTTATTTCATTCTAAATGCTTTATATTTCAATTGATTAGTGTGTATAACTAGGAAATGGATGTATATTTTTACCATTGATTTGTAGCTTGGCAAAGAGGCCATAGAATGTATCTAGGAATTTTTGTAATAATGTAGGTAACACAAGCACCGACACTTGCACCGACACCATATCACTTTATTTATCGCTTTACGCTCGCTTTATTTTTCGCATCGTTACGCTAGCCTACCGTTAAGTTAGAAAAAGCTTTTTTTTTATCTCAAAAATCAAATAAGCAAAAGTCAAATTGTTTTCTTAATAAACCTTGGATCCAAATCCAAGTGGTTTTCCCTTTGTTTTCTTAATCAAATTCCTAAATGAACTTTAATCAAACTTAGACCAAATTTCTCAAATAAAATGAAACAACCTCACTTCTATTTTATTCTTCTATACCTTGAGGTCTCGCAACCCTTCTTAAAACCATTTTCAAAATCAAACTAAAATCAACCCAACCCACCAAAAATATTTTTGAGAATGAACTACGGCGGTTTTGATCCCTTTTAAGGGTACGTAGGCAGAGGCTTTATTCCTTTCAAATCGATCAAATAAAAATAACGAAAACTCAAACTTCTTCTCCCTCCATTCTTTCACTTCAAACAACAAATTTTCAAATAAAAATAAAGTTAGAAAGAGGTTCTCACGGAGTACCGTGAACGACGCGGGTGCCTAACACCTTCCCGAATCGTAACCGACCCCCGGATCCAAAAAAGGGTTTTTCAATCTCATTTTTCCCTTCCCAAGAATAAAATTGAGCAAGTCCGGTAGATTGAAGGTTCAAGTCCAATCAATGGCTTGACACCCGAAAATCTTGGTCTATAGAAAGGTATGTCAAGATTTAGGAGATGAATTGTGTGAGCAAACATTATGAGAGCTTTGCCACCAGAAATTCGTAGTCAGCAAGGAAATTTGTTCAACAATCAAAGTAACAAACACAACGTTCTAGTAGCTAGTGATGCAGTGGGGATGGGCCTGTACCTCAACATTCAGAGGGTGATTTTCAGTAGCCTTTCGAAGTACATTGGTGACAAAATTCTTACTGTTCCACCAATTTGCAGGAAGAGCTGGTAGAAGAGGATGCCTTATCCTGGAAGTAATTCTGCTACTAATATAAGTTTTCACTTCTTCGTAGGGCATCACTGAACTTTTTGTGAATTGTTCCGGTGAATAGTATTTCAAGTAACAGCATTCCTGAGAATTTGTGGTGGGAGTCAGAGGAATATCAGGGGTGCCATTTCTCATCACATTCTTCAACAGTTGCAGAACATGAACATCAAGAGTTGATAATATTATTCACCTTGAATAGTTTAAATGCTTTTGATTACATGCTAAATTTCTATCTTAACTACACAGCTCTAATCAATTCATTCCGTTAGCTTCAGCTCTTTGCTTGTTGTTGTGTGTAGAATTGATTCTACGTTGAAGCTATAATTTGTAATTTTTAACTCTACGTGATTCATACATAACTATATTCAACTCACTTTTACCCTATGAAGCACGGACTCTGACACACACACCGCGACACGACACGACACGGACACCGCGACACCACTAATGTAAAAAATATAGGACACCGACACCGTTACATATATGTTACTTTATTTAAAGACGATCTAAAATGAAAACTAAAATACATATATAAACATCTAACTTGAGCAATTTATGTCATTAGAAAAAGTTCTACAATAAAATATCATAGTATTTGACCTTTATTAATTCATGGGTTAAATATGTTTTTGATCCCTATAAATATACCAACTTTTCGTTTTAGTCCCTCTAAAATTTTCCTTCAACTTTTAGTCTCTAAAAAATTTTCCATTTTCACTTTTGGTCCCTCTTTTAAAGTAAAATCATATGTAGAATTCATATTTTTGAATAAAAATTTGCAGAAAAATTCATAATATTATAAGAATCTCTCCCAAAAAAAATTGGAATTTTTTAACCTAACATGAATTTAATATGAATTTTTATATTTTTTACGGTTAAAAATTCATATTTAGTTCATGTTTTGTTAAAAAATTCTATTTTTTTTTGCGGAATAATTTTTACAATATTCTACACATTTCTGCATAATTTCATTAAAAAATACAAAAATTAACTTAAAAATAGGGACCAAAAGTAGTGATTGAAAATTTTATAGGGACTAAAAGTTGAAGGAAAATTTTAGAGGGACTAAAACGAAAAGTTTGTATATTTATAGGGACCAAAAACATATTTAACCCTTAATTCATCTGCCGTTAAAAAAGCCAAAAATGATATAATCAACTATAATGTCTATAATCCATAATTGATCAACATTTCTCAAAAGATATGTAACTCGTGTCTATGGTGTGCGGAAGCAAGAGAGAAAAAAAAATTGTTTTAGATATTTGTCTGGGTTGTCCGACACGGCTCGTAAGAGTTTACACAGGTGTCGGACACCGATCGTAGAAGTGTCGAAGTAAAGAAAAAAACAATTATTTAGGACACCGGTTCGACACGTGTCGTACGGGTGTCATAGGAGCGTCGGACACCGACGCGTGTCGGACACCGCGACACGCCTAATCCTAGAGGTGTCTGTGTAAGATCAAAATTTGTCACCAAGAAAAAAAAATTAACTATATGTCTAGGATTCAAAATTCAGTGATGGAAATAGAGTTTCAAATACAATTTTCAAAGAGTAAAGAGTGTGAATCGGTATAGAGGTGAATCTGTCTCAAGGTTGGAGCAGTAACATCTATAGCAAGACAAAAGCATGGTTGACTTTGGATGGTTTGGAGACACAACATATGTTGTAATGAATCTATATGTGGTGTATTTCTTTCTTAATTAGTGCATTCCTCCAATATGTATTTTGAGTTTTCTCTGTCTTATTATCATTGCAGTGTCTAGATGTTAAACATGTAATAACGTTATCAATAGAACAACAACAAAGCACCAGTGGTCTAGTGGTAGAATAGTACCCTGCCACGGTACAGACCCGGGTTCGATTCCCGGCTGGTGCAATATTGGAGCTAAAATCACCTATCCTGAAACTTAAGGATGAAAAATAATGCCTCTGAGCTCCTTTTTTCCCTTAATTTTGGTTGGAGCTGTGATGAAAATATTTGTGATGTGAGGTAACATCACCTATCCTGAAACTTAAGGATGAAAAGTAATGCCTCTGAGCTCCTTTTTTCCCTTAATTTTGGTTGGAGCTGTGATGAAAATATTTGTGATGTGAGGTAACATCACCTATCCTGAAACTTAAGGATGAAAAATAATGCCTCTGAGCTCCTTTTTTCCCTTAATTTTGGTCATTTAATATGTTTTTGGGTGGTAAATTTGTTGCTCAAATGTATTTTTTTTGTAGTTCAATTCAATTAATAAAATAACTAACAAAAAGACAATTGATTTCCATACATGTATGAAAGATAGTGACAACATCTCAGACATTCAGGATCAAAATGATCGTTGTTTGCTCATATGGGGATTGTGTTGTTGCATTCTCAAGGAGATATATCTGAGGTTAATTTAGCCATCGATGTCATGTCATATAAGGAGCGTTGACACCAGAAACCTGTAGGCAACAAGCTGATTTGTTCAAACAATCAAAGTACCAAATACAACGTTCTAGTTGCTACCGATGCAGTGGGGATTGAACTGAATCTCAACATTTGACGGGTGATTTTCAATAGCCTTTCAAAGTACAATGGTGACAAAATTCTTCATGTGCCGTCATATGTAACTCACTTTCAACAGGGAAAGCCCTTCTATGCTTTGAATAAATGGTACCACTGTGGGTATGTCAAAATCACGGAGACGCTCCATGATTCTAGCATACCACCGTGATAGCAATCATACACTAAACCAAATGGATTCTAATAATGTATTGTTTTTCTTATCTCCAAATGAATGTCTAGGTTTTTACCTTCACCATTAGCTTTGGTAAAGTATTAATCTCAATATAGCATAATAAATTTATAGCTGCAACAATGATGTCTAATTTGATTCAGTTCATGTTTGATTTACCACATCACACAATTTTCAAGAACAAAAAGCTAATAAAAACATAATTAAAAAGCATTATTTTGATACATAAAATGCAATTTTGTCAGATCGCATAAAATAGCGACATGTTCAAATTCCGCTACACATCAATGATATGGCGTCGCTTTAGCTGCCATTTGACTATTTTAAGCTAAATAGCATATGGAAAAACAACAATTTGTTCAAGTTCCTCTGCGTTGTAGCACTATAGCACCACTATAGCCGCTATTTAACAACGCTGATAAAATATATAGTACAACATCCTTATGACCTACTTGATGTCAAAAACATATTTCAGAAGCACTGCTTTAGATATTTGAAACAGAAAGTTTTCCTATAACAAAAATGATCAATGCCTGAAGTGCCTCACATTGGTAAAGAGTAGTGAAACACCATACTTATTACAACAGTCTATAGCATCCTGATCTCTTATACTACCACCTGGTTCTGCAATAACACCAATCCCACTTTCACATGCTTCTTCCACAGCATCTTTCCAAGCTGTTCATAAATAGTCAAGGCACATTCTCGTTAAAACAAAAGAAAAACGAGTATTCTATATCTATATCTAGTTCTAATTTGATAAAGTTTCATTGAAGAGTACTTGAGAATTCACTATCATTTTCTGATAGGTTTAAATACATTTATCCCTACAATATATTTAACTTTTTCATTTTAGTCCTATAATATACTTATGGTTTTTTCAGGTTTTAGTCACTGTAATATTTGGTTTATAAGCAATTAATCCCTGCATGATACAAGATTCAAACGAAAAAACTATATTACAACACAAAAAACAAGGAAAAAAAAATCATATTAGGGACTAAACCAAACAAGGACCAAAATAGGGTCTAAAATGGAAAAAGAGTATATTACAAGGACCAAAAATATGCAAACCTTTTCTGATATAACAATTTATTGTTACTTAATGTTATTTTCTCCCAATATATGCACCAAAAAGAATCATTAATCCATCCACAACCAATTTGCTGTTACTCAATTTTATCTTCTCGGTGAAGAATCATTAGTCAATCTACAACCAAGTCTTCTTTACAACATAGCATAAAAAATATTACTGTATTGCCATTAACACTTACCAAAGGGGAAGAAAGCATCACTAGCCAAGGCTGCTCCTTTAACAGCAGCTCCAGCTTTCCTCATTGCTATTCTTAAACTCTCGACACGGTTTGGTTGGCCGCTTCCCATACCTAACATACAATTGTCCTGCAAAAATTTAACAAAGGAAGAAATCAGATTCGTAAACCACCTCCATTGAATCATAAACAAGTTTCATAATGTATTATGTATACAAGGTAGTACCTTAGCTATCACAATAGCATTACTTTTGACATGCTTCACACATAACCATGCAAACTCCGCATCGCGAAGCTCACCATCTTGAGGAGTCTTCTCTGAGACTACATTGAACTTGATGTCGGATGGAGTCAAGTCATCTGAATCCTGAGCTAACCACCCTCCACCAACTTGTCTGAGTGAAAGCTTTCCGGGTTCATTCTTTTTTGCTTCGAGAATCCTCAGAGTCTTTGACTTTCCACGAAGAATCTCGAGTCCTTTTTCTGTATAGCTCGGTGCAACCACTATTTCATAGAACATCCTTGTCTCGCCATCGGTCGGGCTTCTAAATTCTCTTATTTCCTTAGCAAGAACCTAAAACATATAAAAACAGCATTAAAAAAAATTTCATTTGCTCATCCTCGCTAAGATGGAAATTTAAAATGTAACCTAGGAAAAGAGCCTCTGTCTTCACAAACCCTGTAATCTTTCTTAGGTTTTCGACTAGGCCTAACTCATTCTCACTGGCTTGTAAGGTGAGGGGTGTCATTCTATATAAACTCTTTTCAGGTCTTATCTCTTTTCAATGTAGGACCCGAGTTTTTTCAATTGCATTGGGATAATTACCTCATCAACTTCTACATTGAAAGCTACAATTCCGCCAAATGCACTGACAGGATCAGCTTTAACAGCTAGTCTGTAGGCTTCGAGAATGTCATCACGTGAAGCTACGCCGCAAGGATTAGTATGCTTCACAACTACACATGTGGGATTTCTAAACTCGCACACACAGTTCCAAGCAGCATCGGCATCCAAGTTGTTATTATATGACATCTCCTGCAGAAGAATGTTAATGTTATGGCATTAACTTAAACAAATATTACTAGAAAATATTGCAAATTTTCAGTCAAAAGCTCTCATCTCGAAACATGATATAATTTTAAAGTATACAATCGCCAGTAATTTTAGATTTTTAGATAAAAGTAATTAGTAGCCGACTCGCACCTTCCCATGGTGTTGGATGGCTGTAGCAATTCCACCAGCGTTGACCTCTGCAAGTCTTTTGTCATCATATAATGCAGCTTCTTGATGAAGATTTTCACCATAACGGAGAATACTTTTGAGTGAAAGAGGCACTGTCAAACTAGGAGGAAATTTATCTGTCATTGAAATGAGAACACAAGTCAATCATAGTGCACATTACTATTATTAATAGTTCTTGAAATCATGATTAATATAGTATAGCACGATGCATGGAAGTCGTATCTCGATTCGATACAAAATTGAAGTAAATTCATACGAATCCCTAGTGTGTATTTATTACATGGAGATAGTGTAATCAGCCTCTTTTTGTCAATATTGCTTAGTCAGCCATTTTTTTAGTCATGTGATATGATATGACTTTAATCTAAAACTATTGGGGTTCGTACATGATATATCAGCTTATAATTTAGCCATGTCACTTGTTTTTACTTAAAAATATCGTATTCTATTAGCAATATATTTTACGATTCAAAGTAAGATTCGATTCACGATTTGAAAAATAGTTCTTCCAATATGGATCTCAATATAATAACCATGCTTCAAATATTTCAATCAGAATACCAATATTCTCTACATCATGCAATGCCTTCATACAATATACAGACACTTTTGGTGGAGTTGCTTGCAAGTTAGTTTTTGGAATCAAATATGTCATCTATATCTATACTATATATAAAAAAAACTACCTTTTAACACTTTTGGGTTGGACTTTTTTTTTCTTTTTTTTTTTCCAAAAATAACCTCAATTTTCAATACAAATACCACATGTAACAAATAAGAATAAATTTAAATATTAAAACAAATGTAACAAACATGATATGAATATAAATTTAAAATACCACATGTCTGTTTTTTTCCCGTATCATTTAAAAAGTGTAACAAACTAGATGAATATATTTATACTTACTTTTTCATTATCCCAATTATACCCTTAAACAAATTTTTCTATAATAAAGATCGTTGTTGGTGTCATTAAAATAAAGAATTAAGATTATATTTTTTTTGTTATATTGTTTGTTTCATTGAAATATATAATCATCGTTAGTTTGATCTGCTATAATTTGAAAGAAAAAACATTTATATTTTTACTTTTAATCAAAATTAAAATTTTATAAAAAAAACAACGTTCATAATTTTCAAACATTAGTGTAATAAAAAGAGCGGAAAGTTTCAAATACGTTCATTGATTTCTAAATCTTCTGAATAAAAAACTAAATGAAATTTAAGTTTGCCATTTAATCTGCTAGGTATGGAACAAGCTTTTCCATTCTAGGATTATATTTGTAAATTATTTTATTTTCCTGCAATTGACATTTCTTTATCACTAGTAACTGTTACGTATAATAATTCGACACAAATTTGTACAGTACCTCCCCCACTTTCCTTCCATAGCCACTCAGCTACTGCAGAATCATATGAAGCAACATGCTGAAAAGCTTTCCATGCAAGCTTTAGCCTGAACTGTTCGTCTTGGTTTCCTTTAAGAAATTCTAGAAGGGCAGGGTAATCTTCTGAATCAACCACTACCAAAACATCCTTGTGATTCTGCTCAAAAACAAATTTATCATCTTATATTCAAAAGATATTTCAATAGAAAAAATAAAAATTCAGCTGAAGGACAGTATTAATGAACAAGGGTAATTTTTTGTTAATTCTCCAAAGTTCAATGGTATTTGGCCAACAAAATGTTTTCTGAATCATTTTACATAAAACTTTGACAAAATCATTTAAAAAAAAGCTGCCGTTTTCAGTCTAATAAACAACCTTTGCAGCAGCTCGAATCATGGCTGGACCACCAATGTCAATGTTTTCGATTCCATCCTTAAATTCAATGCCACCAGCTGAAGTAACTTTATCATAAAATGGATACAAGTTCACTACCACAACATCAATAGTACCTGAAATGGAAAACTTTCAGCAAATCAATAGAACATCTAAATCTCTCAAACTGAGAGACGACTTCAAACTCATTATATAGGTCAGTGTGTTTGTTATAAACAATGTTATCAATCAGAGATAGCGAAAAATAGCAATTTGTTCAAATTTTGCTACGCTACAGGGCTGCTATGCTGCTATTTGACAATACTTTGTAGTAAATAGTGTATTGCGGAACAATGAAGATTTGCTCAAATTGTGCTACGCTACAGCTGCATTTGACAACACTATTCATAACACAGCTGATAAAATAACTTACCAATTCCATGTGTACTGAGAGCTTCAATATGATGTTTTTGATCTCTTCGAGCAAGGATACCTCCATGTATGTTAGGGTGAAGAGTTTTGACGCGACCATCAAGCTGTGTAGAAAAATCATTACAGCCATTGTTAGAAATTATGTTAAGAACTACAAAGCCGAATTTGTACGAGATTTCAAAATCAAAATGCAAGGCGTATTGTCCCTAATTTTATAATGGGAAATGTTAACTAGTGCCCCCGGGGCACTAGTTAAGGAAATTAATATGGAAACTTTACATTGGGAAATGATGAAAAGTGGAATGTTTCACTTCAGAAAAGTCAAAAAGTTGCTGTCTTTAATAAAAAAAAAATCTATTTTTAACTTTCTTAACTAGTGCCCCGGGGGCACTGGTTAACACAACCCTTTTATAATTCATACTGATAGAACTTGACCAAAATCAGTGCTGTCAATGGTGGATGGCAGAATATGGCAAAGGGCCAAAGATCCGCCATACAAACACACAATTGCGGCCTATGGCAGGCATTCCTACACAAATTGGCTATGGTGGTTGTAAAAAATTCTGCCTCACCATAGTTGCCATTTAATAACACTGATCAAAATACACAAGGAAAAGCGACGTTCATTGACATAAAATCTCTCCAGATATGTACCAATGGTATACAAAATAGAAGGAGAACTGAAGCTACATGTAAACTCACCATTTCAGGGAACTGCGTAACCTGTTCAACTTTAGTAACAGCCACTCCAGCACTCTCCAATGCAGAAGCTGTTCCTCCAGTCGAAACAATAGTGAATCTAACATTAAAATAAAGGATCTATCATTGTAATGAAAAAAACACAAACGCGTGAAAAGAATAATATTCTAACATGTTAAAAAATGAACAAAAAAAATCCATTAA
The DNA here is from genome assembly GCF_051527215.1 of Medicago sativa. Taxonomy (NCBI): domain Eukaryota; kingdom Viridiplantae; phylum Streptophyta; class Magnoliopsida; order Fabales; family Fabaceae; genus Medicago; species Medicago sativa. Next base: position 9,985,373 of record NC_140751.1, read on the forward strand.
TTGTAATAACTACCCTAATTCCTGGAGTCCCTTTCCAACAAATGCGAGATCCTTCTTGTCTGACAACGATATCAAAGCTTGCTTGCTGCCTGTTTCATGAAAACAAATATCAGGAATTGTAAACATCGTATCGTCTAAAATCATGTAAATAAATCTGGAGAGTCCTAGTCACCCTGGATCTAAAACTTTCTACAGATGAAAGGTAGTGTAAATGACTCGCTTGCTAACATAACTTTCTACAATATGGAGTTCATATTGATTCATTAGCAAACAATCTTAAGAGTAAATATGAAGAGAGTTTTGGTGCATTGATAGATTTGATAAAAAAACACTTATTTTAGTGGCAAATTGGTCATAGTAAACGGTGCAAACTGTGATGTAAACAACTGAATCACTTATTTCTGCCGGTCCTTAGAGAAATAATAGTACTAAGTGTATGTTTGGCAAAACACATATTTGAGCTTATAGCTTATAAGCTCCTATGACTAAAAAAGATCCATTGGGTAACCGTCATTTTCTCACAAGCTTATAGTTTATTTTTACTAGCTTATAGCGTGTTTTGATAAGCCAATTCAAGTAGCTAGCTAATATCTCAAAGCTTATCATTTTTCCTCTCTCCATTTTACCCTCGTAATCGTAATTGACAAAAGTTAAATATTAATTAAAACCTAAGTATAACAATGTAAGCTAGTTTTACTAAGTTGAAGTGCGTAATACAAGTTGATCTGCATAAAATCATTATACTTTCAAACTAAAACAGGCTCAATCAATTAAATGAACTAAATCCTAGATGGTTATGAATTTCTTATTTCTTCTTATATATAAACAAAAAATCATAAAAATAAAAATCATCCCATTTGATTAAAAACATTGTTTTTTTTTTTTTATATATAATTAATTTAAGGGTATGGTGCACTAAAAAAAAAAAAAACCATTTGAATAAAAATGTGATTTTATTTTATTTTTTTTAAAGTTTTAGGGTAAAAAGGAATATAAACTAAAACCATAAATGAAATAAGTGAAAAACAAAAAATGGGGTTTAAGCCAAGAATTACCATGAGAAGATGAAGCAGATTTTGGGGCAGATAATGAATCAGACTCAGCCATAGCTTTGATAGAAATATAACTGAATCGCTGTGAAGATGAAGAAACCTGAACATACCCATTTCAAAATCAATAACATTGAACAAAAACAAAGTCAAAAGTAGTAAAAATGAAGAAGAAAAATACCCAAGTTGTTGGAAGATGATGAGAAGAAAAGTGATGTGTAGAAGTGAGAGAAGAAGAAGAAGAAGGAGAGTAAAGGGTTGCACAGAGAACACGAGTGGTGGAGGAGGTGGCGGTGGCGGCGGCGGCGAGACCGAACATCCTCGGAGTGTGTTTCTGTGTGCGTGAGAGCGCAACTCAACAAAACAACGTTTGGTGTTGTTTAACACGACCAGCCTGTTTGGTTTAGGAGAGATGTGAAAGAGAGAAAAAGCGACGAGAGAAAGAGTCAATTTCTTTTGTTTGGAAGAGATGCGAAATAGGTACTACGACTAAACCAGCGCGGGCCCTACGAGTTTTTCTTCGATTTAAACTGCAAATAAAACAATATATAAAAGTAGATGTACAACAAAATTTGAATTTTGAAGTACAACATATAAAAGTTGAAGTTCAACAAAATTTTTATCCCTCCGTTTTAAAATGAGTGTCGTTTTAGGTGTTTAAACACATATTAAGAAATGCAATGATTAAAAGAAAGAGAATGATTATTTTACCAAATTATCCTTTATTAACTATTGGTAAGTTTTAAAAGTAATACTTTGGAAGTAGTGTGCAAAGTATTAATTGGAGGGTACAATTGAAAAGAAAAAATTATTATTGCATTGGAAACTGAAAATGACATTCATTTTGAAACAAATTTTTTTGGCTAAAACGACACTCATTTTGAAACGGAGGGAGTATTTGTTTTTTTAATCTACTAACAATATAACAATATATAAAAGTTGAAGTACAACAAAATTTCATAATCGTCCTCTTTAAAATTCATGATCCTTTGATTTATATGCATAATGATCATTTTCCAAAATTTAATTTAACTGTTTTTTTAAAAAAAAAAACAAATTATTTATGGATAATGGTTATCACAACTGTAACAAATTTAAACGAATAAATATGAAATTAATTAATTTGTTAAAAAAAATTACGGATAATGATCATCACAAGTCTAACAAATTTTTCTAGGATAATTATGAAACACGGATATAACAATTTTTCACGCATATTTGTTTTTTGGATGCAAAATTAATAAGTCTTCGAAATATTTTTAATTTTAGAATTTTATTTCTTTTTTTAAACTACTAACAATACATAAGAAAATTCTTTCAAAAAAATTAATATATAAAAATTGAAATCCAACCAAATTTTATAATTGTTCTTTTTAAAAGGCAATAAATTTTATAATTGTTATTTTTAAAAGGCAATATATTATCATGATAATTACGGACGACTATTTTTTCAATTTCACACAACAAATTTAAATATCTATTTTTACTACTAATCTACTACTACTACTACTACTACTACTACTACTACTAACTACTACTACTATAATAAGAAAATAAGAAAATCTTACTCTAGTAAATTTCATAATTATTCTCGATTAAACTCAAAATCTTCTTAATTTTATGGCTTCAATCGTCATTTTACAAAATAAAAATTTAATTTATTCATCTTTAAAAAATTATTATATATATTTTTGTTTATCTTCCTAGCCGAACTTATTCCCTATGTATCGTCATTTTTCAGATTTATTACTTCCAAGCTAACTAATTCTCTATATCATCATTTTGTATATTTATCACTTCGGAGCCTCATATCGTCATTTTGTAGATTTAGCACTTCCAAGCATAACTAATTCTTTTGGTTTATCACTTCCAAACCTAACATTAATTCTCTCAATCTTGCAAATAAAAAATGCAAATTTGTTTCATCTTTCTTCTCCTTATGATGGAGTTACTTAATAACAAATTTGCATTCTTTAAGATAGTGTATCAACTTTTTCCTATGCCCATATATAAGGATCAAAAAATTTAATGTCTTCATCAAACCCACCCCCATAAATGCCACTCATGTTTCATGCATATTCATCCTCCATAGATGAGTATGCATATTCAAATCTCTATCTATCTCTCTCGGTGGCTTTGCTTAGGGTGCAACCCCCTATTCTCACTATTTTTTGGTCTTTTCACAGCCAAGGAATTGGTTAGGGAATTAGAGGAACATGTACCTGAGCAAGATGCATTTGTATCCAAGTTGGTGTGGGAAGAAAGACTAAATTACGTGCCCGAATCAGAAGTTGCCATGTGATGATCTTATATAAAACTTGTGGGCAATTAATGGAAAAATTAGTTTTTCTTTTTTGGGTCCTTATCTTTGTTTATTGAATGTACTCCCCCGGTCTCAAATATAAGAAAAGATTCCTTTTGTAGGTTCATTGAGTAGTTAATGTATCTAGTCTACATTATAAAGCAAAAACATTAATTATTCAATGAACCTAAAAAAGAAATTTTTTCTTATATTTGAGACTGGATGAAGTATTTTGGGTACATAAAATAGTCATATATATGGGCATAGGAATCGTAGAAAAAGTTGATACACTATCTTTTTGTTTTTCCAAGTAATGTTGATGATGCCCCTAGGGGTTCCACTTTGGTGCCATTAATGGCACCAATGGCACCATCCAATTCCATCTCCACCACACACACACACATCACACACACATCCCCACGCGGACCCACACACATCAACGGCCAGGATCTCTGCTATGGCACCAATGACACCATTTCTAAGTCACTGAAATATTTCCCTTTTTGCAATTAAATGTGAATCTTCCTCCCATCCTAACTTATTATTTCTATTTTCTATTATTGCTTTTGAAAAAAAATAAATTATTTTGTTATTTTAAATTGTATCATGATGACATTCTCACATTGATTCATATTACAACAGTAGTAGTGAGTTGATGGTTGATTATGTCCAATATAAGCATTTTACTTTTCAAATTACATCCCTTGAAGCACAATAATTTTGCGACTTTTTAATCATTTCAATTGACATTACAATCTCATTGTCCACAAATTAAAGGGGAAGAAGAAAATTACTTACATATGAAATTAAGAATAGAGATTTACAAAGCACATATCCAATGGGGTGTCTACCAAACATTTTCTAAATAATAAGTAAACCCTTTGGTGTCAAATGCCACTTTTACCTTCCATCATCCAGAGGTGGCCTCCATGGTCCCCTATTTTCTTAGCCATGTTCCTTACTCTCTTCTTATCTTCCTCCCTCTCTTTTGTTGTGTCACAAAGATGATTTTGGTTGTATGCATAAATTGAAATTTAATACAGTGGTTAATAAACATACGTACGTACACACTATAAAGAAGTGGCATGAATTGATGTAATGTAAATGTCAAACCTTATTTGATGTCAGAAAGTTGCAAGCCATTTCAAGTTTTGGTTCTCACAATAAGTTTGCAAATGGGTGAGAAAGTGTGAGAAAATTGATAGAAAGGGTACAAAGAAGAAATGTTTATGAAGAATGAAGATAGTGGTAAAAGAAAATGTATCTAATTTCAAATAACAGTGCATAAAAATTAACTGTACAATTAATTGCACCAACCATCCATAACCACGTGTGGTACGTAAGAAAAAACTTGAAAAGAAAACTGCCACCAATAAGTGGGCGCGGCAAGAGTTTAAAACTAAAAAGGGTATAATTGAAAATTAAATAGGCTACACCAAAATGAAAAGTATTGAAAATTAAAAAGAGTTTATTAATATGTATGGATGTATGGATGTATGTGTGTGTGTGTGTGTGTGTGTGTGTATATATATATATATATATATATATATATATATATATATATATATATATATATAGGTTTGCTACAATAGACCCACTCATTTTTATGAAGGTCTATTTTAGCAACTAACACCTTTTTATTTGGACACAAAGACCCTTGTTTTTGTTTTTTGGAAAAACTAAAACTAAAGGATATAAATGTAATTTTCATTAAAATGTTTGATTTTCAATTTTATTTTCTTTTTGTTTTACGAGATCTCCTCAGGCCCACCATTCTCTTTCTTCCTTCTCTTTTGCTATCTCTCTTCGTTTTTTGTTATTGCAGCTCACTACGTTCACTTGAAATAGCTAGGAATAAATTGATTATGTGTTTCTACTTTGCTTGCTTCCATTCACTTGAAATCAATGTAACAATTCTTGTGCTAAATTTGTAAGAGTGACAGATAAGGATAAAAACAAAATGTTGGTTCAAATAAGAAGAATAAGAATAAATATTTGTCATTGATATATAAAATAAAATTAGACAAAAGTTTTTTTTTTTGACAAGCAAATTAGGCAAATAGTTGTCATTGATAAATATAAATATAAATAAAATATATGAAAAACACAGGACATATATTTTCCATTCATATAATAAAAAAATTCGATAAATATTTGTCACTGATTTTTAAAAATAAATAAATAAATAAAATTTTAACACTGATAAATATAAATAAATATGAGACAAATAATTGTCATTGATAAATAAAAAAAGCATGAGATAAATATTTGTCACTAATCAATAAGTGAAATTTATTAATTATTTGATATATTCTAAATAAAAATAAGAATAATTATAATATATCAACGGTAATTTATTTATTAATAGAAAATATGAGTGATGCTATTTCCAGCGAACTTTTTCATCAGATACCAGTCACGAATCATTTGTGTGTTGGATCTTCGATTTAGTGGAAATCATGGCTCCCAGTAAGGGAAATAGGAACTACTCCACTACAAATGAACAATATTATATGTTATAAAAGAGTTTATTTTAATTTTTTTTAGGTAACTTATTTTAATCTTATTTACCAAACATATTTTATCATAGTATATGTTAATATTGATATCTCATTTTATACATAACTAAGCGCGCGGGGGTATGCTTGTGGTCTATAACTTGTATACGTTTGCGTCATCACTCTTGTTTTGTTATCCGTTTTTGGGGTGGTTTTTAAAGGGGTTTTTGTTCGAGCCACGATATATACGGCAACCGATTTCCCCTTCATTGTTTTTTTCTCCACCCGAGCTTATTAGTGCGCCTTGCACGGGCTCGTTGATTAATAATATTTTGCCATTTCAAAAAAACATAATTAAGCGCGCGTAAAAAAACAGCAGACAAATTGGCATGTTAGTGTCCGTCTTTCTGCTAGTCTTAATAATGCTTTACAACAAATTTATAAAAAATTAAAATCAATATATTTTCTACCTTAATATAATGTTGAATTGAACTATCTAGCACAAAACACTCGACCAGTGTGAGTGCACATGTGATTTGCTAGTTTATATTTGGGATAGAAATACTAGTATATATAAGTAGAGACCATATAAGTATTATACCGGTTCCTTCAAGCAAACAAAAAAGTATTATACCGGTGTAAAACCAATAGTAATGATATTTGGACACTCTATTCTGAAACATTTATTTCTCAATTTTTATCACATCATTAATATATATATATATCTCATTTTCTTTCTTTCAAGGTGTGAAATGGGCGTCAACAAATTATTTTCCTAAAACTAATTTAGGATTTGTTTGGGAGTTTGGAGGGGAGGGGAGGGGAAGGTTTTGGAAAAAAGGAAGGAGCAAGTGGAAGAAATAAAAGACATTGGGAGAAGAGGGCTTTGGAGGTTAATTTTTTACTCATAATAAAAAATCCCCCTCATTTGAGGGAACTCAAAAATTGTATTGGGGGAGGGTTTTGGGGGGTTATGGAGGGTTTATATGAATTTTTCAAATCCAATCTATGTTGTTATTATATTCTTAAAATTAAAAGTATATTAATCAGAAGTATTAGTTTATCATTCTCGAAAAAACTGTTCTTTCAAAAAATATGAATTTTTTGTCCATTTTTCTATATATTTCCAACCCCCAAAGCCCTCCCCTCCCTTCCCCTCCAACCTCCCAAACAAAACCTTAGATTTTGCATCACAACCATAACATACTCAAAGACTAGAACATGGGAGCAAACAACAGAAGTTGAACTCCTCATCTGCTTCCAGCGCCATCATTTTATCTGGTGAAAGACACACTTCAAGATCTATGCTCCCACCTCCTTCTTGACCAGGATATGATGTTACTTTTCCATCAAATTTGTTAGCATATCCACTTCTAACTGCCAAAGCTTTTCCCATTCCAAATTCATTCCCATACATGTTAAACCTTGGTGAGCTACCCATCATAACAGTGTAAGGATCAAAAAACAAATATGTTCGATACACAAATGGAGAACGAAACCATTCTTCAACCGACCTACACACCACTTTATCATTATGGTTTACAACAGCTAGATGAATTTTCCATGCTGCCCATCCTAGATCATTCTCCAGCAATTCCCCTACCGTCGTTTCAGCACTCACTGCATGAAGTGAATTCCCAAAATATTCCTTAGGAAGAGGTGGTTCCATTCTCGTTCGGTTGTTTGTAGCCATTTTGCAAGTTGTTCTCTCACGGTGTTATAGCTGACGGGCACGAGTTATAGATCTCCATTTGCCTTTGCTTTCAGTTTCGCTATATACTCTGCTGAAAAATGGAAGTTTCTCTCTCTCTTAAAATGGGTGTTTCATATCGGTGAACAAACTCATCGTGATGTTTGAATGGAAGGTTGATAACGGGACCATAACCAGCTTCTGGAAACCATCTATTGTGGATAGGTTGATGTAAAATGGGAACGGGAACAGGAACATCATTTTGAAATATCTCAGAAAATGTGTTGAAGAAATTCCAATAAGCTGTTCCATCACCAATACAATGATTCATGGAACATCCAATGAAAACGCCATCCACTAATTCCGTGACTTGAATAGATAACAAAGACATGGTGTGTCCATCATGGCTGACTGCTTTGTGATGGTCAAAGAACGATTGAACAATGGGTGGGACATCAATGGGGATGAGGATATCATTGATAGTAATATCTAAAGTTGCATGAATAAATTTAGCTCCGGGACTGTTTTTGCAATCGACGGAAACAATGTAAGAATGGGGGTCTTTGGATTTTTTGGTAACAAGACGACCTGAGAGGGGATGATAATGGAAAAGTGTGAGAGAAAGGGAGTGTTTGAGTTTGTCCACGAGGTTCTCAATGAAATGTTGTTGCTTTTGCTGCATGTGCAAGCTACCTGTTTTGACCGAAAAGCCCGTGGTTTCTTGTAGAACATTTTACTGTATAGTTGCTTAGGTTTTAAGTCAACAATAAGACTATAAATAGAGTAGCCATCTATCATTAACATTCATCTTTTGTTCTTGGAATAAAAGTTCACCTTTATTTTATTGTTATTTACTTTTATGTTCTTCTTCTTCTTCTTCTTCTTCTTCTCTTCTATGTCTACAATGAACGTTAGTGAGTAGACTTATCTTGTCTTGGGATTGTTAGATAAGTCTAATGACATAATCCTAATCAAACCAAGCCTTAAACCTTAATTTTATGTAACCCTAATTTTTAATCTAAATTCACCGTTTTAACATGAATTAACCATTATCAAACTGTAGAAGCGAAAGTGGAGGGTTTGATAATTGTTAATTCATTATCCCAAATATCAATTCATAAAACGAAAGTGGAGTTTTGATATTCGAACAAGTGAATTTAGACAAGGATTGCGAAACATGAAAATAGTCTAGCAAACCTTGAGACACATAAAGTTTCGAGTTCAAGGATTCCAAAGGCAACCACCCATGAAAATAGGCGTGGTTGTTGGAGGACACACTCACTGAGACCGAAAGGAGATGTGATAGGTCAAAGAGAAACTTGTCTTTAGAAATTAGATCTAACGTAAAGTTATAAGTTTAAGGGTTTGTTTGTGAAGGATTCGTCATTATGATGAACCAATAATCCCAATGCTCTTTTATTTTACTTTTGTTATTTTCTTTTAATTAAACAAAAATACAACTTTCTACCTTTTAAACTTTCAATCTAATCATTGGTTAAAAGTGAATTGAATTCATAACTCCCTGTCGGAACGATATCTTTTTATTACTACATCGGTAAACCGTGCACTTGCGGTTTAACCCATCAGAACACTAGCTGAAAACTTGTCCAATAAAAATAGCTTGCTGACAATCTTGTTACTCTATTAGAAAAGACATTTTTTGTTTTTTTGGGGACAAAAGACATGTTTTTATTATGACTATAATAATAAGAATTTAAAATAGGCTTAACCGTAGATTTGAGGATTGAATTTCAAAATAAGGTTATTGAATTTGAGTACCATACACAAATGAGTTTGTATCATACCGTCACTTTAATTTGAATGGATTTAAATCCATCACCGCTCTCAACCAATTAGAATGTCGTATTTTTTCAACAAATCATGTAATCAAAGTCAATACATTTTCTCTCTTCCATCCGTCAAATACCTTTTCTTTTTCTTTTTCCATTATATATTCAAGTATATTCATATTTTTTTTATTTTGAAGGGAAATTCAAGTATTTAAAATCAAATCTTTTTATTACTACATGGTCGATTAAGTTTTTTGAAAATTATACATAAAAACAACATTAATATTTTCCCTCTCGAAACAAAAAAACATTTACAACTTAGCTCATCATCAGTTCTTCCAAGATCTGGTAATCGATTACAGCGCCAGATTCGTCATCGCTGATGAGAAGGAAGGTTGTCATATCTGTGAGGTTGTCGTTACTCGCATCCTTCGACGCATAGATTCATTTCTAGTGGATCGGGCAAGGTAATGGAACATATTATGAATCTTACGATGTTTCTTTCATTTGAGTTCCATGATTTTAGATGAAACAGTGTTGTCTAGAATTTCATGAACATATACGATCTGATTATGTTATTAGTTTTAGGGTTATTAAGATTTTAGTGCTTAAGTGTGATTAAACCATACTTGATTATAGAAAATAATGAAGCATTTGCTACATTTAACATATTCGACAGAAATAGAAATTAAATGAAACATATTTATTCACATATTTTGACAAAATTATGTTGGAACATGTGTGGAAATTGAGTAAAAAGACTAAACACAAATTCCCATGATGGGTAGAACTAGTGTTGTGTGAATTGAAAAAAGTGGAAGTCCCACATCGGATGGAACACACACATTAGTAGTGTTTATATAGTGGGAGTGTACCTATAATTAATGGGGGTACATAAGCACTAGAGAAAAATATATATTGATATATATTTTATTATTTGGAAATGATAAATTAAATAATTAATTTAATCATTATTAGAAAGTGCTTTCTTAGTCCCCAAGTTTTGCTAAAATATTTTTGTACTAAATATAATATATTTTGGTACTCAATTGAGATATTTTTTTACTAGATCTAATATGTGAATTACTTAATGACAAAGTAATGTATTACTTGTTCCCAAAGTTTCTCACATATTAGTTGTGAATTTTTTCTATAAATAAAGAGCTCCATTCCACACACCAAAGAGTTTCATTGAGTTGTCGGGAACTCTTTCTCTCTTCTCCCTTTTTTGACTTGTGTTGACGAGTCTTTCATCTCTTCTCCCTCCTTCGACTTGTTTGACAAATCCTTCTCCTTTTTCTACTCCTTTCTGTCCCTTCGGAATTAAGAGTGTTCTTAAGACCATAGTCCCTTTTCGGTTTAATGTCCCTTCGGAATTAAGAATGGTCTTAAGTTCATAGTCCCTTCGATAATATATGTCCCTTCGGAATTAAGAGTGTTCTTAAGACCATAGTTCCTTTTTCGGTTTAATGTCCCTTCGGAATTAAGAATGGTCTTAAGTTCATAGTCCCTTCGATAATATATGTCCCTTCGGAATAAAGAGTACTTTTAAGATCATAGTCCCTATTTGGAATAAACAATGTCCCGTCGGAATTAAGAATGATCTTAACGGTATTATAACAATATTTTTCTATTTGAGGAGAAATGGTGGTAACACCATATTTGAGTGGTCATAGTACCATATTGTTAGTTTGGAGAACTTAAAGGTTAGAATGGTGGAAACACCATATTTGAGTGGTCTTAGCATCATAATAGAATGGTAATAATACCATATTAAAGTGGTTTCAGTGTTAAAGAGTGTTCTTAGTACCATATTTGAAGGTGTAATTCTCGAACGGTTTTCTACGGTGCAGTAGTTAACCGCACAGTTGTAGCTGGACTTGTTTTATCCTGGAGGCGGCGTGGTTGATAGTCTACCTTGCACAATTTTGGGTAGTGCCACGAAACGTCTTAAAGAAAGCGACCTGGTCGTGACTCAATCTAGTAACAACTTCGGTAGATAATAGAATTTGGAAATTCAAATATTTGGAAATCCAAAAACAACAAATTATAATTGCTCGATACATTACATTAAAGAGACACAGATGATATAGAAAAAGGGAAGTAAACCACTAAATAGTCTTGGAATGTTTGTGTAACAACTCAAAACCATTACATATCCTCCAAGTGGAAACACAAAGGTATTTGTGTTACAAAACTCCTTTTGGAGGATGTTCCGACAAACCCTCAATCTTCCTACTATCATTGATTGAATAATAGACTATAGATTTCACCCAATGGTTTTCACAAAAAAAATGTTTTCCTTTACTATCCCACTTTGTGGATTAAACCGTGCACAGGATTGGTTTTGGTGGGGGGGTGGGGGGCAAGTCTTTCACCGTTAAGACAAATACCTTAATGTAAGGCATGTTGAGAAAGAACCAACTTTAGCAAGGTTTGAAAATAAACTTACCATAACACACGATGAGAAATGGGTGATAGGATGGATATGACTTAAATTGTGAGAAAGAATCAGCATTAGAACACATGGTGTTAAAAGATTGATGTGAGATATATCACCTAGTGTGAGAAAGAAAGGAGTACTAAATCATGTTCTGAAAAGAGAGATAGGAATAATATGACTTACTTTTTGAGAATGAAGGCAATTGATAATAGCCATTATATAGTAATCCTACCTTCAAAGTCATTTGAAACTTTAATGGCTTCAAGCTAATCCAATAAGGAGAGAAAGAGTAAAAACATAATGAAAAGTATGAGAGAATTGTTCCAAAATTTGTCTCAAAATAGTTATATGAATATCATCTTTTTTTTTTAGGAAGAATATCATCTCTCTTTTGGTAAATGAGAAAATGAAATGTTTATTTTTTGAAGAAAAAATTATTTTTTGTTTGAAACAATTTTTGTTTTCAGTTTTTAAAAATTGTTTTAAAAATCAATTTTAGAAAACTGTTTTTGAGAAGAGAAAGAAAAAAAATCTGTTTGGTAATGTGACTTTTCAAAAGTGTTTTAGAAAAGAGAAAAATAGAAAATCTATTTGCTAATCAAATTTTTAAAAACTAATTTAGAATCTATATCTTATTTTCTTTTTACAAGAATGTACATCTATTTGAACTAAATTATATTTCATATAAACTATTTTAAGTGCACCACCTATAAATTATATTTTATGTACATATTAATACTTATTTATTCAATCATATAATCAAAATTGTACAACTTAATTGTTTAAACAGATCAAATTTTACAACTAATATTATAATTATCATCATCATCATTATTATTTAAATTAATAAAAACTATTAATGATAAAACGTAAAAAAGTTTTTATTATAATTAATAATTAATTTCAGATACTTATTGTTAGATGTAGAATTTAGTCACCAACTAAATTTTGTAAAAAAAATAAAAATAAAAAATTTCGATGCAATATCAATTTTTTTTTCAAGCACTATAAGATTTAAAAATGAGAAACCCATCAAAATATAGTACCATTGCAATTTTTATTTTTTTTAAGAAAAAATAGTATACCATTGCAATTAAAAATAAGCTTAATTTTATGATAGATGGCAACTAAGCTTTGACATTAGAGACAAAGCGAATTAATAAATCCATAAATTATACAATAACACTTACCATAATATTGTTTTCCAAACGTGAAAATGTTATTCATTGGCTTGTTAATTTGGTATGCTACTACCTTGTTAATTGTTATCCACCTCAAACATGACTTGTTGATGTTCCAAGTCTTTCACCCAATCGAGAGCTCCAAGAAAATACCTCAAAGTTCTTTAAATCATCACTAATTTGGATGTTGAAATGTCTTTGAAGGTACATCCACCATGTTTCAATGAAAAACAACCACACTTTATCACATCGTAACTTGGTCGGCCGTTGATCGTTTTCAGATCACTAGAAACATAAAAGTATACATTTTAGGGTGAAATACGTTATCGATCCATATAAATATACCAACTTTTCGGTTTAGTCCTCTTAAAAAAATTCTTCAATAGCCCCAAAAAATTTCCATCACAATTTTTGGTTCATACTTTTAACCCAGCTTATGAAGAAAAATTTTAGCGAGACTAAAATGAAAAAAAAATATACATTGTATATTTATAGAGACAAAAAGTATTAGTTTTGATTTTCATTTAAATTTTATATTTGGTTGAATTTGAATGCATGTGTTTTAATTTTAGTTTTATTTGTTGATTTGTTTTTGGTAGGCGTGAGTTACATGTATTTTTTTTTTCCTTTCACAAAATATGGGAGTCACAATTTAAAAATAGTTTATGAGCAATTTGTTTAGTTGTTCTCAGCTTTAGCAATAATAGTAACAAATTGTATAAAAAAAATAAGAGTAATGATATTTTGACATCCATTTGATGACAACTTTGTTTACAACCTTGTTTTTCTCATTTCTTATTGGTCAAAAACAATGGAGAGAGAAAAAGGAAGAGAGAGAATAACAACATCACGTGAGTATGAGAGAGAAAGTTGTCAAAAAGTTGTCAAAAAGTGGTTGTCAAAATATCATTTCTCAAAAAATAATAACATTGAAGATTGAACGAGCAAATATAAACAGAGTGTAGGAAAAAATGTCATAATTACTCAATTTGCCATTAATGAAAAATGGCACCTTATCCGCCTTTTTGCTGTTTCCAAAACCAAAAATTAAAAAGCAAAACTACTTTGAGCTATTTTCCTTTTTTAGTTCTAAAAACTAGAAAACACAACTCAGTTTTTAAAAATAGTTTTGTAAAACAAGTTTACCAAACAGCTTTTTTAGTTTTTAACTTTTTGAAAATTAAAAACAGTTTTTGAAAAGTCAATCAAACAAACCCTAAATGTTTATTGTAAGTTTTTTTTAGAGGGAAACTGGAATGTGCGATTTAAGTTAAACACCAAATTCTAAATTAGAATTCATTATTTGGCTCTTATTTTCTTCTTATTTTGACAAAAACAAAACTATATTTATTTATTGAAATTGACAGAGTACATCATTCAACATCGCTAAAAACGTAAAAGATCAATCTGCAAACAAACTTGTGACATCCAAGTTAATAACATACAATGGTAAAACACCTACTAAAAATATAATAAAATTAAAGTGACCGGAATATTCATGTTTTGGATCTGCAACGTTGACATTTAAATAATTGATTGAATAACTTATCTATCCATAAAATGAACACTATAACAATGGAAAATCAAACAATGTTGCACAAAACAACAAACAACACATGATTGCACTGAAACAACGAAATCACGGAGAAAACAACCTAAATCTATATAAAAATCACTTATTTATATCGAAATACAATAATTTTTCATCACCATTAAAGAGCATTATAGAATAGTCAAAGATTAGAACAAAGGATTAAACACAGAAACTGAGTTCATGAACTCTTCATCTGTCTCCAGCACCATCATTTTCTCAGGTGAAAGACACACTTCAAGATCTATGGTCCCTCCTCCTTCTTGACCTGGATATGAAATTACTTTTCCATCAAATTTGTTAGCATATCCACTTCTAACTGCCAAAGCTTTTCCCATTCCAAATTCATTTCCATACGTATTAAACCTCGGTGAACCACTTATCATCACAGTATAAGGATCAAAAAACAAATCTGTTCGATACACAAATGGAGAACGAAACCATTCTTCAACCGACCTACGCACCACTTTATAATTATGGTTTACAACAGCCACATGAATTTTCCATGCTGCCCATCCTAGATCATTCTCCAGCAATTCCTCTACCGTCGTTTCAGCACTCACTGCATAAATTGAATTCCCAAAATATTCCTTAGGAAGAGGTGGTTCCATTCTTGTTCGGTTGTTTGTAGCCATTTTGCAAGTTGTTCTCTGACCCTGTTGTAGTCGACGTGCATGAGTTATAGATCTCCAAACTAATGCTGATAAAGATTGAAACGAAGAAATTTTGTTTGTATTAGACTCTGCATTTGCCTTTGCTTTAAGTTTCGCTATAGATTCCGCTGAAAAATGGAAGATTCTCTCTTTTAAAATGGGTGTTCCATATGTGTGAACAAACTCGTGGTGATGTTTAAATGGAAGGTTGATAATTGGACCATAACCTTCTGGAAACCATCTATTGTGGATAGGTTGATGTGAAATGGGACCATAAACAGGAATATCATTTTGAAATATCTCAGAAAATGTGTTGAAGAAATTCCAATAAGATGTTCCATCGCAAAGACAATGATTCATGGAACAACCAATGAAAACACCATCTACTAATTCTGTGACTTGAATAGATAACAAAGACATGGTGTGTCCATCATGGCTGACTGCTTTGTGATGGTCAAAGAACGATTGGACAATGGGTGGGACATCAATGGGGGTGAGGATATCATTGATAGTAATATCTAAAGTTGCATGAATAAATTTAGCTCCGGGACTGTTTTTGCAATCGACGAAAACAGTATAAGAATGAGGATCTTCGGATTTTTTAGTAACAAGACGACCTGAGAGGGGATAGAAATGGAAAAGCGTGAGGGAAAGGGAGTGTTTCAGTTTGTCCACTAGGTTCTCTATGAAATGTTGTTGGTTTAGTAATGATGTTGGTTTTTTGAAGAGAAGTCCCTTTTGGTTATAATGTGTAGATAACATGGCAATATCCCAATGTGTTAAATGACATATTTGGTTTGAGTCTTCGATTGGGGGATATGGTTTAATGAAACATGCAGAAACGATGTTTAGGGAAGGGATGCTCATCTTTTGGAAGTGTAGAAACGAGTCTGTTTTTGAAGATTTTTTGTTTGCATCATTCTTTGGAAAATAGTAATATTTATAAACTTGTTTCCTCCCTCCTGCCATGTATTCTGCGCTAATATTACACTTTGGATTAATCTTTTGAAGATAGTAGTATTAATAAACTAATTAGAGATAGTGATTGTCCTTTCACTCTAATCTAAGGACCCTTGTTGGAGGAAGAAAAATTGGGTACCTATTAATTAACAGACAATTATATAAAGATTCTCTCATGAGCAACTAACGGGTCTTGCATTCAAAAGAAATACTCTCTCCGTCCCTTAATAGATGACACAGTTGAATTTTTTGAAGATGAATGAAGTTTCACTTAAACTAGTGTTAAAACCTAAAGAAATATTAGCATAAAATTGATTTTTAATCAATGATTTTTTTTTCAAACATGTTAACGATATAAAAAGTTGAATTATATAAGCTTTTGTTTCTATAAACATATCATATTTTATGTTTAATCCCTCAGACATTAACAAATTTTGGGACCCTGAATATTTTTTATATAAAATTGGTCTTGCCATTAAAAGCAATTAACTAATGAATATTTTTTTATTAAGAATTAACGACTGAATATGTGCCAGTGCCTGTGTGGCTAGTTTTATCTATCTTTTATGACAGGCCACGTGCTTTTGCAGATTGGCAGATAGCATCTGTCCAAATTCAAATAATGAAATCTCCGCTGAATGGGTATACTATCCTTTATCTCTATTTTTTTTAGTGAGTAACGATGTTTGAACAATTATTTGATACAATCTATTTGACAATCTTTCTTTTTTTCTCTTTTTATTGATCAAAAACAATGGAGAAAAAAAAGGAAGAGAGAAAGTAAGAATATAATGTGAGTATGAAAGAGAAAGTTGTTTAAAAGTTGTCACAAAATGGATGTATAAATATCCTTTCTCATTTTTTAATTTGCAATGATTGCCACGAGTAGGAGGAGATATACTAATTTAATCAATTCTTCTCTTTTCCCATATACTTTTCACTCGCACCCAGTTGAAAAGACAATAATATCCCTGTTTGAGTTAAGTCACACTGCGTGACTTAAGTCACGCACCACTGCATGTGCGCGAGTTAATTCACGCACATTGGTCGGTGGTCAAAACTGAAGAACAAACGTTTTTTGTCTTTGGTCAGTTTTTCAATATTCAATCTACACGTTTTTTTTACCAAATTTACACGTTTTTTTACCACATTAATGGTATTTATAACCTATACTATCATTCCCACCTATAAATACCCCTCTATACCTCCCTATTACCTCACACCATATCATTTTCTTTCCATCCTCACTTTCTCTCTCTATTTCTCTTTTTTTTTTTTAATAGTCACTTTGGGGGCAAATGTGAGCAGATTTTTTGCCTCTTTTTACCCAAAAACTTTTTACCGTGGGTAAAAAGAATCTTCTTGGGTATAAAAAAGAACAAAATCTAAATCTAAGTTGATGATGTTCCCCCAGGATGGTTGGTCACTATTTTACCCTAAGAATGCTGCTCACTTTTTACCCCAAGAGGGTAAAAAGAAAATAAGTAGATTATTTAGTGAATTTGAATAAATTATTGTATCAATTATTTTATGAATTCTATTAATAAAATGAGATGTTATATGCCTCAATTTTGTTCATTACTTTTTATTTATATTTGCTTTTATTTTCTAATTTTGTATTTAATGAATAAATCCAAATAAATATTAATTTAGTTCATTTCCTTTTATTTATATTTGTATTTATTTAATGAATAAATTCGAATCAATATTTATTTAAAGTTCATAAATAAATTCGAATAAAGTAAATACGTAAATAAATTAGAATAAAGTGAACAAATAAATTAGAATAAAGTAAATAAGTAAATTAGTATAACGTAAATAAATTAATTTTAATAAAGTAAATAAATTAGTTAACTCACGCCACGTTAGTTAAGTAACGTAGAGTTTAACACTTGCGTTACTTAACTAACGCAGGGACATTTTCGACAAAGCTGCAGGGCGCGAGTGTTTTGACTGGGAGAAGAGCATAAATTTAATTTAATGGAATAATGTTAGTTGAACAACCCTTTAAGATAATTTGTTGGACAACTAAAATATTGGCTCAACATGAAATAGGAAGTAGGAAGAAAAGAAAAAGAAAAAAAAGGAATATTGATGTAAAAGAAAGTATTTTTATGTGTTTTTAGTACGTTTGCATGTGGGTTTTTTTTTAAACATTTTGCATGTGGGTTTTAATCACAATAAAGCAACCTAATCCTACCTACCACCCAGTACCATCGGCGAGGAAAGCAAACTCACTGATTAATTTCCCTATTTGATAGGGGCCAGCAATAATGGAGTTTTTTTTTTCAGCGTTCGAACCTTATCCTTACAACCTTGTATATATTATGCATTGACTCTGCTAATTGAGTTAAGCTCACAAAGACGGAGATTTTTTTTATTTGATAAAATATATCAATCCTTAAAAAAAAATATTAAGTCATAAATTAGGTCTCTTTAGCTTTTACTACTGTTTTCTTAAGTTATTTGTCTATTTTATAATATCAAATATAATATTTATTATTCTTTTCACTAGCATATTATTATTTATTACATTTCAACCATTTAACTAATTATATAATTAATAAGAATGTTTTAATAATTACTGAGGTGAATATTTCCCTCACTAGAGAGAGGGGGAGGGAGAGAGGGAGAGAGAGAGATGTTTTATTTGTGTGGTGGGGAAATCAAAATAAAGTGAATAAATTGAGTGCTTTCTAATTCATATATTTAATTTGTGTGCAAAATCTAATTTTGCTATATTACAAGTATGGCGGGAGAAATCAAAATAAAGTGAATAAGTGTACAAAATCTAATTTTGCTATATTACAAGTATGGTGGGGGATGCTAAAGATATGTTTGTACAGACATGAGCCCACACAACCTTATGTATGGATCTGCCACTAAATTCACTGGCCACGTGGTTGTGGAGACTGGCCTATTGGACAAGGCCTTACATCGATAAAATTATGAAATTTAGGTGAAAAATGAAGAAACAAGTGGAAGGAATATAGAACTTGAGGAAATAGTCTTTGTGGAATCAAATATTTTTATAATATAAACAAATTATTTTTATAATATAGTGAAGTAAAATTATTTTCTTGAATTCAAAATTAAACAGAAAATTAATATTATATTAAAAAAATAAACAACTGTCATTGTAATATTTTTTTTACTTTTAAAAGTTACACTCAACATCAATAGTATATATATAAAGTAAGGTTTTTTATGCCACGTGTCGCTTCCACGTTTATTCTCAATATTTTTATATTTTTTTCTATATTTTATTTGACATAAAAATCTCAGCAAACTTTTGATCTTATCCACTAAATATTTTATTTAATTTTATATTTAATTCCTAATATTTTGTGTAGCCAAAATATCTCAACAAACTATATATAATACTTTCAATACTATCCATTAAATCTTCCTTTCTTTTTTTCTTTCTTTTTTTTAGGAAAAGAAGTTTCAATTAGTTTTTTTCATTGAGGAAAAAATGGCTTCAATTTTTTTTTTTTAACTATAAATAAAGGAGAATTTTTTAATCACGTAAACACATATTTTGAGCAGAAACTGAAACTCAAACCTTCTTTTGATCTAAGCTTTTTCTTTCTTCAGGTTTGACGAACACCTATATTATTGTTTCTTTTACTTATGCTTAGATTTTTATTTTTATATATAATATGAGAGGGAACTAACACCTACGAGTGAGTTTACCGATTGTTTTTTTCTTTCTTTCAGGTCCTTGAACTAATGTTGCTAACATCCATTACAAACACCTACGAGTTTCAGGTGCTTGAACTAACACTTATACTATTGTTTCTGTTTCACGTCCTTGAACTACACCTATACTATTTTTTTCTCTTTTCGATTCAACAGTAGCGTTTTAATATTATTAATCACCTATACTATTATCACATATACTATTTTTTCAGGTCTTTTTCGTTTCAATATTATTAATCAGTAGCGTTTTGATTTTAATAATAATATTTCAGGTCCTAAAATATTATTATTATTTCACCAGTAGCATTTTAATATTATTAATCACTTATACTATCATTTTATGATAACACCTATACTATTATTTCAGGTCCTTATTTCTAAATAATTATTTTATACATATATCAACCACTTTTTAATCTTGCTTTTTAATATAACATGTTTTCATCTTTTTGTTATTTTTATTTTTTGATTTTTGTAGACGAATTTTTAAACAGCATTTTAAAAAATTTTAATCATGTTTACGCACACTTGCAATACCTTCATTCAAATTTGATTCCTATTTAACCAATAAATTTCATCAATTTGGTTTCTAATTTTCTTTTTCAGAAATTATGGCTGCAAAATTTGACCTCATTGATAGCATAACAATCAATAATAAGTAGAGAGTATGGAGATTCAAGATTAGGATCATTAGAATATGGAGAATGCCAAACTTTAAAGATAGAGACCAGGTTGATTTAATTGATATGGTTTTCATGGATGAAAAAGTATGCATCGGTTCTTTTTCCTTATTAACTTTTACAAACTAACATGATTTTACATTATTTAAAGTTATTTTTTATATTATCATTAATCTTTACCGGTTTTTATTTATTTTGTTTTATTATTGTTTTATTATTCACAATTTTTGTTGACTTTTTTGTTCTTTCTAATATTCTAGGGAAGCAAGATTCAATGCATTGTGTGGAGTGACAAAATTACAAAATATCCGGTATCCATTTGTTTAAAAGAAGACAATTTCCGGTATCCATTTGTTCTGGTATGAACATTAACAAATCTCAAGGACAGACACTTTCAGTTGTTGGGTTGTATCTTCCAAGACCAGTCTTTAGTCATGGTCAACTGTAAGTTGCTCTTTCAAGGGTTAAAAGTAAGCAAGGGCTAAGGATACTTATTGAAAATAGTGTTGATCTTCTTCCGAATACAACAATTAATGTTGTATACAAAGAAGTATTTGAAAACTTAATATAGCAAGATATGTAGCATTTGTCTTTCATACATTAGTTGGGATTTAATTTTATCGACAAAGTACTATTCCTTTCAATGATCACATTATTATATTTTATTTTTGCATACTACACTTATTAACTACTACTTTTGTATTCCAAGATTAGATAGCTTATTTTATGTTCGTTAATAATTTTTATTTCTAAATTTAAATCATTTCAATTTTTTTTCATGTATGTGTCCATGAACATAACCTTATTTAATATTTTCTATGACTATCCCGGGCAACGCCGGGTCACTACACTAGTATGAAATAAAGTAAGGGAAAAAAGGAAGTACTGCTGTAAAAAAAAAAAAAAAAAGGTATTTATGTGTTTTTAGTAGGTTTGCACGTCGGTTTTAATCGCATTAAAGGGGGCCAGCAATAATGGAGATTTTTTAATAAGGAACCAGCAATGATGGAGATTTTTTTGTTTGATAAAATATATATTAGGTGTCTCCATTAGATAGGTGTCCTTTATCTCTATTTTTTAATCGCAACGATTACCACGAGTATGAGATATAATCCAATAACTACAATGAAGTCTGTATAGTTGATACAATATGGCCCTGATAGATCGAAACATATAAATTTTAAAATTTAGCATATGATATGGTTGAGATATTTTAATAAAAAAATTATATTTAAACTACAATTAAAACTCAAAATATAATCTATGTGCTAAAAACTCAAAGAAAAAAATAGACGCAAAACATAGACTAATTAGACAAAGAACAACGATAAGACACAACAATAAAATTCACACTCAACAATAGTAGCGTTTTCAAACAAACACAAATACACAAAATAGACGACGAACAAAGAAATATAAATATAAATAATTTTGATAATAAAAAAAGTGACACTTAGTCAATTACATATATGATATCTCACAAAAAAAAAACATCATCTAAGTGAGTTACTCCCTCCGTATCAAAATATAAGCAAAATTCACTTTTTAGGTTCATTCATTTAATGATGTATGTGGTTCATAATATGGACCATATACATCATTAAATGAATGAACCTAAAAAGTGAATTTTGCTTATATTTTAAAACGGATGGAGTATCGATTTTCCATAAACATATCATGAGAAAGGAGAGTTGTTTCCCATCACGGGAAAGTAAATCTTAATCATTAGATTCAAGAGGAACATTGATTTTATCATAGTCTCTCTGCAATAAATTTTTTCACCTTTGTCTTCAGCCTTATCATCATTAACCAACACAAATAAACCCCACCAGCACCACCGATTTTGGCATTAACTCTTCATTGTAATTGCTTGAAATTACCACAACAACCATTCTTGTTCTAATGGAATCAACAAGAACACTCCTTTACTAGAACAAGTAATTATGGCAAGATGAGATGAGACAAACTTTGGCTGGCTACCATTCCAACAACTTAATCACACAAATCTTCACACCCTGCTCTAAATATTTTTCTTCTCTCTTCCTACATTTTTTACTTCAATTTTCTATGCAAAATGGGTCACTATTTTTGCTGTAAATCAAACGTTGGTTTTCGTTTTTGTTCATGAATAAATTCACAATTTGCAATTTGAATGTTGTTTACCAAATTGTACCCATAAAACTAAATACGTTGCTTGAGTGCAATCAACAAGAACAATTCTTTACTGCAAATCTTAAGAGTTCTTCTCCTTCTCCCTCAAACACACACTTCTACTTCTTGTTGTTGTCGTTGTGGTTAGGCATGGCAATGGGGTGGGGTGGGGTGGGGTTTTACATTCCCCATCCCCATGCCCGATTCTCATATATTTACCTATACTTACCTGTTACCTTACCCATATCCAACGGGGATGAGAAATTGAACCCCATCCCCGTCCCCAACGGGTTCAGGTATCCCCGCCCCATCCCCGCATTGAATAATATTTTTTAATAAAAAATATAAGTTTTTTTGCAACCCCTTGTGAAATATTGTAATGCATTATCCAACAATGTGTTCACTTTAACATTTTTTAGACCGGTTGATTTAGTTGCTCCTTTAAATATCAATGGTAGCTTTTATAACACGACAATTATCAAACAAAATAACATGGCATATCAACATAAAATAATTTTCTGCATTTGGGACGGGTTTGGGTATGGGTTCAGGGTGGGTACCTATATACCCGTTACCCGTCCCATACCCGTGTTTTGAAATCGGGGAAAACCCAAACCCACACCCAAACCCAGTCAAAACGAGAAAAACCCGTCAAATTGGGTTTGGTTCGGGTAGGTAACCACGGGTATGAGTTTTGTTACCATGCCTAGTTGAGGTAGGTTAATTTGGAGTTGAAAGATGAAGAAATACCCCGATCTTCACAGAAATACCTTGGTTCTGAATCAAATTTTTTTTAATGCTTTTTTGGTATTTTTTTCAATTAAGTTTTAATAAATGAATTAGTTTGAAGTCTTTTTTCTAGAAACGGAAAACAAAAACTGGCGTGAATTTATATGTTGTTTCTATGATTGTGATTTTTAAGAAGGACTATGAGTGATTATTGCCTAACAATATCAAAGAAAAACTCAGTTTTCGTATAAAACTAATGTCAATTTTATTTCCATTTGAAAAAGAAAGAATGAAGGTGATGGGCTTCATCTGCTGGTGGCAGTGGGTCAAGTTCAGTGCCATGGAGGTTGAAGACAATGTGAAAAAAATATAGTGGAGTCAGACTATGATAAAATTTAGGCAAAATTACACAATTAGTCCCTTAACTTAATTTTAGGTAACATTTTCGTCCTTTATCTTTTTTTGGTAACGATTTAGTCCTTTATGTTTATGTTATAAAATAACAACATAGTTATCCTTTTTTATGAATAAAATAATCAAAAACTCCAAAATAAATTCATCAAACTCATAGACAAACGCAAATCTTCATCATACAAGCCTATAAAATCAAATTTCATTGAAAAAATCTCATAAAAAATGATAAAATATTGTAATTTTATAACATAAAAGGACTAAATCGTTACAAAAAAAGATAAATGACGAAAATGTTACCTAAAATTAAGTTAAGGGACTAATTGTGTAATTTTGCCTAAAATTTATGTTCCTATTTAATCTAATGGTTTAACTCCAACTTTCCCATGGTGGGAAAAAACTAGTCTTTCCCAGGCTAAATGGCACCATCCCTAACGTATCCCCGATGTATCTTAAAAGTATCGGACGATTGTTTTTTTTTTTAAATAAAATTTAATCTCTGAATACTCTCGATATATAGCCACATGATTAAAACAAACGGTTGAGATATTATTTTTCTTAAGCTGCACCTTCAATCCCTCGCCTCACATGCACAGTTATGTCTGTTCCTTCCTATCTTCTCTCTCACACATGAACATGCCATCGATTCTATCCCCATCCATTGTAAACAAATAATCATACACCAAACAAAGTAAGAAAAATAACGATTCTCAGATTAATCCTTAGAACACATGGAATCTTAGGAAATTGAAATAACAAATTATGTATGAAAAGAACCAATTTTGAAACAAAGCCCATTCCCAAAATTCATATGGAAAATCATTTTTTGAAGGGGAAATTTATTTTACAATACAATTTCCGTACAAAATTGGTTCTATTTTCAAACAATGAAATACAAATTGTGATAATAAAATCTATTTATTGTTAATCTTTTAACTATTAAGAGAAATTGGGATAATCACATCATCCAATTATTGCTTGAAACATGAAACCATTGGAGAACAAATGAGAGAGGTTAAGATCTCAAACTGTATTCTGTGACAAATGGGAGACGAACGGGTCTGGAATAGAAAGAAGCTGTGATATTAAAAACTGGGTCTTTTTTTGTTTATGATAGTGATTGTGAAGTTTTTTTTTTGTTTTTACTAAATTGTGAAATTGAAACCATGAAAATAAGAAGAGACCCAAAAAAAACCAATAGAAATTACCCAAAGAGAGAGAGAACGATGAAATGAGAAGAAGGGTACATGTTGCAGTATTTGACCCTTTTTGAAGGGCATTTTAATCTGGGGAATTAGTCACTTTAGTCCCTGAATGGGGAACGATTCGTCAATTTAGTCCCTGAATGTAGATAATATGCAAAACAGTCCCTGCATGGTCAATTTTAGGGACTAAAGTGACTAACGAAGTCTACATTCAGGGACTAAATTGACTAACGGAGTCTGCATTCAGGGACTAAATTGACTAACAAAGTCTACATTCAGGGACTATTTTGCAATTTATCTGCATTCAGGGACTAAATTGACGAATCGTTCCCCATTCAGGGACTAAAGTGACTAATTCCCCTTTTAATCTTAACCATTGATTTAAATCTAACCGTCCAAATTAATTCCTCTCATCTTTCATTGTAACTACTCCTCTCATTTGATATGTCATATATATATATATATATATATATATATATATATATATATATATATATATATATATATATATATCAATTCCTTCCTTCAAAAAATATATATCAAGGCATGTAGGACAGATATTGGTACAAGATACGTATCAGATACAGTACGTAATCCATATTTTGATGTACTCGAGCATCATAGAATTTATACTATTGTCATACCCCAATTTTTGACCTAAGGATCCTACATTCATACACCGACACGTGTCTTTTGACCCTAATCAGTCTCTGACTTTTCAGCGGAAATTTCGGCAGAGAGGTATTTTAAAATACCTCATATTTGGTACCGAGTCGGGCCCTCTTCTCTCAATTTTTATTTATTATTACTTTTATTTTTTATATTTTTTTTGTAGTTAATTAATTTTAAATTTTAGGTTAATTACTCTTTTATTATTATTATTATTATTATTATTATTATTATTATTATTATTATTATTATTATTATTATTATTATTATTATTATTATTATTATTATTATTATTATTATTATTATTATTATTATTATTATTATTATTATTATTATTATTATTATTATTATTTACTTTGTCCAAAAATATCTGAATGGTCCATAACAGCTCATCGCAACAGTGTCCTGTCCCCTTGTACCAAGCCAAGGCAGATTTCTGTCGCTCCTTCAACACACCGGATGTCTCATACCTTTCTATAAAGAGGACGCTTGCACACACAAGAAAGGAGGAGATTTTTCCAGAAAAGAACAACACAAACAGAAGTAAAAAACGTGCATCATACAAAAAAAATTTCCAGCAAAAGAATAACAAAGCAACTTTGATCCAAACAACACTAACAACCGAAATTCACAATACAAGAATCAATCATAAACCCATCACAAGCTCAAACATACATAACACATAACATCAAAGCCGTACATCAAAACCCCATTCAAACCAACAAATCGGCCTCAACCAATCAACATTTCCGAATCCGAATCAGACATCAGCCATAAACCAAGTCGAAACCACCCACAATCCAAACCCGAAACCGAACTCAAATAGAAGGAAAAGGTAGTTTTTTTTATTCGTATTTCATAGATCTAGGGCTTTAGGGTTTTGTTTTGAAATTTTTAAGGTCAAAAACGTATAGAGGAGATGGAGTAGAAGAGAAAGCACGAAAAAAATTAAGAAAAGGAGTTACTTTTACCTCTGGCGCGGCGGCGCCGCCACTCCGGCCGGCCAACCACCGCGTCGGATAATTCAAGGTGGCCGGAATCCTCATCGGCAATGAAGAACAGAGGGAGGGGAGAAGAGAGAGTTTATCTCTCTAGAAATGAGTTAGAGAGAGAAAGGTAAGAAAGAGGGAAATGAAAAAAACCGGCACTACACATATATATAATCAGGCCGAACCGGTTCAGCCTTTGAACCGGCTTGAACCGGTCTGCCTCAAGCCCAGCGCCCTTTTCTTGTTTTACAAGCCCAACAGCTTTTGTTTCACTCCCTGCACCCCCCATATCACTTCATACACCCCCTGCATCTAATTTTATTTCTTTTTCATGCATTTTAATTTTCTCTTGCATTTTATATTTTCGTTCTCATGCATTTTTATTTTATTTATGCATTATATCCTATTGTCTACTATTATCATATGGATATTTAAATTTTGTCATTAAATACACATCTCAATCCAGAGTACTCTGGTCCTAAATTAACTTTTAATATTATATTATTCTCCAGAACAATTTGGTCCTTGTCAATTAAATTAATCCAGAGTGCTCTGGTCCTAAATCAACTGTTAATATTATATTTCTGCTTATATAATCGTTCTCCAGAGTATTCTGGTCCGTGTTAAAATAACTTTATATTTCAGCTTAACATTATTTTTCTCATTCTGCTTATATAATTTTCATATCATTATTCAAAATAACAAAAACATTCAAATAGTCAAAAATCACAAAAAAATATTTTCATAACAAACCTTGATTTCTAAATCAAGTGATCGTTCATTTCACTTTCTTTCTTAATCAAATTTCAAATCAATTTTAATTTTACTTTAAGTCTATTTTCTTTCAATATCAAAAATACAAACAAATCCCAATTTGCCACTTGGCTTTTCATTTTAAAACCTTTTTTCAAAACTAATAAAAAACACAAAACAAATCAAACGTCAATTTCTACCCCGAACTACGAGGTTTTGATCCTTCACGGGTACGTAGGCAAAAGACGTGCGTCCTTCCAAATCAATAAAAATGTAGATAAATAGGTCTCCTTTTTTTTCTTTTAATCATTATTCTTAAGTTCTTTCTTTTAAATAAAAAAGCAAGTTTATAGCACACTATTTAAATAAGACCAAGAGGTTCCCGTAGAGTACTACAGACATAAAGGGTGCTAACACCTTCCCTTTATGTAACTAACCCCCCGAACCCTAAATCTTTTCAAAATGTGGGGTGTTTGAACTTTTTTTCCCCTTTTCTTAAAAAAATTAAAATGTTCAGTCGTGAAATCAAAAGTGGGTCAAACGCCAATCAAATGGCCTTCGACCGTCCGAAAAATGACGCGATAGAAATGACGACTTCACTGGGGACTAAAAGTAAGAGGGTTGAGCCTAACTTCGCATTATTTAAATTTTGTGCTATAAACTTGCTAAAAAAAACATGTTTTAAATAAAAGATGGAAATTACATGCATATATGTTTTACCTTCTTCATTCTTCTTTCTTTTAACGTGAGTGGTGAGAAAATAAATCTTATACCCGGGCTTGAGTGAAACATAAGATTAGGACGGGGTAAAATCATAGTGACATACCAAGAGCATTCTTGGACCATGTTTACAAGTGATAACCCTACTCGGTGGAGGCCTCACGGAAGGTAGTAGTCTTGTTAACATGAGCATTCGTGTTAACGTTATTACTTTCAATGTGAGTGTCCGTCGAAGTCGTGGACCTTAATAACCCTTAACCCATCTTGGCCTTTTTAGGACGTAGTGTGGTGGCTGAACCAAGAGCATTCTTGACTTTAGTTGTCACGCGATACTACACTCAAACTAGACTCCCTTATGGATGATATTGGAATAGGAGCATTCCTATACACCGATGTATTCATAAGGGTAGTTATAATTTGGGAACTTGGTAGAACCCTTGTTACAAGTGCAAATTAAACCATAGTCCTTACCAAATGGCGTTGTTACCCTTGACTCCAACATTATGGACCTAACCTCACCATGTTTTCACTGTTCTTGTTGCATAATCATGCATACATGCATTCATTCATAAAAAAATTTCTCATCAAAACATCGAAGGACTTAGATAAGTTTTTGTAAACATCAGAGATATTCCACCTTGAAAAGAGGAACACCAAGAAATACAAACTTTAAAAATCTTAATTAAGCTTTTGGCTTTTGTTAAGAACTTCTTCCTTGGTTTCGTTCTTACCTTTTGAAAATAGAACCGATTGCAATATCTTTACAAATTTTCAAATGGAATCATGTTCATCTGCGATGTTTACAATTCACCTTGACTAATCCTTCGATAACAAAAAAAAAATTGTACATTTTTTGCATAAGCATTTCATACATCATGTGCATTCATAGTTTCTAGTCCGTGTCTCATATTGTGTCTCTATCTACAAACGGTCAATCCATCAGTAAAGTGGTCCGATGTCTTTATCCAAGTTCGGCTCGCATATGCAAACACTCGTACAAACACAAAAGATGGATCGACTTCAGCAAGAGGTCCATAAGCTTCGGGTGGTACATGGAATGTTTAGATGCAATTGGGTCTTTGCTGATGTTTATTTCTACTACTCATTTGTTCAAATAATATGTTTTGTTTGTTGCTTTATGTTTTTCAAAAAAAAATCCTCTCGTCCCACCCAAGACGAAAGTGAACTTGTTTAGGGCCTTTTTGCTTTATGTATTTTCATCATTAATTAAAAAGTCATTTTGATCCCGACTTTGTTTTTATTTTTGTGCTTTTTTTTGGAAAAAATGGTAACACAAAAAACCTGAAAAATCTCTTTTTCTTTAATCAGTTCAACATACCTGCATAATCATATTGTTTAAATCAATAATCAAATCATGCATTAATGAACCCATTGAATACAATAACCATGTACTATCTTCCAACTTTGAGTTCTCTGTGTCCGAAGATGAAGAAGAGGAAAATGAAGAGACTCCCGATGAGATCTCTCGCATACCGGGGCATCTTAGCCATCAAGGTTGCAAGTAAATATCAAGAAAGATTTGTCCAGAAGATGACTTTCATTTACAAAGATTGGCACGAAATGCTACCGTTTGCACTTTATGAGTATTGTACTGCAGTACACCCTTCAACAGGGGCAACCCCCCCTCCATCCCTCAGTATACAACATGAAGGTGGTGCTTCCCGTGGAGGTCGAAGTCCCTACGATAGGAGTTCTGCCAAAGTCCAAACTTGATTGAACTTAAAATGCATGATGACCTTGTACAACTATATCAAAAGAGGTTGAAACAAACTTCCAACAAGAAGGTTCGTCCTTGTGAATTTCAAGAAGGAGACTTTGTACCAAAAAATGTACTATCTTCCCAACCAGACTCCAGGGGCAAGTGGACACCTAACTATGAAGGCCCATGTGCGATGACTCTTGGTGACGAACACACACGTCCTATGAACGCTGATGCAATCAAGAAATACTTTGACAAAAAAAATAAAAGCTCGATAAGTCGCAAACCTGAAAAGGCGATTTAGGCAAAAATGAGCGTCTCGGTGGACTGAAAACCCGAAAGGGCGGTCCAGGCAAAATTAGAGACATGAATAAAAATGATCATCCTGATAGATTGAAAACCCGCAAGGGCGATATATGCAAAAGTTAAGGATCATAACAAAGTAACTGCATTAGTCAGCACAATCCACTTGGGGCATCCAACTATGGAAAGACCTCCGATTCGAAGCATCTGCAGATCAAAGACTCGGAACAGGGGCATTCAAAGTTGTTAGGGAGTATAACGGTTATTGTATTCAATGTACCCTTCCCATTATATTTACCATTTTCCAAAAAATTTCAAAGATCCATGGAGCCACGCCATTGGCAGGCCACCACTCAATTCATCAAATTTGAACATGTGCCCATTTATTTGGAACTCTCACTTATTCTATTTGCAAAATTTCTTCTATTTTTGATAGCAATACTTGAAGCAATTTTTTTTTTCAAAATACAAAACTTTTTTTTTTACATC
Organism: Medicago sativa; assembly: GCF_051527215.1. Classification (NCBI taxonomy): domain Eukaryota; kingdom Viridiplantae; phylum Streptophyta; class Magnoliopsida; order Fabales; family Fabaceae; genus Medicago; species Medicago sativa. The sequence goes on from NC_140751.1 coordinate 10,016,051, forward strand.
TTTTGAAAAGTATAAACAACAAACACACTCTCTATGAACTCGTGAGTAGGTGAAGAGTGCATCAGCATCCGCCTCGAGAACAGTTACACTGCGGAAGAAAAACACGGCTAAGCACTATGAAGAGGACCTCTTCTTTGAGCATGATGCAGTCACAATCCAAAAATACAAAAAATAAAAATAAATCAAAGCTCGCTAAGTTTGAAAACCTAAAAAGGCGACTTAGGCAATAGAGAGCGTCCCGTTGGACTGAAAACCCGAAAGGGCGGTCCAGACAAAAAATTTGGGGCACAAAAAAAGGAATATACTCCCGATGGACTACGAACCCAAAAGGGCGGTCCAGGCAAAAGTTAGGGATTTTTCAAAGAAAAGCATGACTGCTGAAGCATACCAATAAAGGAACACTGTGCGCTTGGTCTACAAATGACGACTTCTTCCAGACTTTTCGTCAACAATGGGCTTTATCCCCCTGGGCATCAGTTGCTACCTTGTGCCAGGTTTCACCCCGTCAACGGCTCGATTTATTCACAATAATATCATCTCCAAGGAAGTTTGCCGAGTGTTTGTACTGTGACGTCAACCCACTTTCCATCTTACCTATCTTGTCTCGTTTCATCGAGTTCACCTGTCACAATCCAGTCATACACTCGTACATTCATACACTCATACATTCATACACTCATACATTCATACATCCATACATTCATACATTAAATACTTTCATGTATTCATACATTCATGCATACGCAACATATACACAATGTCATTCATACATGCTCGCATTGGTCACCCAGAACTTTGGTTTTGTCCTTTCAGTCAAGTCCTCGTTTATCACGATGCCAAACAACAAGTTTTATGAACAAACGGTTGACAATTACCTTTCTATCATCAAAAGTGTCATCCTAGTGTGTCTGATCCAGGGATGTCACTAACCAATCAATTTCAAGTGGCTAGTTCCGACAAAAGGGCGATTTGAGTCAAATCAATCAATTTCAAATTCAAAGGTGTCATCCCCAGTATATCTGTTCCAAAGATGTCACTAATCAATCGTTTCAAGCTACCAGTCCACCAACGGACGCTTGAGTTTACCTTTTTACTTTGTTTCAAGTCACCAAGTTCACCAACGAACGCTTGAGTTTACCTTTTCATCTTGTTTCAAGTCACCAAGTTCACCAACGGACGCTTGAGTTTACCTTTTTACTTTGTTTCAAGTCACCAGTTCACCAACGGACGCTTGAGTTTACATTTTTATCTTGTTTCAAGTCACCAAGTTCACCAACGGATGCTTGAGTTTACCTTTGTATTTTGTTTCAAGTCACCAAGTTCACCAACGGACGCTTGAGTTTACCTTTTATCTTGTTTCAAGTTACAAGCCCACCAACGGACCGTTTAAGTTTACCTTTCATCATGTCTCAAAGTGTTTAGTTCCAACCAAGGAACAGTTTGAAATCACATTTTATTTTCTCAAAAGTGTCATCCCCCAGTGTGTCTGGTCGAGAGGTGTCATTAGAAAGTTTTGTCCCCGTTAAACTATCGTTTCGAACCAATACGATATCGGACAATCTCTTTCCCCAATGAAACTACATTCCCCAGACGGGGTCGGATCGCTCTCTTCAATAAACTTGGGTATCCCGTTGTGGTTTCTTGTCTCAGTCAAATCATCTTTGTCGTCCTACATTCATAATTACATCACGAGCATTCATAACATCTTAGGTCAAAATTGATGCACTTTTGTATTTAAGTCTCTTCGACCCGTCAAATCAAAGATTCCATCTTCAAATCTCCGGACGAAGAAAACTTAAATAGGGGCATCTGTCATACCCCAATTTTTGACCTAAAGATCCTACATTCATACACCGACACGTGTCTTTTGACCCTAATCAGTCTCTGACTTTTCAGCGGAAATTTCGGCAGAGAGGTATTTTAAAATACCTCATATTTGGTACCGAGTCGGGCCCTCTTCTCTCAATTTATTTATTATTACTTTTATTTTTTATATTTTTTTTGTAGTTAATTAATTTTAAATTTTAGGTTAATTACTCTTTTATTATTATTATTATTATTATTATTATTATTATTATTATTATTATTATTATTATTATTATTATTATTATTATTATTATTATTATTATTATTATTATTATTATTATTATTATTTACTTTGTCCAAAAATATCTGAATGGTCCATAACAGCTCATCCCAACAGTGTCCTGTCCCCTTGTACCAAGCCAAGACAGATTTCTGTCGCTCCTTCAACACACTGGATGTCTCAAACCCTCTCTATAAAGAGGACGCTTCCACACACAAGAAAGGAGGAGATTTTTCCAGAAAAGAACAACACAAACAGAAGTAAAAAACCTGCATCATACAAAAAAAAATTCCAGCAAGAGAATAACAAAGCAACTTCGATCCAAACAACACTAACAACCGAAATTCACAATACAAGAATCAATCATAAACCCATCACAAGCTCAAACATACATAACACATAACATCAAAGTCGTACATCAAAACCCCATTCAAACCAACAAATCGGCCTCAACCAATCAACATCTTCGAATTCGAATCAGACATCAGCCATAGACCAAGTCGAAACCACCCACAATCCAAACCCGAAACCGAACTCAAATAGAAGGAAAAGGTAGTTTTTTTTTTTATTCGTATTTCATAGATCTAGGGCTTTAGGGTTTTGTTTTGAAATTTTTAAGGTCAAAAACGTATAGAGGAGATGGAGTAGAAGAGAAAGCACGAAAAAAATTAAGAAAAGGAGTTACTTTTACCTCTGGCGCGGCGACGCCGCCACTCCGGCCGGCCAACCCCCGCGCTGGATAATTCAAGGTGGCCGGAATCCTCATCGGCAATGAAGAACAGAGGGAGGGGAGAAGAGAGAGTTTATCTCTCTAGAAATGAGTTAGAGAAAGAAAGGTAAGAAAGAGGGAAATGAAAAAAACCAGCACTACACATATATATAATCAGGCCGAACCGGTTCAGCCTTTGAACCGGCCTGAACCGGTCTGCCTCAAGCCCAGCGCCCTTTTCCTGTTTTACAAGCCCAACAACTTCTGTTTCACTCCCTGCACCCCTCATATTACTTCATACACCCCCTGCATCTAATTTTATTTCTTTTTCATGCATTTTAATTTTCTCTTGCATTTTATATTTTCGTTCTCATGCATTTTTATTTTATTTTTGCATTACATCCTATTGTCTACTATTATCATATGCATATTTAAATTTTGTCATTAAATACACATCTCAATCCAAAGTACTCTGGTCCTAAATTAACTGGTAATATTATATTATTCTCCAGAACAATTTGGTCCTTGTCAATTAAATTAATCCAGAGTGCTCTGGTCCTAAATCAACTGTTAATATTATATTTCTGCTTATATAATCGTTCTCCAGAGTATTCTGGTCCGTGTTAAAATAACTTCATATTTCAGCTTAACATTATTTTTCTCATTCTGCTTATATAATTTTCATATCATTATTCAAAATAACAAAAACATTCAAATAGTCAAAAATCACAAAAAATATTTTCATAACAAACCTTGATTTCTCAATCAAGTGATCGTTCATTTCACTTTCTTTCTTAATCAAATTTCAAATCAATTTTAATTTTACTTTAAGTCTATTTTCTTTCAATATCAAAAATACAAACAAATCCCAATTTGCCACTTGGCTTTTCATTTTAAAACCTTTTTTCAAAACTAATAAAAAACACAAAACAAATCAAACGTCAATTTCTACCCCGAACTACGAGGTTTTGATCCTTCACGGGTACGTAGGCAAAGGACGTGCGTCCTTCTAAATCAATAAAAATGTAGATAAATAGGTCTCCTTTTTTTTTCTTTTAATCATTATTCTTAAGTTCTTTCTTTTAAATAAAAATCAAGTTTATAGCACACTATTTAAATAAGACCAAGAGGTTCCCGTAGAGTACTACGGACATAAAGGGTGCTAACACCTTCCCTTTATGTAACTAACCACCCGAACCCTAAATCTTTTCAAAATGTGGGGTGTTTGAACTTTTTTCCCCTTTTCTTAAAAAAATTAAAATGTTCAGTCGTTAAATCAAAAGTGGGTCAAACGCCAATCAAATGGCCTTCGACCGTCCGAAAAATGACGCGACAGAAATGACGACTTCACTGGGGACTAAAAGTAAGAGGGTTGAGCCTAACTTCGCATTATTTAAATTTTGTGCTATAAACTTGCTAAAAAAAACATGTTTTAAATAAAAGATGGAAATTACATGCATATATGTTCTACCTTCTTCATTCTTCTTTCTTTTAACGTGAGTGGTGAGAAAATAAGTCTTATACCCGGGCTTGAGTGAAACATAAGATTAGGACGGGGTAAAATCATAGTGACATACCAAGAGCATTCTTGGACCATGTTTACAAGTGATAACCCTACTCGGTGGAGGCCTCACGGAAGGTAGTAGTCTTGTTAACGTGAGCATTCGTGTTAACGTTATTACTTTCAATGTGAGTGTTCGTCGAAGTCGTGGACCTTAGTAACCCTTAACCCATCTTGGCCTTTTTAGGATGTAGTGCGGTGGCTGAACCAAGAGCATTCTTGACTTTAGTTGTCACGCGATACTACACTCAAACTAGACTCCCTTATGGATGATATTGGAATAGGAGCATTCCTATACACCGATGTATTCATAAGGGTAGTTATAATTTGGGAACTTGGTAGAACCCTTGTTACAAGTGCAAATTAAACCATAGTCCTTACCAAATGGCGTTGTTACCCTTGACTCCAACATTATGGACCTAACCTCACCATGTTTTCACTGTTCTTTTTGCATAATCATGCATACATGCATTCATTCATAAAAAAATTTCTCATCAAAACATCGAAGGACTTAGATAAGTTTTTGTAAACATCAGAGATATTCCACCTTGAAAAGAGGAACACCAAGAAATACAAACTTTAAAAATCTTAATTAAGCTTTTGGCTTTTGTTAAGAACTTCTTCCTTGGTTTCGTTCTTACCTTTTGAAAATAGAACCGATTGCAATATCTTTACAAATTTTCAAAAGAAATAATGTTCATCTGCGATGTTTACAATTCACCTTGACTAATCCTTCGCTAACAAAAAAAAAATTGTACATTTTTTGCATAAGCATTTCATACATCATGTGCATTCATAGTTTCTAGTCCGTGTCTCATATTGTGTCTCTATCTACAAACGGTCAATCCATCAGTTAAGTGGTCCGATGTCTTTATCCAAGTTCGGCTCGCATATGCAAACACTCGTACAAACACAAAAGATGGATCAACTTCAGCAAGAGGTCCATAAGCTTCGGGTGGTACATGGAATGTTTAGATGCAATTGGGTTTTTGCTGATGTTTATTTCTACTACTCATTTGTTCAAATAATATGTTTTGTTTGTTGCTTTATGTTTTTCAAAAAAAAAAATCCTCTCGTCCCACCCAAGACGAAAGTGAACTTGTTTAGGGCCTTTTTGCTTTATGTATTTTCATCATTAATTAAAAAGTCGTTTTGATCCCGACTTTGTTTTTATTTTTATGCTTTTTTCTGGAAAAAATGGTAGCACAAAAAACCAAAAAAATCTCTTTTTCTTTAATCAGTTCAACATACCTGCATAATCATATTGTTTAAATCAATAATCAAATCATGCATTAATGAACCCATTGAATACAATAACCATGTACTCTCTTCCAACTTTGAGTTCTCTGTGTCCGAAGATGAAGAAGAGGAAAATGAAGAGACTCCCGATGAGATCTCTCGCATACCGGGACATCTTAGCCATCAAGGTTGCAAGCAAATATCAAGAAAGATTTGTCCAGAAGATGACTTTCATTTACAAAGATTGGCACGAAATGCTACCGTCTGCACTTCATGAGTATTATACTGTAGTACACCCTTCAACAGGGGCAACCCCCCCTCCATCCCTCAGTATACAACATGAAGGTGGTGCTTCCCGTGGAGGTCGAAGTCCCTACGATAGGAGTTCTGCCAAAGTCCAAACTTGATTGAACTTAAAATGCATGACGACCTTGTACAACTATATCAAAAGAGGTTGAAACAAACTTCCAACAAGAAGGTTCGTCCTTGTGAATTTCAAGAAGGAGACTTTGTACCAAAAAATGTATTATCTTCCCAACCAGACTCCAGGGGCAAGTGGACGCCTAACTATGAAGGCCCATGTGCGATGACTCTTGGTGATGAACACACACGTCCTATGAACGCCGATGCAGGCAAGAAATACTTTGTCAAAAAAAATAAAAGCTTGATAAGTCGCAAACCTGAAAAGGCGATTTAGGCAAAAATGAGCGTCTCGGTGGACTGAAAACCCAAAAGGGCGGTCCAGGCAAAATTAGAGACATGAACAAAAATGATCATCCTGATATATTGAAAAGCCGCAAGGGCGATATATGCAAAATTTAAGGATCATAACAAAGTAACTGCATTAGTCAGCACAGAAAGACCTCCGATTCGAAGCATCTGCAGATCAAAGACTCAGAACAGGGGCATTCAAAGTTGTTAGGGAGTATAACAGTTATTGTAATCAATGTACCCTTTCCATTATATTTACCATTTTCCAAAAAATTTCAAAGATCCATGGAGCCACGCCATTGGCAGGCCACCACTCAATTCATCAAATTTGAACATGTGCCCATTTATTTGGAACTCTCACTTATTCTATTTGCAAAATTTCTTCTATTTTTGATAGCAATACTTGAAGCAATTTTTTTTTTCAAAATACAAAACTTTTTTTACATCTTTTGAAAAGTATAAACAACAAACACACTCTCTGTGAACTCGTGAGTAGGTGAAGCGTGCATCAGCATCCGCCTCGAGAACAGTTACACTGCGGAAGAAAAACACGGCTAAGCACTATGAAGAGGACCTCTTCTTTGAGCATGATGCAGTCACAATCCAAAAATACAAAAAAAAAAAATTCAAAGCTCGCTAAGTTTGAAAACCTGAAAAGGCGACTTAGGCAATAGAGAGCGTCCCGTTGGACTGAAAACCCGAAAGGATGGTCCAGACAAAAAATTTGGGGAACAAAAAAAGGAATATACTCCCGATGGACTACGAACCCAAAAGGGCAGTCCAGGCAAAAGTTAGGGATTTTTCAAAGAAAAGCATGACTGCTGAAGCATACCAATAAAGGAACACTCTGCGCTTGGTCTACAAATGGCGACTTCTTCCAGACTTTTCGTCAACAATGGGCTTTATCCCCATGGGCATCAGCTGCTACCTTGTGCCAGGTTTCACCCCGTCAACGGCTCGATTTATTCACAATAATATCATCTCCAAGGAAGTTTGCCGAGTGTTTGTACTGTGACGTCAACCCACTTTCCATCTTACCTATCTTGTCTCGTTTCATCGAGTTCACATGTCACAATCCAGTCATACACTCGTACATTCATACACTCATACATTCATACACTCATACATTCATACATCCATACATTCATACATTAAATACTTTCATGTATTCATACATTCATGCATACGCAACATATACACAATGTCATTCATACATGGTCGCATTGGTCACCCAGAACTTTGGTTTTGTCCTTTCAGTCAAGTCCTCGTTTATTACGATGCCAAACAACAAGTTTTATGAACAAACGGTTGACAATTACCTTTCTATATTCAAAAGTGTCATCCTAGTGTGTCTGGTCCAGGGATGTCACTAACCAATCAATTTCAAGTGGCTAGTTCCGACAAAAGGGCGATTTGAGTCAAATCAATCAATTTCAAATTCAAAGGTGTCATCCCCAGTATATCTGTTCCAAAGATGTCACTAATCAATCGTTTCAAGCTACCAGTCCACCAACGGACGCTTGAGTTTACCTTTTTACTTTGTTTCAAGTCACCAAGTTCACCAACGGACGCTTGAGTTTACCTTTTCATCTTGTTTCAAGTCACCAAGTTCACCAACGGACGCTTGAGTTTACCTTTTTACTTTGTTTCAAGTCACCAATTCACCAACGGACGCTTGAGTTTACATTTTTATCTTGTTTCAAGTCACAAAGTTCACCAACGGACGCTTGAGTTTACCTTTGTATTTTGTTTCCAAGTTCACCAACGGACGCTTGAGTTTACCTTTTATCTTGTTTCAAGTTACAAGCCCACCAACGGACCGTTTAAGTTTACCTTTCATCATGTCTCAAAGTGTTTAGTTCCAACCAAGGAACAGTTTGAAATCACATTTTATTTTCTCAAAAGTGTCATCCCCCAGTGTGTCTGGTCGAGAGGTGTCATTAGAAAGTTTTATCCCCGTTAAACTATCGTTTCGAACCAATACGATATCGGACAATCTCTTTCCCCAGTGAAACTACATTCCCCAGGCGGGGTCGGATCCCTCTCTTCAATAAACTTGGGTATCTCGTTGTGGTTTCTTGTCTCAGTTAAATCATCTTTGTCGTCCTACATTCATAATTACATCACGAGCATTCATAACATCTTAGGTCAAAATTGGTGCACTTTTGTATTTAAGTCTCTTCGACCCGTCAAATCAAAGATTCCATCTTCAAATCTCTGGACGAAGAAAACTTAAATAGGGGCATCTGTCATACCCCAATTTTTGACCTAAGGATCCTACATTCATACACCGACACGTGTCTTTTGACCCTAATCAGTCTCTGACTTTTCAGCGGAAATTTCGTCAGAGAGGTATTTTAAAATACCTCATATTTGGTACCGAGTCGGGCCCTCTTCTCTCAATTTTTATTTATTATTACTTTTAGTTTTTATATTTTTTTTGTAGTTAATTAATTTTAAATTTTAGGTTAATTACTCTTTTATTATTATTATTATTATTATTATTATTATTATTATTATTATTATTATTATTATTATTATTATTATTATTATTATTATTATTATTATTATTATTATTATTATTATTATTATTATTATTATTACTACTACTACTACTACTACTATTATTATTTCCTTTGTCCAAAAATATCTGAATGGTCCAAAACAGCTCATCCCAACAGTGTCCTGTCCCCTTGTACCAAGCCAAGACAGATTTCTGTCGCTCCTTCAACACACTGGATGTCTCAAACCCTCTCTATAAAGAGGACGCTTCCACACACAAGAAAGGAGGAGATTTTTCTAGAAAAGAACAACACAAACAGAAGTAAAAAACCTGCATCATACAAAAAAAATTTCCAGCAAGAGAATAACAAAGCAACTTCGATCCAAACAACACTAACAACCGAAATTCACAATACAAGAATCAATCATAAACCCATCACAAGCTCAAACATACATAACACATAACATCAAAGCCGTACATCAAAACCCCATTCAAACCAACAAATCGGCTTCAACCAATCAACATCTCCGAATCCAAATCAGACATCAGCCATAGACCAAGTCGAAACCACCCACAATCCAAACCCGAAACCGAACTCAAATAGAAGGGAAAGGTAGTTTTTTTTATTCGTATTTCATAGATCTAGGGCTTTAGGGTTTTGTTTTGAATTTTTTAAGGTCAAAAACGTATAGAGGAGATGGAGTAGAAGAGAAAGCACGGAAAAAAATTAAGAAAAGGAGTTACTTTTACCTCTGGCGCGGCGGCGCCGCCACTCTGGCCGGCCAACCACCACGCCGGATAATTCAAGGTGGCCGGAATCCTCATCGGCAATGAAGAACAGAGGGAGGGGAGAAGAGAGAGTTTATCTCTCTAGAAATGAGTTAGAGAGAGAAAGGTAAGAAAGAGGGAAATGAAAAAAACCAGCACTACACATATATATAATCAGGCCGAACCGGTTCAGCCTTTGAACCGGCCTGAACCGGTCTGCCTCAAGCCCAGCGCCCTTTTCCTGTTTTACAAGCCCAACAACTTCTGTTTCACTCCCTGCACCCCCCATATCACTTCATACACCCCTGCATCTAATTTTATTTCTTTTTCATGCATTTTAATTTTCTCTTGCATTTTATATTTTCGTTCTCATGCATTTTTATTTTATTTTTGCATTACATCCTATTGTCTACTATTATCATATGCATATTTAAATTTTGTCATTAAATACACATCTCAATCCAGAGTACTCTGGTCCTAAATTAACTGTTAATATTATATTATTCTCCAGAACAATCTGATCCTTGTCAATTAAATTAATCCAGAGTGCTCTGGTCCTAAATCAACTGTTAATATTATATTTCTGCTTATATAATCGTTCTCCAGAGTATTCTGGTCCGTGTTAAAATAACTTCATATTTCAGCTTAACATTATTTTTCTCATTCTGCTTATATAATTTTCATATCATTATTCAAAATAACAAAAACATTCAAATAGTCAAAAATCACAAAAAAATATTTTCATAACAAACCTTGATTTCTCAATCAAGTGATCGTTCATTTCACTTTCTTTCTTAATCAAATTTCAAATCAATTTTAATTTTACTTTAAGTCTATTTTCTTTCAATATCAAAAATACAAACAAATCCCAATTTGCCACTTGGCTTTGCATTTTAAAACCTTTTTTCAAAACTAATAAAAAACACTCAAACGTCAATTTCTACCCCGAACTACGAGGTTTTGATCCTTCACGGGTACGTAGGCAAAGGACGTGCGTCCTTCCAAATCAATAAAAATGTAGATAAATAGGTCTCCTTTTTTTTTTTTTAATCATTATTCTTAAGTTCTTTCTTTTAAATAAAAAGCAAGTTTATAGCACACTATTTAAATAAGACCAAGAGGTTCCCGTAGAGTACTACTGACATAAAGGGTGCTAACACCTTCCCTTTATGTAACTAACCCCCCGAACCCTAAATCTTTTCAAAATGTGGGGTGTTTGAACTTTTTTCCCCTTTTCTTAAAAAAATTAAAATGTTCAGTCGTGAAATCAAAAGTGGGTCAAACGCCATTCAAATGGCCTTCGACCGTCCCAAAAATGACGCGACAACTATATATAAAAAAAATAGCATGGTTTAACTCTTTTTGGCTGACTTTTTCTCTCTCCGAAATTACCCTCAACTTTCAATACAAATAACACATATAACAAATAGATAAGAGGAAATTTAAATATTAAAGTAAAAGTGTAACAATCACGATATGAGTATATATATCTTCGATTTTTTTCCTTTATCATTTAAAAAGTGTAACAAATTAGATGAGTATATATATACTTACTTTTTCATTATCTCAATTATACTCTTAACAATTTTTTTTATAATGAAGATTGTTGTGGGTGTCATTAAAGAAAATAAGAATTTCGATTATTTTTTCAATATATTGTATGTGTCTTTGAACTAGATAATCATAGTTAGTTTGATGTGTTATAACTTGAAAGCAACAAATATTTATATATTTTCTCTCAATTTTTTTTTATATTTTTAGTTTTAATCAAAATAAAAATTTCATAAAAAAACACTATTTCATATAAAGGTGACATTGACAATCATTGTTTGGAAGATTTTATTATACTAGTTGTTTTGACTGTGTATACTTGCATGTGTTTTTTTTTTCTCTTCATAATAGTGTAAATTAGTTTTTTACTAACATCCATTAAAATATAATGTCCACCTTAAATATTGTTTAAAAAATAGTTATTCTCAAATTCTTTATGTAACACCCATACTAGACGTATCTAGAAAGTCTAGCACGTGCGTTGAATTTAGTACTGGATACATTAAAATATACAACAATAAAATTTTCAAATGAATGTTTATACAACAAATTGCGTTCGTACATACAATAACATAAACATCTTATCCATACATAGAAAATCACATCCTTGATATCCTTGGCATCTTGTAGCGATACGAGCGCGCACTTGTTGAAACATCCGTCCGCTTCAAGCTTGCATACCAACTTGCTTATCTGAAACAAATAAGGATTGGGATGAGACATAATGTCTCAGTGAGTTCCCCTAAATCCTAGGCTATAGGCAACCACAAAGGGAAACCTACGGTCGCCTCGTGTCTACATTACAACCTGCCGGTTGATTATACGTGTGTGGGGACTTGCATACTTAGACGGTAGTGCATACTAGAGCCGTCATAATCATAACTTAACTTGTTATAGGCTTCACTTCCTATACGTGTCATGGCGGTCGAGGGGGAAACCAAAACCGCATTGCCAAGAATACACTCTATGTATCGAGGCCTAAACATATCATAATCATGGCACGATGCTAAACCGGACGATTAGGGGAAACCTAAGATCGTCATCGGTATCATGTTCTTTACTTACTCGAATCCATGCCTTGTACTTGTCATGTAGCATCTAATGCTCTTATTCTTAAACATAAACTTGCATGGATTCACTCTTGCATAACCATGAACATAACATAATCATAATCATATCATACATAAACGTATCTAAGTTCATTCAATTATGTTAGCGTTGAACAAACAATTATTATCTTGATTCATTTTACGGATAGTCCCAGGTGGAGTAACCCCGAGATCAATCCCATACATGACCGATGTACGTACATCGGACTCCCTCGGTGTCGTGCGGGTCCCTGGCAGCTTAAACCGTTCCCCTTAGGTCGAGAACCTCCCGTATCCCCCTGGCGTGGATAACAAGAGACACGAGCACCTACGTCTTGTTACTCAGTGACATGCGGGTCCCTTACGGCTTAAATCGTTCTCATAATGAGAACCCCTTGTATCCCCCTAATGTGGATATCAAGAGACATGTCACCTACACTTATTAGTCATGGTCTTGTCGTGCATAAGTTAAACATATACATACTTACTTGCTTATTACCTCGGACCCTTGAGTCGATCCGATTAGCGGTAAACTTATACTTGTTCATGTACATACTTAATCGTGGTGGAGTGATTAACTAATCAAACCACATCTTATCATGCTTGCTAAACACTCTTAACATATGCGAAGAGTTTATACTTCGCGTCTTAGCATTCTAGGAGTCTTGCTAACTTGCTAGTTCTCAACGACTATGTCGAGGCTCTAGTCTTCCTCTTGCTTAATAGATAGTTTGCTACCCGTTTCATGACGTGATTTCTCTCGTATGCCATGCCTTACTAACATGCTTAATACTTGCCTCATATCATAAAAATCATGCTTACATTGATAATCATTTAGGACCTTGGTTTGAGGGGTTTACATTCGTTAAAAGACACCACAGAGAAAACTGCGTCGCGAATCCCCACGCCTGCCTGAAGCGAGCAAAACAATGGGATTTCTCCCTGTCTTACTCGCCTAGGCGAGTAGATTTGCTGGGGAGGCGAGTGGTAGCTCGCCGTGGCGAGTTGGGGGCGAGCAGGACCCCCCTTTCGGAGTTCTAGCTCGCCGTGGCGAGTAATAACTCGCTGTGGCGAGTTAGGACAGTCCAGAACACTCAAAAATGGTATTTTTGACCCAAAAACCTCAAACCAAGTGTCTCTAAGTATTTTGGAACATAATTGATCATATGAAACTTGTAAAACATGCATATGACAAGTATTAACATGTATAGCATGCATGGCATAAAAAGAGGCAACTAGTCTAACACTTAAACCCTAGAATTTCTTATTTTTCATCATATACATACATAGCATAATCATAATCCCAAAGGGTGGGAGTTCTATCTATGGAACTCACCTAAAACAAGTTCTTGAAGCATCACTTTGTGCCAAGCCCAAACATGCCAAAACCCTAGCTTTGTCCCTCTTGCTTCCTTGACTTAGACCAATCCATCTTATTGCTCTTTCTTGCAACCCTAGCACCATAATTTCTTGATCTTTGAAGAAAACCTTGCTTGAATCCTCTTCCATCTTACCAAGAACCAAACCCTAGCTCTTGATTCCAACTTCTAATTCTTTCCCTCTTAAATTCTTAACCAAGAAGAAACCTTGCCAATCTCAAAACCAAGTTCCAACCCGCACCCTCAAATAACATCTTCAAACCCTAACTTCATGAATCCTTTCTTAAGAGGAGAAGGAGAGATCAACAAAGAACAAACCTCCCTTGACTTGAAAGATCATGAAGGATAATAACTTAGATTAAGCTTGCCATGGGAGGAAGAAATTTTAGAAAGATTTGATGGAGAAAAGAGAGGTTGGGCGTGAGAAAGAAGAGAGAAGGGAGAGCAAAAACCAAATCCAAAACCTAGAGAGAGAAAGGAAAGAAGAGAATGAGATATTTTGGGGGTAAATCCAAATAAATAACATTTCCACGTGAAATTACCATTTTACCCTTGCCTTGAACGTGTTAAAAACAACTCTGATACTTCTCCCGTAAAAAGCTGACATGTCATAAAATATTTCCATTAACTTACTTTTCCATAATTTAATTCCTCTAACACGGTCAACGGGTAATATACCGATACTGTCAGGCAGGATATTACACTTTAAAATTTACTACCATAACAATTTTTTCACTATTTTTAAGTAACAAGAATTTGAAAATTCTAACAAATAACCATACATGAATTTATCATTAAAATACTAATAATTTATTAATTGATAAACCATTCAAATATCAAATTAAAAATAGAAAAAAAGTGTATTTTAGAAGGATAAAAGAGATATGAATATCGGGGAAGAAGAAAACTAATATAAACAATGATAATAGTCAGATTCCCTCAAAAAAAAAATGATAATAGTCAGATCATTATAAATGCTTGACTTTAATTATCATTATATTTAAAGTCACACATATGGTTAATTGTGATTTGCTTAAAGTGTTACATTTTTTGGTATTTTGTTTCATGTCTGTACGTGGGTTCGACGTCTAGGGTGTTGCAGAGGGTTTCCAATTTTTTATGCCATTTTCTTAAAAACTTAAAATAATGAGAAATGCATGTATAGTTATTTTTATAAAATATTTAGATTATCATGACATTAAAGTAACAATCGATTGTGATAGCATTTAATTTTATTACAATTTACATTATTTATTAAGAGTTAATATTTAAAATCACTTTTAAAAAATGAGGGAAAGATTAAAAATCAAACAAATTAAGGATTAAATTTTATAGGCAAAAAAAAAAAAAAAAGAAGGGCTAAGATCATTATCATGTTTAACTGTATTGTCTAGTTAAATGATTTGTTAGATTCGACTCAAAAAAATATTGTATTGTTTTATAAATTGTTCTAAAACTGATATTTTAGCTCCTTTGTGACCTTATCATCATTTGTAAGTCATGTATAAGCTAATATGATTTGTATAGTAGAGAAAGTCTAAAAGAACTAAAATATGAATTTTATCTACATGTATTAGCCAAAATATAATATAGACCAATTAATAATTTTAGCTCCTCTATTACAGTTTCAACAAGACCAATTATCTATCTAGAACCAATTAATATTGTGTTAGAATTCGAATTGGTTTCTCATATAGAAGGAAAAATATGAATTTTAGCTATATGAAACTAATTAGTTTCATATAAACATAATATCCTAATTTCACAGTTAAGAAGTTGGTAATAAGCCAAACAATGGTTGTTAGGCACCTGTCAAAATGTATGTTTGGTATCATAGCAAGTCTTCCATAATAAGTTAAACCACAATGAGTTCGAGAAAAAAAAGGTAGAATAAATAGGAACAAAATAGACCTAATATATTTTGATGATAACAAACTTTTGTTCAAAAGGTAAACTTATGATACTGTTGTGATACTAATTATTTATATATTATGTTTGAGTATATGCTAGAAAAATAAGATTAGTATTATCAAATAAGTAACATTATTATAAAATAGTTGAAAATTAGTTAGATAAAATTCATATCTTTCCCATCGTTATCAAAATTGTTGGTGCACCTCCCAAGCCCATCATGATACGTTTGTGGTATGTTATCTCCATCTTTTGGTGCACATCGACTTATTATCATTCTATATATTAATCAATTCAAGTACTTCACCATGTCAAACTTTTTTGTAATCTTCTCAATTTTTGAAATTTTCTGAAAAATATCAAAACCAAGAGTACTCAAAAATATATATTAATGAAACACTTATCATATCACAAACATATGGAATTTCTATAAGTATTGATATTTCACTACTTCATTGCTTACATACTATATCTTTTTATTAATAAGTGTTTTGTTGTTATCATAACATGTAAACATCTTTGAGAGTTACATATATAAAGTTTTAGTAAATTAATGTATATATGACATTATTTGAAAGATTATTACAATTGTTATTCCTTTGAAATTGTTAATGTCAGTAATTATTTGTTAGATTTGTTTTTCTCTTTCGTTTGAATTTGAACCCATACCTCAAACTCTTTAACCTTTAGCTCAAATATAACTTGATTAAAAAATTATTCATGAAGAAAAACATAAATTGCAACATCTTAATTTACCAAAAGAAAAAATTATTTTTGGAATTTATCATAGTGAGATCAATTTATTGATAACTTACACATCGATACATATTAATTAAGATTGTACGATTTTGCATCTACGATCATTAGGGTTCATAACAATATATACGCAAGAGATTTTTTTTTTTTAAGAATTAGGGTAATATATATAATTTAGAAAATATATTTGATTGTATTGTTCTTTAAAATTTATAATAATGTAAGTTGCAAGAAAATTCTCTTTTTCACTACAGTTTTCAAGAAGAAAAATCCACTTACATCTTTGTCATACCCCAATTTTTGACCTAAGGTCCCGCATTCATACACCGTTTGATCCTAATTAGTCTTTGACTTTTTAGTGAAAATTCGACAGAAGCTCATATTTGGTTCCGAGTCGGGCCCTCTTCTCTCTTTCTTTTTTTAGTGTTATTGTTTTTTTATTATTTATTATTTACTCTTCAATTTCCATCTTTTATATAATTTTATAGTTTTAATTTTAATTCTAATTTTTTTTTGTTTTTTATCTTTTAATTAGTCAGTTTTCTTTTAATTTTAATCACTTCCATTTTATTATTTTTATTTTTTTAATTGTTCAAGTCTAAAAAATAACAAAGTGTCAATAGGTCAGAAAATAATTGTCCTGGGTCCTTCTTTGTTTTCTCTGCGCCACAATCAACTCCAAGGTTGCAAGAAGTCTGCTCTTTCTTTCCATAAACGCAGAAACGCGTTTCTTTTGTCATTAACCACCATCAAGCCAATTCATGGCCCT
This sequence comes from Medicago sativa, assembly GCF_051527215.1. NCBI lineage: Eukaryota > Viridiplantae > Streptophyta > Magnoliopsida > Fabales > Fabaceae > Medicago > Medicago sativa. Next base: position 10,033,082 of record NC_140751.1, read on the forward strand.
TTAATCTATTTCCTTTTAAGAATTTGCATCAGTCTTTAAAAGAAAAGGAGGAAATCAGAACTGAAACACACACCAGCGGTGCCAAAACCCACACATCTGAAACCAATTCATCACAACCTGCAACATAATTTCACAGCCATTTTTCTAAACCTGCAAAACTACACAGCCAATTTTTGAGCAAATCCAGCATAGCCAATCGGTCACCAACAATCAAACCCATCAAAACCGTCCGCAAAACCACAATAATCACAAAGCTTCAAAATCCATCAACCTCAATCCAAACCGTTTCTATCCAGCCGAATCATCAACACCAATCAACAACACCATAATCCAAAACAAACCATAACCCTCACCATAAATCCATACCAAAATCGAATCTGCCACTAACACCCACTAAAAAGGTATACCCATTTTTGGTTTCTTTGGTAGATCTAGAATTAGTATAGTTTTTTTATTTTTTATTTTTTATTTTATTTTTTATTGTTCAAAAAAAACGAAAAAGAAATCGAGAAAGAAAAGGAAAGAGAGGGTAGGAGAGAGAATGAAGATGTGGAAATGACGACAAGGTTATTTATATTACCTAATGATTGTGTGTATGTCGGTGCATGGCCCTAGCATGCACCCACGCCCCTTACCCCGCTGATTTCTAATCCAACGGCCTTCATTGCTCCATCATGTAATTGAATCTAGGCTGTCTGATTTCAATCAGACGGCCCTGATCTGATCTGCAAAAGCCCAGCGCTTCTACATCTGCTTCAGGCCCATTTCTTTTTTTTATTTCTACACCCCAATATCACTGCTTGCCCCCCTGCATTTTATTTCTTTAGTTCCTTCATGCATTTTATTTTCTTTAGCATTTTACTTATTTTCTCATGCATTTTTATTAGTTTAAATTTATTTCTGCATTTTTATTATTTATATATGCATATTTATTTTTCGTAATTCATTTTATTACATAGAAATAGAATGTAATTAGGTCAATTGTACAAATATAAATGAGAAAAGTGTGTGTGTGTATGTGTGTGTGTCTTTTTATTTCTTTTACTGCTTTATATATCAAAAAATGCAAAAAAAAAAAAAGATTAGGTTAGGAGATTTTGTGGTGATCCAACGTCACTACAAAATTCTCACGCTTTTATTTTTATTGCTACGTTAGTTTATTTTATGTTCTATTCAATATTCCAAAACAACAAAAACATTCAAATAACAAAAATCATAAAAATATTTTCATAATAAACCTTGATTTTCAATCAAGTGATTGTTCTTTTTATTTTCTTTCTTAATCAAACTTCAAATAAATCTTAATTCTACTTTAAGTCTATTTTCTTTCCATATAAAAAATACAAACCAATTCTCATTTGCCACTTGGCTTTTTACTTTAAAACCTTTTCAAAACTAATAAAAAAACACAAAACAAATCAAACGTCAATTTCTACTCCGAACTACGTGATTTTGATCCTTCACGGGTACCTAGGCAAAGGACACTCGTCCTCTCAAATCAATAAAATGTAGATAATTAGGTCTTCCTTTTTTAATCATTTCAAAATTCCATTTTTTTAAAAAAAAGCAAGCAAGTTTATAGCACAAAAAGTTAAATAAAATCAAGAGGTTCTCGTAGAGTACTACAAATATTTAGGGTGCTAATACCTTCCCTAAATATTGTTGTTTGTGAAATCTCACCCCTTCTGCTTGAAAATGTTGCTCTTCGTATGGGTAACTTGCAGGTAATCAAGATTAGTTGTAACACCCCGTTTTCCCAACGTAAAAATTTCTTAAATAAAATCAAAGTTTTTCATCATAAAACGGAATGTCACATTTCTTAAAAAACGTAAATGGAATAATAATTTATCCTTCAAAAATAGAACAACATAATCTTTAAAACTTTGCAGCGGAATAGTTTGACAACTTAAATAATCTTTGGCACAAGGGCCTCAATATAAAATTTCATAAAACTTAGTTCAACATCAATTCTTAAACTTCAAAAAGCAATACGTAAAGGAACAGAAAATAGTATCAAAATTCCCATCCCGTTACGTATCAGAGCACCTAAGGACACAGTGAGAGATAGACACCCACGACCGCAGCTAATCTTGGTTACCTGCAAGTTACCCATACGAAGAGCAACATTTTCAAGCAGAAGGGATGAGATTTCTCAAACAATAATATTAAGCTCATAAATCATAAATTACATTTAACAACATAAACATCTTATAATTTAACAACTGTAATTAAATACATAAACATCATCATTTATCTTAGCAAAATATCATCATATAGCATTCACAGTCATCGTCACATATCATCATACTAAAAGACATCACAAAGTAATTCGTTAAAACATCACAACTTAACAACTTGACTTGACAATGCATCTAAACTCGACTATGCAACTCTTAACGTCTCAAACCATCTTTGATCATCATGAAAATGCAAATGCATGTGGTACCAATCTAGGGCATAAGCCCTCGTCGCTATTGAGCAAAAGCTCCTAGGGCATGAGCCCTCGTCTCTGGTTGAGCAAAAGCTCCATCGTCGTGGTTGAGCAAAAGCTCCATCGTCGTGGTTGAGCAAAAGCTCCAGGGCATGAGCCCTCATCTTTAAATGAGTATGCATGGACTCAACATCTTACGTCTTAGAAACTTCATGAACATCTATGACATCTTAACATTTGACAACATAACATCTTAACAACTTGATGACTTCATAACGACTCGACGACTTAACAAACTCTTTGACTTAGACCGACATTTACATCTTAAATAAGATCAACAACAACATATGCAACACTTATAAAGTCACATCATATCAGCATCATAACTTAACAGTATCAAATGATAAACATCAACATCTTAAACATCGCATCAACATAAGCATCATAAATCACACATCTTAAAATAGCACATCTTTATATAGCACATCTTTAAATCACACATCTTCAAATAACACATCTTTATATAACTCATCATCAAATAATTCATCTTTACACATCATCAAATAAATCCCCTCTGAAAATCTCTAAAAAAAGATGTATAAAAAAGTAGAGTATTCCCAAAACTAATCAAATAAATTGATATCAAATGTAAGTAAAATCATTCAAACCCCTTTGAATTGTAACAAGCATCGGCTTTAGCTTCCTAATTATCCAGTAGAAAATCGAATTCATGCACAACTTTATACTCATGAATTTATAACCAATATTGATGAATAGTTTCTTTGAAATTGAATCATTGCATATTTGAATTTCTACTTTTTGAATTGGTTTATTTCATATATCATGAAGAAAATGCTACAGAATACACATACAAACATGATACACTTGAAAGATCCTTCCGTAAATCTAAATATATGTAATATATGCCAATTAAGTAGAATCATGCAAATAGGGTAACAGTGTAACCATAATCTATGTAATCATTACCATAAATCTAAATATTATAGCTCTAATGTCTAATTCAGCCACATGTACACACTTATGAGATCAATGTACGTAATTATTGCTTTACGTCTTATACGCTCCAGCTAGATAGCAGTACTAGAATACATGTAATTGATGAATACAAGTACAACATATTAACCTAAAAAGTTTTGTAGATAATACATATGAATTTATGAAACGACCATATTTTAGTATGTACATTGTCGTACTATTGTATAAAAGAGTCACAGATTCACTCGTACGTAAATAGAACAAAATCAATTTAACCATACGACCAAACACGTTTTAATCATACGAATATAATTATGAATCAAAACTCTAATCATCACCTAATCATCAATTCTCGCTCAAACCCTAATTCTCAAAACTCATCCTAAACACGTTAGATGCAACCTAATGATCTACAAACTTAATATTAGTGAAAGATAGTCTCACCCTTACCTTAGATAGTTTTTCTGAAATCAAAAGCAGCGTTTTTCATTCCTAGGGTTCTCTCTCTCTGAGTTCTCCTCTTTCTCATCTTTCTCCAAAAAGCGGTTTAACGTAAAAACTCTTTCTAACCTAAGCTTCCTTATTTATAATACTACTCACTCTTCCTAAATCTATTTAGGCCCAATAACTTATTCTTCTTTCTATTCTAACCTCTAATTCTACTTACACTAATAATTCTCATATTCTAATAAATAATAGAATAATGTCACTTAATAAAATACTAGCACCCCACATATTTAAAATGAATCACATAAATAGATTCTAACTTAATAAAAATAATTAAATAAAAGGAGGGCGTTACATTAGTTGCGGTTGTGAGTGGACTCTCTCACCAATGTGTCTTAGGTGCTCTGATACATAACGGGATGGGAATTTTGTTGTTGCTTTCTGTTCCTTACGTATTATTTTTGAAGTTTTCAAGAATTATTGTTGAACTAAGATTCTATGAGATTTTATGTTGAGGCCATTGTGACAAAGATTATTTAAGATGTTGAATTATTCCGCTGCAAAGTTTTAAATATTACGTTTTTGGATTTTGAAGGATTAATATTTATTTATTCCGTTAATGATTTGATGAAAAGAAATGTGACATTCCGTTTGTGTTGAGAAACTCTGATTTATTTTACGAAATTTTTATGTTGGAAAACAGGGTGTTACAAATTACATGTTTTGACGAAGAAAGTATACGTCGAACTCTTTTGAGAGTGTATGATCAGACATTGTATGACTGAGGCCAGAGATGGTATATTTTAGTCACAATGATTGGTACGTAATCTCTAAATTTCGAGGACGAAATTTCTTTTAAGGGAGGTAGAGTGTAATATCCCACTCATCAGCTAATGGAATATTACCAGTCGAACGTGCCAGAGGATTAATGTTATGGAAAGTAAGTATGACGGAAAATGTTTATTACCTGATGTCAGCTAAATGCGAGTTAAGTATCAGTGTCGGATAAAACACGTTTAAGATGAAGGGCATTTATGTATTTTCACGCAAAAGGGGTATATAAGTGATTTTTGGGCCAAATCTTCATAATTTTGTGTCGTTTCTCTCTCTAGGTTTTGGAGAAAAGAATTCTCTCCTCCTTCTCTCTAAACTCCACGCCCTCCTTCTCTTCCTCAATCCTTCGCAAAACTCTTTCCAAATCAAAAGATATGTTGTACAAGTTTCCCTCAAGATTTTATGGTACTTGGAAGCTTGGATTGGGTTGATATCACTACTCCTCCTCCTCACCAAGAGAAGTTCATGAAATTAGGGTTTGGTCTTTGGTTAAGTTGGAGCTTGAACATGTACATGTTATGGTTTCTTCATGATCAAGAAGCAACTTTGAACTTGGGTTAAGTTTGATTTTCCACTTTCTTCCTCATGTCATAAGATTGAAGAGTTAAGGTTTGAATGATGCTAAGAGAAGATTATGCTTGGAAGCTTGGGAATCAAGTGAACATCTTGGAAGCTTCATGGTCAAGAATCAAAGAGAAAGATGATTTGAAGTTCGATTGATGAGCTAAAGCTAAGGATCATGGGTGAATCAAGAGCTAGGGTTTGGTTTGCTTGAGCTTGGAACTTGGAGCAATCACAAGAATCATGTTAGGTGAGTTCTATAGATAGCTTTCCTACCCTTTGGGACTATGTGTTTAATCTTGTAAGGAAATATGAATTTTTCTAGGGTTCTAAGTATTGAGATTAGTTCCCCTTTTCATGTCATGCTTTCTAAACATGTGAATACTTGCTATATGAATGTTTTTCAAGTATTCTATGATCCATAGAGTTAAGATATGCTTTGGGTCACTTGGTTTTGAGGTTTTTGGGCTAGAAATGTCATTTTTACAAGTTCTGATCTGTCATAACTCGCCGGGGCGAGCAAGTACTCGCCATGGAGAGTTAAAACCCACAGAAAGCATGTTTTACTCGCCTCCAACTCGCCTAGGCGAGCAAACAGCACCAAAACGTGTTGTTGGCTCGTTTCAGGCAGTTTTGGCACTTTTCGGGTCGGTTTTCTTTGTGCTGTTTTTTATGAAAGTAAACCCCTCAAACCAAGGTCCTATTTGATAATCTTTTAAAAGGTTTTCTTGAGAATGAAGCAAGTATTTAACATAATTAGTAATGCATGGCATACGAGAGAATGATATGATATAAGTCGGGTAGCTAACTAATCTTTAAGGAATGGAATGAATGTAGAGCCTCGACATAGTTCGTCGAGAACTAGAATGCAAAGCATGAGTCCTAAGTATGCCAAGACGCGAAGTGTTTAGTGTATTCTCTTTGCACATGAGTAAGATTGACCATGCAAGCATGTTAAGCCGTGAATAGATAAGCTAAACCCTTCACTACGAATAAGTATGACTATGTAGGTAGTTTACCACTAAACGGGTAGATCACTGACCCGTGGTAAACGAGTAAGCATGTATAGGTTTAACTCTTCATGTATATATGATTAAGACTATGATGTATGTGTAGTTTAGCACACATAGGATCGTTTGTTCTGATGATGTTGATGATTTAAAATCTTGGATTATAATTTTTTTAAGATTTTAAATTGATTCTTCTCGATGTTAATTTCGGTCGACTAGTTTAGTTTTTTTTAAAAAGATTACTGAAAAATGTGTGAACAACTCATCATTTTTGGACCAAAATATATAGATTGGGGTTAATACTGCAACAAATGCAAAAACTGTGAGATCTAAAAACAAATTGAACTTGAGAGTTTCAAAGAAAGACTTGGAAGAAACACAACAAAATATCTATGAAGTTTCGTGTGGAGGAGAATGATGTTCATTTTTCTATCAACTGATTGAGCATTCTATAATACGCGTTTTTCCACCCACCACACAAAAGCATGGCACCTTCCCACCACTTGCAAGGAAATACAATGGTAATTTAGGAGGAATCTCAATTCAATAAAGAGTTTTTTTTTTTTTTTGGTTTAGTAGTCTAGTGGCAGTTGCTCACATAATTAAATGTGGAGAAGTGGGGTGTCCGGGGTTCGAACCCCGGCCCCTGCATAAATTATGCAATGTTCCTGGCAACTGAGTTAAGCTCACGGCGACAATTATGCATAAAGAGTTTAATTACCATAATTTGTTAGTGTACAATTATTTTACACATTCATTCAATAACGTGTTGCCACATCAATTAACAATACGACAATATGTGTTTCATTACTTATTAATTGGTACGACAATAATATAAGACACTAAAAAATATATCATATTTTGGTCTTATTTGCAAAAGTCTTTTGACTGTGGTACATATCACAAATTTATAATCAGAAACAATGAAATTTATTTAAATATATACTGATTTATATGTAAAAAAACTTAATATATAATAGTACTTATTTTGTATATCTTTTGTATATAGTGATATTCAATTTTATTTAAAATGAAATTTTTATCATTACAATTTTATAATAACAAATTCTCGTGTTTGACACGAGCTCACATTAATTCTTGGTATATCATTTTTAATCTAGTTATTCCCATATAATTATCATCACATATTTGTCAAGTATGATGGTTAGTTAAGTATGACAAATAAGAATAGGTGAACACAACGGTATCGCTCAGTATGTACTCATCGTTTAACTATGCATTTTTTTTGTTTGTTTGAAGGACTCATTTAATTATGCAATGTCATGTCACACTTTCTGCAAGAGGTTTGCATTGAAACTAAAATGAATCTTTCAATTATATTTTTAGTTTGCAGTGAAACACTCAGTAAACTTACATGATAAAGATGAGCATTTGAAACATTAAATGGATATATCTTAGCACACTATGCTACCCAGTAATCTGGCAAATGAGTAGCATAAGTTTAAGCATTATAAATAGATTAATCATGCTTTGTCAAAATTGCCATATAAACCTTCAATTATATTTTTATTTTGCAGTGAAACACTCATGATGAGGAGAGAATAAACATTCCTAGCAGAGTACGTAGAATTTAACATCTGTTAACTTTGCTTGATTTCCAACCTTCAATTATATGTAAAATGAACATGGAACTAAATAAAGTTTGATTGATTTCATATTCATTACACATCCAAATATAAATCTTGTGCACTAAACTTCTTATATAAGTATCTTAATTGAGGACTCTTCTATTTTTTTTCCCATACATCAAAACTTCTCAATTAAGTATAACCTAAGAATTCTGAGAGCATTTTCCATTGTATACGACATGAGTATGTCGTATAGAAATTCTGCAATTGAATGTGCATTATCAATCCCCTGGCTTCCTTCAGTTCTTGTCTCAATGGTTTTGAGTACTATGCCATTCAACTGCATTTTTAAAAATAAAATATAATTCATGATTCAAAAGAGCATTATAAAACAGATTTTAATACAATTTAATTGAAAGAAGCCCTAATAAGTTACAACCTTCTGATACACAGTTGGATTTAGAATGTGAGATGAAATCTCCAAATCATGAGTTGCTTGCACAAGTGCATCATCTAAGTTCTATTGTCAAGAAATATCAAGATTGGATTAGAAACAATTACAGGCAAGAAAATTAAAGTTCTGTTATATACTAATCCCTCCGGTCTCAAAAATAAGCAAAAGTAAATCAAATGAAGTTAATGTATTTAGACCAAATACTTCAACTTTAGCTTACCAATTTTTGCTTATATTTGAGACCGTAGTAGTATCTGTCAAGACCGTTTGTTTACACTTTAACTTGCTAAATATATAAGCTTCTGTTTCCTGTTGAAAAATAATATGGTACTGATTTTAATAAAATTTTCTAAACAAGCTTTTACAAAATACAGCACTGTTAAACGTATAAAATTGCTAAACATGTTTTTTGGTTGCTCTAAAATATTCAATGTCCTACCTCTGTACATAAAGTTCTCAAGTCCTGAAAAAGTATCATTCTCTTCAATAGACATCCTCGTTCAGAAATTCTTCCACGAATTGTGTCCCTTTTTGAAGGTTCATATACTGATATAAGCAAGCTTCAAAACTATATCAGATATGAACCATGAAAAACATGAATGTCGAATGAAATATATTGTAAAGGAACTCAACAATGTAAACTGTTTATATAAATAGATAGAATGGGTAAAAACTTGATACTGAAAATGAAAGGGATTTGTTATGTGATTTATGTTAATGCAAAACAGAAATTAGAGATGCAAAACAAATGATTTTTGGGAAAAAATTCATGCCGTGTTTTCCCTTGAATATGAAATTGTATATTAAAAAGAATTCATAAATGAAAGTTGGACAACGTTTGACAGAATATAAAAATATAGGTGTGGTGCACTTGCCTACAATGACATCTCATTTCTGCTGCTGAAAATTGTCAATCCTCACTGAAGGGATACGACGAAGTTTATGCCAACGTTCTCCTCCCTCCATTTGATACTTCTTCTTAATCAATGGACAAAGGGAAATGTCCAAAGTAGAAAGGGAGTTGGGTAGACCCTCCTCTGGCAATCGCTCAAGACAAGGGCAGTTGTAAATATCTAGAAATTTGAGAGATTTAAGATGGAGAAAACCCTTGTTGTTCATTTTTCTTAGCTTAGAAGAGTTAGACAACCAAAGACTGTCAAGATTTGGTGGCAGCAGACTCTCCTCTGGGAAGGACTCCACATTTTCAAAGTCATCGCTAACTCTAAACTCTATCAGAGAATTGAGTTGGAACAAACCCCAATCCTCTCTTGAAGCAATTAGTTTTGGACAGTTGAATATTTCAAGCCTCCTCAAGTTGGAAGGCAAACCGCCCCTATGAAACGATTCCAGCTCTGGACAATTGAACAACCTGAGAGAATGAAGATTGATGAACAAGTTTAGTGCAAAGGGGAAGGAGGAGGAGAGCCAGCCTTCTATATAAAGTTTGCGGAGAGAATCATAGCAGCGCAAATCCAAAGAGGGCAATTCTTTAAAGCCACTAACATCCAACTCCAATTCATCAAGAAAGGTGTTGTTGAATAAATTTTGATTCATGGAGAACTCAATGTACCGATTTCCACGAAGGACAAACCTTTTCAAGCTAAGTGGCAATTCATTTACCAAAATTTTATCACATCCTACTAGCTCTAAGTCTCTGATATTATCAACCTTGGGAATTGATGCTTCCAACCATTCACAATTACTAATCTCCAATTTTTGTAAAGAAGGAAGGAGTTGAGGCAAAGCCGTTTTCAATTTGGGACAACTCTTTATGGAAAGCTCTTTAAGCAAAGGAAACCCTTCGAGACAAAACCATTCCTCTCAATTGTTCATACATGCAAATTCCAAAACTTCAAGGGACCTGAACGAAACATTTGTTGAACTATTTCCATAAAACTCTTCGCTGATGATCTTTATTCCGTTACAGTCTGAAATAGAAAGCTCCTTGAGAGAGGGTAGCTGCCCAAGTGGTGGCAAATGGGAACATGATCCACACCAATACAGTTTAAGAGATATTAAGTTGGGTAAATTACAAGCCCTTAGCCAATTTGGAAAGCTAGTGTCTCTGTAGCATTCAATGGTTAGCCTCTTCAGGATGCTATTTGGTTGAAGAGCCTCAAAAACATCCAATTCTCTTCCATTGTTTATGAATTTGAAACTCCATTTCATATACAATTCTTCTACATATTTCTTATCTTTCAAATTTGCTTCTGCAGCATCCGCAGGATTAATGACATTTTCCAACCCAGATATACAAAGTTTCCCTCGAAGATGAATCAATTTTCCCAAATCCTTAATATCCGACCCACTCTTCTTTCCCACGACAAAATCAGTCAGCGTTAGAAGATGGTTTAGCCTCTCTATCTGTTTTGGCATCATCTTCATGTCAGTTCCTTCCAGATAGAGATGACGTAAATTGGCAAGTATGAAAAAATCTAAAGGGAGCTCAGTCAATGGACAACTTCGCAATATCAATGTCTGTAAATTATATAGATTACAAATGGATTCAGGCAACCTTTTTATCCCTGTGTAAGACAAGTCTAGATAGAGCAAAAGCTTCAAATTGCTTATCTCATGAGCTAGCTCGGAGAGGTCACATCCATTGAATGATATCATCCGTAAATATTTTAGTCTTGAATACAGATCACGTTGTACAATATTGGATTTAGAAATTGGCCCTAAAATCATATGACCAAAAGTCTCATACCTCATCATATATTGCCAAAATTTTTGTTGTACCATCAGACCACGTAAACACTCAATCTTACAAATATTCTCTAAATTTTTTCTAGTATCTTTTGAATCAAGAGAGCACCAAATGTGACGTGTTCTTTGAGGGATATCTTGCACTATATCACCCTCAATTAGAAAACAAAATTCTCCTGACACTGATTTTGCTAAATCATTGACAAGACCGTGCATTACCATACCACTAGAATGTGAATTCACAGATTGTTGGAAAAATGAAATGGACTCAAGGTCATCGAAGAATTCATAACCCAACTCTTCTTCACTTATGTCTCTTCTTGAACACTTCAGTAACCTTCTGCCATCCAAAGCTTGACAATCTCTTCTTTTTCAAACACATAACCCTTGGGAAACATGGAACAATATGCAAAACAACACTTCAGATTGAAAGGAAGATTGTGATAACTCAATCTCAATAACGGGTTAATTTCATCATCACCCTTCGATACATGCCACATATCAGTCTCCAATATGTTAAAGTCAAACCATTCACCTTGTGAAAATTTTCTTTGAAAGAGATTCCCTAATGTTTTCACGGCTAAAGGTAACTCTCCACACTTTTATACAACCTTCTTTCCAATTGATTTAAGATTTGGATATTCAAAATCATTCCTTCCTCAAAAAGCATGATTAACAAATAACTCTAGCAATCACTCTCTGTCAATTGCTTTAAATGAAGTTGATGGTCGGATTTCACGATTAATGCAACATGCTTGTCACGTATTGTCACAAATCTTAATTCCTAAAGATCTATGGTTTGAAACAAAATTTGATTTCTAATGTTGATGAAATACTTATCTGTAAAATTATGATTGAATTGAGAAACAATAAGATGAAAATATATCTAAGTATAACTATATTACCAATTATGCGAGAAAGCTATTACATTCCATTTCCCGCACCTTTTTATATGTTTTTTGACAAGATTACACTAGAACGGAACGCAATGCAAATACACTCACTCAAAGCTAAGCCAGAGCATCTCAAAACGGAGAGCTCCAGGCTGAAAGTTAACATTTTGTCTTGCTGCTCCTAGTTTCCTCGATCCATGATCATTAGGCATATTCCATCATAACGCCCCATTACATTGCCCGTTTAAAGGTTTTCCAACAAAACCGGGAAGCCAAAACTCAGCTGCAAATTTAAACTTTGAACTGTCTTCTTAACATGTTAATCTTGTAGTTTCAGCATCAGTATGGTACCAAAGTAACCAAATTGAGAAAGACTTCTCATGGGAAAAAATTATATACAACCTCGAATATTCAGGGCACTGCAAAATAAGAAGTATGTTAGAAAGGATATGGATCGTTGGTTCATCATAGATATAATCTTACAGAACAATACAAAAGTGTATACATAAAGTAATCTTTGCACAATTACCTGAACAGTCTTAATTTGGTTTTAAGGTATTCAGCAGAGGTTGAATATTTGGCAACCTACAATATAGAATGAATTCTAAGTACACAAACCAAATTATGATAAGTAGGGACTACCCTTTTTATTGACCAAAGAACAAAGTGATCATTTTGAAAATATATTTAAAGTCTTTATTGCAGAGTAGGTCATTAGAAATAGAATGGTTCTCACTTTCACCATATCAGTGGTTGATGAAGCTCAGATGGGATTTGAGCTCCCAGAATGCCAAAGAGAGCTCAAGTCCAATAAGTCTTCTTCTTCTTCTCCTGCCAACTGATAGACTCTGCTCAGATTTCTTCTCTTGATAGCCAGGATCTGCAAAGAGAGTCAAACATTTTCCTGGTGTCTATAAATCTCTCAATTCCTCAAAAACATCTTTGTGAAGACCTATCATGGCATGAGAAGCTGAATGGTTAGGAAGCTCAAACCAGCAGGGGCCATCTTTCAATCTGCAAAAAGCAATGCACATGGGTCACAGAACTTTCACAGAGTGGCTCGAGAGAGATATGACCGATGCATATATCTGATAAATGGTACGCGAAAACAACAACCAAAACTAGTGGTAAATACACTGAACAGGAATCAAGTCTAAATGGATGTAATTGAATAGAGAGAATTAAGTGTGGCCGAAGAATGTTGTGAGCACTTACCATTGGTATAAAGCAGTGAGCATGTCTGATACAAATTACGCCTTTCAATGTGCAAGATCATCTCCCAGGCTTCCTTCATAACTTGATATAAAGCTATCTCAATGGTTTTGATAATTATACCATCCTGCTGCATTTTTCAAAGTAAAATGTATTTCATGATTCAAATGAGCACATATTAAAAAGCTTTTAAAGCAACTTTATTTGAAAGAAACCTTTATAAGTCGCAACCTTCTAATGCTCAACAACAGGATTTAGAATGTGAAATGAAATCACCAAATGCTCTTTCAATAAATTTGTGTGAAGACATTTTTGTTACAAGCATATCACTTGTAAACTTGGTAAGCGTGTCGTTTTCTGTTTCCTGTAAAAAAAAAAAATTTGTTAGTATTTTCTGGTTGATTTAAAAATTTATACAAATTTTTAGTATTTTCTGTTGCTAGTTTAATGTCTCCTACCTTTGTGCATAAATCTCTCAATTCCTCAAAAACATTATTGTTTTCATAAGACATCATCACATTCTTTTCTCAAGGCCCGTGATTTCTGCACTGACACACAATAAAAAACAGATAATTTACGTTAAAGAGACCAAAAAAGGGTCCTACAATGTGATTCAGATTGTCACTATTCTTCAAAAAAGTACAAAATAAAGATTCAGATATTCACCAATAGTCAAGTATCCATATGTAGGACCCATAACTTAGTGCTTGTTTGGGATTGAGTTTGGAAGCAAAAAAGCAAGTTTGGGGGATTTCCAAAGCAAAAATTGCCGTGATTTTTAAAAGCTAGCAATTGGAGCTTTTGAGTTAAAGTGGATTGCTACCGTACTTTTATGAAAACGTGGGTAGAAAAACTTGGTACCAAACAGGCTCTTAGTCTTCCTAGCACTATGTGGCGATGGGATTAACATATATAAATTCGTTAATCTCCACATAAGGGATGCGACTAGTTGTAAATACAGATAAAGGACTAAGAAACAAGCAAGGCATGACATCATTTGTAGCAAAACTAAGAAAATTTATCATAAAGAGAAAGCAACAAGCATCATAATTCACAAAACAATGATATTCATCAAATGCAATTAGCGAGAACAGAGAAAACAGAAATTTACATTACATGTGATAAAAACCCGTACGAAAACCAATTTGATTTGTGAACTTCCACAATGATAAAAAAAATAAAAGTCGGCGACATACCAAATAACCTCGGAAAGAGGTTCCTCAAAAACCAATGTACCTTGTTTGTAATGCTTGAACACAGACCGTTTAAATACATAACATAATAGACACCAGTTTAATATGCTCCATGAAAATTTGTTGCAGACAACTTTGTAAAACAGTTAGTGAAAAATGTTTCATTATAATGCTTGAATACAAAATGTAATTCACATGCAGTAATTGAAAAGGAATTGGGCAAAGACATAGATAGAATCCAAACCACCTTAGGGGCAAAGGAACAAAGTTTCATCATTCAACTTTTAACAGAAAATTACATATCAATCATGTTGTAGTAAATACCAGCTTTGGCGAAAGAAATCAAAAACACGTCATTATATCCAAATACCTCTGATTAGGGAAGACTTTCTTTAAACTGTAACCTGAAGCAAATCTTGTTGAAGCCATGAAATGTGGAAATGTGGCTATAGCAGCATGCTGTGAAGACCATTTTTGTATTAAAGTTTAAACTTATTAAACATAGAGTGTTCTGTAAAAAAAAAAAAATGGCAGTTAGTATCTTTTGGTTGCTTGAAAAAATTCATACTAATTGTTAGTATTTTCTGGCTTCAGAACTGAAATTAGAGAATCTATATTAGGCATATGACATGAATATATCATATCTAAATGAGAAAATTGTCAACGAAGTGGTTAATGAGCTCCCCATAAGGACTAATGGTTCGGAAAAATGAGAACAACTGTTTGAAGAAAAATCACAATTTTGAATATGGTAGTGGAGAATGTGATTAACCAGAATAGGGGAAACACATTCGTACAAAGTCCGTCAATTACTAGTTTCAATCACAACAATAAAAAAATTAAAAATAACCGGTTAAAAGAAAAATAGAATATGGTAATTTACTTGAAGAGGAAGAAGATGTGCTGGAAACTCCATTGATGTAAAAGCTATACATATATATATATATATCTGAGTAGAAATTGAATCACCACACTCCAATTTAGCCTGGGAATAAAAAGTTGAAGTCAGAAAATAAGAATATAAAATTAAGAAAATAAATTCTAGATGCAATTGTTTGGTTAAGAATATATGTTTGTACCTTCGGAACCAAAAAGGTTTGACCAAACGTGGGACCCATAACTTGGTTTTGCTAGCACTAATGTGGTGGTGGGATTAGCATCTCAATACTGCCAAATTCCGTCAATTATCACATTCGGGATGTGACTAATTGTATGCCAACGCTCTCCTCCCCCCTTTTCATACTTCTCCTTTATTATTGGACAATCTTTAATCGACAACCAAGAAAGAGAGTTGGGTAGAGCCTCCTTCTCTGGCAAGCTCTCAAGACTAGGGCAGTTGGAAATAGATAGATAACTGAGAGATTTGAGGTGGAGAAAACCCTTGTTGTTCATTATTCTTAGCTTTGAACAATTAAACAAAGGAAGAAACTCAAGAGTTGGTGGCAACAGATTCTCCTCTGGGAAGGACTCCACGTTTTCAAACTCATAATCACCAACAGTGAAATGTTTCAAGGAATTGAGTTGGAAAAAACCCCACTCCTCTCTCGAACCAATCAGTTTTGGACAATTCTCTATATAAAGGAAACTCAAGTTGGAAGGCAAACCACCCATTGGAAATGATTCCAGCTCTGGACAATCGTACAGATGAAGAGATTGAAGTTTGGTGAACAAGTGTAGTGAAAAAGGCAAGGAGGACGAGCCCCATCCTGTTATTGAAAGTTGATGAAGAGAATTATAGCAACGTAAATCCAAAGAAGGACATTTTACAGAGCCACTCCAATCCAACTCCAACGCTTCAAGAAAGGGAAAATTGATTAAACTTTGGTCCACGGAGAACTCGGTGTACCGATTTCGCAGAAGGAGTAACTTTTTCAGGCTAGTCGGCAATTCATTTACCAAAATTCTACCACATCTCTGTATATCTAACTCTATAATATTATCACTCTTGGGAATTGATGCCTCCAACTTGTTGCAATTATAAATATTCAGTTTTTGTAAAGAAGGAACATGTTGAGGCAGAGCTCTTTTCAAATTGGGACAGTTTATTATATAAAGCTCTTTAAGCAAAGGAAACCCTTCAAGACACAACCACTCCTCCCAATTGTTCATCTTCTCAAATTCCAAAACATTAAGGGACAAGAAAGGAACATTTGTTAAATTGTTACCATAAATCTCTTCACCAATGATCTTTATTCCATCACAGTCTGAAATAGAAAGCTTCTGGAGAAAGGGGAGCGTCCCAAGTGGTGGCAACAAAGAACATAATCCACAACCCTTTAGTTTAAGAGATACTAAGTTGGGTAAATGACAACCCCTTAGCCAATTTGGAAAGCTATTACCTTTGTATTGTGAGATGGTAAGCCTCTTCAAGTTGCTATTTGATTGAAGAGCCTCCAAGACAGACACATTGCATTCAATTGTTGAGCCATCCATTTCTTTTCTTGTACCATTAAACATCAAATGTAATTCTTCTAAATGCTTCTTATCTTTTAAATTGGCTGTCGCAGCATCTGCAGGATCAATCACATTACCCAACCCTTTAATAAGAATTGTTCCATGAAGATGGTTTAGTTTTGCCAACTCTTTAAGATCAGATCCATTATGCTCTTCCACAATAAAATATGACAGGGTTTGAAGATTGTTTTGTTTTCCCATATGCTTTGGCATCTTCTTTATTCTAGTGCCTCTATAATCACTTGGGAGTTCAAGATGACGTAAATTGATGAGTTTGGAAAAATTTGATGGGAGCTCTGTCAATTCATCACAGCCTTCCAGCAAGAGCGTTTGCAAATTATACAACATACAAATGCTATCAGGTAAGCTTCTAATCTCAGTGTATGAAAGGTCTAGATAACGCAAAAGTTTTAAATTGCTTATCTCATCCACTAGCTCTGAGAGACCACACCATCTAAATGATAACAACCTCAAACATTTTAGTCTTGAAAACAGATCATGTTGCACACTGTTGCTTATCGACAGACTCTTATAGTCTTTTAGTATCAGACTTCGTAGTCCCTTCAGCTCACATATTGGCTCTAGTAATTTATCAACAAAATTTGATTGAAGAGAGAACCGAATATGACGCGTCCTTTCAAGGCTACCTTCCACCATAGCACCCTTTATTTGCTTACAAAATTCTCCTGACACTGATTTGGATAAATCATTGACAAGATCATGCATGAAATAGGTGTTCCGATGTGATATTTGGAAAAACGAAATTGACTCAAGATCACTGAAAATTTCATTACCTAACTCTTCTTCTCTTTTGTCTCTTCCGCAACACTTCAACAAACCTTCTGCCATCCAAAGCCTGATCAATCCATCTTTTTTAAATTCATAACCCTTGGGAAAAATGGAACAATAGGCAAAACAACGCTTCCGATTGGAAGGGAGATTGTGGTAACTCAATCTCAGCACTGGGTTAATTTTGTTGTCCCCATCTAATAATTGCCACATATCAGTCTCCAATATCTCAGACCATTCATGTTGAGAAAATTTTCTTCGCAATAGTTGCCCCAATGTTTTTACAGCTAAAGGCAACCCTCCACACTTGTCCACTATTTTCCTGCCAATTGCTTCAAGGGTTGGATATTGACACACACTTTTTCCTTGAAAAGCATGTATCACAAATAAACTCCAACAATGGCTTGTTTTCAATTGCTGTAAATCAAATAACTCGGTGGATTTTAAAACATGATATGCTACCTCCTTTTCACGTGTTGTCACGATAATCTTACTTCCAGAAGATCCATGGTTAAAGGGAAGAAGTAACAGTTCCCAACATTCTGCATCCCCATTCCAGATATCATCTAAAA
Source organism: Medicago sativa (assembly GCF_051527215.1). Classification (NCBI taxonomy): domain Eukaryota; kingdom Viridiplantae; phylum Streptophyta; class Magnoliopsida; order Fabales; family Fabaceae; genus Medicago; species Medicago sativa. Next base: position 10,051,223 of record NC_140751.1, read on the forward strand.
CAAGCAAGTATTTCTTCCCCATTAGCATGTGTTGGAGTTGATGTTGGAGTAGATTCAAGTCTTCACCATCTGCCGAAGAATTAAATGACTTAAGAATTGCTTTGGTGAGTCCAACAACATCAAAAGATTCTGAAACATAGACCCATGCTTTAAGTTCAAAATGCTCCTCTATCTTGTTGTCGTTGTACACAAGCTTAGCAAGGGTGGTTTTCCCCATCCCTCCTAAACCGACTATGCTGATTATTGGAACCCGGTTGCCACTGTCATTGCCTGCAAGTAAAAACTTGATTAACTTGTCCTTATCATCATCTCTACCATATATGCTTGACTCATCCATGAGAGCTGTAGATGACAATCTTTTTGAAGGTTTCCAACTGACTAAGCCTTCATTACTAGCACAAGGACCTTCTCCCAATCCCAACTCTTTCTTTGGCTTTGCAAGAAGTTCTAGTTTATCTAGTTGTTCATTAAGTCTAGATTCAAATGGATTTGTAGTTAAAGCTGAAACCAAGCCCAATAAATTGGTGGTAAGTGGTTCAGATTCAGCTTTCAGCTTATTTATCATTTCATCCGTAGAAATCTCATCTAACAGTTGGTCTGCTTCATAAAGAACATGTTTAAGTTCATCAAGCCAGTTCTTCACATATATGCTTTGGTACTGCTTTATCTCCGCTTCATCCAGTACTAAGTTGATAGAATTGAGTGCAATATTAAGTTCTTTCACAAGGTCGTCAACATTATTACAACCGAAGTAGTCTCTGATATCAACCGAAGCCAACTTCTCAATAATCACTTGAAAGGAAGACTGAAGAAATGCCCCAGCTACCAATTCTGCCATGATATGTTGAGCTTGACGCACAAGTCCTAAAGCCTCTGCAAGATAAATGAGTTCTTTCTGTCAAGTAAAACTGAATGAAACAAGAATTATATATATGCATAATAATATATATCTCTCGTTTTGATTTCTCATACAATGAAACAAGAACCACTCATACAATGCTTCTGATTATGAAACAATGGTTATTTTTCGTTTTTAAAAAAAGGCTTAAAATGCATTTTTAGTCCCTTTATTCTAAAAAAAATGAAGTTTTGGTCGAGGAAGTGAAAATGACTATATTTTTTCAAATTTCTTTTTTTGAGAATAGGAACACCAAAAGTACATTCAAGCCAAAAAAAAATAGAGATTGGAATGTGAATTGTAACATGAATCGGCTTTGGCGCCTTAAAGTACCAGCAAAACTCCAACACTTTTTATGGCTTTGTTTTCATAATGCTCTCCCTATTAATGCCCGTCGGCATCATTGCAACATGGTAGCTTCTCCAAACTGCACCCATTGCTCTTCACCCATAGAGGATATTCTTCATTGTCTACGTGATTGCCCGCACTCTAGAGAGCTTTGGCTCCGCTTGAATATGGGGCGCTATAATAATTTTTTCTCTGAATTTGATGTCAAGGTTTGGCTTCATGAGATGACAAAGGGTACTTCTGCTATTTTGTTTATTACAGGAGTATGGTATGCTTGGTGTTGGAGAAACAATACCATTTTTGAGGATCAACATTGGCGTATTCAAGATGTGGTGCGAAAGACCTTTTTGTTACATGATGAATGCATTTCTTACTATCCCAATCTTGGTTTGGACCCACACTCACACTGAAACTCAATATTGATGGTAGCTTTTTAGAAGATTTTGGTTGTTTAGGAGCTGGTGGTATTGTTCGCAACCACGATGGAAATTGGATAGCTGGTTTCTCTCACTATGAAGCTGGAGGTGATGCGTTATTAGCTGAGTTACGTGCTATCCAGATAGATCTTGATTTTTGTACTATAAAAGGCTATTTCAACATTATTTGTGAGAGTGATTGTTTGGAAGCCGTTGACCTAATTACTGCTGGTCGTGATCATACCTTACACACTTATGCTACTGACATCCTTCATATTAGAGATGGTTTACAAGGAAATGGAAATACAACATTAATGCATGTTCTTAGGGAACAAAATATGTGTGCAGATTTTATGGCTAAGGAAGGATCACATGCAAGGTGCTCTGTTCGCTGGAACTGTCCTCCGCCTGGCATAGAATCTCTCATTCTGAGGGATAAGCTTGGAACCTAATTTTGTCTCTTTCTTTTTTTCTTTTTCTTTTTTCCTTGTTACTTTGTAACACTACCAAAAAAAAGCTAAAAAAAAAACCAACGAGGAAGCGAAAATGATTTTATTATTGGTAGTTAATTGCCATTTTGCAAGTTTTGATATGAAATTTATATTTTGTCGGTTACAAATAGGGGAGAACTTTTGTTTTAATTGTATTAATAAGTATGTATGTTTTCATTTAGTTACCTCAACAATGAATATTTAGTTACTCCAAATAAAAATTAGTAAAAATATGAAAGTCAAAAGATTGTCACGTGGTTCATTAATTTATTTCGTCATAATTTGATACTACCCATCTCTATAACAACATAAAAGAATTTTATTTTTTTTTAAAAATAAAACAAAGAATTTTGTTAGCAACGAGTTTCTTACAAATGACTTAATACAAAATCAGTAATAAACAAATTTGACTGCTTGAAGTTTAGTTGAACTCAACCTTTTTAAAAAAGTATTGTCATTTTTTATTCTCTTGGTATTATTTTAATTTATATTTATATAAGTAAAATAATCCTTAAATTTTAAAATAGAAGACTTTTATTTTTGAAGAAAAAAATGTAATAGACTTTTAAAAGGTTAGGCTACATGCCTTTCAGACTTCAGACCACTATCTACATCATATCATAATTAAAGAGAACTTCAAAACTGACTAAGTAACTATTTTAGATTGGATTGAAATTTTTTTTTTAATAAAGATTGGATTGAAATTTTAATACGTAAAGATAACTTATATTTAATTAAATTGATAAGAAAAAAACGAATTCAAAAAACAATTGATGTATTAAACCAAAATATATATTATATGATATATATAATAAAACACAATAATAAAAACAGATAGTTAGGTGGTCAATTTTTGAAGGATGCTTTTCTGCAAATGATTTTTAATTAAGGAACGAATGAGTTTTTTTGGACAAAAAGGAACAAATGAGTTTTTTTTTTGAAGGAAAAAAGGAACAAATGAGTTGAAAGTTAAAATTTTACCGACACTTTTTTTTTTTTACTAAAACATTTTACCGACACTTATTATTTAAATTATAGAAATTATAGAATTTAAGTTTTCAGCTAGATTTTTAAGTAACTCATCTGCAGATACACGTGATACAGGTAATGTTCATAAGATAGTATATTTTTTTTGTTATGATACACATAATATTAATAAGATAGTATAATTGAAAAATAATAATTAATTAACATAACATAAAAAATTGAAAGTAACACAGTTTGAGATTACCTGAAAGTATGAGAACAAATAAACTATGATCTTTGTCCAAAAAAAAACACCAAACTGAGATCTGTGAAGTGAAGAGTGTGTATAAAAATTAGAGAAAGCTTTAGAAGCAATATAAAATATGTCAAATATAAAATATATATGTTGAAAGGAGAAATTACTTGAAAGTGTGTGTGGAACAAACAAAGTGAAGAACTTGATAAATCTCCCAAAGAAAGACTTAGAGGAAGCACAGAGAGATATCAACGATGAAGTTGCGGCGCCGTCTCCGGTACGCGAGCTGAATGGGTCTCGGACGGTACATGATGTTTGGAGAATCAATGGCAGCCATAGGATTATTGCCCTGAATGAGTGGTTATGATTGAAATTCAAAGTTACCTGTTAAATTTTATTGTGGGCCCTGTTTATTATCTTATATACAATTGGTTACTAATAAAAACTAGAATTTCAAATAACAATACAATGAAGGGTGTTTTTGGAAATGTAACAAAAACATTTACAATCCTTCTCAACGTGAACCATGGTGAGTCGACTCAAATTAACAGCCAAAATCATCTCTTTCCTTTCTCATAGATATTGAATCTCTACCCCTTCATGTTACTTTGTCCAAACTTTCAAAATTAACCTCACCATCACCCTCTAAATCCAAACTATTCTCCTTCAATCTCGTTCTTTTCCACCCATGTTCCATTTGAGATTGTTTCAAATCTAAGTTTTTTCATTTCTGCGATTCTTTATATCGGTGTTTTTTTTTTTTATCTGTTCTTTCCCTCCTCTAAATCGAAAAAATAAAGATGTAAATGTGTTTTTATTTTAAAGAACCCTAAAAAATAAAATATGTGATTGGATTGTGGATTTGTAAAATAAGCTTGTGCTTTCTTCATGCCTTTCAATTCTGATCAAAACTACGAAAAAAATCGTTGAATTTCATTGAGTAACAAGTGAGGTCCGGTCCGGTCGGGTCGGAACGCGGGGCAAAAAAACCCGTTTTACAATATACGGGCGAAGAAGATGAAATTAGAAAGAAAAAAAAAAGTGACCGCAGCATGGATCGATTGAACAAGCAAGTGACGACCACATACACAACAAGTCATAACATAACCAACTACACCAAGCATTCAATTGTTTAAATCTTGAATTTTCATTCTATATAATGAATGTTAACTATTTTGAATTGTGAGCAAATAATAAATGATTTGATTCATTTAATTTTACGTTTCTAAGTAAAGCAAGTCTTACATAGACACAAAGCTAAATAAAATTTATATGAACACACATACATCAAGGATAAAATTAAAAAAAAAATGATGTTAAATAATCCGACAAACTATCTCTACGTAAACCTAGTCAACTAGGAACTTAACTTGTACGACGACTGAAACGAGGCTAGGTCACAAACGATAAGAAAAAAAATCTATCTATCAAACCGTTGAATATGCCCATAATAGACTAAGAAGGATATAGGCACAGAAATTTCTCAATTCGAAATCTCGGAAATAAGTTGATCTGACGAACTATCTGAAGGTGAGAAAAACACAAGAAGGGGGTTGAATTGTGTTTTTGGAAAGTTCTTCGTTTCTCCTAAAACTGAACACACTGATCAGAAGCTAAGTGAAACAACTTCTGAAGTGATAATCAGAATCTACACGCAGCGGAATAAAACAGAGAGAGAAGAAGAACGACACAAAGCAATTATACTGGTTCCTTCCACAATCCGGAAGTAGTCCAGTCCCCCTTGCACTTCCAAGGAGATTTCACTAAGAGTAATATCTGATTACAATTGCTCAAGCACACCTGCAAGAGACTTCCTTTGCTCAAGCACACTTTGCAAGAGTCTTCCTATGCTCAAGAACACAATCAAGAGACTTCCCTGCTCAAGCACAACTGCAAGAGACTTCTAACTAAACAAAATTACACAGAAAATTGTTTAAGGTTGAACACTTGATATACAATCAGAGGTGCTCACAATACAAATTAGATACAGACTCAATAACTTAAGAATTTCTAAAATGCAACTTTGAAACACAGAAATTCTAAGTGAATGCAGAACAATTTCAGTAGAGGTTTGGCACTTGTAATAATGTTGTGAGTCTTTCGTTCAGCATTACCAAAACTCTAAGTCTCCACTCCTTTATATAGAGGTGTGAAAGAGACGTTATGAAATTGCCAGCACATCAAAGAGTCGTTGTTGAAGCTTGATCTTTCACCAATGATCTTTTGCCTGATTTGGTTTTTGTCTTATGAAGAACCAATTTGAAATCCATTCCTTATCCAAAGGAACATCCATGCAGGCGAAGCCGTATTCTGGAGCTGTTTTCTTGTCTTGTAGCGTAGACGCAAAACAGAGTAGTGGAGAAGGTGGTTGTACAGTTCGTACAATAGTACAATGTCAACGATTTCGTCCAAATTGCAAGCACATGCCTTCAAACACCTTTGAAATGACCGTTGCAAAATTCCACTAATCTTTTGTTGTGTTTTCGAATCCAATAGACAGCTTTTTGCAGTGATGATTCTTCAATCCTTGAATCCTTGAAAATTCATTTGATCTTCAGCATCTGGTGAAATGACTTCTGATGAGGCAGCTTCTGATAATGCAGCTTCTGATGATGCAGCTTCTGATGATACAGCTTCTGATCACGCAGCTTCTGATGATGTGGCTTCTGGACCACTTGTCTTCAGGAGCACTGTTCTTCAGGAGCACTATTCTTCAAGAGCACTTTACTAACTTCAGGAGCGACTTTGCTTCAGGAGCGCTTTTTCTCTTCAGGAGCGAGTTGCCTTCAGAAGCACTAAGCTTCAATTTTGTTGATTCTTTTTGCTCTTTATTTGCTCATTCAGATCCAATAAATGATGTAACTTTTTAATTATGGTCCTGTACACTTGAACAAATATTAGCTAGTCCAATTTACAATTTTTAATACCTTGTTATCATCAAAACTCTTTAAGGTTCATTGTTAAACACATTTTGTTCCAACAATCTCCCCCTTTTTGATGATGACAAACAATATTATTTAAAATTGATCAATTGTTGTTAATCTAATTAACAAGTTGACTTTGGGGTTCTGAGTTTTGTAAGCTCAGAATCTGAGGTTTGTAAGCTCAAACTCCCCCTGAGTCTGATAGTCTTTAAGGTGAGGTTTGTAAGCTCCCCCTAAGTTCTATCCAAGTTAATTAAATTCATTTTGCACACAATAATATCATGACTTAAAAAAAAATTGAAGGAATTGACTTATAGATAAGAAGAATGGTTCAATTAATTTTAATTGAAATTTGATACTCCCCTTTTTGATACACCATTTTAAGGTAAAACAAAAGGATAGAAATTTTCAAATAATATTAATGGGGCTCAGAGCCTTTAAATACTATCACATATACTCCCCCTTTTGTCATTAGCAAAAAGAAATTAACAAAAAGAAGAGATGAGAAAAACATAAGATAAAAGGTTCAGAGCATAATAAATATCTATATAACTTAAAGCATATTGACCATCTTCAAAAATAGCATAAACAGAGCATAGCAAACAATATTATCAGAGCAAATACTTAGGGTGCTGTTTTGTATTTAAATTAGTTAGGGGGCTGTAACCGCAAGTTTTGGAAAGATAGGGGGCCAAAAGTGCAATTAAGCCTTTCAAATAACAATACAATGAAGGGTGTTTTTGGAAATGTTGCAAAAACATTTACAATCCTTCTCAACGTGAACCATGGTGAGTTGACTCAAATTAACAGCCAAAATCATCTCTTTCCTTTCTCATAGATATTGAATCTCTACCCCTTCATGTTAATTTGTCCAAACTTTCAAAATTAACCTCACCATCACCCTCTAAATCCACACTATTCTCCTTCAATCTCGTTCTTTTCCACCCATGTTCCATTTGAGATTGTTTCAAATCTAAGTTTTTTCATTTCTGCGATTCTTTATATCAATGTTTTTTTTTATCTGTTCTTTCCCTCCTCTGAATCGAAAAAATAAAGATGTAAATGTGTTTTTATTTTAAAGAACCCTAAAAAATAAAATATGTGATTGGATTGTGGATTTGTAAAATAAGCTTGTGATTTCTTCATGCCTTTCAATTCCGATCAAAACTACGAAAAAATCGTTGAATTTCATTGAGTAACAAGTGAGGTCCGGTCGGGTCGGAACGCGGGGCAAAAAAACCCGTTTTACAATATACGGGCGAAGAAGATGAAATTAGAAAAAAAAAAAAAAAAAGTGACCACAGCATGGATCGAGATCGAACAAGCAAGTGACGACCACATACACAACAAGTCATAACATAACCAACTACACCAAGCATTCAATTGTTTAAATCTTGAATTTTCATTCTATATAATGAATGTTAACTATTTTGAATTGTGAGCAAATAATAAATGATTTGATTCATTTAATTTTACGTTTCTAAGTAAAGCAAGTCTTACATAGACACAAAGCTAAATAAAATTTATATGAACACACATACATCAAGGATAAAATTAAAAAAAATGATGTTGAATAATCCGACAAACTATCTCTACGTAAACCTAGTCAACTAGGAACTTCACTTGTACGACGACTGAAACCAGGCTAAGTCACAAACGATAAGAAAAAAAATCTATCAAACCGTTGAATATGCCCATAATAGACTAAGAAGGATATAGGCACTGAAATTTCTCAATTCGAAATCTCAGAAATAAGTTGATCTGACGAACTATCCACTCAGAAACCTAGTTAACTTATGAACTACACTTATCCGGCGACTGAAACATGACTAGAATTTGAACGACAACAAATACAATGTATCAGACCGTTGAATATGACCTTAATAGACTAAGAAGGATATAGGAACTGAATTTTTCATATCGGGTTCCCGGAGATAAGTCGATGTGACAAACTATCCCCTTAGAAACCTAGTCAACTTATGAACTACACTTGTGTGGCGACTGAAACGTGTCTAGAATTTGAACGGCAACAAATACAATCTATCAGACTGTTGAATATGATCTTAATAGACTAAGAAGGAGAAAGAAACTTGAATTTCTCATATTGGATTCCCGGAGGTAAGTCGATCTGATGAACCATCCCCTTTGAAACCTAACTTATGAACTACACTTCTCTGGCGATTGAAACGTGTATAGAATTTGAACGGAAATAAATACAATCTATCAGACCGTTGAATATGACCTTAATATACTAACAAAGAGAAAGAAACTGGAATTTATCAGATCGAATTCCCGTAGGCAAGTCGATCTGACGAACAATCCCCTCAAAAACATATTCAACTTATGAACTTGTCCGGCTAATTCTCTGCTCTGTCACTCATCAATATCCTATGTCTCTCTTCATCTTCATTTAAATTATCACTGTTTGAGTAGATATAACCTGCCAAACCTGCCATGATTTGACTTTTTCTTCACTCATCAATAGTATTTTTTTAATACCGCCAAATGGTCTATAAAATTTTTGATATATATTTTTTTTAAATTTACACATTAAGTAGCATTAATTAAATTAAATTTAAAACATTTCACCAATATGATTTTAACAAGAGTCAAAAATTATTTAATAAATCTTTATCACTACACTTGAGAAGAACATGTAATATACCAACACGTTATTTTTTTTTTTGTTTTTTTATTACTTTTCATAACGATCGAGACTCGTCGTATTCTACCAGAAATTAGTAGGGTATCATTGAAAAAAAGTAATTAATAGTACATTAAAAAGTGATAATGACATTCATTTTAAAATAAATTATTTTTGATAAAGTGACATTCATCTTAAAACGGAGGGAGTAATATAGACGAGATTTATAATATTTTTAATAATTTCATCCTAAGATAAAAAATATATTTGATAAAATAAAATAAAAATTACACTAATGTTGGATGCATTCAATATTTGTCATGGAAAAGTGTTATAGCACAAACATAATTAAATTATGTTGTCCCATTAGAAACCTAGTCAACATGAAAGGACGTTACGCCGGAGATCAAAACGGACCCAACCGATTAACAGTATCAAATATAATCAACCAGACCGTTGAATATGACCTTATAGGAATAAGAACGAAGCATGAACTGAAATTTCTAAAAACGGAATCTTCGGTGTAAGTCGATCTGACAAACTATCCTATTAGAAACCTAGTCAACTTGGAAGGATGTTATTCTGAACTCGGAAGGACGTTATTCCGACGATCAAAATGAACCTAACCGACTAACAGTAACAAATATAATCAATAACACCGTTGAATATGACCTTGCTGGAATAAGAACGAAGCAGAAACTGAAATTTCGAAAATCGGAATCTTCGGTGTAATTTTCTTATGAGAACTTCGATTCCAATGACAACTATTATTACAAGAACTTCTATTCTTATGAGAACTTCGATTCCTTCTGACATGTATTCTTATAAGAACCTCTATTCTCACCAGAACTTCGGTTCTGATGACAACTATTCAAGTTTTAGTCCCTATAAAAATTTTCATCAATTTTTTGTCACTTGAAAATTTTCTACCGCCACTTATGGTCATTGTTTTTGGATCAAATCATGTGTATACTTCACATGTTTGAATGAATTTTTATAGAAATGTCTAAAAAATTCTAACAATATTCTCTAATAAAAAATTAAATTTTTTAACAAGATATGAATTAAATAGGTGGTAAAAACTTAAAAATTCGTATCTAGTTAATCACTTGTTAAATATAAATAAACTTTTGCAAGAGAGATTTCTGTCACGTACTAAACACGAGCACAAAAGCTTAGCTCAGTTGGTAAAGACAATGAAAAATATATGCAAAGGTCCGAGGTTCGAATCTCGGACACCACTAAAAAAAAAACACGACCACAAAAAAATAATACAAAATTTCGAAGAAAACACATGATTTCACATGATTCAATCGCAACCTATATGTTAAATACAAAATTTCGAAGAAAACACATGATTTCACATGATTCAATCGCAACCTATATGTTAATTTATGTTATTTCTTTTGTACTTGTTTTGCTTAGAGTTGCTTCTTGGATTATTGTTAATTAATGATCAATTGATTTTGCAATTTAGATTTGCTTTTATTTCCATTATATTATTTGTTTGTTAGTGGTTTGTGATTTCTTATCGTGCATTGCATTTTATATAGTTCGAAATAATGCAATGCATCAATGTTTCATCACTTGTTTTTCTATGATTCTAATTAAGATTTAGATGTTTTGTGCAGCTGCTATAATTATTTTTGCTTCAAATCTTGCAAATGAAATTTTATAAGGCATATGGTACTTTGTTAAGGTTAGGATACCATTGACAGATATCATGATAGTCACAATGGGCATATAAGGAATTCCAAAGTTATAGGAATTATGTTAAAACTAAATTGATATTTTGATACTCTTTATCAGATAGAGAATTTTATTTACTCAATTGGAAAACATTCTTTATTTTGGTGTGTGGCCTTTTCATTAAGATGTACCACACGTCTCTTGATAATCATAAATTTAAAAGGCTTTTTATTTTTCATGACAGAGGATGGGAAAACAGAGAATGTGATTTAAAGTTCCACAAACTCATTTGATATGTTCATTGATTAGAAGCACAACTTCTGGTTTTATTTGGCAAACAGAAAACGCCCGCTTGCAAAGTATTGTATTTAATGTCGATACTAAATAAGTCCTCTGATCTGATTTCAGATTCATGAACTATTTTTGCAATTGAAATTCTATTTTCTTTTTCTAGTTATGATTAGATTATATGAACTAATCTGGAACATATATATTTATATGAATTATTTGGCATATATATTTAAGTAGATAGTAATGTAGTTCAAACAGGAGGAACCATTTGGCCGTACACTTTGCCTTTAGTAATGTGTTGCTAATTTTGAATTCTTTAAGCCTTATCATAGATCTGTTTTGTGCATTGGTGCTCACCATCCATCCTTTTCTGCGACTAGGTCCTATTAGTCGTAGCCTGATCCAGCCATTTTACTTTAACTTGACTTCGCACAGCCAGATGATTAAATTTCTCACCTTCACTGATTGTCGAAATCGGCATGCAACATGGTATGTGCTTTCCAAATTGGCCTTGTGCAACGGCTAGAGACATCTTCTAAATCAAAAGATTAATTTTCTGCTGCTCAAGTACTCATTAGGACACTCAACTCCCTGCAGTCCTATCACAACATTTTTATCCTCCACAGCGAATTAACGAAAGATGTTCCTATCAATTCCGGTTTACTCTCTGCTACGACAATATCGAATCAGTTGCTGTAAAAAACTGCCACGCAGATGACCCCTACAAAATGTTTACCACTTCCATTCCACATCATTGCAAAAACTTGAGATTGTGCATACTATTATCAAGTTAGACATGTTATAATTGCATAACGTGTTAATGACAAGTTATAATTGCTTATTAAGAACGAAAATTAAGTTAGAAGCAAACTTAAATGAACTCATGATAAAGATAATAAGTTACAATTTACATGAAGATAAAAGAAGAACTTGCATACTATTATCAACTCCACAAGAGTTTGTTACTAGTATTTTTCAACACAGTGCTATAGTTGATTGCAACTAAATTTTTTGAGCGGCACAATTAATTGGTTGTTCTCTATAGAAATGTGTTGGGAAACTCCACGCTTTATTGTTTCTTTTGATTTGGCAAAGGAGTCTTTTCAAAAGATTTCACCTCCTAGTATTGGAGGGGTAGATGTGTGTGACTTATCGCAATCTTTGGGTGTTTTGAGGGATTGCTTATGTGTGACTTTTGGTGATGATATTTGGATTATGAAAGAATATGGAAATAAAGAGTCCTGGACTAAGCTATTCACTGTCCCATACATGCCAAGGTAATATATCTTTTTGAGGATGATCAATTACTACTAAAGTTTAAAGGGGATTTTGACTTGACTTTGATTCTTTAAGACTCCTCGAGTGGTACTTTGAAGCCTACCAGTTTTCCAGAAGTCCCAGAAGTCTGCGTTGAGAGTTTAATATAACCTTGTTCTTTATATTTTGAGATGTAGATGTGGTGATATGTCACTTGAGCTATGTTAGTTTTTTATTATGTTATTATTTTAAACTTGTTTTAGTTACGGGTTACATGTTGAATTCTTGTTAATTAATGGTCAATTCATTATTTGATAGAGTTTTATATATCTAAATATTTGGAAAACATTCTAGATTATGTTCTGTGACCTTTTCTGTTTAAAATGCATTTTCCTTATCTAAGGTAGCTATATATGTGACTGAAGGGTTTACTAGTCAGCATACTATGCACTACTCAGATTTCATTTAACTCATTTTGAATAATTTACTTTTAAATGTCTGCTACAAGCTTATTATTGCATTTCAAAGAAATTTTAGATATGCTACATGTCTTTATAAACATGTCTCTGTAGTTGGAGCTACTTCCTATTAATACACAAACAGATATGATCCATTCACAACTCGCCTTTGCCTAGTCCGGAACATATTTCATTATGGAGGTTGAAAAACTTAACAACGGAACTCCTTCTCCCTTTTCATCTAAGAATCGATGCCCTTAAGATTACATGAGAGAAAGTCTAAAGTTTAGTCAAAAATGGAATTCTAAAGGTATCTAAGTTCTGCCAAATTTAAAAAACTTAATGACACTGATCTTGAGAAAACATATTCCTCTACCTCCTCTTTGTTCCTTTTCAATAATTTCCTCTACACCACAATCACTTACCTCAACAACTTGTTGTAGCAAAAGATCGTTTTCCACAAAAAAATGGAATGACTTCGAAGATTGTTCCAACACAAACATATCAGAATCTATGTGGAAGAGACTAAATTTTATTTGGACTATATCTGGCAAAACAAAAATAGCTTAGTTCTCCCAAAGCTTAATTGCATGGATAACATGTACTATGTAACATGTATTATTTTCAACTGAAATTTATTATTTTCAACTCTACATTTCCCATTTTTCTCCTCCTTCCATACTACATTATCAAAAGATTCTCTAAAAAGTCATTTTCCCATTATATAATTCTCTCCTTCAACCCAAAGCACACTCCCATTTTCCTTCTACCAACCTCCTTACATCTAAGACTTTCGCGTCATTGTTGATTGTCAAGGGAAAATAACCTTAATTCGTAACCATTGGTTACGAATTTTGTAGTCAAATATGTCAATAGATGTAACTATATTTGTTGGAGTGAAGGAGACATTAAAAAATGTTGGTGTTGTGACCACAACAGCGTTTGTAGACCCATCTTTAAGACCTTGATTTGAACAAAAACTAAGAAAACAATACTACAGAAAGTTTTGAAACAAATTATGAAACTTTATAACTACAAAAAATACAATATCCTCATTCTAATTATTTGACACGTTATCATAATTATTTGACACATCATTCTAATTATTTCGAAAGTATAAAAAAAATATTAAAAGTATTGAAACAATTTATGTTAAAATTAATTTAGGCATTAAATGTTTCTTCAGAAAAAGAATTACAGATTAATTATAAAATTAAATAAAATATTTAATGGACATTATGAAAGTAATATACATAGTTTGTTGAGATATTTTTGTCAAATTTAAAAATATTTAAGTTTTAAAAAAATAGCATCAAATTCAAATTGCATTGCGGATTTCATTTTTTAGAATGTAAAATAAATTATTGAGAATAAATGTAAAAGTGACATCATTTTTTAGGTATGGGAGAGACGGTGTTCTAATACGAGCATCAAATTCCACATCTTATTTCTAAAATAAGAGCATCAAATTCAAATTGCATTGCGGATTTCCAATTCGGATTGGACAAGGTTAGTTTTGGATTTTTAGGTATGGGAGAGATGGTGTGGTCTGAATGAGAGATGGATAAGTTAAATATCTTGGGGGGTTTGACAATGCCTTTAGACTATGGGTGGTGATGGTTCGATTGGTGAGTTAGGCCCCAAATTTCAACATGGTATCAGAGCCTGTCCAAGATCTACCGTTGGAATTCTTTATTGCCACGCTTCATGTCCATTGGGTCTGAGCGTGAGGGTGTGTGTTGGAAACCTGCCCCGAGCACTCCTCACCTTACAAGCTGGTTTTATAGGGAAGAATGTTTAACAGATAAGTTGTCATGTGAAGTCCATGATGCCAAGCTGGGAAAGCGAAACGCAAAACAAGAACCATTAATTAACATGATTCGCACTATGCTAGCTCGTTCTTTTGTTCCCCTGTCATTTTGGCATCATGCACTTCACATGACAACTATTCTGTTAAGCATTCTTCCTTGTAAAACACTTCAAAATAAATCACCAACACAACTCTGATACCATGTAAGATAATAGAATTGTTTGTCTTTCTCATTCATGTGAATAGAATATATACAACTATTGTGTAACGTTTAGTCAATTAACTAATTATGATACAACATAATTACAGGAAACTAGTTATAGTCAATTATGACAGAATATTCCTATCAGGTAACACCTAATTAGTAACTACAATTAAAAGGATAGGGGGAGTTTGTAAGATTTATCTAAACGGAGAATATGCCGATATTGCTAGACTGACATCATCATTCATATTTGAACTCGAGACCTTAGAATCGTGTGTGAGTTTAGGTGGTGCTTGTCATTTCGTTTATGTAAAGAAAAGAAAAATGAATGAAGGAATTAATTATTTTTTATTTCAAAAAGGTTACACGAGATAACTTAAAACAAACATATTCTACTTGATAAAAAGAATAATCTTGATCCTTCAAAAAAAAAAAAATCTTGATACTAACCTACTTTGGGCCTTAAAAAAAAAAAGAATTATTTTTCTTTCTTTTTTTTTTTGACAAAAAATATATTTTTCTTTTTCAAGATAAGCAAACAACACTTCGGAAATATTGTTACTAAACGCTAACCCTCTATATATTGCAATTGTTAGGGTTCCAACTCTGCATAAACCCACAATCGGAGATGGCATCTACCACGGAGGAAATAACTTCCATCAACAACCAGCTCTCGGTTGTACCACCTTCACTTCAGAAGTTGCCGCTTCCCGCTCTTCCTTTCGATGTCATTCCAGAAGTTCTGTGCAGGCTACCTGTGAAACTCTTGCTTCAACTCCGATGTGTCTGCAAGTCGTGGAATTCTCTAATATCTGATCCTAAATTTGCTAAAAAACAGTTTCATGTGTCGACCACTCGGAACCTCCACTTCTTACTCTACACCCATCGCTCGGGCAAGTACATTCTCACATCTTACCCAATCGACTCTATTTTCACAGACATAACATCTAACTTCATACAGTTTGAGTATTCTCCTAACAGTTTCGATGGAGATTATCCTTGGTTCAATCATTATAACTTCATTGGCTCTTGCGACGGCATCCTATGTATTGCAGATGATTATAAAGGCTTGGTTATACTGTGGAACCCTTCTATTAGAAAATTCAAGGAGTTGTCACTTTTTCAAAAGCCAAATGTGATTACTCATGTTCACATGTCGTTTGGCTTCGGTTATGATTCTTCAAAGGATAATTACAAGGTTGTGGTTGTTATTGACTACGTTATGCCAGACCCTACTATTAGCGAGAATAATTGGGTCAACAAAATTGAAGTAAAGGTTCATACTTTGGGTACTGGTATTTGGAGAAGCATTCAGGAGTATTCTTTTGGCGGTGTTCCCGTTCCTGTCATGGAGCGATCCGGGAAATTTGTCAGTGGCACGATTAATTGGTTGTTCACCAAAGAATCATTCTGGAAATGTCCATGCTTTATAGTTTCTTTTGATTTGGCGAATGAGTCGTATCAAAAGATTTTACCCCCTAATTTTGGAGGGGTAGATGTGTGTGACTTATCAGCTTTGGGTGTTTTGAGGGATTGCTTGTGCGTGACTTCTGGTGATGATGTATGGATTATGAAGGAATATGGAAACCAAGAGTCTTGGACTAAATTGTTTACTGTTCCTTACGAGCGGGAACTTACTACTTCTCATGTACGTGCCAAGGCAGTATATATTTTTGAGGATGATCAAGTGTTGTTGAAGTTCATAGGGGATGACTTGCCTTTAATTCTTTACGATCCCAAGAGAGATACTTTGAAGTCTACTAATTTCCAAAATGTTCCGGAAGTATGCGTTGAAAGTTTAATATCACCTTATTCTCTATGTTAGAACGTCGATGTGGTGCTATGTCACTTGAGCATGAGATTCAAATGCAAACTTTATGTTAATTTCTGTTTAAGTTATTTTATTTTATTTTTATCAAAGTTTATGTTATGCATTGTGTACTTGTTTTGATGACGGGTTATTTACTGGTTAGTGTTAATTAATGGTCCATTGATTTCGCATCTTAAGAAATTGCTGTTATTTTCATTTATATTATTTGCTTGTTAGAGATTTTTGTTCTCTCATTATGCATTACATTTCATGTAGATCACAATCATACATTGTGTTATATGACAGAATTTTATTTACCCAAATGGAATACCTTCTAAATTATGTTGTGTTGATTTCTTTTTTGTTTCAAATGCATTTTCCTTTGGATGTGCCAGACAAATTTCACTTGTTTGATGATATTAACATTGGATGCAACCTTAAATATACATATGAGATGTGTGTTGATTGATAGGATCAATGTAACTGAAAGGTTTCTTCTTTTAATTTTTCCACATACAAGTACATATATTAATTTAAATCTGCGTTCCTGTCATATTTTCCTTTGGATGTGCCAGACAAATTTCACTTGTTTGATGATATTAACATTGGATGCAACCTTAAATATACATATGAGATGTGTGTTGATTGATAGGATCAATGTAACTGAAAGGTTTCTTCTTTTAATTTTTCCACATACAAGTACATATATTAATTTAAATCTGCGTTCCTGTCATTTGAAGTAAGAATAAAAAGGCCTTTAACATTGGGAAAGAATGTTGCATGCTGCTATTTGTCACTAAAAATGGAATAGCATGTAGAATTTCCCAAGACCATTTTTTAATTCACAGTATGATTCTTGATAATGATAAAAATTGCAGTCAAATAATTAATATTTACATATGATTCATATATGTAATCTGTTAAAACAACAATATGGCATAACTCTTCTTGTACCTATTAACCAATCTGCACTCAGCACCAATTTCCAAGCCTTTACCGCCAATTAACCAAACATGTTCCCATCAACTCCGTTTTTTCTCTGCTACGACTAAATCATATCTAATCAGTTTCTGTCAAATCCTACCACACAGATGACCCCTACGTAATACTTACCGCATCGATTCCACATCCATATAAAACTTCTTACCGCTTCGATTCCACATCCATATAAAACTTAAGTTTGTGCAAAAATCATTGCAGTCTTACATATTTGGTCAGATCACATTAGCATGTTCATGAATTACAGTATGATTCCCAAACACGCAATGGAATTATCATCGACTGATACGTTTAGGTTTCACTGAATTCATGGACAGAGGGCCTCCTATGAAAATAATGATATAAGAAGGAAATTGTGTGATTTATAGATGATTTCAATTGTTCCCTTACATCAGTTATATAGTAAATGCAGTAAACAACAAAGGATAATATCTAACAAGAATATTCCTTTCTAATAAGGTTAATCATAAGATAATGATAAGTCTACAGCTGTTAAACGCTTCGTTAGTGTCACTAAAGAGGTATGTGGTTTGATCTTTGTTGTGTCTTAAGATTGAAGTAAATGTAAATAACTTTGTAACCGCTATTTGAGTCTAAAGCTCTTCCTGCTTTCAACTTGGGCGCGTCACTAAATTTCTATTATAAACAAATAAATAAAAATAGGTCAACTTATAACAAAATTATGAAATAGTACCTATGGATTTAAATCTATAAAATAACCTGATATACACAAACACATGATAGCTTCAAACAAAGACACACTCAGCTTCGGAAATTTTGTTACTGAAATTGCATAGAGCGGCATGAAATATTATATTCATTAGGGTTTAGGCTAAAGCCACAATCGGAGATGGAGCAAACATCACCTCAACTTCCTACGCTTCCTTTCGACTTCAGGCCAGAAATTTTGTGTAGGCTACCGGTTAAGCTCCTCCTCCAACTCCGATGTGTGTGCAAGTCATGGAATCATCTAATCTCTCCCAATTTCGTCAAGAAGCACCTACATCTGTCAACCACGCGTCGCCTGCACTTCTTGCTACACCTACGACTAACACATGTATATACTCAAATCTTATCCCCTCAATTCCGTTTTAATTAACCAACATAACCGCTGACTTTACACAGTTCGTGGAAACACTGCTGCTCACTTATTTGGCTACTGCAATTGCAACGGCATCCTGTGTATTACAGATTGTTCCATAGGCTTAGTTACATTGTGGAACCCTTACATTAGAAAATTCAAGGAATTGCCCCTTTATAAAAAGAAGACTGCGTTTTCTCATTATAGGATGACAATTGGCTTCGGTTATGATTCTTTTATGGATAAATACAAGGTGGTTGTTGATTAATGGTCAATTCATTATTTGATAGAGAGTTTTATCTAAATATTTGG
This sequence comes from Medicago sativa, assembly GCF_051527215.1. Classification (NCBI taxonomy): domain Eukaryota; kingdom Viridiplantae; phylum Streptophyta; class Magnoliopsida; order Fabales; family Fabaceae; genus Medicago; species Medicago sativa. The sequence continues at coordinate 10,070,078 of NC_140751.1, forward strand.
AAAACATTCTATATTATGTTCTGTGACCTTTTCTGTTTAAAATGCATTTTCCTTATCTAAGGTAAGCTATATATGTGACTGAAGGGTTTACTAGTCAGCATACTCAGATTTCATATTACTCATTTTGAATTTGTCAGACATTCTGTTTTATCTATTTTTGAATAATTTATTTTTTAATGTTTGCTACAAGCCTATTATTGCATTTCAAAGAAATTTTAGATATGATACATACATGTCTTCTTAAACATAACTCTGTCGTTGGAACTACTTCCTATTAATACACAACCAGATGTGATCCATTCACAACTAAATCTTTTATATCTTGATCCGTGTTGACATCAATGATAGCACGAGTAGATTGTCGACGGAGAAGTATGGTCTGACAGGTTGGTTGGGGTATGTGCAAACACTGCAACACTCAAGTTAATGAATGATTGAGGAGAGTGCTAGGTAATGGAATAACATGTCCCTTTCCTGGAGAGGCAGATTTATATTTATAGGCGTAATGTGTAGAGTTTTCTAGCGGAAATTATACAAGTGTTAATGGATCCGTGAATTAGGCCATCACTTGAGGTAGTCCGGATTGCGCCTTTGCCTAGTCCGGAACATATTTCATAACGACAGAACTCTTTCTCCCTTTGCCTCAGTCCTTTCTATGATACTAATAGTCTTTCTCAGAAACCTGTAATATGTAAGAATTAAAAACCAACAATTCAATAAAGAGCTTATAGCATCTGAATAAGCTATTTTGATAGCTATAGATAAAATAAAGTCAAATCATTTTCTTATAAGCTATAAGTTGTTTTCATATACTATCCTAGAGAGCTTATGCAAATAAGCTGAAATGAATCAGTATATAAGCTCAAATAAATCAACTGAAACAAACTCTAAAACAAACATTCCTCTATTGATAAGCTTTCTTATAGTAGTATTTAGGTTATCTTCACAATATCATTGATCTCCATTCTGATTCAAATATATTCTTCTAAGAATCGACGCCCTTAAGATTCCATGAGAGAAAGTCTTAAGTTTAGTCAACAATGGAATTCTAAAGTATCTATGTTCTGCCAAATTTAAAGAACATAAGGACACTAATCTTGAGAAAACATATTCCTCTACACCACAATCATTTACCTCGACGACTTGTTACAAAAGATCGTTTGCCACAAAATAATGGAAGGACTTGGAAGATTGTTCCAACACGAACATATCAGAATCTAGCAAAACAAAAATGGCTTACTATGTACGTAACGTATTATTTTCTTCAACTAAAATTTATTATTTTCAACTCTATATTTTCCATTTTTCTCCTCCTTCCATACTACTTTATCATCTGTATCTTCTCTAAAATTCACCGTATCCAATTCTATCAAAAGATTCTAGAATAAGTCATTTTCCCATTTTCCTTCAACCAACCTCCATACATCTAAGACTTTCGCATCATTGTTGAAAATAACCTTAATTTGTAACCAATGGTTACGAATTTTGTAGTCAAATATGTCCATAGATGTAACTATAGTTGTTGCACTGAAAGAGACATTAAAAAATGGTGGTGTTGCGACCACAATAGCGTTTGTAAACCCATCAAGACCTTGAATTGAACAAAAACTAAGAAAACAATAATTTTTCCTAGGTTTAGTTAGCAATAACAGTCATCATCTTATTTTACACAGCCATGTCCGAAATATACGAAACAGTTACATTATTATTATTATACACGTTTTTTACTACACCATATCTTATGACCAATTTTACTTGTTCGTCTCTATTTTTCGTCGTTATTTCAGCTATTACTTGTTCGTCGTTATAGGAACTAAGTTTAACACTGATCTCCTTCCGTCAGAAAACCTGTGAGGTTGAATTCTCTCCTCCAACTTTATATCTTTTTAGTCAAATATGAAGGTAAAAAAAATGTAAACAACTATATATCTTTTTTTTCTATTTAAAACATAAAACAAACATACTCTAATGCAGAGCCTCTTCTAATCTGTTTATTTTTACCTTTTTAATAATAAGATATTAACTCTTTAAAAAAAATAAAATAAGATGTTAATCTTATTCCGGCTTCTATCTATTATCTAATTATGAAACTTACGAAAAATAGAGAATAAATTAATGTTGTATATTTGAAAAACTAAAGTTTGTTTTTCTAAACAAAGAAACAAAGTTTGTTTCTTGTTATCTTCAAATTTAAACAAAATTTTGTTAGTTATAATAATGGTTTTATGAAGAGTTAATTCCATAAATAAGATGAGTAGTAATTTTTAAAAATTTCAAGTTAAAAGTAAAAGAACATATATGAGAGAAAAAAACAAAAGACTTCATAAATGTTCAAAAGGAAGAAAGAGTGGAAGACTCACTGAAAACTGGCTTAAAACAATTAGAGAGATATGCACAATATTTAGAATTTTTTCTTGGTTATCTTGAACTTTTAAGAATAATTGAACTTTTAAAACTACAATTAAATAAGAATAAAATTTTCTTGCAAATGCAACAATTAAAAAGGATTGAGGTAGTATCTCTAATAGTTCCATAAACAATACTCCAGTTGACTCACTTTTCGTGTTTTTGAGCTTTGCACAAGTTTTAAGAAAATAACTAATTGTGTTGATTTCATTAGTAAAATATTTATTAAAATACTCTTATTAATAGTTAGTAGAGTAGTTAGGTGGGTTGAAATACAATAAATAAAAGTATGTTATTGAAGAAAAAACTGAAGTGTTGATACTCTAGAAGGACAAATAATATGAGATATAAATATTGCAAAGTTACCTTAAGGGAAGATTTTGTTATATGTTTTATATATATATATCAAAATATAGACTTACCATTTAAAGTTTGTTTCTCCAAAAACCAACTCGCAAACACACCACAAAAACACATGTTAGAATTTACCTTTGAGTATAAGATTGTGTTTGATCTCGCAAAAGTTATGTATTAGATAGAACAAGATTTAACAACATAAGGTAGAACAATTTTTTTTTATCATATACGATGTTTGATGGACAAAAGATTATTTTAGTATTTTTGAAAAATATAAAAATATTATAAGATGATACCTTTTGTTGTGAATTCAATGAAAATCACACCAATAAAATACTTATGTGTGGAGCAAAATAATCAAGCAACCAAAACAAAGTGTATGGCAGTTATAAACACAAGCCAAAAGTAGAAAACAGCGAGAGAAAGAAAGAAAGATCCTTATGCTAGCCCTAGAGAGAGTGAGAGACAAGATACTTGGTTGTCGCTACGACAACTTGCTACTTCTGTTAACAAACCATATGGCTTATGATGGGTGATTTTAATGAAATTGCTTATCCTGATGAGAAGAAAGGAGGTGCACCAGCAGATCTCAGAAAATGCCACAATTTCAATAGTTGGATCAATGAGTGTAATCTTCTCGAAGTCACTACCGCAGGGACGCGTTTTACTTGGAGAGGTCCTAAGTGGAATGGGATGGATAGAGTTTTCAAAAAACTTGATCGTGTCCTCTGTAATGTTGATTGGAGAATTAAGTATCATGAAGGTTTTGCTAAGGTTCTTCCAAGGGTTCAATCAGATCATCATCCCATTATTATTCTAACAGAGGGGGAAGCTACTAATAACAAAAATCGTCCTTTCCGTTTTGAGGCTGCATGGACTTCACATGTTGAGTTTAATGATTTTTTGAGTTCCAAGTGGGAGAAAGAGATAGATATTGTTCAAAGCCTCAACAATCTTACAACTCATCTCAAAAAATGGAACAAAGAAACCTTTGGCGACATCTTTAAAAGAAAGAAAGAGATTTTGAGTAGACTTAATGGTATTCAAAATAGCTCCAACTATGGTTATAGCACTTTTCTTGAGAATTTGGAAAAAGAGTTGCAAAATCAACTTGCTGTCACCCTTTATCAGGAAGAGTGTCTTTGGTTTCAAAAATCTAGGAGTCAATGGATTAGTGATGGAGATCGCAATACTAAGTATTATCATTCCAAAACCATTGTCCGGAGAAGACATAATAAAATCATTTCTCTTCGAAAGGAGGTAAGAACTTGGGTCGAGGAGCCAGAAAGTCTCAGAGAGTTGGTCCGTAATTTCTATATCAACCTTTTTAAAGAGGATAAAGATGTTCGTGATCCGGTTGTTTCTTGGACTACTTACCCAACGAACATGGAAGCTCATCACAATGCTTTAAGTGCTATTGTCCGGTCTGTTGAATGTAAGAAAGCTCTTTTTGACATGGGGCCTCTGAAATCTCCTGGAGAAGATGGTTACCCTGCTTTATTTTTTCAACAGTGTTGGGACACTGTGGGTGACTCTCTTTTTCAGTATGTTAAACAGGTTTGGGTTAATCCTTCTCTAATTTATTCGATTAATAATACTTTGCTTGTGTTAATTCCAAAAGTTGACAAACCTGAATATGTTTCTCAATTTCGTCCTATAGCTTTGTGTAATGTTGTTTATAAAATTATTACTAAAGTTATTGTGAATAGAATTAAGCCTATGTTAGATAAGATTATCTCTCCCTATCAGTCCAGCTTTATTCCAGGGCGTACCATACACCATAACATTATAGTGGCTCAAGAAATGGTGCATTCTATGGCTAGGATGAAAGGTAATAAGATGTTTATGTCCATTAAAATTGATCTTGAAAAGGCTTATGATCGTCTTAATTGGAATTTTGTGAAAAACTGTCTCAACGAATGTAAGTTTCCCTCTGATTTAATTAATATTATTCAACATTTCATTTCTTCTCCCTCTTTCAAAATTTTATGGAATGGCGAGAAAACAGATATGTTTACTCCTTCGAGAGGTATTAGGCAAGGAGATCCTTTGTCTCCTTATCTTTTTGTCATTTGTATGGAGCGGTTATCTCATATTATTGCAGATCAGGTTGATGCCCAATATTGGAAACCCATGCGTGCAGGTAGGTCTGGCCCTCAAATATCTCATCTTCTTTTTGCTGATGATCTTCTTTTGTTTGCAGAGGCTTCTATTGAGCAAGCACATTGTATTATGCATTGTCTTGACCTTTTCTGCCAAGCTTCAGGGCAAAAGATCAATAGCCAGAAAACTGAGATCTACTTCTCTAAAAATGTCGATCAACAACTCAAGGAGGACATTTTACAACATACAGGTTATAAACATGTCAATAATATGGGTAGATATTTGGGGGCAAACATCAGTTCAGGTAGAGCTACTAGGGGAAAGTTTCAAAACGTCATTGACAAAATTCAAAACAGACTAAGTGGTTGGAAGCAACAATGCTTGAGTTTTGCCGGTAGACTTACTTTATCTAAATCAGTTTTGAGCTCTATACCATATTATCATATGCAGTATGCTAAGCTCCCTAAAATCCTTTGTAACGAGATGGAAAAAATTCAAAGGAGCTTTTTATGGGGAGACACTGACCAATCTCGCAAACCCCATCTTGTGGGATGGGACATTTGTTGTCTTCCTAAGAATGAGGGTGGCCTAGGCATTAAGAGACCCCATCATATCAATGACGCTTTTCTTATGAAGATGCTTTGGAATCTAATCACCAAGCCTGATGACCTATGGTGTAAAGTTCTATATAGTAAGTATGGAAGGAATAAAGATCTTAGGGTAGCCGTAGATTCTAAATCTTATGATTCTCCTTTGTGGAAAGCTTTAACAGGTATTTGGGAACAATTTCAGCAAAATATTGTGTGGCAGCTGGGCGATGGTAACAATATTAATTTTTGGATGGATAAATGGACTCCTAGTGGAACTTCTCTTATGTCCATCACTAATCAAACTTTTATTGACACAACTCTCCATGTGAAGGACGTGGTAACCCCCTCAGGAGAGTGGGATTTTAATTTCCTTAATTCTAACTTACCGTCTACCTTTGCTTTACAGGTTCTTGCTATCCCTGCACCTAAAGACACTGATGGACTTGACAATATTGGTTGGGGAGGAACCAACACTAAGGATTTCACAATTCAAAGTGCCTATGATTCTCAAAATTCTAGAGCTCAACCCATTCAGGGAGATTGGAAGGCCTTGTGGAGTTGGAAAGGACCACATAGAATTCAAACTTTTATGTGGATGGCGGCTCATGAGCGGTTGCTCACTAATTACCGTAGGAGTAAATGGGGTGTTGGAGCTTCTCCCATATGCTCTGGATGTGACAAAGATGTTGAAACCACTATTCATGTGTTAAGGGATTGCCCATTATCAACCCAAATATGGATAAGGTTAGTCCCTTCGAATCAAATATCTAATTTTTTTTCTTCTTTTGATTGCAGGGACTGGATCTTCAAGAATATCAATCATCAATTGCATGATATTCAGCATAAAAAATGGAGCACAATTTTTATGGTGGCTTGCTGGCAGATATGGATATGGAGGAACAAAGCTATTTTTGAGGATGATTTTCAACGTCCAACTGACCACACTTACATGATTCTCAAGATGGTTGAAAATATAGACAAATACACGCAACATCCTCTTAATGTTTGCCAATGTGACACTATTTTCGTTGGTTGGAAAAGACCTCAGGAGGGGTGGGTTAAACTTAATTGTGATGGAGCATACAAAGATTCGTCAGGTCTTGCTGGTTGTGGTGGACTCTTTCGAAGCTCAGATGGCAGATGGATTAAAGGCTACTCACAAAAAATTGGAACCTGTGATGCTCTCTGTGCTGAAATGTGGGGAATGTACTTGGGAATGCAGCTTGCTTGGAGACAAGGTTTCCACAATCTTCAAGTGGAAAGTGACTCAAAAACTTTGGTTGACATGATCACAAGGAAAGTTAAAATTAATGGGAACCCACCCACCTTGATTCGCCGCATACAAGACCTTTTAAAGTTGAACTGGCAGGTGCATTTCAATCATACCTGGCGGGAGGGAAATAAAAGTGCTGATTGGATGGCTAATTTTAGCTTCTCTTTGGACTCTTTTAACATTCATGTTATGGAGACTCCTCCTAGTGGGATCTTAAGTCTCATTTGTGATGACATTTCTGGGGCTTGCATGCCTAGGAATATTCGTGTAACTCTTTAGTGTTTTTTCGTTTTTGGGCGTAACCCTCTTTTTCTACCAAAAAAAAAGAAAGAAAGGGAGAACACACGAAATTTGTTTACCCAGTTCGGTCCAAAACTGACCTAGTCTGGGGGAGAAAGCAGCACTCCGTTCCACTATAATGATGGGTAACTTTACAAAAGAGCTATCAATGGGTTAAAGAATAAGTCTCCCGCCTAATTCTACCCAAAGTCTCAATCTCTTCCAGTGACCAAGAGACTGAATCCTAATAATGTTTCCCAAAATGAATCAACCCCAACCCTAGTGTTTGGTGCCAAGAGCAAACTCTACACAAACGTTAGTTTTCTTGTTGACTTCTAAACCATTGTTTCAGTCCCCTTTATCTCAAGGTTTACTTTGATACAAGGTCTATATTTATAGAGAAATATAACTCATAAATTTGGAACGAATATCACACTGAAGATACGTTTTTTCTTTTTCCTTCAGTGAAAAAATATTTGCATCAAAAATATAATATTCCCTTTCAAAATATATTTGCATCAAATCGTCCTTCATACGGTACACAAATATATATATTGTCCATAAATATATTTTCAACACAAAATATATTTGAAACAAATCTTTTATATTTTTAGCAACAATATTCTTCATCTATCAAATTTTGAGTCATACTACAACACATTTAAACAAAAGATATTCTACTTAATAAAAAACATTATTAAGTGAGCTAAGCTCACGAAGGCATACTACAACACCTTTAAACAAAAGATATTCTACTTAATAAAAAACATTAGGTTGTATAGTTAGCGAAAAACTTTTTACCTTAAAAAAAATATAAAAAAAATAACTATTTAACCTCTTAAAAATTGTTTACGGAAATCGAACAGAGTCACAAAACGTTTTGGAACGTCTCTATATATTGCATTCATTAGGTTTAAGGTTTTATGGGTTCTTCAGGTGGAGAGAGTCACGATCACAACAGCTCCGTGGATATGACATCCATCAACAATCAGCTCTCGGTTGTACCACCTTCCCCCAATCACCGCCGTTATAACGATTCACTTCCAACTCTTCCTTACGACGTCATTCCAGAAATCCTATGTAGGCTACCGGTAAAGTTCATCCTTCGATTCCGATGTGTTTGCAAGTCATGGAATTTTCTAATATCCGATCCAAAATTCGTCAAGAAACAACTCCGTGCGTCCATAGCTCGGAACCTCTACTTCCTAAACTACAGCCGTTGGTCACAAAAGTACATTCTCACATCTTACCCACTCGAATCTATTTTCAAAAACATAACCTCTAACTTCATACAATCTGAGTATAACCTTCCTAATGAAGTTCGGAGTTATGGAAAACTTTATGGCATCATTGGCTCTTGCAACGGCATTGTGTGTATTGCAGACAATCACAACGACTTAGTTATATTGTGGAACCCTTCCACAAAAAAAATCAAGCAGTTGCCCCTTTATGAAAAGCTGAGTGGTCATACTCTCAAGGCGTTTGGCTTCGGCTATGATTCCTTAAATGATAATTACAAGGTGGTTGTTGTTCATGATAAGGATTACAGTTTTATTAACAAAAATCAAGTAAAGGTTCATACTTTGGGTACTGGTATTTGGAGAAGTATTCATGAGTATCCTTTTGGCGGTGTTCCTGTTCCAGTTATGAAGGGGGAATTTGTGAGTGGCACAATTAATTGGTTGTTCTCTAAAGAATCATCGGAATGTCCACGCTTTATTGTTTCTTTTGATTTGGCGAAGGAGTCATATCAAAAGATTTCACCTCCTGATTTGGGAGGGGTGGATGTGTGTAACTTGTCGGCTTTGAGTGTTTTGAGGGATTGCTTGTGTGTGACGACTTATGGTAATGATGTTTGGATTATGAAGGAATATGGAAATAAAGAGTCTTGGACTAAATTGTTCACTATTCCTTACATGAGAGATCCTTCTAAACCCGAGGTCTTTGCGAAGGCATTGTATGCTTTTGAGGATGATCAAGTGTTGCTGAAGTTTATGAATGATTTTGACTTGAATTTGGTTCTTTACAATCCCAGGAGAGGTACCTTGAAGGCTATTAACTTCAAATATACTCCAGAAGTCTGTGGTGAAAGTTTAATATCACCATGTTCTCTTTGCTAGGATGTAGATGTGGTGTTATGTCACTTAAACATAAGATTCAATCGCAACCTATATGTTAATTTCTGTTTATATTATTTATTTTGTACTCGTTTTGGTTGCATGTAATGTTACTCCATGGATTATTAATTAATGGACGAATGATTTTGCAGCTTCAGAAATTTCTGTCATTTTCATTTATATTATTTGTTTATTAGAGGTTTTTGTTCTCTCATCATACATTACATTTAATATAATGTGCTATATGGTTCTCTCATCTCACAATTATGCATTGTGCTATATGGTTCTTCGTTTGATTTTCTATAATTCAAATTATGATTTAGATGTTTTTAAAAGGCAGTCTAATTTTTATTTTTTGCAATGTATGCTCAAGGATGCATAAATTTTATAATGTTTGCGACAAATCTTGCACAAAAGATTATGAATTAAGATATCACGATTGTTATAACGGACAATATAAAGAATGACGAAGTTATAGGAATGTCGAGCCAAATGAATTACATATACTGAACTGGTTTTCTATCAACTAAGATAGTGTAGTGTCTCAAGAGTTAACTATTGCATTTTAATCATTATTAACTTGCTAGATTTGCTTATTTTTCTGTTTTTGTTTTGTTGAATAACAAGCTAGCTTATTGCATTTCAAAGACATAAGATATACTACATGATTTGTTAACCGTAAATCTGTAGTGGAACTTATTATAACACCCAAACAACTTGCTAATTAGGTCTAACTAATTGAAAAGAGTAGTTGTAAGCTTAATTTTGCAAAAGTGGCATGAAGATAGAATATTTATCATCAAACAAAGATTACAACCATGTGTATCAAACTTCTTGTTGATGCTGTGCTCTGGTGCTTTTGGATTCCCTGGAAGGTGTTGGCGGTTTTTCTGCCATCGCTGTTATGTGTTTTTTGTCATCTTGTTTTCAGGTTTCGTTTCCACTTAGCAGCGTTCAAGTGCTGAACCCACAGACCTAAGCCTTATCCTGACACAACAATTAACTACTCCCCAATACTAAGTAATTGACTAAAAGTAGCAGACCAGTTCTAACTTACACTGTGACAATGTGTAATTACAACCTGTAGCTTTAGCTTTCAACCAATTCCAAGCCATCATTTTGACATTATGTAAGTGCTATGGAAAATAATAGTAATTTGGAGCTATGATCCGAAATTACTTTGATTGAAGCTTGTTCGAGCATGTATCCACTTATAGCAATTCATATGATTTATGGACAGAGCTTGAACCATTGATTCAAAAGAAGACGCCCAGAAATAATGCACACCTTCTTAGACGACTGGTGAAGTTGGAGTACTCATACGGTCAAAACATATCGAACATCTAAATACTTTCAAAGGTAGTTTAAATCAATTGACAAAAATAGAAATGAAGATTGATGACCAGATGCAAACCCTTCTGCGCTAGAAGGAAAGCTTAGCATGGATTCATTAACTCATTGTTTGTTAAATGAAGATCAATACAAAGGCAAAGACACTTGAAAAATCAATTTGAAGGCAACATCATTGATAACAGAGAAAGGAGCAAAACGGGGATTATTAAACCATGGAGTAAAACCGAGATCGAACCTGCAAGAGGAGCAGAATACAAGCTGGCTATAAAATGTCCCTGACTTACGGTCCGCATGTCGCAATTTCTAAATGATGATAAACAACTAAGATGAGATTAACTAAACATGCAATTAAGTACATTATGAAACATCTAATATAATACATTACCAACGGGAACTAATATAATTATATATTTCCGCCATCACCAACAGGCCAAATGCAGTACTCGTCAGTATGAGAACTAATAGCTTTCTCATGATAGAGTACAATATCCGAGAGTGATTTAACCTGCAAGATTGCATATGGAGGAGTTTGCAATCTGACAGAAATAATTTACTTTACTTACATATTGCAGGTTGCAATTTCGCATGGTATAATGAAAGAAGAGGAGTCCATCACACTGAAAAAAAGATTAGACAGAGTGATTTGTAATCCATCTTGGCTCAATGAATGAGCATTTGTGTCCTCAACACTTACCAAACTCAAACACAAAATAACAGGTACCTTCTAACTTTAAGTTTTTGAAAATGTGGTCTTACAAAAATGACTGCTCCAATTTATAAAATAAGGTTGGAGCTCCCAATTTTTTTGTTCACCTATGTTTGTATAAAGTCAGAAACTTAAATTACTCAAATGTGAACGAAAAATTTGCAATAAAAATGGTTTTGGAAATATACACAATGAAGGTGCTTTTTCTCCTGCAAAGCTTGATACCTTACAACAAGAAATAAATGCAAATGGTTCCAATGATACTCTGATGCAACAAGAGAAGCTAGAAAAGATAGATTTAGAGAAGGATCTGAACATGGAAGAAGACTTTTGGCAAGAAAAAGCAAGGGTTAAATGGCACTATCATGGGGATAGAAACACCGCTTTCTTTCACAAAACTGCTCAAATCAAACAAACTTATAGGAAGATTACTTCTCTGAAGATTGAAGATACAACTATCACTGATCCTAACCAAATTGCAAATCATGCAGTTTCTCATTTTACATCTCTTTTCACTTGTAGTAATGAAGTACGAGATAATGTTGGTTACTCACTTTAATGCCATCCATAAATGAAATTAGAAATATTGTTTTCTCAATGAACAAAGAGGTGCTCCTGGGCCAGATGGTTTTGGAACATTTTTCTTTCCAACATACTGGAAGATAATCAAAGAAGGTGTTTCTGAAATTGTTCTTGAATTTTTTTTCATCAAAATGGATCCTGCCAAATTTGAATGCAAACAATGTAGTGTTGATTCCAAAAACTCCAAATGCAGATACAATAAACCAATTCAGACCAATAACTATTGCTAACTTCAAATTCAAGATTATTTCTAAAATACTTTTTGATTTTAACAATTTCCTGAAATTCTTTAATTACAAACCTCTTTAATACCGACTGAACAACACTACTCAGGGACTTCCTACTCAAAGCATCTACAACAATATTTTTCTTTCCAAGGTGATATAAGTCTGTGCAATCCAAAAATTTCAAGAGTGCCCCATCCACTAAATCACTACGTTGAAAGATATACTTAAGACTCTCTTGGTCAGTATTACAACTCTCAACGGTCTTGCCACATAGATGATGCCTCCTAATCTAAATTCACAACTTCCATATTCAAATCACGTGTTGGATAGTTTTGAACATGTCTCTCTTTACTCTTCGAACAGACAAGAATATCATCAATGAATTGTATTCAAAATGATCCACGAATGGTTTAAAACCTGATTCATCAAATTCATAAAAGTTGGTGGAACATCAGTAAGCCCATAAGGTATAACCAGAATTTCACAATACTCGTAGCATGTGCGAAAAGTTGTCTTTGGTGTATGTTCCCTCTTAAATCTTCTTTTAGTGATCCCCATACCTCAAATAAATCGTAGAAAAACACTAAGTTCCTTGAAGTTGATCAAACAACTCATCAATGCAGGGTAAATGATATTTACTCTTTACTGCCATCTTATTCAGTTGTCTATAAACCACACATAATCACATGGGTCCATCTTTCTTTCTTAGAAATAATATCAGTACTCCCCAGGAAAAAGAATTTGGGAGAATAAGGCTCTTGTTGAGAAAATCTTGTAATTGTTCCCTTAACACATAAAGTTTTGCTAGGCCATTTGATAAAGAGGTATGGATGTTGCTGAGTGTTAGGAAACAAGTCTATAGAGAATTCAATCTCTATCAGGTTGCAATCCAACAAATTGTTCAGGACAAACATTAGGAAACCCACACATTTTTTTAACTCTTTATAATTCTTCTTTACTCGCTTGTATATCCATAATGAAACCAATTTTCCTTTACAACATATTTTCAATAACTTATTATTACATCTGAGGTTAAATTATATGGTACCCGACCACATTTTTTCAAAAGGAGTAAAACAATTACCCTGAGTCTCAACTATCACTACCTTGTTATAACAGTCTAAGTTATTGGTGTTATTGCATGATGACTAGGTGATGGTTGTGTTGTAGCAGCGAAGAACAATCCCTCCTAATATGACATACTTGACCGCGTTGAAAGCATATTTTACCATCTTTGAGACAAAATATTTCCAGAGTCGAATCAACCAACGTAGAATCAAAATTACTGTAAGGAAAAATGGATTATCTATATGCCCCTTGATTTATTTTACAACTTTGCATTGTGCTAAAAAGTTTGCCTACTAGAATCATCCATTTGTGATATTGATATTTGTTGTTCCTAATGACCAAATATAACTGCACCACAATGTTAAGAATAATCACTTTAATCATTCAACTCGTTTTTTACGAGAATCTGGTTTACTACCTATCTCAAGCATATGTTGCCTAATCTGAAGTGTCAACCTTGAAACCTATACAATTAGATCCAACCACAAATTGAATTAAGTATTCCCTTAATTTTCTAATCAACCACTTGAAATGCATATCTTCAATGATAGGTTGAGGATCTTGCCTTGAATCTCTATAAAACAGGTTTAGTACTATGAAATTCATATATCCTCAGTCTGTTCTAATCTTTCACACACGCGAGGTAATCTATCCTCAACACTTTCTCAAAGTAAACAATCAAGAGATCACAGTTCATTCTAACAGAGGTGATCCCCTTATTTTCCACATATAAATGTATCAAACTAGTCATATACTACACCTTCCAACTTAAATTAAGTCAACTACCATATCCTTATATTTAAGCATTCTAATGCCCTTCATAACCTTTTGACATCGTATTACAGTGGATCCTCGCATACTAGACTTAGAAAAGGTAAGGGTTTAACTTCATGCACTACTAGAAATTCTTGCTTTACCTGCGGATTTTCCTATGGAAAATAATCCGCAGGACTTCCTGAGGAATTTCCTGTGGTACTTATTGCTCTGGACATGTTTCCTGCGGTTCCCAACACCGCATGAAAATCCGCAGATAGATTTGCTGCGGTTTTTCCTGCGAAAGTGTTTTTCTTTTCCTTTTTCATTTTCTGTCATGAATCCTTAGGAAATTCCGCTGGTATTCTTACATATGTAGATAGATTTGTCGCCTGTTGCTCACCCTAACTAACTTTTCTTGACCGTCAAGCTTTATTTGTCTTAGAGTATCCTAAAGCTAATGGACAATATTCGTGTTCCTTTAGGAATCTCGACACTAACTACTTCTACAACCAAGTCACGTTAGTGCTAACAGAATAAATCTATCGAGTCAAACTGAGTAGTTCATGAACTTTAAACAAATCAAACTCGAGACAAAAAATTTCATATCGAATTTGAATCAAGATTTAAGCAGTATCAAATTCTATTGAGTCGACTCGTGCTCAGAAGAGTTCCACTCATCGACTCATATCCATTCATACTTCCATATTACTTTGATATAAATTTAATATGAGTGAACATATCATATACTATTACAGTTGATAATATTCTTAGGGTGAATGCATTATTATAATATGTCTCGTGAGCTTAGCTCAGTTGGTAGGACAATGCATTATTATATGCAGAGGCCGGGGTTCGAACCCCGTACACCCCACTTGTTCACCTTATAAGGTGAATTCTAGCCACTAGGCTATCTGACCAAAAAATAAAAAAATATTCTTAAGAACCTTAAAAATAGGAATTATAATAGGTGTTACACATGAATTTATTCTTATCCTCATGAGAACTTTATTCCCACTCTTTTCTTTGCATTTTTTTTCTATTCCCAAGAACATTTTCTACCCGAGAATAAAATTTAGTATACTTGCAACAAATATACACATGTATATTTCTATCATTTTATTCACGAATCTACAAAGATAACTTGAAACAAACGCATATGACAGTTTTTTCTTTTTTCGTATCTATTTTCTGTCCTTATTTCAACTTTTTCTTGTACATGCAATCAACATGATTATAAAAAAAATTAAACACACTACAATTAAAATGGGTTAATTAAGTTAATGGTCTCTATAAATATTCAAAATTTGTTTTTAGTTCCTACAAAATAAAATCACACTTTTTAGTTTTTATTACATTTTCCTTTAGCATTTTAGGGACAAAAAATGTTCATGGAAAATTTTAACAGGGACTAAAAATGTTGATGATGGAAAATTTTACAGGGACTAAAAATGCTGACAGAAAATTTTACAGTGACTAAAAAATGTATCTTATTTTATACGAACTAAAATGAAATTTTGAATATTTACAAAGATCATTGTTTAATTAGCACAAATGATAGGGGAAGTTCGTAGGATTTATCTCAACTAAAATAACACGCCTGTTATAAAAGTAAGGAAATAAGAAGAAAAAAAAGAGAATGAGAGGATGATAGAGAAGAGAGAGAAATATTATACTATTATCTTGTAGTGTATAATTAGGTTACATATGAACTCTAATTATAGGGAAATACAACGACATGAGGAACAAACATCAATGACTTGGGGAACAAGCACAGTATGACCCAATAAACTAATAGTATAATCCAATAACCCAATTGCTATATGGACATCCACTTATAATATTCATAACGATGACGATATTGCTAGACTGACATTGTCATTCATATTTTAACACATACCATAAAGTTGTTTGTGAGTTTAGGTGGTGCTTGTCACTTCGTCTAAGAAAACAAAAATGAAAGTGGGAATTAATAAAATAATAATCTTTGATACTAACCCACTTTATAACTTTAAAACAAACACTTCGGTTCCAACTCTGATTCGGAAATATTTTTTGTTTTCTTTCTTCTTTTGTTTTGGTAGATTGTTTTCTTTCTAGATAAGCAAACAAATACTTCGGAAATATTGTTACGAAACGCTACTACTTAGGAAAGTTTCTATGTATTGCATTCGTTAGGTTTCCAACTCGCTTAAACCTACAATCGGAGATGGCATTTACCAGAGAGGAAATAACCAACCAAATCTCAGTTGTACTATCTTCACTTCAGGTGCTGCCGCTTCCCGTTCTTCCTTTCGATGTCATTCCAGAAATTCTGTGTAGGCTACCGGTGAAACTCTTGCTTCAACTCCGATGTGTCTGCAAGTCGTGGAAATCTTTAATATCTGATCCTAAATTCGCTAAAAAGCAGTTTCGAGTGTCGACCACTCGGAACCTCCACTTCTTACTCTACACCCACAACTCGGGCAAGTACATTCTCACATCTTACCCAATCGACTCTATTTTCACAAACATAACCTCTAACTTCACACAATTTGAGTATTCTCCTAACAATTTCAATGGAGATTATCCTCGGTTAAATTATTATAACTTCATTGACTCTTGCGACGGCATCCTTTGTATTGCAGATGGTTATAAAGGCTTGGTTATACTGTGGAACCCTTCTATTCGAAAATTCAAGGAGTTAACACTTTTTCAAAAGCCAAACGTGTGTACTCATATTCACATGTCGTTTGGCTTCGGTTATGATTCTTCAAAGGATAATTACAAGGTGGTTGTTGTCCTTGACTACATTATGCCCGATAGTTTTCTTCTTGGTCAGAATAATTGGGTCTACAAAACTGAAGTAAAGGTTCATACTTTGGGTACTGGTATTTGGAGAAGCATTCAGGAGGTTCCTTTTGGCGGTTTTCCTGTTCCTCTCATGTGGAGATCTGGGAAATTTGTGAGTGGCACGATTAATTGGCTGTTCACTAAAGAATTGTTCCAGGTAAGTTCATGGTTTATTGTTTCTTTTGATTTGGCGAATGAGTCGTATCAAAAGATTTTACCCCCTAATTTTGGAGGGGTAGATGTGTGTGACTTGTCAGCTTTGGGTGTTTTGAGGGATTGCTTGTGTGCGACGACTTCCAGTGATGAAATTTGGATTATGAAGGAATATGGAAACCAAGAGTCTTGGACTAAATTGTTTACTATTCCTTACAAGCGGGAACTTACTAAATCTTATGTACGTGCCAAGGCGGTATATATTTTTGAGGATAATCAAGTGTTGTTGAAGTTCATAGGGGATGACTTGCCTTTAATTCTTTATGATCCCAGAAGTCGTACTTTGAAGTCTACTAATTTCCTAAATGTTCCAGAAGTCTGTGTTGAAAGTTTAATATCACCTTGTTCTCTATGCTAGGACGTCGATGTGGTGCTATGTCACTTGAGCATGAGATTCAAATGCAAATTTATGTTGGTTTCTGTTTAGTGTTAATTCATGGTCCATTGATTCCGCATCTTAAAAAATTGCTGTTATTTTCATTTATATTATTTGCTTGTTAGAGATTTTTGTTCTCTCATTCTGCATTACATTTCAGATAGATCACAATCATACATTGTGTTATATGACAGAATTTTTTTTATCCAAATGGAATACCTTCTAAATTATGTTGTGTTGATTTTATTTTTTGTTTCAAATGCATTTTCCCTTGTAAGTGCCAGACAAATTTTCATTTGTTTGATGACATTAACGTTGGATGCAATTTTAAATATACATGTGAGATTTGTGTTGGTTGATAGGATTAATCAATTCATAAAAGAGAAGAAAAGAGAAGAAATAATAAGGATCAATGTAACTGAAAGGTTTCTTCTTTTAATTTTTCCACAAACAAGTACATATATTATACAAATAATTTAAATCTGCGTTCCTGTCATTTGAAATAAGAATAAAAAGATGTCTTTAACTTTGGGAAAGAATGTTGCATGCTTCTATTTGTCACTAAAATTGGAAGCACTATCCTTAACATTTAGAATTTCCCAAGACCATTTTTTAAATCACAGTATGTAAACAATTAATATTTACATAAGATTCATATATTTAATCTGTTAAAACAACAATATGGCATAACTCTTCTTGTACCTATTAACCAATCTGCACACAGCACCAATTTGCATGCCTCTACCGCCAATTAACCAATCTGTAGGTTGCAATTTCAACTGGTCTAATGAAAGATGACTAGTCCATCACTGTGAAAAAGATTTGACCCATCTTGGATCAATGAATGTGCATTTGTGTCCTGCTCAACACTTAAAAAACTCAAATCTGTGACCACTTCCCGGTTATTTTTTACTTCCA
Source organism: Medicago sativa (assembly GCF_051527215.1). NCBI lineage: Eukaryota > Viridiplantae > Streptophyta > Magnoliopsida > Fabales > Fabaceae > Medicago > Medicago sativa. The sequence goes on from NC_140751.1 coordinate 10,088,231, forward strand.
GACACAATATCAGGTACGCTTCTACCTTTAAGTTTTTGAAAATGTGGTCATACAACAATGAATGCTCCAATTTTATAAAATAAGTTTGGAGCTCCCAAATATTTTGTTCACCTATGTTTGGCATAAAGTCAGAAACTTAAATTACTCAAATGTGAACTAAAAATTTGGAATAATAATTTTTTTTGGATATATATACAATGAAGTTGTTTTTTTTTCTCGATACCATACAGCAAGAAATAAATGCATATGGCTCCAATGATACTCCGATGCAACAAGAGAAGCTGGCAAAGATAGATTTAGAGAAGGATCTAAACATGGAAGAAGATTTGTGGCAAGAAAAAGCAAGGGTTAAATGGCACTATGATGGGGATAGAAACAATGCTTTCTTTCACAAAACTGCTCAAATCAAACAAGCTTATAAGAAGATTGCTTCTCTGAAGAATGAAGATACAACTATCACTCATCCTAACCAAGTTGAAAATCATTTAGTTTCTCATTTTACATCTCCTTTCATTAGTAGTAATGAAGTACAAGACAATGGTGGTTACTGACAACATCAACAATTTGCTCTAACTTTAAGGCCATCAAGAAATGAAATTAAAAATGTTGTTTTCTCAACGAACAAAGAGGTGCTCCTGGGCCAGATGGTTTTGGAACATTTTTCTTTCAAACATACTGGAAGATAATCAAAGAAGGTGTTTCAGAAATTGTTCTTGAATTTTTTTTTTTCAAGATGGATATTGCCAAATTTGAATGCAAACAATGTAGTGTTGCTTTCAAAAACTTCAAATGCATCTACAACAATATTTTTCTTTACAAGGTGCTATAAGTCTGCAATCCAAAAATTTCAAGACAGCCCCATCCACTTCTTTGCCTTAAATTTAAATCACTATGTTGGAAGATATACTTAAAACTCTCTTGGTCAGTTTAACTCTCAAGGGTCTTTGTAACACCCTTGAACCCCACCATTAATATTTAATATAAATACAACAATTAATTCATATTATGCCTCTAAATCATAATAGCAGAATTCATAGCTTCCCATATTCAAATCACGTGTAGGATAGTTTGGAACATGTCTCTCTTTACTCTTGGAATAGCCAAGAATATCATCAATGAATAGTATGAAAATGATCTAAGAATGGTTTAAAACCCGATTCATCGAATTCATAAAAGTTGTTGGAGCATCAGTAAGCCCAGAAGGTATAACCAGAATTTCACAATACTCGTAACATGTGCGAAAAGTTGTCTTTGGTGTATGTTCCCTCTTAAATCTTCATTTAGTGATACCCATACCTCAAATAAACCGTAGAAAAACACTAAGTTCCTAGAAGTTGATCAAACAACACATCAATGCAGGGTAAATGATATTTACTCTTTACTGCCATCTTATTCAATTGTCTATAAACCACACATAATTGCATGGGTCCATCTTTCTTTCTTAGCAATAATATTAGTGCTCCCTAGGGAAAAGAATTTGGGTAAATAAGGCTCTTGCTGAGAAAATCTTGCAGCTGCTCCCTTGACACATAAAGTTTTGCTAGGCCATTTGATAGAGGTATGGATGTTGGCTGAGTGTTAAGAAACAAGACTATAGAGAATTCGATCTCCCTATCAGGTTGCAATCTAAGAAATTCTTCAGGACAAACATTAGGAAACCCACAAGTTTTTGTAACTCTATAATTCTTCCTTACTCACTTGTATATCCATAATCAAACCAATTTTCCTTGACAAAATATTTTCAATAACTTATTATTACATCTGAGGTTAAATAATATGGTACCCGACCACATTTTTTCAAAAGGAGTAAAACGATTACCTTGAGTCTCAACTATCACTACCTTGTTATAACAGTCTAAGGTGACATGCTGGAAGGACAATCAATTCACACTCAAAATCATATCAAAATATATACCAAGTTATTGCATGATGACTAGGTGATGGCTGTGTTGGAGCAGCCAAGAACAATCCCTCCTAATATGACATACTTGACCGCGTTGAAAGCATATTTTACCATCGTTGAAACAAAATACTTCCAGAGCCGTATTAACCAATGTAGAATCAAAATTACTCTAAGGAAAAAAGGATTAAAAAGTTTGTCTACTAGAATCATCCCTTTGTGATATTGATATTTGTTGTTCCAAATGACCAAATATAACTGCATCACAACGTTAAGAATAATCACTATAATCATTCAACTCGTTTCTTGAGAGAATCCGTGGCTCAGAAACCAAGAGAGAATCCACTCTCTAATTCTCAAATGAGAAAACTCAAGTTTTTATATATTTCAAATTTTTGTGAATACATGAAGGAAATGGCCTTATTTATAGCAATCCTAGAGGCCATGGTAGTTGAAATAGTAATGGAAACATAATCTAGTAAATGTCAAACATGGTGGCTTGTTGGCCTTATTGTCAATAGTAGGGTGGTGGAGTTGGAAAACTAGCATGATAGGATGGTGGCTACAAAGTCCATGCCATACTGTCCCGGGTTGAACATAACTCGCCCTCGAGTTTAAAAGTTTCTTCTTCATCCTTACGGCAACAATTATAACATTTTCCCAAGGTGGCTTAGGAACCAGACGAAGTAGACATGACTTTGTTTTATCCTTGAATGGTTCCTTTGTGAGTGAAAGTCCAAGTAGCTTGAATACTTCTTCTCCATCATCGAATTCATTGACCGGTAGAGGTGCCAACTTGATTTCAATCACATCTTTCACAAAAAAGCAAGTATTGACATAACCATCGTATAATGCGCGACGATCATATTGACAAGGCCTCCCAAGATTAATGTGGCAAGTATCCATTGGAATAACATCATACCATACATTTTCTTTATAATTGTTGTCGTTGATGTCATTAGAAGCCATGTCTGTGAAATGGGTGTTGAAGATATCATGGCCTAGCAATAGTTCTTCTTTGGCGGTTGTTGTTTGCAAGCTTTTTCTAACCTCCAAAGATTCATCATATTCAACAGGAAGATATTCTTCGTCATATACTAGTTCTTCATGCTCCTCTTTTTCCAATGCATCATGAATGTCATCGGGACCATATTCATCATATATTGGATCTCCTTTTCCCTTTTCTTCAAACACTTCACATAAGTCGTATATTGGTTCTCCCATCGAATCTTCTTCAAACAATTCATGAATGTCTTCCTTTTCTTCTTCAAACATCTTGTTTATTTCTCCATTAACGATGGTGATTACTTTACGATTGACATAATCTAAGGCTATGTGTCCATACCCTTGACACATGAAACATTTAGGTATCTCAGTATTTCTCTCTATGAATGTATTATGTTGGGGTTTGAATGAGGAAATAGGTTTATGGGTTTGTGGTTTTTGAGAATCGATATGATTTTTGGTGGTGGAAAGAGGTCGGTTGGAAGATTTTTTAGGCAATTGTTTTTTATTAAAATTGGCTTGATAATAATGAGAAGGTAAATACTTACGAGTTAGTTTCCGACGCATTTTGTCTCACGTCTTGATCTTACTTTTTCCTTCACACTTACGTCTCCTTTTAAGATTTTCCCACCAAATTGAAGCATGCTTCTTTAATTTGACAGCAATGATCTTGACTTTCTTTTCTTCAAGTATCTCTTTATACTCAAACACTCGTTCAACAGTTTGGAGCCAATCAACGAACTCATCTAGATGTAGCTTTCCTTCAAAATCAGGAATATCTACCTTGATGTCGTTGTCTCTGAATGATTGTCTTTGTGGACGACGACTTCTTAATGATGATGATTCGCTACTTGATTCATCAACGCCTGATTACATGTGTTGGGCTTCCAATTGTGCTTGTTGTGCATTTACAGTTTCTTGTAACTGTTGGATTTGTCTTCTCATTTCTTCCATTTGAATATCTCTAAGGGTTTGATCGTTTTTTCTTGGAGGCATTTTTTTTTTTTGAAGGGCAAAATGAGTAAAAGTACTAAAAGATAGAATAATTCTTTTCTGATGTGGAAGATCAGATTAAACTGCAACCACAGAGCATAATAGGAATTGTCTATTATAATAGCACTATAAAAAGGATTTCTTGGAAAATCACAATTTTCAACAGGGGTAAAATTGTAATTTCAGAAAGAACAGGGGCACTTTTGCAATTTCAAAAAATGCAGGGGCAATTTTGCAATTTTTGAAAGTTGAAGGGTAATTTTGTAATTTTTGAATATTTTGGGGCTGTTTTGTAATTACGAAAAGTATTGGGCAAGTATGTAATTTCAGGAAATTTGGTGACTGGTTGATGACGTGGAACTTGGGTGACACGTGGCGCGGATGTGGTGCTGACTTGTCGATGACTGGACAGGTCAGGGGTGATGTGTTAGGATGACACGTGGCAGAATGTTATTGGTTGGAAGTGACACCTGGCAGAATGTTTCGTTCGTTCCACACAACCCAGGTACAAAGGAGCCATATTAGTTGCAAAAACAAACGGTTAGCTTTACCACCACTTGTCATATGTGTAAACTGCACCAAATGATCGGAAATATTATGAGAATTCACCCCATGAATCCAATCCATTCGCGTACCTTCTGCCATAACGAAGCAAAAGTTGAACAAGATAAAAACATATGTTGATAACTTAGGGGATATTTATCTATTTAATGATAACTTAAGGGAGGTTGGTGTCTATTTTAAAACTAGAGGGGATGTTTGTGTCATTTAAAGAAAACATAGGGGAGATGAGTGTAATTTTGTCTTCTTTTTTTTTTATTCTAACTACTTAAAAAAAAATTATATTAATGAAACGGTGCATTTCAATAGTGTTTCTATCATTTCTCCATAAAAAAAAGTATGGGAAAAGTTAACTAGTGCCCCCAAGGCACAAGTTAAGGAGACTAATATAAAAAATTTGCATTGAGAAATTTTGAAAGTGAAATGTTTCACTTTATAAAAGTCAAAAAGTTGTTGTTTATAAAAAAATTATTTTTAACTTTCTTAACCAGTGTCCCGGGGACACGGGTTAACATGACTCATTTTATACTTCTGACTAAAAATAGTACAGATCTATAACTATTTATAACTAAAAAAAATTCATAGGGGAAGTTATATAAAACATATATATAAAATCATAGGGGAAGTCATAGGGAGCATCTATCTCAATTAACAATGATGTGCCGATATTGTTATATAAACACACTTTTTCTTACAACAATACTCAGACAACTGCACTACTCAACGTATAAATATTGTGAGCAGTACTTTTTTTTGTCGTTTAAAAAAAAATTAAATATAGAGGATAATTTTTATAACACTGGTTACAAAACTTTTTAAGGCTCGATACTTCCCTCGTAATGATTACGTCGATGCGAAAATAGGCCATAATCCTAGTTTTGTATGGCGAAGCATTTTTAGTGCGAGGAGAATTGTCCGCTCAGGAGCTGGATAGAAAATTGGAAATGGTATGGACATTCCAATTTTTGAGGCGCCATGGTTAAGGAATGGGGGATGCATTTCACGGGTTGGACAATCGAGTGATGTCCTTCAGCAATCAAAGTTAATTCTTTGATTGATCATAATAATAGTACTTGGAACTATCCTTTGAGTAGCTATTACTTTGATCAAAATGTAGTGCAAGACATTATTAGAACTCCTATTTTTAGGCAGGTGGAGGAAGACCAAATTAATTTGGAGATTAGAGAAGAATGGGCAGTATTCGGTCAAAAGTGTGTATCGTTTGTGTATGGAAAATATAGCAGACAATTCACACTTGTACCGGGTAAGAAATTGGGGTAATATTTGGAATCTTAAAGTCCCATCGAAAGTGAAGAATTTAATATGGAGGATTTGTTGGGGCTATCTACCGACGCGAGCAAGATTGTTGGACAAAGGGGTGAACTGTACTTCGTTCTGTGATGTGTGTGACGAAAGCTATGAAGACACAACTCATCTGTTTTTCGACTGCCCGAGAGCGAGAAATGTGTGGCAGCATAGTTTGTTATTGAGTAAAGTGGTTTCAGTAATGCAAAATAGTAATACCGCGGCTGAAATTATTTTTACTTTGTTACAAGAGCTGCCACAAGGCCAAGCGGAACAGTTTGCAACTTTATTGTGGCGTGTTTGGAAAAGTCGTAATTTGCGAGTTTGGGAGAATGTTACAGATACTTGGCAGGTTATAGTTGAGCGCGCAAAGCAATTACTGCAAAATTGAAACATTGCAAATGAGCGGGACGACTGGAGGTTCAGCTGTGACTGGAGGTTCACCTGTGACACATGCTGCTACTGTCATGACAGAATTTGCAGCAACAGCAGCGCTGCCAGTACAGCACAAATGGATAAAACCGCGCCAAGGAAGGCTAAAATGCGCGTCATTTTCGGAATCGATGAATTGCGTTGGATATGGGCTGTGCATTAGAGATGAGGAAGGGAATTTTATCAAAGCTAAAACGTTGTGGTCGAATCCCGTTTTCTATTCGGATGTAGGAGAAGCGATGGGACTTTACCATGCTCTTCAATGGGTACGAGAATTACATCTTTCGAACGTAGATTTTGAGATGGACGCCAAGAAAGTTGTGGATTATTTCAATAAGGGCAAGAATGACATATCTGAGTTTGGAACTATTATGGACGAATGTAGGAAAAATTGAAATGATTATTGTGAAAACTCTAAGGTGGAGTTTAGGATCGGAAGCGAATGTGGTCGCTCATACTCTTGCTCGAGAGCCCACTTCCTTAGCTAGTCCCCATGTCTTTGATGATGTACTTTTTTGTATTTCGACTTTGATTTTTAATGAAAAGCTATCAACTATTTTCTCTCAAAAAAAACTCCATTAACTACAAGAATATAAGTCGTTAACAAATTTATTAACTTGAATTTCATTAATCTCTTTGACTATTTTATTAACCACAAAAATACAAGTTAATAACCAATTACTTTACATAGTTTAAAGAAAAAAACAATATTACATATACTTATTTATATGTAAAATAAGTGGTTAATGTTTTGCATTTTGATGATGAGTGTATTTGTCACATATTGTTGTCAAAAGAATATGTTCAAATAGCATTTTTTTTTCTCCATTTATTTATAAGTTCTAAACAAAGACACTCGTGATATTAACCTTCTTTGGGCCTCTAAAACTTTGCACACAGTATTTTGATACGTATCAATATATTGCATTTTTTAATATTACCCCTAAACCTTTTTGTTTCTTAACAAAACAAAAAAACCCTAAGCCTAAAGCTTTTCTTTTTATATTTCAGAAAGAAAAAAAGGTTTAGGGTTAGAGCCTTAATCAAATATGGCTTCTTCGGGTAGAAAGAGGCGTGATCAAAACAGCTTTGTTCACGCCGCTTCCAACTCTTCCTTCCGATGTCATTCCAGAAATCCTATGTAGGCTGCCGGTCAAGTTCCTCCTTCGGTTCCGATGGGTTAGCAAGTCGTGGAAGTCTCTAATATCTGATCCCAAATTCATTAAGAAGCAACTCTGTGTCTCCACCACTCGGAACGTCCACTTCCTAGACTATACTCATGAGTCAGGCAGGTACATCCTCACATCATACCCACTCGACTCTATTTTCACAAACATAACCTCGAACTTCACACGATGTACACGATCTGAGTATTATTCGAACCATTTTGATGGAGATTGCTTTTATGGCAGTTTTTATTGCTTCATTGGCTCTTGCAATGGCATTGTGTGTTTTGCAGACGATCATAAAGGCTTAGTTATATTGTGGAACCCTTCCACAAGAAAATTCAAGGAGTTACCCCTTTTTGAAAAGCCATGCTTGTTTTATCAGACTCATCTCATGACTTTTGGCTTTGGCTATGATTCTTCAAAGAATAATTACAAGGTGGCTGTTGTTCTTTACTACGAAGGTGCTCTTGGTGGTGAGGAAGCTCAAGTAAAGGTTCATACTTTGGGTACTAATATTTGGAGAACCATCCAGAAGTATCCTTTTAGCGGTGTTTATGTTCCCGTTATGAAGGGGGAATTTGTGAGTGGCAAAATTAATTGGTTGTTCTCTAAAGAATCAGAATGGGCATATCCACGCTTTATTGTTTCTTTTGATTTGGCAAAGGAGTCTTTTCAAAAGATTTCACCTCCTAATTTGGGAGGGACGGATGTGTGTGACTTGTCAGCTTTGGGTGTTTTGAGGGATTGCTTGTGTGTGACGACTTCCGGTGGTGATATTTGGATTATGAAGGAATATGGAAATAAAGAGTCATGGACTAAATTGTTCAATATTCCTTACATGAGAGATCCTTCTAATTCTCGTGTCTTTGCCAAGTCAGTAAATATCTTTGAGGATGACCAAATGCTGTTGAAGTTTCTAGGGGATGAACAATCGTATGACTCTACATTGGTTCTTTACGATCCCAGGAGCGGTACTTTGAAGGATACTAATTTTAATAAAATTCCAGAAGTCTGTGTTGAAAGTTTGATGTCACCTTGTTCTCTATGCTAGGATGTAGATGTGGTGCTATGTCACTTAAGCATGAGATTCAAGTGCAAACTTTATATTATTTTTTGTTTATGTTATTTATTTGTACTTGTTTTGGTTACATGTTCTTGGATTATTAACTAATGGTCTGACTCTACTTTGGATTATTTATTTTCATTTATATTACTTGTTTGTTAGAGGTTTTTGTTCTCTAATCATACATTACATTTGATATAGTTCACTGTATGCATTGTGCTATATGGTTCTTCGTTTGATTTTCTGTGATTCTAATTATGATTTTGATGTTTTTCAATTTTTTATTTTTTGGAATGTATGATCAAGGATGCACAAATTTTATAATGTTTGCTACAAATCTTGCACAATACATTATGTGTTGAGATTTCGCGATGGTCACAATAGGTATATAATGAATGACGAAGTTATAATTACTTATAACTGAACTTGTTTTCATTTTTCCTACTCATCAATTATGCTAAAATGTTTCTATCAGTTAAGCTAAAACGTTGCTAAATTATCTTCCTATTCTGTTTTTGTTTTGTTGAATAATATACTTTATGTTTGCTAGAAGCCTATTGCACTTGAAAGACATGATATACACTAAATGTTCACTGTAGTGTGAACTTATTATGATACACAATCAACTTACTAATTAGATCCAACAAATTGAAGAAGAGTAGTTGTGATATTTATGCGGAAAGTCGCATGAAGATAGAACGAACATTGGTATAAATGTACATTTCTTGGTTACAGTTTAAGAGGGTACATCGAACAAAGATTACAACCATGCGTATTAAACTTATTAATATGACAACATATAATTATGCAAATACTGATTTGGGATAAAATACACAAACAGAACTGATGTCGACCTTGGTGATGGCAAGACTAAGGTGTTGATGACGAAGTACCATCTCTGACAGATTGGTTGGGGGTACCTGCAAGCACTCATGTCTGAGGTAATGAACACAATGTGTAGAGTTTTCTTATGGGATTACTACAAGTTTGAATGGACCCGAGAATTGGTTCTTTGTTTGGTTCTGATAGGCCTCGGCTCAGTCCGAAACATATTTCTTTATGGAGGCTGGAAAAACCTGCTCAACATCAAAGTTCACTCTCCCATTCCACATCAAACAACGAATCTAAAATAAAGATTCCTTTTATTTTTACATCACAATAGTTTTAGCCAGCCAATAACCAATTGATCTTTCTAAAAGTCATGTCACACTATCAGACAACAAGTGCAGGGAAAGAATCAGTGACTTCGGCTGATGGCGTTTCTATGAAACCAATAGTCTTTCTTGGAAACCTGTTGTAATATGTAAGAATTGAGAACCACAAATACAGGAATGAGAATAAATATGTTGCACTGTCGATGGAAAAAACCTACACTGTCAGTCAACCATAAACCATCATTTGTATGATTTTTTAGTTAAATATGATGAAAGTCAAATTCTTCAAATGATCGAACGATTATGATTGATTGACGATGTAAAAATATTTACACTGTCCGTTGTTGCATAGGAATGTTACAATTAAAAAAACTTATGTTCGGATTAAATTACATACCTCTATTGAAAAGATTTCTTATAGTGGTATTAAGGTCACCTTCCAAGTAACATTGATCTCCATTCTCATTCAAACAAATTCTTCTGAGAATCGATGCCCTTAAGATTCCATGTGAAAAAGTCTCCATTGCAGGACACTCAACCACATATAATTTATTCAACAATGGAAATCTGAAGTTGTGATTTCCACTACAAAAGCATCTAAGTTCTTGCAAGTTCAAAAATTTTAAGGTTACTAATCTTGAGAAAACAAGTCCAAGTTCTTCCTCTACCTCTCCTTGATCCTTCGCGATAATTTCTTCTACGCCACAATCACTTATCTCAAGGACTTGTAGTTGCAAAAGATCTTTAGCCACAGAAAATGGAAATACATGTTTTAGGCTTTCGCATTTTGTAGCTTTTACCATAGACAGGTTTTGAAACTTGATTTTTCCTTGAGGATCCTTATTCCACAGATACTTTAGATTTGGTAAATGTCCTAAAGATAAATTTCTCAGTGGAATTTCAAGCTCTTCTTCACTTATGGCATCTACTTCATATATAACTTCTACTGCAAGACAGTGCCATAAATTCAATGATTCTATGTTTTGTAATTTGTTTAGCACATGACTTGGGAAAACACTCAAAAGCTGGTCACATGACATGATTTCCAATTTTTTCAATTTGCAAAAGGAAGTTTCATTGAGCTGGTTTGGCCATATTGACTTCAAGTTGTCCATGTGAGAAATCACTAATGTCTCTAAGTTGGGGAATATTGGAACCTATATCATAAAGTTGATTAGAATAAACATACTTCAGAGTAAGAATTCACAGTTGAACAATAAGCAGTTACAAACAACATAATTAAGCCCTTTTAGCATAAGTGTTTATTGTGTAAGTGCTTATGTATAAGCTATTTTTGTAACTAAATATAAAATAAAGTCAAACTTTTTTCATAAGCTATCCTAAAGAGCTTATGGAAATAAGCTGAAAATATAGCTTATAGACATGTTTTAAGTTTTTTTCGTAAGCTCTCACGAACACTTTCATAAGTGTTTATGCCAATAGACAAGCTCAAATAAATCAAATATGTCGATCCAACTGACCCTCAGTCTAACAACTAACAAAGAAAAACTAGAAAAATTATAAACAAAGGAAATCATGAAGCAATTTGAAACGCTTACCGTTTCAACAGGATGAGATTTTCTTATATGGAGATGGTGATGCGTAGTTTCCTCACGGACAAATATCTTATCTACCAATTTGCATGAACTAATTAAAAGATGTTGAAGTTTAACCAATTTTTCAGCCACTGCGAATGAGAAAAGATGTTTCAAACTTTCACAACCATCTACAGTCAAATTGGTCAAATTTTGAAAGCAAGAATCTGCTGAAAGTTTGTCATCCCATATCTTCTGTACATTGATTGAGTAAAGCTTCAATGTCTCCAAACTTGGAAATTCAACCTGTCAACGGTTACGAAAGTTTCATCATCACTAACAGAATAAACTGTCACTACATTTTTGAATTGTTGAATTAGAGGGAACAAAGGCAGACGGTGAAACCGTGTGTTTTAACTAGATGATTAACGCAGTTAAAATATGTGGTTAATTATGTTCATTGGATAGTTCATGACTATAACAAGGTTTCGTAACATAAAAACATCCATTTGATCTTTACAAGAACAATATGTCATGCTTGTACCTTATCATTCAGAAGTTGACTGGAGAAATCATTGTTGTTTTCACTATCCTTATTGCATGACTCTGGAGAGAGACTAACAAGGGAAGGTAAAGATTCAAGCGTAAGTGAACGCATTTTCGGGAGCGAGATCTTGTCAGTTTCTCCTTCATTCTCTTGTATTTTCTCGGCTATGATATAGTTCATATATCTACATTCAGAAATCTCAATTTCAACAAGTTCTGTTAAGTGTTGAACCATTGAATGCAAGAAAACAGACTCCATCAGATCACAGTTTTTCACTTTAATAACTTGTAGTTTTGCAAAAGCCTGTGCTGGAAGTGGATCACTGCATATTCTCTCCAATTTCATCATATTTTGAATGATCAAAGATTCCAAGTTGGGAAAAGAATGATCATGAACAGACCATATGGTTGATCCAATAATGCTTTCCATTTCATCACAAGTTTTTATATTGAGATGCTTCAATTGTGAAAATCCTTCATCATTCAATTCATACAGTACTTCCTTTACACCTGTTGAAGTTATGAGATTTTAGAAAATAATAAGAAATATTATTTTAGTGAAATATGCTTGATACTAACTTGACACAAAAGCCTAAATACAAAATACTTAGACTCAGTACTAAATCAAGAGCAAATAATAATATGTAGTATAAAATTCAATCCTAAGAGAGACTCTGAAATAATATACAAGATATTTTAAATGTTATAGCACTTACCCTTCAGTTCTGCTAAATACAAATCTTCAGCGCGAGTCATCAACATTTTGATGCCATAATCCATTAGAATTCTTGAATCCATTCTCAAATTGAGCTTAAGAACTCTTGAACTTTTGTTGTTCACAGATTCCTCCTCAGAAAATTTCCATCCATCTCCAATCAAAATCTTGTAACTTTCTAGTCTTCCAAAGGAAAGCATGTCTCTTGGAAAGATTGTTGCATCATTTATGTGCATGTTCAAAGTTGATAGTTGATGCAAATTTTTCAACTCGCTTAGAATTGAAGTATTGTTTTGGCTTTCAATTTCTTTAACCTTAACCTCCCATTGAATGTTAGAGTCCCACATATAGAGTTCTTCTAAGCTTGTCAGGCTTGATAACAGATTCCGAGGTACTATTTCTAGTGTCGAGCAATCGGACAAATCTAGTAACCTAAGATTAGTCAAGTGCTCTATTTCAGGAGGTATCACTCTAAGCTCGGATTTCTCGATATTAAGAATCTCTAAACTTGTGATTTCTCCGACAATAGAAATGTCTTCCAGAATGCATTGATAAAGACTGAGTGCTTGGAGGTTTGTCAAAAGAGCAAGAGAAGAAGGAAGTGATGGAGTACAATTCACACCTCCTAAACTTAGTACCTTTAGTTCTTTCGTTTGGTCAAAGAAATTATCATGAATTTTCAAATGGTTACCTTGAGAGTTGAGTTTGAGTATCTTCAGGTTGGGACATTCTAACCTCTCAGGAAGTTCACTGATCAAACACCAATCCAAAAAAATATGATGACAATTTTCCAAAAACTCTTTTCTTGGCCATTCTTTCAATGTAGCGTTTCTCTCCACCGTAAAGAATGGCTTGAGTTTCGATGCAATGGAGGCAGCCACATTGCGAACGACATCAAGCGCCACAACCGGATCTCTTTCGTCTTCGAGCAACAAACAAGCATCTCTCAAGTTGTCTATCAATTTGTGAAGTCTGTTTCTTCCGTCTGCCAACGTATCGACGTGTTTATGCAAACCTAAACACCAACCATACACCAAGAAATCTTTTTTGTTGTAACCATTTCCCATTGAACCTAAAAGAAGGAAGAATGTTTTGAGTTCTTGACTTTCTAAACTTTCATAACTTAGTTCAATAGCTGAATGCACCTTAGAGTAAAAACATCCATCAAAGTCAAAATTTGTTAACTGCTCAAGTGCATCCTTCCAAGCATATAAATCCTTGTTCTTCAATGCTTCCACCAAATTAACAATCAAAAGTGGCAAACCAGCGCAGTTTTTGGCTACTTTCATTGCTACCGGCTGAATACTAAGATCTTTAACAGCATTCTCTCCCCTCTTCTCAAACAAATTCCAACTCTCATCCTCGGACAAAACTTCAAGTCTATAAACCTTCTTTACACCAAAGTTAGTAGTCAACACATTAAGATCTCTGGAAGTTACAATTACCTTGCAACCTTCCTGATCGTCACCAAAAGGAACACCAACTTCAGTTAAGCTAAGCTTTCCCCAAATATCATCGAGTATCACAAGAATCTTGATCTCCTGCCTAATCCTTTGGCGTAACCGACTCGCTCGTCCCACCTCAGTCAGCTCATCGAACTTTAGCCCTAACCCATCAGCTATTTCGGATCGAATCGTTCTCACATCAGGAGAATTTGTCACTGTAGCCATCACTACCACATCGAATAAACCATCTTTCTCGGCTTTCCATGCTAGTTCCTTCACCAATGCAGTTTTACCCACACCAGCCATTCCATACAAACCAATCATGTGAACACTGGAATCCTCTTTTAAGACGTGAAGAATTTCATTCAACACTGTTGTTCTGGATTCCAATTCCACATAACCTCTAGCACTAGGACTGAAGTTGCATTTCAATGCACAACGGTAAGATATCCGATCAAATTTTTCCTGTTTGATTTCACAAAGAAGATCCACCAAGGTTTTTGCGCTCTGACTCTTCGTGTACTTTGAGTACACATCCATGCACCCAACCCTTCCTTCGTCTTCACCTCGGAGGAATGCTTGTGCCTTTTCAATGGCTGCTTGCACTCTAAAAAACCAGTCACGCACCGTGTCTTCAATCTCTTCCCCGTTTCTTTTGGCAGCTTCAACAGTGTGCCTCATTTCTTTCTCCTCCCTCTGCAGCTTCTGAATCTCAGTCTCGAGTTCAATGAGGTAACTGTTGTACATCAATACATATGTAAATTGTCGAATGAAAGGTAAAGCCACGTTTGACGCTACGCTAGCTAGAAGATCCATCCTTGTCAGGCTTCTTGATTGATCTGCAAAAAATTAAACCAAAGCTTTGAACCACAGGTGATTCTTGATATTGAGAAAAATTGCAGTCAAATATGTATAATTGTGGTCACAGTTATGTCAAAAATGTCAACAGTGCGGCCACAATCGCGTTTGTGAACCGTCTTCTAAAACTTTGAATTGAACACAACTAAGAAAACAATATTTTCTATTCCTGAAACAATAGAACAAAAATAAGAGAGTTACAGTATTATAAGTGTGTTTCAATTTTCAATACACTACTACTACTACTAGAAAAAATTGAAATAGCGACGGAATTTTTAAGACCAGAAAAGGCAAAAACCGTCTCTAATTTTGCGGCTAATTGTTAGAGACGCTAAATCTAGTGACCAATTATGTTTTTTCCGTATCTAACTTCCCGTCGTTATTTCAACTTTTTCTACTTTCCAATCAATAAAAGGAGTGTTGACTTTCCAAATAATAGTTACAAACTTACAACTCTACACTTCATACTCTCTGAGTTTTGAATAATGTGGAACTACAATGTTTGCATGTTATCATTATGAAAAAAATGATACCAACCAGATTTATGCAATAATTAAGTTTAATTAAGCAAGAACTAAGTTGGAATATTCATATTAAACCAAGAATTTTAACATAAGGTTTGATTTGAGATGCATATGAAAATTATACATACCAATATGCAGTAAGAGTAGATGATTCTTGATTTAGGCACCAACAATATAAGCATGCATCAGCTAATGCCAAGAATTCAGTTGACTTAGAATATTGATTAGAAATAGAATAGAACACATTGAATAAGCTATGTACTGTGTTATTTATCTTATCTTATAATCCCCATACTCTTGTTTTTAACCTATAGTTCTAGTAGATATTTTTGTTTACCATTTGAAAATGACAATGATTAGTAGTCCTTTATTCAATTGTTCTCCATATAAAATTCCACACGTGAAACTCGCTTGTACCATTTCATGATCTCTTTTTCCTTGACAGCTTGTTTCACCAGTTATATAATACTAATGCCACATGGTTGCACGTTTGGGATGATACTCATAAAAAGACTTTTGTGTTACAATTATTGAAGTAATAAATATACAATTTCTTATACAAAAATTGCTATCTCCATTCTTTTTTAACCGTCATATTTTAGCTTTTTACACATATCAAGATAATTAATAAATTGTCACTTTTTTTTAAGGATAAATTTTGTATTTTTAATATCATTATTGATCATTTTACAATCTTTTCCTCAATCATTTACTATCTTATTTCATACTACCTCCGTCCCGGTATAATTGACCTACTTTGGTTTTTCACACAGATTAAGAAAAGTGTATAAATAAAGGGGGAAGTGGAATATATTGTATTGGGAATGATAAAAGTAGTATTATTTTGTGTTATATTGTATTGGGAATTATGAAAGTTGTATTGAAAATTGAAATGAGTCAGTTATTTTGGGACACTTTTTTTTAGAAAATGGGTCAGTTATTCCGGGACGGAGGGAGTAGTATTTTTCTCTTTGTAATAAATAATTTGGACCAATATTTAAGATTGCATTCACCGTTTAAAACCACAAGTAAATATGGATAAAATTTTCTTGCAAATACAACAACTAAAATGGAATGAAGGGAGGATCACTTTTGATTCCGTAAACAATACTCCATTCGACACACTTTACGCGTTCCATATGAGCTTTGCACAATTTTTAAGATAACGCCTAGTTCTGTTGATTTCAATGATGGAATATATACTACTAAAATACTCTTATTAGTAGTGGTTAGTAGACTTAGAGTGGTTAGTGGAGTAGTTACGTGAGTTAAAATACTCTTATAATTTACGGTATGTTTTTAAGAAGAAAAAATGATATAAATATTGCAAAGTTACTTTAAGGAAAAACTTTGGAGAGCAAAATATAGACTTACCCCTTCAAAGATTTTCCTCCAAAAATCAACTCACAAACACACCTTAAGAACACATTTAGAATTTTCCTTTGAATATAAAGGTACTAACATAACAGCATAAGATAAAACAACACAAGGTAGGACATAACAAGACAAACTTTTATTGTATTGAATAATTTTTTGTCTTATATCATGTTTGGTGGACAAAAAGTTATTCTAGTATTTGGGACAAAGTATACTTGAACCAAAAAGTTGTGTTGTGGTTTAGTGAAGGATAAAAAATTTAATTTTTGTCATTTTCCGTCTCCCTCGATTTATTTTGTATTTAGTTTTACAATCAGTAGAATTGTATTGTCATGTAGTATCCTTTATTTATTTTTTCCCTCAAAAAAAATGTAGTATCCTTTATTTATTTTTTTAACATAGGAAAATGTCATACACAACCTAAAACAAAGAAATAATTATGGCAGATGTTTTTAATAACTACTTGAGGCAGCTGACATCTGATAGGAGCAGTGTAAGAATCCCAGTTTCGAGGACTGGTACCTCCTAAGAATGAAGTTGAGAAAAGGGAAATTGATATTGCTTACTCTTAATTTAGTTCATACATCATTATATAGCAGAATGTAAATAACAGAATGCAATAAAAGTGGATCTACACTAGGCCTAACAAATCCTATGTTGCCAAGTGTCTATTCTAGAAGCTGCCATGCTCTTCTTCAGGTGTGATAATCTGTCAGGTACTTAGGTGCATTAGTCTTCCTTTTGGGCCTCACCTCAACTTGGGCCTCTGAGTCCTCTGTCCTAACATTCCCTTCCCCATCAAGAAGCACCTTGTCCTCAAGGTGATACACTTCTTTCAGCTGTTCCCAATCTTCCCATGAAGTGTCATCAGGGCTGAGACCGTCCCACTGAACCAGTACTTGCATTCGAGGCTCTGAACCCTTGCTCCAGCGAGTGCTAATGATAGTTAAAGGAGTTATAACCGGCTGACTGTCAACTGCGGTTGGTGGGAGAGTAGCAGCAAGTGTGTTTGTACCCAAGGCAGCATTGAAAGGCTTCAAAATAGAGCAATGAAAGACAGGGTGTATGCGAGATGCAGCTGGAAGATTCACCCTGTATGCAGCTTGACCAATACGCTCAGTAACTTGAAAAGGACCATAGTAACGCTTGGCCAGCTTTGAGTGTGGGGAATCCTTTGCAGTTGCTTGTCTATGTGGACGCAGACGAACCATGACCCAATCTCCAATATCATACTGAACATCACGCCTGTGTGCATCTGCAAATCTCTTCATATCCGCTTGAGCTTTGAGTAGCTTCTGTTTCATCTCAGCAACCATAGAGTCACGCGTGTGAAGGAACTCATCAACTGCCTCCACACGAGATGTGCCTTCCAAATATAAGGGAATACTAGGAGGGGGTTTACCAAAAGTGATCTCAAAAGGTGTCTTACCCGTGCCTGAATGTTGAGACGTATTATAAGACCATTCAGCCCATAGCAGGAATTTGCCCCAAGAAGTTGGTTTCTTGTGCGCAAAGGCGCGTAAGTACTGCTCAACAATTCGGTTTAGCACTTCGGTTTGCCCATCGCTTTGTGGGTGATACGCTGAGCTCATTCGTAACTTAGTACCACTAAGTTTGAACAATTCTTGCCAGAAACGGCTGATAAAGAGCGGATCACGGTCAGATACAAGACTACGCGGCATACCATGAAGTTTTCCGGAGATTTCCATGAACAAGGTTGCTACCTTGTGAGCGGTGTAGTGCGGTTGGAGCAGTCCCAAGTGAATGCCTTTGGAAAAACGATCTACTATCACTAAAATGGTGTTGTTGCCCTGATATGGAGGTAATCCCACAATAAAGTCAAGTGATAAATCTTCCCAAGGTTTGTTAGGAATAGGTAGAGGACAAAGTAACCCAGCTGCTTTCTTAGCTTCATATTTAGTGTGCTGACAGTCCACACAAGATGAGATAAAGCGGTGCACATCCTCTCTCATTCCGTGCCAATTGAAGTTTTCGCTGAGACGAGCCAGTGTCTTAGTGATACCCATGTGTCCTCCGGTAAGAGAGTTATGGAATTCTTCAAGTAAGGTGTGAATGAAAGTGCAAGTCTTGGGTAACCAGATTTTACCTTTGTGAAAAATCAGTCCCTGTTTCACGTAAAAATCTGGAAACTCATCTGGAGAAGCTTGGATTGCGACCCTTTTGGTGCTGAATTCCGTATTGGAGTGTAATTCCTGTTTCAGTTGTTGCAGGAATGTGAAGTGCGGCACTGAGAGACTGAAAACAGTGGCAGGTTCAGTTTCTGGTATGCGGGACAGTGAGTCAGCTACCACGTTGGTCTTACCGGAGCGATATTGGATGGAGTAATCGTACCCAATGAGACGAGCGAGATATGTTTGTTGTTCCGGGGTCTGAACAATCTGAGACATGAGTTCCTTCAGGCTTCTATGATCAGTGAGGATGACAAAAGGGTGTCCCAATAAGTACTGACGCCACTTCTTTACTGCTGAAGTGATGGCGAAGAGTTCTCGCACGTAGGTGGATGAATGCAGCATCTTTGGGCAGAAAGGCTTGCTGAAAAAAGCAATGGGGTGGTTCTTTTGTGACAACACCGCGCCCATCCCTACTCCAGATGCATCTGTCTCAACTGTAAATGGTAGTTCAAAATCTGGTAAGGCCAGTACTGGTGCCTCACTGACAGCACGTTTGAGGGTTTCAAATGCTATCTTAGACTCATCGTTCCAACCGAATTGATCCCTCTTGAGCATATGGGTAAGAGGCATAGCTATTGTGGCATATCCTTTGATGAAGCGACGATAAAACCCAGTCAGGCCAAGGAATCCACGCAACGCTTTAACTGAATGAGGTAGAGGCCATTGAAGGATGGCCTGTACTTTGGCTTGGACTGGTTCTACACCTTGGGATGAGACAATGTGACCCAAATATTCAATTTGCTGTTGTCCAAATAAACACTTGGATTTCTTTAAGAAAAATTGTCCATCAGCTAGTGTCTGTAAGGTCTGCTGCAGATGTACTAAGTGTTCCTCAAATGACGAACTGTAGATGAGTATGTCGTCGAAAAACACAATTATAAACTTGCGCATAAATCGTTGGAAAAGTTTATTCATGGTGGCCTGAAAGGAGGAAGGGGCATTGCACAACCCGAAAGGCATGACCCTAAACTCGTAGTGGCCGTGGTGTGTTCGAAATGCAGTTTTCGCAATATCCTCTTCATGCATCAGAATCTGGTGATATCCCTGCAGTAAATCCAGTTTAGAGAACCAACGAGCGCCACCCAATTCATCTAATAATTCATCGACCGTCGGGATTGGGAACCGGTCTTTGATTGTGGAAGCATTCAATGCTCTGTAATCTACACAGAACCGCCAAGTGCTGTCCTTCTTTTTGACTAGCAAAACTGGAGAAGAGAAGGGGCTCGTACTAGGACGGATGACCCCACTCTGTAGCATCGTTGCAACCTGTTTCTCAATCTCCTGTTTCTGAAAATAAGGATAGCGATAAGGACGTACATTCACCGGTTGAGCTTGCGGGAGCAAATGAATTCTGTGTGTAATATCTCGTGCTGGTGGTAATGATGAAGGTGTGTTGAACAAGAAGGAGAACTGTTCCAAAACGGGTTCAATTTCCGAGGGGGCATTTTGGTGTGAAGGAAGCTCCAGGGGCAACACCTGAATATGAAAGAAGGATTGAATGGAATCCGTCTGGATCATGCGTTCCATTTGGTGAGCAGAGATGAGATGAAGACCACCATCAGTTTCACCCTTCAATTGGACGATAGACCCAGATTGAATAAACTTCATAGTAAGGTCATTGTAATCGGTCAGAATGGGTCCAAGGGATTTCATCCATTGTACGCCAAATACCAAGTCTGCGCCACTGATGGGTAACACCTGAAGATCTACTGAAAAATTGTGACCCTGAATATGAACTTGAACATTGGGACAAATTTGGTTGCAGTCGATAATGTTACCATTCCCTACCATCACCTTCAAACAACGAGTGGGTTGGGTTTTGAGACCCAATGATTTTACCAGCCTCTCCTGAATGAAGTTGTGGGTACTGCCTCCATCTATGAGTATCATGACCCGTTGTTGGGCTACCCGACCTGCCAAGCGTAACGTTTCTGGAGCTAAGTGACCCGATAACGCGTGGAAGCTGATTTGGGCTTGGGTTACATCTGGGTCATTGGTGGGTTCGGGTTGCGGGTCGGGTTGGAGTTGTATTTCTGTCGGATCTATGTCCATGTCATCGTCGGCGATAAGCAAGAAAAAACGCGACGAACACTTATGACCCGGACTGAACTTCTCATCACAGTTGAAACACAGACCCTTCTCTCTGCGAATCGCCATTTCCGTCGGAGAGAGACGTTTGAAGTGTGGTGATGGTTGTTTTGGTGGTGTGGGAAGGAGAGCTGGGGAGGGTTTGATGGTCGATGAGCTTTGTGTAAAAGGTGAAGAGTAGGTGTTACCTTTGGGACGGAAAGAACGGCGAGCGTCTGATAGTTTCTCTTCCTGCAGTCGTGCTAACGCCGCTGCTTGAATGAGGGAGAGAGGTTGTAGAGCTTGTACCTCTCGACGAATGTCCGGTGAAAGCCCTGAAATGAAACAGCTGAGAAGAAACGTTGGTTGAAGTCCAACGATGCGGTTGGCGAGGGTTTCGAAAGCAGCAAGATACTCATTGACGGACCCTTTTTGTGTCAATTTGAACAATGCCCCCTTTGGGTCTTCATATTGAGATGGTGCAAAGCGGATCTCGATCGCATGAAGTAACGCCGACCAAGATGTGAGTTGGCCGTTGCGAGCCATCCATTGATACCAACCGAGAGCCGGTCCCTCCATGTAAAACGAAGCGATGGTGAGACGTTCCGGTTCCGGCGTGGCGTGGTACTCGAAAAATTGAGAGATCTTGAAGATCCAACCCAAAGGATCGGTGCCGTCGAAGCGCGGAACATCAAGTTTCATACGATGGTTGCGATGTGATTCTGGAGTGGGTTGAGGTTGGTCATAGTGACTGGAGGTGAATGATTGTTCTTGGGTAGTGTTGAGGGATCCGAGCTTAGCTAAGATCTCATCGATCTTGGAAGCCATGGATGCTTGTGATTGAGCTAGAGAGGATTGATTTGCTGTTAGGGTGGTTTGATTGGCGGTGAGGGTTGCAATGGCTTCGTCAATTTGGTCGCTGGAGGAGGAGGAAGAGTTGCGGGTGGGTGCCATGGTCACAGCTCAATGAAAGCACCAAGTTGATAGGAGCAGTGTAAGAATCCCAGTTTCGAGGACTGGTACCTCCTAAGAATGAAGTTGAGAAAAGGGAAATTGATATTGCTTACTCTTAATTTAGTTCATACATCATTATATAGCAGAATGTAAATAACAGAATGCAATAAAAGTGGATCTACACTAGGCCTAACAAATCCTATGTTGCCAAGTGTCTATTCTAGAAGCTGCCATGCTCTTCTTCAGGTGTGATAATCTGTCAGGTACTTAGGTGCATTAGTCTTCCTTTTGGGCCTCACCTCAACTTGGGCCTCTGAGTCCTCTGTCCTAACAACATCCCACACCACAAGTCATCTCCACGCTCCTACAATCTCTTTCTATGAGTTATGAGTTGTTCTTGACACGAAATCAAAAAATAATTTGGATAATTATTGCAATTCAAATATAGATAATAATGTATCACAATTTATTTTATTTTATTTTGTTTATCTATCACAATTTATTAATCATATAGTGAATACAAATATTTGTGATTTTGAAAGTTATTAACCACGATTTTATGTCTATATTTAAATATAAATTATGGAAAATGGATATAATAATGGTAGCATCTTTCAACGTACAATTTTTAATACACTCTTTTATTGGTTAAAATTAATATAAATCACACTATATTTATACGTGATCCACATAATGTGGGGATTGGCATGGATAAAACAAAAACATATATTTTTATTTTTAGTTTAAAAATCTAATGTGTCTTGGTGGCCTTACCTGGCTCTGTGAGTTGGCTCTATGCGGAGGGGTTGTGACAAAGATTGAGATCTACTTTCTTAAATATTTTCAAAATGGGATCCCACCAATATCTCATTTCCGTTTATCTCTTTAATAAATTGTGTTATCCAATTCTACATCTTGACCCCACTAAGTGACATGGTAGCTGCAGCAAGAGACATCAATGGAGTGGGGCAAAGAATACTATCCAACTTTATGTTCTTGCCACCTATACAGCTCTTTCCCTATCTCCATTCAGTCTTCAGTCTCCATCTCCGAAAATCCATAGTGAGACCACAATAGTAACAAATTAATACGATATGTAATTTATTAGGTATAGTGTATTTTCCTACTTCTTCTTTTTTTGGTACAAAGTGTATTTTCCTTCTAATAAAAAGTAATTGTTAACTAAAATCTAAAATCAATTGTAGACAACTTGAGCAACAAAAAATAATTCGCATTCAGTTATGTAAGTTTTCAACGAAGGAGTTATGTGAGAGATCTCGTCATTAAAATGTAATTATATATTTAGTTGTGAAAGCCAATAAATTTAGCGTGAGATCATCAACATTACCCCATTCATGTTGAATTCCAATGAGAAAATCTAAATTCGGATCAAATGGTACAACTACCCCCGACATGTTTTTTTGTGTGAACTTGGTATCTATGCGCACAAGACTAATCGCTCGAGCTGGATAAGACCACGATAGATAGCAAAGTTCTCCCTAAGGACCCCTGCATATTCTGAATCTTTATTAAATTTATTATTCGCACCATTTCATTTAAAAGTGTCAGACAACAAACCAATTTCAAATGTTAATTGCATTTCGATAGCATCTAATCGAACATAATTAATTGAGTATTTCATTTCATTTTTTCTGATACAAGTACAAATATTCATATTGCCACTCTTCATTAAGAGAACCAATTTCAATTGATGTTATACAAAAATTCAAGATGATTTCCTTCCTGTCTTTTTAAATAAAATAATATGCCTTTAATTTGACCTAATGTGAAGAATGTTGCATGCATGCAGCTATCTTTGTCACTAAAATGGATGCTAGCATCCACTATTCTAATGTTACTTATCCTTAGCATGTAAATCTGTGAAATCCTCTTAGCCAACTGCATCTAAATCAGCATCAGCATCAGTCTCATCTATGAGTCCATCTTCAACTTCAGCATCTGCTTCCAATTGACCTGCTTCCTGACCGATATCAGTATCTGAGCCATTCTTCTGAAGTTCATCAGAAGTTGAGGTTCCACCAGGAAGAGCAGCAGCATCAAATTCCATAGGTGTTGCTGTGCTATCTGCTCTAATGCCTTCACCATCTATCTCAGTTGAAGGTGTAGCAGTCTATTCCACAACAAAAAATAATGACAAAGTGATTTCAGGGAATCAATTTAACATTGAATTCATTATTACAAATCAAATATAATAAAGAGGAGAACAAAGACAATGGAGAGAAGTAGAACGAAACAGATAGATGCATGCAAATTACAGTCTAATGATACTCTCCATCCATTTCATATTAAGTGTCACATTTGGAATATTTGTTTGTCTCAAATTATGTCATTTTAGAACATCAATGAACCATTAATTACCTTTTTCCACTAATATATCATTTTTTTATTGTATCTCAACGGCTTAACACTCACCCAAGAACACTTGGATGAGATGGTAAGGGAACTCTTCCAGCTTAACCAGAGGTCCCGGGTTCGAATTCAGCCCTGAGAATGCTGCAGTGTTAAATCTCGAGGGAGATCTTTGCCACCCATTGCGGTCTTACCCGGCTCAAGGGATTACTCTTTGCAGTTGTGCGTAGAGGATACCCGGTTCATTCGAAGAAAAAAAAAACTACTAACTACTACTACCTTTGTTGTCCATAAATATATGCCTCGTTTCAAATTACTATATACATTTTTTTTAAAAAAATATACCCCTTATTAATACAACTAATTTGTCTAGGCAGATGAAAAATCAGAGTTGGTCACATCTATACAAAACAAGGTATTTTAGTGACATTGATTCACAAAATCAACATATTAAGTACGCCATCTACTAATCTAAACATATTAAGTAGTATATTAGGACAGGTAGTATATTAATAAGGATACTTTATTAAATGAAGCTCATTTGATCATAGAAATTAGTATACTCAATGATTTTTCTAGGAAGTGTGTGTAACATTAAACGACACTTAATATGACACATGCGCAATATTAGAGTAACAATGTAGTATATGTTATCTGTGTATTTTGGCGTATGCCATTCGTGTAGCCTTATATCTGTATATAGGAAGTGTTAGTTGGTAACAGGGTTCTGTTACCATTCAGTTACATAAGAAGGCAGTCATGCTTCTCTTATAGTTCTATCATGTACATTCAATTGAAGGTTAGCAATCATCATATTCATAATCACAGTTCAGAATTCTCCAAATTATCTCTCTACACTTTACTTTCCTTGATTTTCTCTTATTTGCAAACCTAAAGTACATCTAAGTCTAACCTAACTACTGCACTCACTTGAAGGTGCATAATGTATTGGGCAATAAAACATAGACACTCCAAAATTAAAGTCATGCACATGATGGATATGTACCCAAACATTGTATGGATTTGGTACTTATGGGTGCATACCTAAGAAAAATAATTTTCAAGCAAAAAAGTTTGGATGCATCATACACATAAGTACTGTTTGGGTGCATATCAGTGCCCTACAGTTTGGTAAATAAAAAAGTATTATTGTGTAACAAAAGAAATTAAAAACTAAGTTTTTCTCATTTCTTTTGTCGATCACATTGATACTTTCATCATTACCTTGTGAATTACTTTCCTATTTTTAACTTTGTAAATATACTTTCCATGTCTATAAATATCACCTTTCCTAATTTCTTTGGTATATTTCTTCCTATTTTGATTTGTAATATAGTAAATTAGGAAAGCTTCTAGATAGTTATTAGATATAGTCGACATCTATAATCAAGGTATTTATTTTGCAAGAAATCATGCAAGTTAGCCTTATTGATCAAATCATTAAGTACCAATTCTTTTATTTATTTTTTTTTGAAGAACATTAAGTACCAATTCTATCTCCTATTCAGATAATTTAAATCCATTTTTCCTCTCAAATCTACATCTCTAAACTATTTGATCTTGTTTATAAAAGAGTAATGCTATTTCACGCAAGAGTTTTCTTACCGAAAGATTCATGAATTGATGTTAATCAATTAAATCTTGTCCTTTACTACAACCAACTATACTCAGTCCCTTCTTTAGATTATTTGACACCTCCTCTCATCGGTTTCTTCGTCATTTCATGTTTGTTAGGGCTTGAGATAATTAAAATACAGCTGGAGTGGATATATATATATATATATATATATATATATATATATATATATATATATATATATATATATAAGCAGAAATAATAGGGATGACGGCGAAATTAATTATGTAAATGAAGCCTATAAATAGAAGGGAGTTCGGAGTTGGTTAGAAACTCAAAAGATTTGCAAAGGAGGGCATTGTAATCTTCTGGCAACACTCACAAGAGGGAATTAATGATGTAAATGAAAATCACTGGTTTAGTACGCAAAATCTTCAAACAATCTTAAAAACCAGTTATAAACAGTTATTAACGGTCCATGTTTGGACCGAGGCCCACGTTAGAGGGATCCTAAAATTTTATTTTATTATATATTTTAAAATAAATTTATTTTAACATACTCACACCTTAAATTTGTTATAAATCCCGTATCCGTGCAATGTAATTTGGGCTGTCTAGTTTACCATACTTTGTGTGTCGCCGTGTTTCTGTGTGAGCGAGTGTATTTTAATCTCTTTTTCTCACAGGTTACGAGAAGTCCAAGGACCAGCTGAAAGCATGAGTGAAGGGTGAGGGCCTGTTCTCTCCAAGAAAGTTAGATACTAGTAGGCTAATTGGCCATAGGAATACCCAAGTTTCAAATTCATAAAGAAAATTGCATCTTATTTGCGCGGCGCGCGAAAACCAAAGGATTGGAATATATTAATGCATTAACCTCTTGTGATAAGATTACATTGTTAGCTCCAGTTCAAATATAATCATAGAAATAGAAACACAGGATAAAACAACAATCAGTCAAAAAGCCTTTTCCCGCAAAAGAACATAAACTAAAAATCCTCTCAACAATTTACGGCTTCTTGTGATTGATAGAAACCAAAGAACAAAAACCAGGCAACCAGCAACAATGGGAACCACTAAAAAATTATTCTCTTGAGAAGATGTAATTAAAAAAGAAATATGGGAAGTTGGATCTGAATCAAGAAACCTGATTTTCTTCAACTTGATTAGCAGCTTTTTTTGCCTCTTCCTTTTTACCACGTTTACTTCTGTCATTTGGTTTAGCTTGGTATTTAGATTGGACATCAGACGGCAAAAGTTCTAGTGGTACAACCCCTTCAATTCCATATTCAGTAAACTGCAACAATATATACATATAAAACTCAATTAATCCGAAAAAGTTAAGCAGACAATAAATGTAGATTAAAAGTTAAGTTTACCTTAGAAAAACCCTCCAAGTCCTGCCGTGCTGAAAGACGAAGACCTTTCCAACAATAAACCTAAGTCAAAAGGAAAGATAGATAAATAAAAATGTACACTCTACAGTAGAATGTTGAATATTAGACGATAAAATTGACCCTTTAAGATGATTTTATTTTGGTAAAATATATTGGTTTTGACTTAATAGAGGAAGGAATACTTTATGGCAAGTTGCTATATATGCAGATGTTTTTTAATGATGGTTGCAATGAAATGGCCATATTATCAACGAACTTTTCTTCTTTTCGTCTCACTATAGCGTAAGATAGCTGTTTTGATGCCTTGTTCTCAGTTTATTTGTATGTCTTTACTAAGTGTTAACTGAAAAGAAGCTGAAGATCTCCTTTATATCATTGTTATGTTTCCACATTGTTCTTTTTTTTCCTTGTTTTCCTAGAGATCATTCCTTATCCTATTTATTTATATTATTCTTTTGTTCAAATAAAAAGTATTCTTGCATCAATTCATTTTTCAAAGATAGATTACTTGCTCCTCCATTGAGAGTTTAGTTATAAATCTCAGTCTGGCTACATAATAGATGATAGGCAACTTGAAGAAGAAAGTGGTAGATGGGTACAGAACAGAGGACGTGAATCAGTATAATGCAAATGAGTGTAGGGGTAGCTGGATTTGAATAGAAAATGTAGGAAGTGGCTGGCAAATGCTGGTGCTTGATTCATCCAAACAGAAAAGAAGAGACGTGTTTTTGCCTGTGAGAACTGAACAAGGGCTTCAAACCCCTTTTTCTAAGCAAAAATGAAGACATCCCCTTTAATCCCCAAAAAATTACAGCAGTAACATTCTCGAGGGAAACATAAGCTTATAGATGGGCTACAAAGTTACGGTTGCAACTCTACAATTTCAGCCATTGTAGTGGCTGCAACACTGAAGTGAAATGTAACATGATGCAGAAAAATAGCAGCCAGAGGTTGCAACGCAATACTTTGTTGCAATGGTGCCACAATAACACACTGTAGATAACTATGCTTGAGAGATTCTTAATCTAAATTGTTGTCCCCTGTAATTTAACAAATATCACAGCCCTCTCCTAAGAGATGAATATGTATATATTTGTCTAATTTACCCTCAAGCATCTCTAACGAAAGAAAAGTGTATTTTGCCTTTTTCTTTTTCGCAATTGAATTTTACATTTTTTTAAGTAGTAGCAGCAATGAAAATGCTCTTCCTTAAATGTCGGTATTGCCACCGCAAAGACCACTATTGGCAATACGGACCCTGGAGCATTAGGTTATAACCTAGTATGCATTTTATAGGTTTCTGTCTTTTCCTTAAATTTGTTTGAGGGTGGGTTTATCTTTTTAGCTTCTCATTGCTATTCTGTCCATGGCTGTTTCAAGAGAATTTCCACCTTCGGAATGTTCTTTTTCTGTTTTTCCTTCATTTCCTAAAATAAAATTTCTACTTCTACTACCCAAAATATTAAGCAGGGCATTACCCGATTATTCTTGTGGTGGTATTCAGCTTCTATTCCAGCAGAAGGATCCATCTGTAGTTTCATAAATGCAAAGAATTTCAATATTTAAATTAAATGAAAAAAAGGTTACAACTTGGATGATGGGAAAAAATCATAATAACCAAGCCTGCAATATTAGGAAAGGAAAAAAAAACCAATATGTCCATCGCTGTTAATAAGGAAAACTTACATCTTCAGCCAACGGTTTCCAGTACTCCAGAATTGAAGGTGTTTGAACACGTTGAGGATCAGTTAAAGCATTCTGGAAATTCAAGAAATTTGGTGTAAATCAGTAATTAAGTAAAGTCAAACAATATTATGATGACCAATAGAATGGAAATGAAGAAATATTTTTTAACCAAAGAAAAAAATAATCAATATAAGTAGAATATTATATTGTAAGCTGAGGACTGCTCAAGCCTTATATGTAATACTTAGGCCATATATCTAATCAGTATGTGATCCTCACACCCAGCACAATGATGGTGCTGGAGGACAGAAGGCAGTCCAAAATTTCCGCAATTAAGGTGGCTAAGAGAAGACCACAATTAAGGAGCGACCCAATCCAAGGGTTTGTAAGTAGCGATCGGAGGAACCACAACTGTCTATTTTTTTCTAAACTAATTTTCCTTTATTATTTTCATTGACGGTTATATTGAGTATTGACATAATAATGAATTATCATAAAAATAGGAAAGATTTATATACGTTGTGAAGCATATGGGGTTTGACTAAGCAACTCAAAAGTCTAAACCTACAACCAGAGCACTTTGATGTTAAACATGCCACTATCTACACATACTTCTAAGTTCTAACCCTAGTGTTCAGCATCCACAAGAGTCAACTTCTACAGAACTAGACCTAGCATATTTAGTACAAGCCACAAGTTCTGTAAATAAAAATATACCGGATTTTGATCTGCCCACTTCCACAACTGAGACAGTTCTTTGTTACCCAATCTCCATCTTGGCTTACTGAAAATTAAGAGACAGAACAGCGTAAGCAGACAATCTGAGCATGGTGAATAGGACCCATATAAATAGTAGCATAAGAATAGAAAGAAATCTACAATGGTTTATGATTAAACACTAATTTTGTTCTATAAAGCACGAAGCCCCTCATGCACCTATGGTTTTGCCTAGTTGTATTGTGTATGCTTGTAACATCAACTTGGAATTGATTTTTGTTGTTCTGATCTACTTCATTTTTTTACTTAGTTAACTACTTTTTAAATTGAACAAATATGCCTTCTACGTTTCTAGCGTTTAAGTTTCAAATAAGTTCATTATTGGAGACATCACATGTTACAAAAGCAAATAATTGTGTTGTTTCAAAACTGGTTTCACATTGCACCCTCCCCACCAAAGAAAAGGAACTCAATAGAGGAAGAGACTTGGTGACCTACAGGCTACAGTGAAATGTGAAACCGTAAACACACACATCCATCACTGTTTATATATTCACATATAAGTTCATTATTGTTTACGGTTTATATAAATTCATGTGGATTCCATGGAAAACACTTCAATTAATTTCAAAGGTAACATTGATGGATGTGTGTGTTTACGGTTTTACCCCTTTAATCGACAAGAAATATCACAATGTAATATAAACACATTATGAAGGGTATTACCATGAAGAGGAGCACTAGCAATACTCGCACTAAACTATCTTTCCAATACTCACTCTCTTATTGGGTGAAATTCATGTGGATCCCATCATATTGGGAGTGGACCCCACATGAAGTGTTGAGACTCACGTGATTTTCACTGAATAAGAGAGTGAGTTTTGCAAAGTGAGTGTTAGAGTGGGTGTTGCTAGCACTAAACTTATCATGAATCCATTAATTTTACATGACACTCATTTTGAGACATGAAACAAGGGGTAGGTATTTTTTTTTTACTTCACAGGATCAAAACAAGGTTAGTACTTCTTTCACGCAACTGACAACATCAAAAGAAGGCCATCAATTGCGGCAGTGTAAATTGCATGTCAGTAGAAATGAATTTGAATGAATCAATAACTTCTATTCAAATTGAGAAGTAATTCTCTATTTAGAGCAACATCAATGCAAAACGACAGCAATACAATTGCTGAACATATGAATTCAGAAACAAAGACCTTGAAGAAAGGAGGGTTTCATTATTCTCATTCTTGGAGATTACGAGCGATTTATAATCCTATAAACTAAAGCCATTATTATTACACGATAAATAATTTGTTAAACAAAAAGCATACCGTTTCTTCGACCCATCTTGTACCACTTTCTTCTCTGTAGGTTGTTTTTCATATGGTGGGCAGCCGTCACGTTTCCACCACACCTAGAAAATACATGAAAGGCATTTATACAACTAGTAAATATATTATTGATGTTAAGGATAACTGGGAATCACATGTTTATATGCAAGAGAACAAACGGAGGAAGTGCTGGAAGATGCTCACCCAATTCTTTTCTCGTTCTAATATATGCTCAATTTTGTGAAGGAACTCTTTGCCTTTGGGTGGAGTCAGTTCAATAAGTTTTTTAACACGTTCTTCACATGATGTGATCTCATCTTTCTGAATTACAAAAGGAAATGAGTTACATGTGAACAATACATTTTCAATCAAAAAAGCAGCTACTATAACCTTAGAAAACGCTAAAATAAGGTCCTTTCTCAGATGACGGGAAAGTAAAGACAAAAATAACAAAGGAGGTGTTTGACGGTGTACATAATACAACCTGATATCCAACAAAATGGAGGATACTGCCATAAAAATAAACTTACCAAAACTAATAGGGGCATACTGCAGCTAAATATTGCTTTTAGGGAAAACAAAAGATCATGTGTTGTCAATTGCAGAAAAACCATATTACATTCTGTCCCTATTGATTGAGAGTCGTATTTGCGGCTAGCAGTTTGTTCAAATTCTGCTACACTGCGATGTTATAGTGGTACTATAGCGGTTTGTTAAAATTCCAGTACACTATAGAGCTACTATTTGAAAACACTAAAAAGAACTGTTTGTTGAGCACAATGTATTAAATGGGAATCTTGGATTCCCATCTCCCATTTGGGAATGTTTTGCTAGGAAACAAAATACTTTTATAAAAATCCTGTCAATGTTAGTTTCCTCGGAATACTTTTTAGAACACATTCATATCAAACATGCAAATTAATATTTTTTTTTTAATATTTTTAAAAATTTCCCTAACAAACACCCCTAAGAGAAACAGTAGAAATCATTTCATGTAAGCCAATAATTGCAATTAACAAATATTAGGTGCTAAGGAAGGCATGTAATGTTTTCATAACTAAGAGTATGAAAATTAGGTACAAGCCAATGTAGCTGTGTTACCTAAAGAGTTCAAAGAAGGCGGTACTAACCATGGTTTCAGATGGCAGATCCTTGTCACTTTTTCCAGGGGCCTAAAAGCAAATGACGGAGAAACCACCGGCTAATATTAGATAAAAAACTAAATACTATTTCTACATCACATAGAAATTAGTCTTCATAAAATTATTACCTTCAAATAATTAAACAATATGAGACACTGCACAAGAACATGGCGTCGAAAACTTGGATCCTTCAACTATCAAGAATTCAACCGATAACAAGAAACAAACAAGAGAGAATACTGAGTCAGGCCTTGAATATCTTCGCAGAAAAAAATAATGACACATTTTTAGCAGTAAGCATTAAGACTTGGCCAAACTGCTCACCTCTAGACCCATTAATTTACTGCTTGTGAGATATTTTATACTAAAGTTAACTGCCTCTTCTTCCAAATTATTAGCATCTCCCTCTTCGTCACTTAAAGGTTGTGCTTCAAATGTATTCAGTACAACCTTCAATCCAACAAAAATTCTTATGTAAAAAGAAAAGAACAGAAGCAGTTTGATAATTGAGAAAAAAATGCATGCATGCAGACAAAAAATTATAAAATAAAAGATTACCAACAAGCTGGAGGTGAACTTTTTCCACTTAAATGTAGAGTGAATTATAGGAGCAGGGTTGGAAAAATATTCCTGCATCAAGTTAACAGAGACTGATTAAAATATTTGTTTTAGGTTCTTTTATTGAAAGAAAATAAAAAACTGTCCTGCAGTATGTAGTCGAAGTTGTAAAATTTCTGCTTTAACATGTAGAAGTAGAACCATTTATGACAAATTCTATATTGAAAATCGTATCAAATAGCAAGGCAAGCCTCAAGTTGAGAAAAAGGAATAGACTTCCCTATCAGGAACTAAAATTTCAATGAAAACTTACCTGTAAGCCCCAAAAAGTTTCATAAAAATTGAAATCAATGCATATGCCTGGAAAGCATGGAAAATAAATTATTAGCTGGAGAAAAAAAATATAAACTTCAATTAATAACTTGTATTTATAAGAATGAATTAAGAATGGCAATCAAGCAAGCTAAGACAATATGCAAGGACGTACCTTCTACAGGTTCTTTCTCATATTTTGTTTCATTTGATGTGTTAAAAACTCCCTTGATATTTAAGGCTGCAAAAGTTTATCAAAAACAGCAAAGTGACGAGGCGCTCAATAAAATGAAATTTAAAATATCAGTTAAGATAAACTTCACAGAACTGTACCAGATCGCTCTGATAATGGAAAGAAATGAGCCAGAAACATGAGAATTCTTCCGCAAAAGACCACATCATTTGCCTACAACATCCATACAAACACATTGAATTATGGCAATCATGGGAAGAATAATTTATCCTACATAACTCTAACTTAATACTCATTCAATATTACAATGCTGAAGAGAAGTTTATCATATAGCTCGACCTAGACAGTTAAAGGGAGGAAAGAGAGAGACATTTAGGGATGGAGGAAAACAGGAAAGACAAATGAGCACTCAAAGTTTAAACAAATCCAAACGCACGAAGCAGGAATATTATAGATTTGTATTTAGAGACAGTAATCAGCTTTAAAGCTTTAAGTATAATAGGACATAAACCATGCTCAATGTACCTTTGAAAGACGGCGAAGTAGTTGATTACAGGTTCTCAGCATCACAAGTTTTCCTCGAGCAAAAAGTTCTTGCTGTGTGTCATGCGAACGTATAAGTTCCACATAAGTACAGGTCAGTTATACAATACCCCTGCTCTAAATCATTAATTAGAGAAGCACAAAGAATTACAAACAAATGAGGAATGTACCTTTCCCAATATATCTTGTTTACTCTCTATATAGCCAAAAATATCCTTGCAGTTTTTCATTGTAGACATTTCTGTCAAATCTTCCAACAACTGAAAAATCATTCCACCTTCAATGTGTTCCTTCTCACACAGATATAGCACTATATCTGAAAAACGAAAAAAACAACATACAAACATAAATATAAAAGAATAGCAAGAAGAATTTACAGTTAAGATGTTTAGGATTTAACTGTATCTCATTAAAGCATTGCTAAATGGTGCACAGACCAAGAAGACGAGGAATGTGGCCTTGGGTAGTTTCATTAGCATCAATTGATTGCCCGTATTGCATTACTTCCTCCCCACACTGTACTGCTGCCGACTGAACCAGAGTGTGAACATATTAATACAGGCCATAAAGAGACATAAACAATGAAACAATAAAACAAAGAGGGGAAAAGAAACAGCATTAGATAAGTTTATATTTGAAACGGTTTTTCTGAAAATGCTTAGTTTACAGTTCACTTTATACAAGTCATCTAAGCATCTTGAAAAAACTGCTTACTTTACCATTTGATAAACTATAAACTACATGTGAATTCAAAATAAATAAGAGTAAAATGAAAACACTTCAAAATATGCAAGTCAATGGTAAGTAAATACATGCACTAGCAAGAAAACAAACAGAGTGTGTCATAAAAAACATGCATCCCAGATGAAAAACATGTCTAATTTTACTGAGAAAGAAAATAAGCATTGAAATTTGAATGCCAAAATAGTTAAACCGACATTACAGTATAGTAACAAGGAAACTGCTATACTAATGAGTAATGATTGCATTGTTCCCAAAGTAAAGGGTATAACCAAATAAGTATCATTCCATAACCATTGTATTAGCATAAGAAAATGTATAAGGTCAGTATTATGCATCAAAGCTGTACTTGCAGTGAGTACAATACTGAAACTAGAGTTTAGTATCTGATTAGGTCATGCCTTAAGAATGGTGTCAAAGGGGTTATTTATAGCCTGATTAGGCCTCTTATTCTGTGACTTAATCCCTAAGTCACACGAGATAAGGAGAAACATGTGTATCCCCCTAAATCCGGATATTCCGTCCGAATATTTGGCCCCAAGGTTCGGGCATGATGGTTTCGGGGGATAAGGAAAGGGACGTGCCCTTGCGTAGGCGTAGGCGGCATCCTTGTATAGGGCCAGTGGGTCCTTACATGAATATTGGCGGTCCAAAAGCCATTCTTCTAAGTGATTAGTAAAATATTGTGTCTAGATCTCTCTCACATCTCCTAAGAACTCTCGTGTTCTTTAACATAGAATTATAGCAATATTGTCTACCTTTAAACTAAGGATTTGGCTCATGACCAAATCTTTAACAGAAAAAATAAAATAAATTTAGTATCTTAATCATGCATAAAAGACACACCAAAGAAAAGAAAGAAATATAAAACTCCATTGGATTTTTCAAAAGAAATTTTATAGAATCCAATTAGATTAGCATTCTATATTCGACTAGCACATCAGGTGTAATCTATGAACAAGGGTAGCAGTTAAACATACCACGAATTCCTGAAGTAGCAGCCGTAGAATGTTCTCTAGGGATTGGTTCTCATCTTGGGCTAATTTTGTTTGTCTCTGTTAATCATAAATCAATTAAATTAACCACAACCTTTAACATTGTCATTATCAAAGTTACTAGAAAAGGGAACCTCGGGACATGAATCATGAATGAACAATTTAAGTCAAAAGACAACCATATTATATTTTTAACAAGTTATAGATACCCCATAACCAAAACCCATTTGAAATTTAAGAGTCTCTCGCCTTTTTCCTCATTGTTCCCTAAATACAAATCTCTTCCATTTTGACAAAAATCCAGAATATCACTCCATCCCAAAGAAAATAAAAATACGTCAACAGAATGATATGCATGACAGAGGGCGTGTATGGATTGCCTTATTTGAGTTTATCTGCTGGCATAAACAATTGTTAGACTGTTTGGCAGAGCTTATAGAAACAACTGATGGCATGTCCATAAGTTGGTTGTAGCTTATTTCAATTAAGTCTCCAAGACAGCATATGAAAACAATTTATAACTTATATGAAAACAGTTTGACTTTTATTTATTTTTGGTATATCTTATCCATAAGCACTTATATGATAAGCTCTTATGCTATAGGTGTTTAATGAAGATGTTAATCCAATCAGGGCCCAAATCAACCCCCCGCACCCTCACTAAGGGTCCGTTTGGATTAGCTTATTTTAGAGCTTACATAAAACAGCTTATGCAAATAAATAAGTTTTTATGTATTATTTATAAGTTTTTAAGGTAGTTTATGAAAAAACAGCTTGTGAAGATACAATTTTCATTAGTGAGAGCTTATAAATTAAAATAAAAGCTTATTTATTTACATAAGCTATTTTTCATAAGCTCAAAATAAGCTCAATCCAAACGGGGCCTAAATCTACTACATCCATAGTTTGGAAATTAGTTCAGCATTGTTCATTATAAATCTGTACTACAATTATACTGGAATGGAGTTAGAGGCAGTTTAGATAAACTTCTCCATCAACACTTACAAACTTATATGAATATTTTTGTATGAATTTTAATGGGGAATCTTCGATGAACTAGAGGCTAATCCAAACTGACTCAAAAGAATTTCAAAATATACCTGAGGCTTTATTACTTCTTGAACAGTCTGCAAAGCAAAACTTTCAGGTGGCCCAGGTTGCAATATGGCCCGTTTAAATACCTCCTGCAAATAACAATAAACCAAACAACACACAACCAGTGAATTCAACAATCGAACAATGGGAAAAAAGCTTATCTAGGGCCTCTTTGTATTGACTTATTCAAGCTTATCTACTGGCATAGGTAATTGTGTGAATGTTTGACAAAACTTATGAAAACAGCTTATGACATGCTCATAAGTTGCTTTCAGCAGCTCTCAAGGATAACGTAGTGTATATTTGGTTCCACCTTTTGGAGGTGACAAAACTGGTTATAGAGGTGTAGAATTGATTTTGACAGGTTAGGTTCTTCTAAAGTATAATCGATTCTACTTGAATCTAGAAATTGTAGCTTCTGATTCTAGAATTGATTTTTACACTCAAATTTGCTGCTCAACTCACTTTTACATCAATATATCCAAACATAAATCACTTTACATTCAACTCACCTTTAGCCAGAATCAATTCATTTGCAAAACCAAACATACACTTGTAAAAACAGCTTATACGAAAACAATTCGACTTTTTTTATCTTTTGCTATAGTAGAAATAACTTATAATAAGCGCTTACAGATGATAAACGTTTATACTATCAGTAGTAAATTAAGTTGTTTATCCAAACAGGGCCTTATTTTGATACTATAAGCTTAAGCACTAGTAAACAAATAATCTACTTCCCTATATAAACCCAGAACCTGTAACCAATCAAAAATAAACAAATAAATAAACAAACGCATTATTTAAGCAATATAAACAAATGGGTATAAGGGATTATATAAAAATTGAAACTTTGTGACAATGTTTCACAGAAAAATTGAATTGTGAAAAGGAACAAAAGAGAAAACGGAACTTACCATTATGGAGTTTGAATTGAACACAAACCCTTATTCTATTGAACTTCAAAGCGTTGAATAATTGTTAAAAGAATTGATTTTTTTGAAGAAATCGTGATTATGTGCAGAAAGAGAGTGATATGTTTTGAGTAAAAACACTAAACACGAAAACGCTGCGTTTAACTGTATGCTGTTTTTTTTTTTTTTTTTTTTGATAGGGTGTTTATTTCTATTAAAATAATTCAACTAGCAGTATTAGTATATCGTGTAAATATTTTTTAAAAGATCGAAATAATAAAAAAAAAACATTATAAATAAATATATATATATATATATATATATATATATATATATTCTGTAATTTAAAAAAGAAAACTCTTCATTTTTCTGTAAATCGTCAGTTCAAACACACTATAAAGATTTGTGTTCTATATGAGCTACGTGTCGAAGTGTATTTATTTGTATGTCATTTATTTTATTTTATTTTGTATTAAATGGGGCCTAAGCAAAAAAGAAAAAACAACTACATTAAAACTACCTTTAAAAACTTTAAGGAAAAAAAAAACTGCCCATAAAAAAAATACTACAACAAAACTAAACGAGGGAGAACCACACCCATATAAGCATCTGATAAATGGAGAACCACACCCCTATAATCATATGATAAAACTTGAGACACCCTTGGAGGAGGTTTTTCAACTTCATCAAACTGTTCCAAGCAATACGGTAGTAAGTTATCATGTCCATAGAGATTGTTGTTTCGCCTGACATTTTGCTAAACTTATAATTAAAGTAGTAAAATGGAGGGAGTTTGCAAGTTCGATTTGATTGCGCAAAGCGGGTTGATTTGATTGCAAAAATAATAAAAGGGTGTTGATTTAGATTACTAACTTTGATTAGGATTCTTCAAATCTCCTCCACCTCTTCGTTAGACTTATTGCAAATATGTCTATCAATTATGAACTAAGGATTATATAAAAGTGGTTAACTTCGTGGGATAGATCCCTCCAGATGTCATGTTGTTCTTCATCACGCCAAAGGTCATATGTGCACTACAATGAAGGATTGTTACTTCTCTAGGCTTTCGTACACATTGATATTGTTATTAAGTTGAGGACTTACATTCTCACAGGTAATAAAACGAGATAAATGTTGAAATTCCTAAACTGTCACATAAAGTAACCACATTGCATACGAATCTTAGAACATAGTCATGTGCCCTAAAGTTCTCTAATAAATTAAAGATATTAAAATAAAATATTAAAGCAAGACTTCAATCTTAAACTCTGATATAAGTTCATCTGCAAACTAGGTATGTCACACTCCTTAGTGCAAGAAAGCATTAATGCACGAAATATATGAAAATTAAATATAAACTAGGATCATAGCTGAACAGACGATTTGTATTAATAAAATTCAACAAATAAATAGAGGTTCATCTTAGAACCCTAACCAAAAGGTTTTTAGTTACACATGGTAACAAAATACATAATCAAAAAAAAAAAAAAAACATACTCTGGAACAAAAAGTGGAGGTCGTGTGGACTCGTCTAGAACCACCAAATTCTGAATGAATATTTATGTGTGGAAGGAGCTCTATTTATACGCATATTTTTAGCTGAGTTTGCATTGAAATTATGGGCTTTTCCCCCACAACCTACAGGAAAAAAACAACAAAATGCTATTTTTTTTTACAGAACAACACACGTGTGGTTGAGTGCAGAGCACATGTCAGCTGATAAAGAGAAAATGCTCTCTGTCCCATGCGCTTAGGTAGTGTGAGGCACGCGTAGGGCCTCACAACCTTAGGTGTGGATTTCACCTTTTTTTTATTGTTCTTTGATTGTTTTCCTTCTCCGACTTGTTCTGAGGACTTAGGAAAGAATTTTCCCAATTTGTAATGTCTTCAAAGCTTTATTGAACCTTGATAATCTTTATTTCATATCTTTCAAAACGTCCAAGAGGTATTTTGATTGCTGAATTGCATGATTTGTTAATAAAAGACTCAAAACACCTATGAAATTGTCTAGTTTACGAAATTAACATAGTTACATGACTCAATTGAAAACAATACAAAATGTTTCTCAAGCCATGGGAAACTTCTTTAAAATCCTTTATAATGACTCAATTTATCTACAAAACTAACTCAAAATCCTTTATAATGACTTGTTATCACAACCTCAAACTTAAATTTGTTGCTTGTCCTCAAGTATCGAAAATAGCTAAGATTAAAATTTGTTTAATTTTTTTTTTTAAAAAGTATACCTTTCCGGAGAGGGTTCTCAGATTATCATTCATTCAACATCCAACCTTGACTAATTTACCACTTTCATGCAAGCATGACAGACTTAGAGAAGATTGTTCATACTCTCCACCATATTCTTTTCTAATATGTCATCCTAAAGCCAGTAATATTATTTTCTAATGTATTATCATAAGACATTAGAGATAGTCATGGTTATTTGTCCATTCCAGTCGACATGTTAATGCACCATGCTATGGACTTGAATAAACTCTAAATAGACATTCAAAGTCATCAATATCACACACACTTTAGAGGTCTTTCAAGATTATAACGTGACATTGTTTTTAGGTGGGATATATTTAAAAAAGTAAGCTAACTAACAACTTGCAGTTAGATTATAAGCTACGAATCCCTAAATTGTGAAGTACTGTCAATATTCCTTCTTTGTACCAAAACAACATGGGTATTCGTAGAACTACTTATTCAAATTTTTCTAGAGACCAACTTTTTGGCTTCTATTTTTTTTTTTTGTAGACCATTTTTGTGGTTTTGTCTACAATTTTCTTTCTTTTTCATTTTTTTTTTTATAACCAAGTTCTATTAGTACCTCACCCCAAACTTAAGATGTTAGTAATTTTAAAGAATAACATAAACTTAGTTTCAAACCATACCAAGTTCCTTAGATTCTATCTAACTCCAAGGTAAATAGATAAACATTGTAGGTTCAAACTTATGATATGATTTGTCAACAAAAACAACAAAAAATAATTGCATGGAGGCTCAAAGTTTTTTTTTTTTTGGTCAAGGGAGGCTCAAAGTTTTAATAATAATAATAATAATAATAATAATAATAATAATAATAATAATAATAATAATAATAATAATAATAGTAGTAGTCGCTTAAAAAGTGTTAAAGTATCAAACAAGTGTCTCATGTGTATGATAATATGACCGATAGTCCGTAGAGGATGGCCGCCACACATAGTGAAAGAATTATAGTAAAAAAGGGAAAATATTTGGCATAAATTCTCACTGATTATGCTTTAGAGAAAACATATGGTTATTATGATGTGTATCTTCTACGGTACGCCCCAGTAATTATCGTAATCTTTAACTTTAGGGGTAAAACTAGCTTTTTGTTGTGATGGTAATGATGATTTCTAAGACAGAAACAACTTTTGAAAATTTTGAAAGGGAAAGGTTATATAATTGATGCAAATTAATCAAACATAGTATGAGTAGCAAACAATAAGTGACTAACCTGACTAAAATTAAAAATTGAATGAAACCAAATAAATACTACTGAGTTGCCTCTCATTCAGCTCTTGTTTAACGTTATTAGCTTCACACCTTCACCATTGTTTGAGTGACTTATATGAAAGAAAAAATATGTCATCCTTCTTTTTCCTCTTGTTTGGTTAGGAACTCCATTAATTTGGCATAGAGAAGTCAATGTTTCAATTTTCCTTCGGTAAGCTATCATAATTTGTGCCCTCCCTTCAATGAGATTCTTGTTGCAAACAAGTCTTACTTTGAATCTACAATGTCATGTAGTTTGATGGAAAATAAGAGTGGCATTTGATGGCTTCACTTGAACTCTTACCGTCTTTCTTAACATCGATGACGACATCAAGTTAATGCTTTCAACAAGACCAGACAAAATTTCTTTTATAGATAACTTCTCAATTGAGTTGAAACTTCTTGGTTCATTTTTCTTTGGAGGTAACCGTCTTTGAAAGATGATATTACAACTTCCCGTTAGGGCAGACTCTTCACTCTTCAAATTCCGCTTTTTGGAAAAAAATTCTTTCATATATTTTGAGTAAGAAGGCATTTTCTCATCTTTAAGCAAAGAGATGTTGATTTGTAAACTAGTGATCACTTCCATAATTATTTTTTAGGAAAATGACTATCATGCTCTTCATCCTTTTCCATGGAACAACTTATCCCTCTTTAATTTATTTGTGCATCTTGGATCCTTCATCTTCTGTGGAACCTTCTTTTGTAGAACCGACTACAAATTTTCGTGAGCATCACAAATGTATTTTCTTTTGGTTCCCTTTTTGTTGAGAAGAAAATTTCATGAATTTTTGAAATTAGGGTTTTGTTCTAACATATTGATGAACGGAATGATGATTAAAATTTTTGCTATGAGCTTCAAGAATTCTTCTTGTTGTTGATCCTTTCTTTCTTTTCGTTCGAGTAGGATTAGACTATTGTTGAGGTTTCTTTAGTCAATAGCTGGACTATTTTTCTTCAGTAACAATGGTAAGATTCAGATCACCCCATAGGATAGGTATTGTTATAATGACTGAATTAGTTTGTAGTAAAGTAATCCACACATTGTTACCTGAAACAACCATAAACAAAATAATACCCAAGTATCATTGTGCTATCTAAAAGTGACAGAAAATAATTACTTTTGGATTTTTAAAATTTTGACAAAAAATAAACAACCAGAAAAAATAAAAATAAGGTGTCAAGTAAAGTGAACCAGCAAAAAATGAACAATTCTTCCTTCAAAAAGAAAATAACAATTTTTTTTGC
Organism: Medicago sativa; assembly: GCF_051527215.1. NCBI lineage: Eukaryota > Viridiplantae > Streptophyta > Magnoliopsida > Fabales > Fabaceae > Medicago > Medicago sativa. The sequence continues at coordinate 10,130,366 of NC_140751.1, forward strand.
TATTTTGGAAATATTTGACTAAAAAATAGAATTAACCAAAATAAAACAAAAAACAAAAATAAATCTTTTTAGAATAGAACCAAAACAAATATAAAACAAAGATATGACTAAAAAAATATAACACAATAAAGTGACTAAAAAAAACCAATAAAACTGAAGCAAATCTTTTTATTGAGGGTTTGTAACAAACAAACAAAGAAAAGATACTACTAGAAAATTAAAACTACTAACTAAAAGGAAATTAAATGTTTTTATTTGTTTTCTGAAATATGAGAAACAAAAATAAAATCTAATATCATAGAAATAAAAACAAATCAAACTATTAGAAATAAAATCCAAATCTCCCTATAAATATCGCTCAGTTGGTAGGGACAATGCATTATTATATGCAGTTGGTTCGAACCCCGACACTCTACTTATTCACTTTAAAAAGTGAATTCTAGCCATAGAGATTGTTATTTCGACTAGGAAATTTGCCAAACTTATAATTAAAGCAATGAAATGGGGAAGTTTGCAAGTTTGATTTGATTGCGTAAAGTGAATTAATTTGATTGGAGAAATAATAAAAGGGTGTTAATTCAGATTATCAACGACGATTAGGATTCTTCAAATTTATTCCTCTTCGTTGGTTTTAATGCAAATACATCAATCAATTATGAACTAAGGATTATATAAAAGTGTTTAATTTCATAGGACACAATCCGTCCAAATGTCATGTTGCTCCTAATCACCCTAAAGGGCATACACGCTCTACGTACGTTAAAGGTTCGTCACTCCTCTAGGCTTTCGTACACATTGATATTGCTAAGCGAGAGAAATGTTGAAATTCCTAAATTGTCACACAAAGGAACCACATGAATCTTAGAACCGAACCACATACCTTAAAGTTATCTAATAAATAAAAGACATTAGAATAAAATTCATATGTTATGATTTTGATTAAAGCAAGAATGCAATCTAAACCCTAATATAAGTTCAATCCACGGGCTAAGTATGTCACACTCTCTACTGAAAGAACTATTTGAAAATTAAATATAAACTCATATCGTATTCCCTCCGTCTCACAATAATTGTCTCTTTACCATTTTTTATTTTTCTCAAAATAATTGTCACTTTAGAATACCAATGTAACATTTATTATTTTTTTCCCATTATTATACCCTTATTTATTGAATTTCATCCAACTTAACTACTCCACTGATTACAATTAATAAGGGTGTTTTAGTAAATGATACTAATTTTACCATCAAAATCAACACAACTAATCATTTCCTTAATAATCGTGCATAAACCTTAAACGACTAATATTAAGAGACAGAGGGAGTAATTGAATAAACGAATTGCATTAATAAAATCCAACAAATAAAAAGAGGTTCATTTTAGAATCCTAATAAAAAAAGGTCTTTAGTTACTCATGGTAGCGGACAAAGAGCATATGTCTCATGCGCCTGAGGTGTGTGAGGCACACGCGGGGTGCGTGGCCTCAACCGTAGGTGCAAATTTGCCCTTTTTTTGTTGTTCTTTGAGTTTTTTCCTTCTCCGACTTGTTCCTAGGACAAAATTTCTGCAACTTGTTATGTATTCAAAGCCTTATTGTACCTTGGTAATCTTCACCTATATCTTCCAAAACTTCCATAAGATATCTTTCTTTCCAAATTACATGATTTGTCAATAAAAGACGGCTATGAAATTGTCTAGTTTATGGAAGAAACATAAATACACGACTCAATTGAAAACAATAAAAAAAAATCTTAAAACCATGAGTGGCTTCTCTAAAATCCTCTATAGTGACTCAAATTATCTACTAAACTGACTCCAATTTTATTACAAAAATTAAAACCATTAAATAATAGATTAACGCAAGATATCATACTAATAAAAAAAATAAGTATATTAATTAAATATATGTCCCTTCAAACAAAAAATATATGTACGAGGTTTGGTTTAACCCTTTGGTTCCTAGGGTAATGGAGCCTGATGATTCGAAATTCGGCCGGGAATTAAGTAAAGTCTGATCAATAACCGTTCTATCCAGGAGGAATCGAAATCTGGTTCTTCTGAGCAAAATTAGATTTGATCCGAGCAATTTTCACAAAAGGATGTAACAAATCAAATTATATTTGACTTGAGACATGAGAGTGTGATCATCTCAAGACATCAAGTTTGAATCTCCGGTATCAATTTCAAAAGATTATTTTGGATTCTTCAAAATATATTATGTTTTGTGCAGTTCTTAACTTCTTTTTGTGCAGTTCTTACTTTTAACGAAAAAAATAGGAAGATTCATATTTTATTTTCAGGTATGTATCTTCTATAGATTTAATTTTTATTTCCGATATGTTCCAAAAAGAAAATTACGATATGATATAATCAACTCAACCCTTTCAAGATATATTAACAACATTGCTTAAAAAAAGATACATTAACATTATTTACTAAAACATAATTTAGCTTCTTCAAAAAAAAAAAACATTATTTACTAAAACAAAAAGATATATCAATATTATATATCTCCAAAACAAATATTGAAATCTGAAACAAAAAAGATATATTAACATTATATATCTCAACAACATTTAAATCACCTTTCTTTCTTGAAGCACAATTATCTCGAAATTTGTTATTCAAAAAGAACAGAATTTTTATCTCTTATAGAGTTATATTTAAACCTAATCCTTGCACCACATTGATCAAAAGTCATAGCCGAAATATAGTATTTGTTATTGAACAAAACTATAAGCCAAAACAAACCAACACAAGCCATGAATCGAAGTTTCCAAAACTGCACCATGAAACAAAGAAGTTCCTTTGATTACAAGATGAAAAGAAAAGTTGATGATGTCTTTCACTCGACGAGCTTTACTCCTGGTGAGCTTGAAGTTGCTGGTATTCTTCTTTCAATGCAAAAAATTGAAGACGAGAAGAGAAGAACGTATAACAACAATGCTCATCCAGCGCCACAAATCAATATTCCTAATGTTGTTATGGAAAACATATACAACCCTCCAGATATACCGACGATTCCTGGTGTAACAAACAATGATATTCTTTTTTGTTGCAAGCCTTTTGAAAAGAAACTATACACTTCTGATTTGAAACCAGGTCAGAGTAGATTACTATTGAACAAGAATCATGTGGAAACATATTTCTTGCCCTTGTTGAAAAAAGGAGAAGAAGATGTTCGAGAAGGAATAAACGTCGTTGTTTATGACTTGCAAGGCAACACATTCAACTTGGTGTTTAAGTATTGGAGTGAAAAAGTTTATGTCCTCACCGGTGTAGCGTGGATAGAATTCTTGAAAACACATCAATTGAAAGCGATTGAAGATCATGTTACGGTGTGGATGTTTCGCCATTCACAAACTAATGAGTTGTGTTTTGCTCTTAGTGTGAGAAGAGTGCAAACTTAAAAGGTATGAAAATTTTATGAATTATGGTAGTCTTTATTTTAATTTTTTAATTTGATAAGCTTGTAATCTATGTTTTCAGTTTTGATTTATATGCAGGATCACTTATAAGCCATTATTAATCAAGGAGTTAATTACGATGGAGATGAAAGGAAGATTTTCACAATTATTTTTTTTGAGGAAAGATTTTCACAATTATGTTTGAGTTAGTTTTAAGAGTACTTCTTTATTCTTTCAAAAAAAAAAGAGTACTTCTTTATTTTCTGTTGCAGTTAGTTATTAGTAACAAACTCTTGTAGAGTTTGATAACAATGTGTTTTTGTTTCATGATTATTTTGATGCAATTCAACTTATTTCTTTTATCGTGAGTTTTTTTACTTGAAGGAATTTTATCGTGAGTATTTATTCTGCTTAATTATAACTTGAATTTTGTTTTTAATATGCACATTTTTTTAGAGTATTTTTAATTAATATTTTTTATTTTTTTAGAGGGTTTTTATAAGCGCTTATAACTTGTTATTAAGAGCCTGTTTGTTATATATTTATTCTGTTTGTTATATATTTGTTACATCTTTTTTATAAACAAAAATCTAAAAATAGCTTCTCAAAAAATAAATTTTAATATAAGAGAAATAAAATAAGTGTCAAAAGTTGAAGTTATTTTGTACAAAAAAAAATATTTTATATAGTTTGTATAATAAAAACTAAATTATTTGAAAAAAATGATTTTCGACTAAACCCTAAAAAAAGATTTTTATTATGATAAACATCGCAAAATAGATTCTAATTTTTTTATAAAAGGCCAGTTTGTTATTGATTAAAATAAAAGTGATTTTGACATAAAATAATTTAGAGATTATATTGTAGAGATTTTACGAAAATTTAAAATCTATTTTGTGTTTGTTTACCCTAATAAAAAAAATTTTTAAAAAAAAAAATAACTTAGTTTGTTTGGATACATACAACTATATAAAAGTGATATTTTGTTACAAAATTAATTAGTCAATCTCTTGACTCATATTTTCTCTCTCCTAAAAAAAATCTATTTTTTGAGAATCTACTTTTAACAACTTCTCATTGGATGTTGTTTTTAGATTATTATTTTTTTTAAAACTGTAACAAACGGATGAATGCTCTAAAAAGTGATTATTATTTTTTTAAAAAGTGGTTTTTTCTTAAAAAAAAACTATGAAAACTTTTATTTTAATTCGTAACAAATGGACTCTAACCCTAACATGTTGTTTACTCAAAAAACATGCCGCATCTGAAACAGTTTGTATGAGTATTAATCTACAAAAGTACATTGACAATTTAGAATTTTGTTGGTTTTTGCCTCAAGTAGCTTTATGATTGAAATTCAACATAAGAAATAAATAAGTGGGAAATATATAGTTCGAACTTTGATAGCTCATAACAATATATACTTGCGGGGACTTGTCGTTTTAATCTATGATAGGTTATAACAATATATCAACCTCCCCCTAAAAAAACAACTTATCAATTTCGTCAAAAATAAAATAAAGTGCATGGATGAATTTTATTGATATGCTGTGTAAAGTAGTCGTTAGCACATGTTAGGAATGTTGGGAAGAAAGAATTTAAAGCGTGTATTAGTAAGTTGGTGTACATTGTCTTCTCTTTCAGCTACAGTTCAGCAGTTAACAGCGTAATCCCTGTGATAGGTCCGCAAGTGCACATAAATATTGGTTTCAGTATAAAAGATCTCGAATTCCATTGATGCCAATGTCAAGTATCGTTATCTATTGTCACATTGTTTATCTAAGGCGGTGCTAATTAGAGCCCGTTTGTTATAGCTTTTTTAAGAAAAAAAATCACTTTTTAAAAAAAAATAATCACTTTTAAGAGTTTTGCATCCGTTTGTTACAGATTTTTTTAAAAGAATCAGAATCTAAAAGTAATCTAAAAACAGCTTCAAATGAGAAGCTGTTAAGAGCAGCATCTCAAAAAATAGATTTTTTTTAGAGGAGAGAGAAAATATGATTTAAAAGATTGAACTAATTTTGTAACAAAAAATCCCTTTTATATAGTTGTATCCAAACAAACTAGATTATTTGTTTAAAAAAAATGATTTTTATTACGGTAAACAAATGCAAAATAGATTCTGATTTTTCACAAAAAATCTCTAAAATATAATCTCTAAATTAGGGCCCGTTTGTTACGGATTAAAATAAAAGTGATTTTGATATAAAATAATTTAGAGATTATATTTTAGAGATTATATGAAAAATCAGAATCTATATATTTTGCGTTTGTTTACTTTAATAAAAATCACTTTTTTTAAACAAATAATCTAGTTTGTTTGGATACAACTATATAAAAAGGATTTTTTTGTTACAAAATTAGTTCAATCTTTTAAATTATGAGCCCGTTTGTTATAGCTTTTTTAAGAAAAAAATCACTTATTTTTAAAAAATAATCACTTTTAAGAGTATTGTATCTGTTTGTTACAGATTTTAAAAAAAATCAGAATCTAAAAATAATCTAAAAACAGCTTCAAATGAGAAGCTGTTAGGAGCAGCTTAAAATAAAATAGATTTTTTTTAGAGGAGAGAGAAAATATAATTTAAAAGATTGAACTAATTTTGTAACAAAAAAATCCTTTTTATATAGTTGTATCCAAACAAACTAGATTATTTGTTTAAAAAAAGTGATTTTTATTAAAGTAAACAAACGCAAAATAGATTCTGATTTTTCATATAATCTCTAAAATATAATCTCTAAATTATTTTATATCAAAATCACTTTTATTTTAATCCGTAACAAACAGGCCCTATATTTTCTCTCTCCTCTAAAAAAAAATCTATTTTATTTTAAGCTGCTCCTAACAGCTTCTTATTTGAAGCTGTTTTTAGATTATTTTTAGATTCTGATTTTTTTTAAAATCTGTAACAAACGGATACAATACTCTTAAAAGTGATTATTTTTTAAAAATAAGTGATTTTTTTTCTTAAAAAAGCTATAACAAAATCACTTTTATTTTAATCCGTAACAAACGGGCCCTTAGTTTGATTGTGAAATTTGGAAATTAACTTGTTTTAATTATTTTTATGACGAGAGACCGGAATATACTTCGTGTCGATCGTGAATACTTGTTAAGTTATATTTTATTATTATAACATCAAAATATTTTCGCGCGTAAAAGGATTAATCTAAAGAGGCCGCTCCGCTTTCGCGTGTACGACACTGAATTTCAACTTTGTAATCTATTCAACCTCTTTCGCGCGTATGCATTACAACTTCAAAATTATGTTTGAAAAATAATCAATTTTTGCGTGGAAAGTTATTTTAAGTAGAAATTTAATTTAAAGGTTCTGTTTACTAACGCATAGTCGGAACCGTATTTTAAACTCACAGAAGCCCGCTTTCGCGTGTCCGGCTACAAGTTTAAAATAACTTTTGAAAATTAGTAATTTCTAAATTAATTAAAGAAAACGCTCTCACTGTATTTTAAAATCAATTCCTGAATCTTCTACAGACAGATATAGGTTTCACTCTTTCAAGATGAAATAAGTATCAGATTATTCCAGTTTTCACGGTAAAAATTCATCCTTAAAAATCAAAATTTTCAGACTTAAATATAATTTCTTTTCAAATTTCTAACCATGCAACTTAACAGAATACCGTTGATAGGACGTTCATCAACATTATTCCAAACTCTGTAAAAATTACTCAAACATAGTAATAATAATAAATAGATTTTTATTTATACCATTCATCATCATTGAAACAGAGAATTAAAATAAACAAAAACGTGAATCAATAGGAGCAAAGTGATGGATACTCTAAAATAAAAAGAAGGAAGCCACGGGAGGAGTGTTAAAAGCAAGCACCATTGAATGGAATAGTCACTCGTAAACGGTGGCATTTAGCCTGGGAATGGACACTTTTTTCCCACCATGGGAAAGTTCCATTTCCCAGGACAGGTGGCGGTGTACCCGGTTTAGGAATAAAAAAATTAAAAATTAAAATAGTTTTTTAATCCTTTTTTTATTTTTTCAGTTTATCTCTTCCATTTACTAAAAACAAATACAGTACTATTATTTTCTCTCACTGTACTCCTTCCTCTGCATTTTCTCTCACTGTACTCCTTCTTCCTCTGCATAGAAACCCACAAAACTCATCATCCACCTCCATAACCATGGCATCCCGACGAGATTCCGAGCACCACCACCAACAACGATAGCACAAGTTGATTCCCTTCCAACATTCAATCTCCACCATCTTTAACACCATGCCATCTCTTGCAGCCAAAAAACTTCTTTTCTTTTGGATTCATTAATTTGCTGGACTTTCATGGTTACACAGCATTAACAAACACTTTTTAATTATCAGCGGTGGTCGGAGCATCACCATCGCCGCTGCCGCAAGGAGAAGGCGGAGCTTGACCTTGCTGAAATTTTGACTGATGCAGTCCGAGAGAAAAGAAAACATTTGCTTTTAATTCACGGGGTTGAATCCGGATTCAGAGTTGGGGTTTTCTAGATTCGACGTTGGATCCTTTCTTGGGTTGGTGTTTTTTTCCAGATTGTTTTGTTTTTTAGATTTGGATTTTGGGGTTTTGTTTTTCAAGGATGAATCTGGAGTTATTTGTTGTTGATGCAAAAAAAGAGTGTGGTTGATTGATATGTGGCAAAAGAGATATGAATTTAGGGAGAAGAAAAGAATCAAATATGAAGAGGTTTGTTATCAAAAATCTGAAGAGGTTTGATGAAGGAGATGAGGACGAATAATAGTTTTTTTTTTTTTTTAAGGAATGACAATGAATGAGTTTTGATAAAAAAATAAATAAATAAAACAAACAAATGCTAAATTATTATTTAATTAATTGGTGGGGCCGGAATTATTTTTATACAATGACCAACAATAAGTTGCAACAATTACCACTTCTTCCATCTCAGCCATCCAATTAAAATACTATTAAATCTATGGCTGTAAATGACACTTTCCCATCATGGGAAAAAAGAGTTTATTCCCATACTAAACGTCACCCTCGTAAACCGCAGCAACAGGAGGAAATAGAACACCAGCAACAATTGAATTTGGAATTGGTAATTGAAATAAACTAGTATAGTGACCCGTGCCAAGCACGGGAAATAAAAAACTTTTTTGATCAAATGTATAGATTTTATATTATGTTATCTTAAAATTATAAATGAAATAAACTAGTATAGTGACCCGTGCCAAGCACGGGAAATAGAAAACTTTTTTGATCAAATGTATAGATTTTATATTATGTTATCTTAAAATTATAAATGTGGTTATAATTTAAATTTGATATGGAAAAAAATATCATCTTAATGTTGTTAATTTTGTATATATTTTGAAATATCTAAACATTGCACATAACGATTAAAGTATTTGGATTTATACTTATACTAATTATTTGTAGTATAAGATGTACTCATTGTTAAACTTAGCATATGTAATATTTATGCAAAAATACGCCGACGTACTATATATTATTATTTGTTGACATAATATATTTTATTAATCATAAAAACTAAAAAGATTATATTTTTTTTATATAATAGTCAGTGTCAGATGTATACCCATAGCCTGTGAATGCAAACGTTAAATTTTTTATGGGTGTGTCTAAATATAGTTTGGGCTACAGAAACGTCGATTGTTATTTGTTTTTATTTTTTACAAAACCAATGGTCTAATGTAAATTTGTATTTTGGGGTAACAACGATGTAAAAAAAAAGTTCTGCGTACTGTTATAGCTGAAAAGTGCATCAATTAAAAGTCAATGGCAGGAGGATCTGCTTATATAGAAATTGCATGTCCTGTAATGACCAATACGTAGACATGGCAACGGGGCGGACCGGGGGCAGGTTTGAGAATCCCCGTCCCCGCCCCCGCTTCCATGCACCCGTACCCGCCCCCAAACCATATCAGGGGTAAAAATTGAACATCCAACCCCGCCCTCAACTCCCGGCTCCGCCCCCAACCCCACCTGCGAAAACTTTATTTTTTATAAAATATTTAAAAAATGCATATTTTTTCATTTTTTCATAGCAACAAAAACACAATAATTATATTAATAATTATTTATCTAATAAACAAAATTGATTACAAGGGCTTCAAACCCCTTTTTCTAAACAAAATTGATGACATCCCCTTTTATCCCCAAACAATTACAGCAGTAACATTCTCGAGGGAAACATAGGCTTATAGATTGGCTACAAAATTATGGTTGCAACTCCACAATTTCAGCCATTGTAGTGGCTGCAACACTGAAATGTAACATGATGCAGAAAAATAGCAGCCAGAGGTTGCAACGCAATACTTTGTTGCAATGGTGCTACTATAATACACTGTAGATAACTATGCTTGAGAGATTCTTAAACTAAATGGTTGTCCACTGTAATTTAACAAATATCACACCCCTCTCCTAAGAGATGAATATGTATATATTTGTCTAATTTACCCTCTAGCATTCCAAAGGAAAGAAAGGTGTATTTTGCCTTTTTCTTTTTCGCAATTGAATTTTACATTTTTTGAAGGAAGTAGTAGCAGCAATGAAGATGCTCTTCCTCAAAAGTCAGTATTGTCACCGCAAAGACTACTATTGGCAATACGGACCCTGGAGCATTAGGTTGTAACCTAGCATGCATTTTGTAGGGTTTCTGTCTTTTCCAAGGTAGTCAAAATCGAGATCCTAGACAAGATCGGAGAGGGGTCACAAGATCGTGAATCGATGGATCGTAACACGGATCGTAAGATCCTACCAGATTCATAAATTGACATATGTATGGCAATAAATTCATGTAAATGCATAAAAAATAAATGTGTACTTGCTAATTACATAATATAACCTTCTCAAAAAGAAAAAAATTTAAATAATATAACATTCCCCAAATATAAAATATTTTCTTATTATTTATTTATTTTTGACCAAAAACATTTTTTTTATTATTCATATTATTTTTTTTATGTGTATGGTTTTTTTAAATCACATGATTGGTTATTAACTAATTATTGAAAATGCCCTTCAAAAAAAATTAATTATTGAAAACAAACTGAAAATATGTTGTAACAAAAAAAAAACTGAAAATATGTTAACAAAAGAAAAGACAGCGTATAAAAAAACAAAAGGCAAAGCGAAAAAAAAAAAAGAAGGAAATGTCAGTGTGTAACAAAAAAAATAAAGAAACGACTGCGTTTCACATGTTTCATTACTGACATCGTCGTTTTAATGAACCGGGTCGTGGATCCGACCCGCGAGAGCAACATCTCTGCGTAACAAGAACAGAAGCGCCGGACACGCACGATTCCACTGTATTTGCGACTTTTCGCGGCGATCTTGGCCGCGCCCACCAAATTCCGATTCCAACCATGTTTCAACACGGGAAGGGGTGGCAAGATCGCAAAGTCGTACGATCCTACGAGTTGGATCGCGACTTTAACCACCTTGGTCTTTTCCTTAAATTTGTTTGAGGGTGGGTTTATCTTTTTAGCTTCTCATTGCTATTCTGTCCATGGCTGTTTCAAGAGAATTTCCACCTTCGGAATGTTCTTTTTCTGTTTTTCCTTCATTTCCTAAAATTAAATTTCAACTTCTACTACCCAAAATATTAAGCAGGGCATTACCCGATTATTCTTGTGGTGGTATTCAGCTTCTATTCCAGCAGAAGGATCCATCTGTAGTTTCATAAATGCAAAGAATTTCAATATTTAAATTAAATGAAAAAAAGGTTACAACTTGGATGATGGGAAAAAATCATAATAACCAAGCCTGCAATGTTAGGAAAGGAAAAAAAAAACCAATATGTCCATCGCTGTTAATAAGGAAAACTTACATCTTCAGCCAACGGTTTCCAGTACTCCAGAATTGAAGGTGTTTGAACACGTTGAGGATCAGTTAAAGCATTCTGGAAATTCAAGAAATTTGGTGTAAATCAGTAATTAAGTAAAGTCAAACAATATTATGATGACCAATAGAATGGAAATGAAGAAATATTTTTTAACCAAAGAAAAAAATAATCAATATAAGTAGAATATTATATTGTAAGCTGAGGACTGCTCAAGCCTTGTATGTAATACTTAGGCCATATATCTAATCAGTATGTGATCCTCACACCCAGCACAATGATGGTGCTGGAGGACAGAAGGCAGTCCAAAATTTCCGCAATTAAGGTGGCTAGGAGAAGACCACAGTTAAGGAGCGACCCAATCCAAGGGTTTGTAAGTATCGATTGGAGGAACCACAACTGTCTATTTTTTTCTAAACTAATTTTCCTTTATTATTTTCATTGACGGTTATATTGACATAATAATGAATTATCATAAAAATAGGAAAGATTTATATACGTTGTGAAGCATATGGGGTTTGACTAAGCAACTCAAAAGTCTAAACCTACAACCAGAGCACTTTGATGTTAAACATGCCACTATCTACACATACTTCTAAGTTCTAACCCTAGTGTTCAGCATCCACAAGAGTCAACTTCTACAGAACTAGACCTAGCATATTTAGTACAAGCCACAAGTTCTGTAAATAAAAATATACCGGATTTTGATCTGCCCACTTCCACAACTGAGACAGTTCTTTGTTACCCAATCTCCATCTTGGCTTACTGAAAATTAAGAGACAGAACAGCGTAAGCAGACAATCTGAGCATGGTGAATAGGACCCATATAAATAGTAGCATAAGAATAGAAGAAAGAAATCTACAATGGTTTATGATTAAACACTAATTTTGTTCTATAAAGCACGAAGCCCCTCATGCACCTATGGTTTTGCCTAGTTGTATTGTGTATGCTTGTAACATCAACTTGGAATTGATTTTTGTTGTTCTGATCTACTTCATTTTTTTACTTAGTTAACTACTTTTTAAATTGAACAAATATGCCTTCTACGTTTCTAGCGTTTAAGTTTCAAATAAGTTCATTATTGGAGACATCACATGTTACAAAAGCAAATAATTGTGTTGTTTCAAAACTGATTTCACATTGCACCCTCCCCACCAAAGAAAAGGAACTCAATAGAGGAAGAGACTTGGTGACCTACAGGCTACAGTGAAATGTGAAACCGTAAACACACACATCCATCACTGTTTATATATTCACATATAAGTTCATTATTGTTTACGGTTTATATAAATTCATGTGGATTCCATGGAAAACACTTCAATTAATTTCAAAGTTAACATTGATGGATGTGTGTGTTTACGGTTTTACCCCTTTAATCGACAAGAAATATCACAATGTAATATAAACACATTATGAAGGGTATTACCATGAAGAGGAGCACTAGCAATACTCGCACTAAACTATCTTTCCAATACTCACTCTCTTATTGGGTGAAATTCATGTGGATCCCATCATATTGGGAGTGGACCCCACATGAAGTGTTGAGACTCACGTGATTTTCACTGAATAAGAGAGTGAGTTTTGCAAAGTGAGTGTTAGAGTGGGTGTTGCTAGCACTAAACTTATCATGAATCCATTAATTTTACATGACACTCATTTTGAGACATGTGTTGAGATATTGATATTTATTATATTTAATATAGTATGATCTGTTAGTATCATTAGGAGTTATGATAGGATTGCATTCCTATTTAGTATTTAGATCACATCTCATGTATACATAGTTGGTTTTCATTCCTTTCAATATTATGTGAAATATTCATATTCAAAAACATGAAACAAGGGGTAGGTATTTTTTTTTTACTTCACAGGATCAAAACAAGGTTAGTACTTCTTTCACGCAACTGACAACATCAAAAGAAGGCCATCAATTGCGGCAGTGTAAATTGCATGTCAGTAGAAATGAATTTGAATGAATCAATAACTTCTATTCAAATTGAGAAGTAATTCTCTATTTAGAGCAACATCAATGCAAAACGACAGCAATACAATTGCTGAACATATGAATTCAGAAACAAAGACCTTGAAGAAAGGAGGGTTTCATTATTCTCATTCTTGGAGATTACGAGCGATTTATAATCCTATAAACTAAAGCCATTATTATTACACGATAAATAATTTGTTAAACAAAAAGCATACCGTTTCTTCGACCCATCTTGTACCGCTTTCTTCTCTGTAGGTTGTTTTTCATATGGTGGGCAGCCGTCACGTTTCCACCACACCTAGAAAATACATGAAAGGCATTTATACAACTAGTAAATATATTATTGATGTTAAGGATAACTGGGAATCACATGTTTATATGCAAGAGAACAAACGGAGGAAGTGCTGGAAGATGCTCACCCAATTCTTTTCTCGTTCTAATATATGCTCAATTTTGTGAAGGAACTCTTTGCCTTTGGGTGGAGTCAGTTCAATAAGTTTTTTAACACGTTCTTCACATGATGTGATCTCATCTTTCTGAATTACAAAAGGAAATGAGTTACATGTGAACAATACATTTTCAATCAAAAAAGCAGCTACTATAACCTTAGAAAACGCTAAAATAAGGTCCTTTCTCAGATGACGGGAAAGTAAACACAAAAATAACAAAGGAGGTGTTTGACGGTGTACATAATACAACCTGATATCTAACAAAATGGAGGATACTGCCATAAAAATAAACTTACCAAAACTAATAGGGGCATACTGCAGCTAAATATTGCTTTTAGGGAAAACAAAAGATCATGTGTTGTCAATTGCAGAAAAACCATATTACATTCTGTCCCTATTGATTGAGAGTCGTATTTGCGGCTAGCAGTTTGTTCAAATTCTGCTACACTGCGATGTTATAGTGGTACTATAGCGGTTTGTTAAAATTCCAGTACACTATAGAGCTACTATTTGAAAACACTAAAAAGAACTGTTTGTTGAGCACAATGTATTAAATGGGAATCTTGGATTCCCATCTCCCATTTGGGAATGTTTTGCTAGGAAACAAAATACTTTTATAAAAATCCTGTCAATGTTAGTTTCCTCGGAATACTTTTTAGAACACATTCATATCAAACATGCAAATTAATATTTTTTTTTTAATATTTTTAAAAATTTCCCTATCAACCACCCCTAAGAGAAACAGTAGAAATCATTTCATGTAAGCCAATAATTGCAATTAACAAATATTAGATGCTAAGGAAGGCATGTAATGTTTTCATAACTAAGAGTATGAAAATTAGGTACAAGCCAATGTAGCTGTGATACCTAAAGAGTTCAAAGAAGGCGGTACTAACCATGGTTTCAGATGGCAGATCCTTGTCACTTTTTCCAGGGGCCTAAAAGCAAATGACGGAGAAACCACCGGCTAATATTAGATAAAAAACTAAATACTATTTCTACATCACATAGAAATTAGTCTTCATAAAATTATTACCTTCAAATAATTAAACAATATGAGACACTGCACAAGAACATGGCGTCGAAAACTTGGATCCTTCAACTATCAAGAATTCAACCGATAACAAGAAACAAACAAGAGAGAATACTGAGTCAGGCCTTGAATATCTTCGCAGAAAAAAATGATGACACATTTTTAGCAGTAAGCATTAAGACTTGGCCAAACTGCTCACCTCTAGACCCATTAATTTACTGCTTGTGAGATATTTTATACTAAAGTTAACTGCCTCTTCTTCCAAATTATTAGCATCTCCCTCTTCGTCACTTAAAGGTTGTGCTTCAAATGTATTCAGTACAACCTTCAATCCAACAAAAATTCTTATGTAAAAAGAAAAGAACAGAAGCAGTTTGATAATTGAGAAAAAAATGCATGCATGCAGACAAAAAATTATAAAATAAAAGATTACCAACAAGCTGGAGGTGAACTTTTTCCACTTAAATGTAGAGTGAATTATAGGAGCAGGGTTGGAAAAATATTCCTGCATCAAGTTAACAGAGACTGATTAAAATATTTGTTTTAGGTTCTTTTATTGAAAGAAAATAAAAAACTGTCCTGCAGTATGTAGTCGAAGTTGTAAAATTTCTGCTTTAACATGTAGAAGTAGAACCATTTATGACAAATTCTATATTGAAAATCGTATCAAATAGCAAGGCAAGCCTCAAGTTGAGAAAAAGGAATAGACTTCCCTATCAGGAACTAAAATTTCAATGAAAACTTACCTGTAAGCCCCAAAAAGTTTCATAAAAATTGAAATCAATGCATATGCCTGGAAAGCATGGAAAATAAATTATTAGCTGGAGAAAAAAATATAAACTTCAATTAATAACTTGTATTTATAAGAATGAATTAAGAATGGCAATCAAGCAAGCTAAGACAATATGCAAGGACGTACCTTCTACAGGTTCTTTCTCATATTTTGTTTCATTTGATGTGTTAAAAACTCCCTTGATATTTAAGGCTGCAAAAGTTTATCAAAAACAGCAAAGTGACGAGGCGCTCAATAAAATGAAATTTAAAATATCAGTTAAGATAAACTTCACAGAACTGTACCAGATCGCTCTGATAATGGAAAGAAATGAGCCAGAAACATGAGAATTCTTCCGCAAAAGACCACATCATTTGCCTACAACATCCATACAAACACATTGAATTATGGCAATCATGGGAAGAATAATTTATCCTACATAACTCTAACTTAATACTCATTCAATACTACAATGCTGAAGAGAAGTTTATCATATAGCTCGACCTAGACAGTTAAAGGGAGGAAAGAGAGAGACATTTAGGGATGGAGGAAAACAGGAAAGACAAATGAGCACTCAAAGTTTAAACAAATCCAAACGCACGAAGCAGGAATATTATAGATTTGTATTTAGAGACAGTAATCAGCTTTAAAGCTTTAAGTATAATAGGACATAAACCATGCTCAATGTACCTTTGAAAGACGGCGAAGTAGTTGATTACAGGTTCTCAGCATCACAAGTTTTCCTCGAGCAAAAAGTTCTTGCTGTGTGTCATGCGAACGTATAAGTTCCACATAAGTACAGGTCAGTTATACAATACCCCTGCTCTAAATCATTAATTAGAGAAGCACAAAGAATTACAAACAAATGAGGAATGTACCTTTCCCAATATATCTTGTTTACTCTCTATATAGCCAAAAATATCCTTGCAGTTTTTCATTGTAGACATTTCTGTCAAATCTTCCAACAACTGAAAAATCATTCCACCTTCAATGTGTTCCTTCTCACACAGATATAGCACTATATCTGAAAAACGAAAAAACAACATACAAACATAAGTATAAAAGAATAGCAAGAAGAATTTACAGTGAAGATGTTTAGGATTTAACTGTATCTCATTAAAGCATTGCTAAATGGTGCACAGACCAAGAAGACGAGGAATGTGGCCTTGGGTAGTTTCATTAGCATCAATTGATTGCCCGTATTGCATTACTTCCTCCCCACACTGTACTGCTGCCGACTGAACCAGAGTGTGAACATATTAATACAGGCCATAAAGAGACATAAACATGAAACAATAAAACAAAGAGGGGAAAAGAAACAGCATTAGATAAGTTTATATTTGAAACGGTTTTTCTGAAAATGCTTTTCTTAGTTTACAGTTCACTTTATACAAGTCATCTAAGCATCTTGAAAAACTGCTTACTTTACCATTTGATAAACTATAAACTACATGTGAATTCAAAATAAATAAGAGTAAAATGAAAACACTTCAAAATATGCAAGTCAATGGTAAGTAAATACATGCACTAGCAAGAAAACAAACAGAGTGTGCATAAAAAACATGCATCCCAGATGAAAAACATGTCTAACTTTACTGAGAAAGAAAATAAGCATTGAAATTTGAATGCCAAAATAGTAAAACCGACATTACAGTATAGTAACAAGGAAACTGCTATACTAATGAGTAATGATTGCATTGTTCCCAAAGTAAAGGGTATAACCAAATAAGTATCATTCCATAACCATTGTATTAGCATAAGAAAATGTATAAGGTCAGTATTATGCATCAAAGCTGTACTTGCGGTGAGTACAATACTGAAACTAGGGTTTAGTATCTGATTAGGTCATATGCCTTAAGAATGGTCTCAAGGGGGTTATTTATAGCCTGATTAGGCCTCTTATTCTGTGACTTAATCCCTAAGTCACACGAGATAAGGAGAAACATGTGTATCCCCCTAAATCCGGATATTCCGTCCGAATATTTGGCCCCAAGGTTCGGGCATGATGGTTTCGGGGGATAAGGAAAGGGACGTGCCCTTGCGTAGGCGTAGGCGGCATCCTTGTATAGGGCCAGTGGGTCCTTACATGAATATTGGCGGTCCAAAAGCCATTCTTCTAAGTGATTAGTAAAATATTGTGTCTAGATCTCTCTCACGTCTCCTAAGAACTCTCGTGTTCTTTAACATAGAATTATAGCAATATTGTCTACCAATTATAGCAATATTGTCTACCTTTAAACTAAGGATTTGGCTCATGACCAAATCTTTAACAGAAAAAATAAAATAAATTTAGTATCTTAATCATGCATAAAAGACACACCAAAGAAAAGAAAGAAATATAAAACTCCATTGAATTTTTCAAAAGAAATTTTATAGAATCCAATTAGGTTAGCATTCTATATTCGACTAGCACATAAGGTGTAATCTATGAACAAGGGTAGCAGTTAAACATACCACGAATTCCTGAAGTAGCAGCCGTAGAATGTTCTCTAGGGATTGGTTCTCATCTTGGGCTAATTTTGTTTGTCTCTGTTAATCATAAATCAATTAAATTAACCACAACCTTTAACATTGTCATTATCAAAGTTACTAGAAAAGGGAACCTCGGGACATGAATCATGAATGAACAATTTAAGTCAAAAGACAACCATATTATATTTTTAACAAGTTATAGATACCCCATAACCAAAACCCATTTGAAATTTAAGAGTCTCGCCTTTTTCCTCATTGTTCCCTAAATACAAATCTCTTCCATTTTGACAAAAATCCAGAATATCACTCCATCCCAAAGAAAATAAAAATACGTCAACAGAATGATATGCATGACAGAGGGCGTGTATGGATTGCCTTATTTGAGTTTATCTGCTGGCATAAACAATTGTTAGACTGTTTGGCAGAGCTTATAGAAACAACTGATGGCATGTCCATAAGTTGGTTGTAGCTTATTTCAATTAAGTCTCCAAGACAGCATATGAAAACAATTTATAACTTATATGAAAACAGTTTGACTTTTATTTATTTTTGGTATATCTTATCCATAAGCACTTATATGATAAGCTCTTATGCTATAGGTGTTTAATGAAGATGTTAATCCAATCAGGGCCCAAATCAACCCCCCGCACCCTCACTAAGGGTCCGTTTGGATTAGCTTATTTTAGAGCTTATATAAAACAGCTTATGCAAATAAATAAGTTTTTATGTATTATTTATAAGTTTTTAAGGTAGTTTATGAAAAAACAGCTTGTGAAGATACAATTTTCATTAGTGAGAGCTTATAAATTAAAATAAAAGCTTATTTATTTACATAAGCTATTTTTCATAAGCTCAAAATAAGCTCAATCCAAACGGGGCCTAAATCTACTACATCCATAGTTTGGAAATTAGTTCAGCATTGTTCATTATAAATCTGTACTACAATTATACTGGAATGGAGTTAGAGGCAGTTTAGATAAACTTCTCCATCAACACTTACAAACTTATATGAATATTTTTGTATGAATTTTAATGGGGAATCTTCGATGAACTAGAGGCTAATCCAAACTGACTCAAAAGAATTTCAAAATATACCTGAGGCTTTATTACTTCTTGAACAGTCTGCAAAGCAAAACTTTCAGGTGGCCCAGGTTGTAATATGGCCCGTTTAAATACCTCCTGCAAATAACAATAAACCAAACAACACACAACCAGTGAATTCAACAATCAAACAATGGGAAAAAAGCATTATCTAGGGCCTCTTTGTATTGACTTATTTGATCTTATCTACTACCATAAGTACTTGTGTGAATGTTTGAGAACTTATGAGAACAGCTTATTATGACATGTTCCTAAGTTGCTTTCAGCAGCTCTCATGGATAACGTAGTGTATATTTGGTTCCACTTGGAGGAAACAAAATTGGTTATAGAGGTGTAGAATTGATTTTGACATGTTTGGTTCCTCTAAAGTATAATTGATTCTACTTAAATTTAGAAATTGTAGCTTCTGATTCTAGAATTGATTTTAACACTCAAATTTATTGTTCAACTCACTTTTACATCAATGTGCCCAAGCATAAATCACTCTACCTTCAACTCAATTTTAGCCAGAATCAATTCATTTGCAAAACCAAACATACACTTGTAGAAACAGCTTATAGGAAAACAATTCGACTTTACTTTACCTTTTGCTTTAGAAATAACTTATCATAAGCGCTTATATATGATAAGTGTTTATACTATAAGCAGTGAGTTAAGCTGTTTATCCAAACAGGACCTTATTTTGATACTATAAGCTTAAGCTCTAATAAACAAATAATCTACTTCCCTATATAAACCCAGAACCTATAACCATTCAAAACAATTAAATAAATAAACGCATTATTTAAGCAATATAAACAAATGGGTATAAGGGATTATATAAAAATTGAAACTTTGTGACAATGTTTCACAGAAAAATTGAATTGTGAAAAGGAACAAAAGAGAAAACGGAACTTACCATTATGGAGTTTGAATTGAACACAAACCCTTATTCTATTGAACTTCAAAGCGTTGAATAATTGTTAAAAGAATTGATTTTTTTGAAGAAATCGTGATTATGTGCAGAAAGAGAGTGATATGTTTTGAGTAAAAACACTAAACACGAAAACGCTGCGTTTAACTGTATGCTGTTTTTTTTTTTTTTTTTTTTGATAGGGTGTTTATTTCTATTAAAATAATTCAACTAGCAGTATATCGTGTAAATATTTTTTAAAAGATCGAAATAATAAAAAAAAACATTATAAATAAATAAATAAATATATATTCTGTAATTTAAAAAAGAAAACTCTTCATTTTTCTGTAAATCGTCAGTTCAAACACACTCTAAAGATTCGTGTTCTATATGAGCTACGTGTCAAAGTGTATTTATTTGTATGTCATTTATTTTATTTTGTATTAAACGAGGCCTAAGCAAAAAAGAAAAAACAACTACATTAAAACTACCTTTAAAAACTTTGAGGAAAAAAAAACTGCCCATAAAAAAATTACTACAACAAAACTAAACGAGGGAAAACCACACCCATATAAGCATCTGATAAAGGGAGAACCACACCCCTATAATCATATGATAAAACTTGAGACACCCTTGGAGGAGGGTGTTGAAAGAAATTTTTCAACTTCATCAAACTGTTCCAAGCAATACAGTAGTAAGTTATCATGTCCATAGAGATTGTTGTTTCGCCTGACATTTTGCTAAACTTATAATTAAAGTAGTAAAATGGAGGGAGTTTGCAAGTTCGATTTGATTGCGCAAAGTGTGGGTTGATTTGATTGCAAAAATAATAAAAGGGTGTTGATTTAGATTACTAACTTTGATTAGGATTCTTCAAATCTCCTCCACCTCTTCGTTAGACTTATTGCAAATTTGTCTATCAATTATGAACTAAGGATTATATAAAAGTGGTTAACTTCGTGGGATAGATCCCTCCAGATGTCATGTTGTTCTTCATCACGCCAAAGGTCATACGTGCACTACAATGAAGGATTGTTACTTCTCTAGGCTTTCGTACACATTGATATTGTTATTAAGTTGAGGACTTACATTTTCACAGGTAATGAAACGAGATAAATGTTGAAATTCCTAAACTGTCACATAAAGTAACCACATTGCATACGAATCTTAGAACATAGTCATGTGCCCTGAAGTTCTCTAATAAATTAAAGATATTAAAATAAAATATTAAAGCAAGACTTCAATCTTAAACTCTGATATAAGTTCATCTGCAAACTAGGTATGTCACACTCCTTAGTGCAAGAAAGCATTAATGCACGAAATATATGAAAATTAAATATAAACTAGGATCATAGCTGAACAGACGATTTGTATTAATAAAATTCAACAAATAAATAGAGGTTCATCTTAGAACCCTAACCAAAAGGTTTTTAGTTACTCATGGTAACAAAATACATAATCAAAGAGAAATAAAACATACTCTAGAACAAAAAGTGGAGGACGTGTGAGACTCGTCTAGAACCACCAAATTCTGAATGAATATTTATGTGTGGAAGGAGCTCTATTTATACGCATATTTTTAGCTGAGTTTGCATTGAAATTATGGGCTTTTCCCCCACAACCTACAGGAAAAAACAACAAAATGCTATTTTTTTTACAGAACAACACACGTGTGGTTATGTGCAGAGCACATGTCAGCTGATAAAGAGAAAATGCTCTATGTCCCATGCGCTTAGGTAGTGTGAGGCACACGTAGGGCCTCACAACCTTAGGTTGGATTTCGTCTTTTTTTTATTGTTCTTTGAGTGTTTTCCTTCTCCGACTTGTTCTGAGGACTTAGGAAAGAATTTTCCCAATTTGTAATGTCTTCAAAGCTTTATTGAACCTTGATAATCTTTATTTCATATCTTTCAAAACTTCCAAGAGGTATTTTGATTGCTGAATTGCATGATTTGTTAATAAAAGACTCAAAACACCTATGAAATTGTCTAGTTTACGAAATTAACATAGTTACATGACTCAATTGAAAACAATACAAAATGTTTCTCAAGCCATGGGAAACTTCTTTAAAATCCTTTATAATGACTCAATTTATCTACAAAACTAACTCAAAATCCTTTATAATGACTTGTTATCACAACCTCAAACTTAAATTTGTTGCTTGTCTTCAAGTAACGAAAATAGCTAAGATTAAAATTTGTTTAATTTTTTTAAAAAAAAAGTATACCTTTCCGGAGAGGGTTCTCAGATTATCATTCATTCAACATCCAACCTTGACTAATTTACCACTTTCATGCAAGCATGACAGACTTAGAGAAGATTGTTCATACTCTCCACCATATTCTTTTCTAATATATCATCCTAAAGCCAGTAATATTATTTTCTAATGTATTATCATAAGACATTAGAGATAGTCATGGTTATTTGTCCATTCCAATCGACATGTTAATGCACCATGCTATGGACTTGAATAAACTCTAAACAGACATTCAAAGTCATCAATATCACACACACTTTAGAGGTCTTTCAAGATTATAACGTTACATTATTTTTAGGTGGGATATATTTAAAAAAGTAAGCTAACTAACAACTTGCAGTTAGATTATAAGCTACGAATCCCTAAATTGTGAACTACTGTCAATATTCCTTCTTTGTACCAAAACAACATGGGTATTCGTAGAACTACTTATTCAAATTTTTCTAGAGACCAACTTTTGGCTTCTATTTTTTTTTTTTTGTGTAGACCATTTTTGTGGTTTTGTCTACAATTTTCTTTCTTTTTCATTTTTTTTATAACCAAGTTCTATTAGTACCTCACCCCAAACTTAAGATGTTAGTAATTTTAAAGAATAACATAAACTTAGTTTCAAACCATACCAAGTTCCTAAGATTCTATCTAACTCCAAGGTAAATAGATAAACATTGTAGGTTCAAACTTATGATATGATTTGTCAACAAAAACAACAAAAAATAATTGCATGGAGGCTCAAAGTTTTTTTTTTTTGGTCAAGGGAGGCTCAAAGTTTTAATAATAATAATAATAATAATAATAATAATAATAATAATAATAATAATAATAATAATAATAATAATAATAATAATAATAATAGTTGCTTAAAAAGTGTTAAAGTATCAAACAAGTGTCTCATGTGTATGATAATATGACCGATAGTCCGTAGAGGATGGCCGCAAGTTTCAGCAAAATAACATTCAAACATGGATACACACATAGTGAAAGAATTATAGTAAAAAAGGGAAAATATTTGGCATAAATTCTCACTGATTATGCTTTAGAGAAAACATATGGTGATTATGATGTGTATCTTCTACGGTAAGCCCCAGTAATTACCGTAATCTTTAACTGTAGGGGTAAAACTAGCTTTTTGTTGTGATGGTAATAATGATTTCTAAGACAGAAACAACTTTTGAAAATTTTGAAAGGGAAAGGTTATATAATTCATGCAAATTAATCAAACATAGTATGAGTAGCAAACAATAAGTGACTAACTTGACTAAAATTAAAAATTGAATGAAACCAAATAAATACTACTGAGTTGCCTCTCATTCAGCTCTTGTTTAACGTTATTAGCTTCACACCTTCACCATTGTTTGAGTGACTTATATGAAAGAAAAAATATGTCATCCTTCTTTTTCCTCTTGTTTGGTTAGGAACTCCATTAATTTGGCATAGAGAAGTCAATGTTTCAATTTTCCTTCGGTAAGCTATCATAATTTGTGCCCTCCCTTCCTACTGAACAATGAGATTCTTGTTGCAAACAAGTCTTACTTTGAATCTATAATGTCATGTAGTTTGATGGAAAATAAGAGTGGCATTTGATGGCTTCACTTGAACTCTTACCGTCTTTCTTAACATCGATGACGACATCAAGTTAATGCTTTCAACAAGACCAGACAAAATTTCTTTTATAGATAACTTCTCAATTGAGTTGAAACTTCCTGGTTCATTTTTCTTTGGAGGTAACCGTCTTTGAAAGATGACATTACAACTTCCCGTTAGGGCAGACTCTTCACTCTTCAAATTCCGCTTTTTGGAAAAAAATTTCTTTCATATATTTTGAGTAAGAAGGCATTTTCTCATCTTTAAGCAAAGAGATGTTGATTTGTAAACTAGTGATCACTTCCATAATTATTTTTTAGGAAAATGACTATCATGCTCTTCATCCTTTTCCATGGAACAACTTATCCCTCTTTAATTTATTTGTGCATCTTGGATCCTTCATCTTCTGTGGAACCTTCTTTTGTAGAACCGACTACAAATTTTCGTGAGCATCACAAATGTATTTTCTTTTGGTTCCCTTTTTGTTGAGAAGAAAATTTCATGAATTTTTGAAATTAGGGTTTTGTTCTAACATATTGATGAACGGAATGATGATTAAAATTTTTGCTATGAGCTTCAAGAATTCTTCTTGTTGTTGATCCTTTCTTTCTTTTCGTTCTTGTTGAGGTTTCTTTAGTCAATAGCTGGACTATTTTTCTTCAGTAACAATGGTAAGATTCAGATCACCCCATAGGATAGGTATTGTTATAATGACTGAATTAGTTTGTAGTAAAGTAATCCACACATTGTTACCTGAAACAACCATAAACAAAATAATACCCAAGTATCATTGTGCTATCTAAAAGTGACAGAAAATAATTACTTTTGGATTTTTAAAATTTTGACAAAAAATAAACAACCAGAAAAAATAAAAATAAGGTGTCAAGTAAAGTGAACCAGCAAAAAATGAACAATTCTTCCTTCAAAAAGAAAATAACAATTCTTTTTGCTATTTTGGAAATATTTGACTAAAAAATAGAATTAACCAAAATAAAACAAAAAACAAAAATAAATCTTTTTAGAATAGAACCAAAACAAATATAAAACAAAGATATGACTAAAAAAATATAACACAATAAAGTAACTAAAAAAAACCAATAAAACTGAAGCAAATTTTTTATTGAGGGTTTGTAACAAACAAATAAAGAAAAGATACTACTAGAAAATTAAAACTACTAACTAAAAGGAAATTAAATGTTTTTATTTGTTTTCTGAAATATGAGAAACAAAAATAAAATCTAATATCATAGAAATAAAAACAAATCAAACTATTAGAAATAAAATCCAAATCTCCCTATAAACATCGCTCAGTTGGTAGGGACAATGCATTATTATATGCAGTTGGTTCGAACCCCGACACTCTACTTATTCACTTTAAAAAGTGAATTCTAGCCATAGAGATTGTTATTTCGACTAGGAAATTTGCCAAACTTATAATTAAAGCAATGAAATGGGGAAGTTTCCAAGTTTGATTTGATTGCGTAAAGTGAATTAATTTGATTGGAGAAATAATAAAAGGGTGTTAATTCAGATTATCAACGACGATTAGGATTCTTCAAATTTATACCTCTTCGTTGGTTTTAATGCAAATACATCAATCAATTATGAACTAAGGATTATATAAAAGTGTTTAATTTCATAGGACACAATCCGTCCAAATGTCATGTTGCTCCTAATCACCCTAAAGGGCATACACGCTCTACGTACGTTAAAGGTTCGTCACTCCTCTAGGCTTTCGTACACATTGATATTGCTAAGCGAGAGAAATGTTGAAATTCCTAAATTGTCACATAAAGGAACCACATGAATCTTAGAACCGAACCACATACCTTAAAGTTATCTAATAAATAAAAGACATTAGAATAAAATTCATATGTTATGATTTTGATTAAAGCAAGAATGCAATCTAAACCCTAATATAAGTTCAATCCACGGGCTAAGTATGTCACACTCTCTACTGAAAGAACTATTTGAAAATTAAATATAAACTCATATCGTATTCCCTCCGTCTCACAATAATTGTCTCTTTACCATTTTTTATTTTTCTCAAAATAATTGTCACTTTAGAATACCAATGCAACATTTATTATTTTTTTCCCATTATTATACCCTTATTTATTGAATTTCATCCAACTTAACTACTCCACTGATTACAATTAATAAGGGTGTTTTAGTAAATGGTACTAATTTTACCATCAAAATCAACACAACTAATCATTTCCTTAATAATCGTGCATAAATCTTAAACGACTAATATTAAGAGACGGAGGGAGTAATTGAATAAACGAATTGCATTAATAAAATCCAACAAATAAAAAGAGGTTCATTTTAGAATCCTAATAAAAAAAGGTCTTTAGTTACTCATGGTAGAGGACAAAGAGCATATGTCTCATGCGCCTGAGGTGTGTGAGGCACACGCGGGGTGCGTGGCCTCAACCGTAGGTGCAGATTTTCCCTTTTTTTGTTGTTCTTTGAGTTTTTTCCTTCTCCGACTTGTTCCTGGGACAAAATTTCTGCAACTTGTTATGTATTCAAAGCCTTATTGTACCTTGGTAATCTTCACCTATATCTTCCAAAACTTCCATAAGATATCTTTCTTTCCAAATTACATGATTTGTCAATAAAAGACGGCTATGAAATTGTCTAGTTTATGGAAGAAACATAAATACACGACTCAATTGAAAACAATAAAAAAAAATCTTAAAACCATGAGTAGCTTCTCTAAAATCCTCTATAGTGACTCAAATTACCTACTAAACTGACTCCAATTTTATTACAAAAATTAAAACCATTAAATAATAGATTAACGCAAGATATCATACTAATAAAAAAAAAGTATTAATTAAATATATGTCCCTTCAAACAAAAAATATATGTACGAGGTTTGGTTTAACCCTTTGGTTCCTAGGGTAATGGAGCCTGATGATTCGAAATTCGGCCGGGAATTAAGTAAAGTCTGATCAATAACCGTTCTATCCAGGAGGAATCGAAATCTGGTTCTTCTGAGCAAAATTAGATTTGATCCGAGCAATTTTCACAAAAGGATGCAACAAATCAAATTATATTCGGCTTGAGACATGAGAGTGTGATCATCTCAAGACATCAAGTTTGAATCCCCGGTATCAATTTCAAAAGATTATTTTGGATTCTTCAAAATATATTATGTTTTGTGCAGTTCTTAACTTCTTTTTGTGCAGTTCTTACTTTTAACGAAAAAAATAGGAAGATTCATATTTTATTTTCAGGTATGTATCTTCTATAGATTTAATTTTTATTTCCGATATGTTCCAAAAAGAAAATTACGATATGATATAATCAACTCAACCCTTTCAAGATATATTAACAACATTGCTTAAAAAAAGATACATTAACATTATTTACTAAAACATAATTTAGCTTCTTCAAAAAAAAAAACATTATTTACTAAAACAAAAAGATATATCAATATTATATATCTCCAAAACAAATATTGAAATCTGAAACAAAAAAGATATATTAACATTATATATCTCAACAACATTTAAATCACCTTTCTTTCTTGAAGCACAATTATCTCGAAATTTGTTATTCAAAAAGAACAGAATTTTTATCTCTTATAGAGTTATATTTAAACCTAATCCTTGCACCACATTGATCAAAAGTCATAGCCGAAATATAGTATTTGTTATTGAACAAAACTATAAGCCAAAACAAACCAACACAAGCCATGAATCGAAGTTTCCAAAACTGCACCATGAAACAAAGAAGTTCCTTTGATTACAAGATGAAAAGAAAAGTTGATGATGTCTTTCACTCGACGAGCTTTACTCCTGGTGAGCTTGAAGTTGCTGGTATTCTTCTTTCAATGCAAAAAATTGAAGACGAGAAGAGAAGAACGTATAACAACAATGCTCATCCAGCGCCACAAATCAATATTCCTAATGTTGTTATGGAAAACATATACAACCCTTCAGATATACCGACGATTCCTGGTGTAACAAACAATGATATTCTTTTTTGTTGCAAGCCTTTTGAAAAGAAACTATACACTTCTGATTTGAAACCAGGTCAGAGTAGATTACTATTGAACAAGAATCATGTGGAAACATATTTCTTGCCCTTGTTGAAAAAAGGAGAAGATGTTCGAGAAGGAATAAACGTCGTTGTTTATGACTTGCAAGGCAACACATTCAACTTGGTGTTTAAGTATTGGAGTGAAAAAGTTTATGTCCTCACCGGTGTAGCGTGGATAGAATTCTTGAAAACACATCAATTGAAAGCGATTGAAGATCATGTTACGGTGTGGATGTTTCGCCATTCACAAACTAATGAGTTGTGTTTTGCTCTTAGTGTGAGAAGAGTGCAAACTTAAAAGGTATGAAAATTTTATGAATTATTGTAGTCTTTATTTTAATTTTTTAATTTGATAAGCTTGTAATCTATGTTTTCAGTTTTGATTTATATGCAGGATCACTTATAAGCCATTATTAATCAAGGAGTTAATTACGATGGAGATGAAAGGAAGATTTTCACAATTATTTTTTTTGAGGAAAGATTTTCACAATTATGTTTGAGTTAGTTTTAAGAGTACTTCTTTATTCTTTCAAAAAAAAAAAAAAAGAGTACTTCTTTATTTTCTGTTGCAGTTAGTTATTAGTAACAAACTCTTGTAGAGTTTGATAACAATGTGTTTTTGTTTCATGATTATTTTGATGCAATTCAACTTATTTCTTTTATCGTGAGTTTTTTTACTTGAAGGAATTTTATCGTGAGTATTTATTCTGCTTAATTATAACTTGAATTTTGTTTTTAATATGCACATTTTTTTAGAGTATTTTTAATTAATATTTTTTATTTTTTTAGAGGGTTTTTATAAGCGCTTATAACTTGTTATTAAGAGCCTGTTTGTTGTATATTTATTCTGTTTGTTATATATTTGTTACATCTTTTTTATAAACAAAAATCTAAAAATAGCTTCTCAAAAAATAAATTTTAATATAAGAGAAATAAAATAAGTGTCAAAAGTTGAAGTTATTTTGTACCAAAAAAAATATTTTATATAGTTTGTATAATAAAAAACTAAATTATTTGAAAAAAAATGATTTTCGACTAAACCCTAAACCCTAAAAAAAGATTTTTATTATGATAAACATCGCAAAATAGATTCTAATTTTTTTATAAAAGGCCAGTTTGTTATTGATTAAAATAAAAGTGATTTTGACATAAAATAATTTAGAGATTATATTGTAGAGATTTTACGAAAATTTAAAATCTATTTTGTGTTTGTTTACCCTAATAAATTTTTTTTTTTAAAAAAAAATAACTTAGTTTGTTTGGATACATACAACTATATAAAAGTGATATTTTGTTACAAAATTAATTAGTTCAATCTCTTGACTCATATTTTCTCTCTCCTAAAAAAAATCTATTTTTTGAGAATCTACTTTTAACAACTTCTCATTGGATGTTGTTTTTAGATTATTATTTTTTTTAAAACTGTAACAAACGGATGAATGCTCTAAAAAGTGATTATTATTTTTTTAAAAAGTGGTTTTTTCTTAAAAAAAAACTATGAAAACTTTTATTTTAATTCGTAACAAATGGACTCTAACCCTAACATGTTGTTTACTCAAAAAACATGCCGCATCTGAAACAGTTTGTATGAGTATTAATCTACAAAAGTACATTGACAATTTAGAATTTTGTTGGTTTTTGCCTCAAGTAGCTTTATGATTGAAATTCAACATAAGAAATAAATAAGTGGGAAATATATAGTTCGAACTTTGATAGCTCATAACAATATATACTTGCGGGGACTTGTCGTTTTAATCTATGATAGGTTATAACAATATATCAACCTCCCCCTAAAAAAACAACTTATCAATTTCGTCAAAAATAAAATAAAGTGCATGGATGAATTTTATTGATATGCTGTGTAAAGTAGTCGTTAGCACATGTTAGGAATGTTGGGAAGAAAGAATTTAAAGCGTGTATTAGTAAGTTGGTGTACATTGTCTTCTCTTTCAGCTACAGTTCAGCAGTTAACAGCGTAATCCCTGTGATAGGTCCGCAAGTGCACATAAATATTGGTTTCAGTATAAAAGATCTCGAATTCCATTGATGCCAATGTCAAGTATCGTTATCTATTGTCACATTGTTTATCTAAGGCGGTGCTAATTAGAGCCCGTTTGTTATAGCTTTTTTAAGAAAAAAAATCACTTTTTAAAAAAAATAATCACTTTTAAGAGTTTTGCATCCGTTTGTTACATATTTTTTTAAAAAAATCAGAATCTAAAAGTAATCTAAAAACAGCTTCAAATGAGAAGCTGTTAAGAACAGCTTCTCAAAAAATAGATTTTTTTTAGAGGAGAGAGAAAATATGATTTAAAAGATTGAACTAATTATGTAACAAAAAATCCCTTTTATATAGTTGTATCCAAACAAACTAGATTATTTGTTTAAAAAAAATGATTTTTATTACGGTAAACAAATGCAAAATAGATTCTGATTTTTCACAAAAAATCTCTAAAATATAATCTCTAAATTATTTTATGTCAAAATCACTTTTATTTTAATCCGTAACAAACGGGCCCTTAGTTTGATTGTGAAATTTGGAAATTAACTTGTTTTAATTATTTTTATGACGAGAGACCGGAATATAATTCGTGTCGATCGTGAATACTTGTTAAGTTATATTTTATTATTATAACATCAAAATATTTTCGCGCGTAAAAGGATTAATCTAAAGAGGCCGCTCCGCTTTCGCGTGTACGACACTGAATTTCAACTTTGTAATCTATTCAACCTCTTTCGCGCGTATGCATTACAACTTCAAAATTATGTTTGAAAAATAATCAATTTTTGCGTGAAAAGTTATTTTAAGTAGAAATTTAATTTAAAGGTTCTGTTTACTAACGCATAGTCGGAACCGTATTTTAAACTCACAGAAGCCCGCTTTCGCGTGTCCGGCTACAAGTTTAAAATAACTTTTGAAAATTAGTAATTTCTAAATTAATTAAAGAAAACGCTCTCACTGTATTTTAAAATCAATTCCTGAATCTTCTACAGACAGATATAGGTTTCACTCTTTCAAGATGAAATAAGTATCAGATTATTCCAGTTTTCACGGTAAAAATTCATCCTTAAAAATCAAAATTTTCAGACTTAAATATAATTTCTTTTCAAATTTCTAACCATGCAACTTAACAGAATACCGTTGATAGGACGTTCATCAACATTATTCCAAACTCTGTAAAAATTACTCAAACATAGTAATAATAATAAATAGATTTTTATTTATACCATTCATCATCATTGAAACAGAGAATTAAAATAAACAAAAACGTGAATCAATAGGAGCAAAGTGATGGATACTCTAAAATAAAAAGAAGGAAGCCACGGGAGGAGTGTTAAAAGCAAGCACCATTGAATGGAATAGTCACTCGTAAACCGCAGCAACAGGAGGAAATAGAACACCAGCAACAATTGAATTTGGAATTGGTAATGTAATTGAAATAAATATGATCAAGTACTGTAGAAATGTGATTGTATCAACAAGCTTTTAATAAATAGGAAAACTGAAAGCTTAAACTACAAATAAGCACTTAAAATAAGATGTTTCTAAATAACTTAATTTCTCTCTAAAAACATTCATCAGAGAGTGCTTCTGATCATGTCTCAAGAGGTGGAGAAAATGCAGGAATTGGAGGTAACTGATTCTGAATGTGGGGAAAAATCTGCATCTCAAAGCCATGATTGGGGTCAGCCGCCTGCGTGACGGTGTAATAGTCAGCCCGGCGTTGACTTTCTTATCAGATTTGTTGACTTTATGATGACTTTGAGCTTTCTTCCTTTTTTAATCATTTTTCATCATTTTGACGCGCGTGGACTTTTAATCGACATATACTTGAAATAGACACACAATACCAACATAACATTTGCAAAAATCTATAAAATCGAGATCAAAACTTGTATAAGTAGAGCTAAAGTAGTAGTGCATTTTACGTGTTATCACCTTGCACAAGACGAACAGGGACAGGTTGACAGAAACTACAAAACAAATGTGACACTTCTCATCACCATAATTGAGTCCAAATAAACATCAGAACAATTGGACTTACTCTAGCACTCCTTCGGATTCCACCACCACTCGACCCCCGGTCCGCCGGAGAAGACACCATAACAAGTCCAAAAACTTGAGTCTAGAAATTGACTCCCGATCTTGAATCAAAAGCGATTGGCCGACCAGACTACTCAAATAACAGCGATTGGATCTTGAATCAAAAACTTGAGTCTAGAAATTGACACCCCTCAACTCCCTATTACCGAAGAAAACACCATAATCAGCCAAAAAAATTTGGAACAAGACACCAAATCCCTATCGCGAATCAAAAGTGTTTGGGCCAACCAGAATCCAAAAACCAATCACTCAAGAAATCGACAGGTGTGGCAATATCCAAAACAAAATAGATCAGAATATGATTTAGCTCTAGAAAATCATCACCACCACACAAAAACTTTGATAATAATCAAAATCATTATGGCATCCTCAACCTTCTTTTGGCACCTATTAAATAGAAACCCAAAGACAAAACCATCACCACATAACACCACAAACACAAACCATCATCACAACCACCACATAACATCACAAACACTATCATCACCAACCATCTTCACAACCAACACCACAAACCAACATCACAACCACCACATAACACCACAAACACCATCACTACCAACCATCTTCGCAACCACCACCACCACAACCCATCATCACAACCACCACAAACACCATTACCACTAATAATCTTCACAACCGCCACCAGAAACCATCATCACAACCACCACATAACACCATAAAAATCATTACCACCAACCATATTCACAACCACCATACATATAGTCCTTAAAAGTCTCACGTCTTAAAACTCTCATGTCTT
The DNA here is from genome assembly GCF_051527215.1 of Medicago sativa. NCBI lineage: Eukaryota > Viridiplantae > Streptophyta > Magnoliopsida > Fabales > Fabaceae > Medicago > Medicago sativa. The sequence continues at coordinate 10,163,071 of NC_140751.1, forward strand.
AATTTACCATTTTATCAATCTTGATGTTGTCATGAAAAAGATCATTTTAACTATAAGTTAAATACCTTGTGTGGTTCTTTAAATTAGATGTTTATAACAAGTTAGTATTTAAAATTTTGTTTATAACAATAAACATTTTCTTGATGTTCTCGTGAAAAGATCACTTTAACCAGTGGCGGAGCAAGGAAAAAAAAATTATCGTTCAGGAGAATCTGAATTCATTTCTATAGTAATAGACCTGTGCGGTTCCGCACGGGTCACGTAACATTGTGGTAATCATATAAAAAATAATTACTTTGTTAATATTATAAAAAAAATTCATACATTATATATAAAAAAATATGTTAAATATTTGAATCGCGTATGTTGTAGATTTTATTTTCTTATGTACGCGAAAACAAATTTTATATACATATATAAGAAAGTCAATAAAATAGTTGTTTTTAAACTCATGACTATTTTCAAAATATCAACATCAATGTAGTGTATTTATTAAATAATTTTTTATTTTATATGCAAAAAACACTGTTCAATGTTTGCACTGCACCCGTTGAAGATTGTATGTGTTTTACCTGCAGGAAAAAAAGTTTCATGTAAATATATGAGAAAGTTGATATGATAAAATTGCGGAAACTCATTAATATTGTCAAAATATAACCATAATATAGTGTTTCTATTGAATAAATTTTTATTTTCATGAAAAACACTGTTCAATATTTGTACCGCACCCGTTGCAGATTTTATGTTCTTATATATGCATAAATAAATTTTTATGTACATATATGAGAAAATCGATATGATAAAATTTTGAAAACTCATGATTATTTTAAAAATATCAACATCAATGTAGTGTTTCTATAAAATAGTTTTTTATTTTATAGCCAAAACACTGTTTAATGTTTGCATCGCATCCGTTGCAGATTTTATGTTTTTTATCTGCAAAAACAAATTTTTATGTAAATATATGAGAAAGTTGATTTGATAAAATCGTGGAAACTCATTAATATTATCAAAATATAAATAGGGAATAACTTTTTTATTTTATATGCAAAACACCGTTCAATGTTTGCACCTTACCCATTGCAAATTTTATGTGCTTATATATATATATATATATATATATATATATTCATAAATAAATTTCTATGTACATATATGAGAAAATCGATATCATACAATTTCTGAAACTCATGACAACTTTAAAAATATCAACATCAATGAAGTATTTCTATGAAACAATTTTTTATTTTATATTTAAAATATCGATAAATATTTGCACCACATTCGTTGAAAATTTTATATGTTTATATATGCAGAAGAAAATTTTGATTTAACGATATGTTATAGTCGATATGATAAAATTTAAAAAACTGGTGACTATTTTCAAAATATCAACATCACTGTATTAGTCATGCTTGGAAGTGGTAAATATACATAGGGAATTAGTTAGGCTAGGAAGATAAATAAAAAAATATATAATAATTTTTTCAAAATGAATAAATTTGTTTTTTATTTTGTAAAATGACGATTGAATCCACAAAATTAAGAAGATTATGAGTTTAATCGAGGATAATTATGAAATTTACTCGAATAAGATTTTCTTATTTTCTTATTATTATAGTATTGGTAGTAGTAGTAAAAGTAGATAATTTGTTTATCCGTAACTTTTTTAACAAATCAATTAATTTCGTAGTTATCCATGAAAATTTGTTACAATTGTGATGACCACTATCCATAATTAATTTTAATTTTTCTAAAAAGAATTAAAATAAGTTTTTGCAAAATGACCATTATGCACATAAAATTAATGTGATCATGAGTTTTAAAGAGGACGATTACGAAATTTTGTTGTACTTCAACTTTCATATATTGTTAGTAGATAATACAATTTTTCGTCAAATTTTACTTAAAAAAAAATGAAACTAGCTTATTTTCACAACGCTTTACAGAAAAAAATTAGAGAACTCACGGCTAATAGACATAGTCCATCCCTCATTGTTATCTTCTTAAAGTAAAGAAAATTAAAATTGAGAAAACTCACCGACCACAAATTAATTTCAGCCTCCATCATCGGTTAGTAATTTAGATGTTAGATCAATGTTTTCCTTTGTACAAATTTAAATTGGTGACCTTAAACTTTGTAACCATAAGCTAACTATCCAATCCCGTGAATGTGAAAAAATATTGTGGGACATTGGGACTAGTAGCTTCATTTTTAAAGGTCAGCAGCATTTTCCTATGTAAGAATAGGTCAGCAGCATTTTCCTATGTAAGAATGTACTGCTATAAGATGGTGTAAGTGATCGAACCATTGAGCCAACAGAATGCAAAGTTTGAGTTCCCACTCTCACCTTTTTTTCATTTCTTTCGCTCATTTCCTTCTTCACAAACAAAACCCTAATTTTTTTCTTTCTCCTTTTCCTTTATTTCTCAATCGATCCTTCTCTAAGAAAATAGAGTGAACTCAAAAAAAAAAAAAAAGTAATTCAATTGTGTAATGTCTCTTCCAATACTTCTTCCAGAACTCATAGAAGACATCATATTGCGGCTTCCGGTGAAGCCTCTCGCGAGATTCAAATGTGTATCCAAACACTATAATTCACTCATTTCCGACCCTGAATTCACAAAACTTCACCTTCAAAGATTACCTAAAAATTCACACACCCTAATTAGCTTAGAGGAAAACAATACTTGGGTTATAACTCCGCACTCAGTGCGTCATTTACTCGAAAACCCGTCATCCATTACCGAAGAAGAAGACGCTAGTCGTCGTTTTAACATGAACGGGAACTATTTTTGGAACTTTTTTGTTTCAATTGGCTCTGCTAACGGATTGGTCTGTTTGATCAGTGAAAAATCACCAAAGGGTGGAAATAAAGAAATTTGTACTCAGTTCTGGAACCCTACTTTACGGTTAAGATCCCAAGACTCACCAAATTTGACTATCATGCCTCCGCCTCCTAATGATAATATGTTGTCCAATGTCCACTTTGGTTTCGGCTATGATGATTCAAGTGACACATACAAGGTTAGTAAAATTTCTATTACTAGTTATTTCGCCTTTCTATTTGAAGCGTTGCAGAGAGAGAGAGAGTTATAGGGATATGTCAACTATGTGTATCAACTAAGAACACTTGTTGATTTTGGAGTGTTGTTGTCTTGTCTATTTTCCTGTTTAAAATATTTGTTGTACGCTCATAGGAGGGTATAAGGCACTTGTATTATGAATTGCCTTAGTGATGGACTAGTACACTTCTTGTGCTTGAGCTCTAGCTATTGATTTTCAATGAATAGTTGAAGTTACAAAAAAAGTGGGACACAAAATAGACTATAAAAATAAATTATTATGGTTTAATTGCAGTTTTGGCCCTTTAAGTATCACAATCTTGCGATTTTGGCCTCAATAAAATACAATAACAAATCATCCCCTAAGTTTACCCCTTTTGCACTTTTGGCCCTCCAAACCATTTTTGACTGGGTCAATGCATACGTGGCACCCATATCACTTTATGTATTAGACTTAATTGCAGTTTTGGCCCCCAAGTATCACAATCTTGCGATTTTGACACCCTTTAAGAAAATAGAAAGTCACACGTAGCACCTCACTTTAAGTGATGTGGGTGCCACATATGCATTGACTTGATCAAAATTGGTCTGCGGGCCAAAAGTGCAAAAGAGGGTAAATTTAGGGGGCTGATTTTTTTTTTTTTTTTTCTAGTTGGCCAAAATCACAAGATTGTGATACTTGGGAGGCCAAAACTGCAATTAAGCCAATTATTATTGCACATTGGTTAAAATGGGGGATACAATTCTTTAGTTTAATCACATACTTTTAATCTTTTTGGATTAATTTCTCTATTTACTCCATTCTAGGTGGTAGCTGTGTTTTGGAATTGTATAGCACAAAAGATGGAGGCGAAAGTTCATTGCATGGGCGATAGTTCTTGGAGAAATACTCTTGCTTGCCCTGATTTTCCAATTTTAGTAAAAAGGACTATCGATAGGAGCAAAGTGATGGATACTCTAAAATAAAAAGAAGGAAGCCACGGGAGGAGTGTTATAAGCAAGCACCATTGAATGGGATAGTCACTCGTAAACCGCAGCAACAGGAGGAAATAGAACAGCAGCAACAATTGGATTTGGAATTGGTAATGTAATTGAAATAAATATGATCAAGTATACTGTAGAAATGTGATTGTATCAACAAGCTTTTAATAAATAGGAAAACTGAAAGCTTAAACTACAAATAAGCACTTAAAATAAGATGTTTCTAAATAACTTAATTTCTCTCTAAAAAAATTCATCATGTCTTAAGAGGTGGAGAAAATGCAGGAATTGGAGGTAACTGATTCTGAATGTGGGGAAAAATCAGCATCTCAAAGCCATGACTGGGGTCAGCCGCCTGCGTGACGGTCCTAATAGTCAGCCTGACGTTGATTTTCTCATCAGATTTGTTGACTTTATGATGACTTTGAACTTTCTTCCTTTTTTAATCATTTTTCATCATTTTGACGCGCGTGGACTTTTAATCGACATATACTTGAAATAGACACACAATACCAACATATCATTTGCAAAAATCTATAAAATCGAGATCAAAACTTGTGTAAGTAGAGTTAAAGTAGTAGTGCATTTTACGTGTTATCACCCTGCACAAGACGAACATGGACAGATTGACAGAAACTACAAAACAAAGGTGACACTTCTCATCACCATAATTGAGTCCAAATAAACATCCGAACAATTGGACTTACTCTAGCACTCCTTCGGATTCCACCACCACTCGACCCCCAGTCCGCCGGAGAAGACACCATAACAAGTCCAAAAACTTGAGTCTAGAAATTGACTCCCGATCTTGATTGCGATTTTACGAGTCCCGACTTTGCTATCTTACATCGATTCTACAAAAGTCCTTGAGTAAAATCCTTCGATTTTAATTGCGATTTTACGAGTCCCGATTTTGCTACTCCCTTTCGACTTGAAGTAAAGTCCCGATTTTGATAACCTTGCTTGGGAGGCCAAAACTGCATTTAAGCCAATTATCATTGCACATTGGTTAAAAAGGGGATACAATTCTTTAGTTTAATCACATACTTTTAATCTTTTTGGATTAATTTATCTATTTACTCCATTCTAGGTGGTAGCTGTGTTTTGGAATTGTATAGCACAAAAGATGGAGGCGAAAGTTCATTGCATGGGCGATAGTTCTTGGAGAAATACTCTTGCTTGCCCTGATTTTCCAATTTTAGTAAAAAGGACTATCGTTGGACCATTCGTGAATGGTAGTGTTAACTGGTTGGCACATCATAACTTAAATTATCATTTGTATGAATGGGAAAATGTTACCATCAACCAGTTATTGATTTTATCGCTTGATTTGCGAACGGAGACGTGTAAGTATATGTCGTTGCCAGATGGTACAACCGTAGTGTCCCAAGATCTACTAAACCTTGCTGTTTTGAGGGGTTGCTTGTGTTTTTATTATAACCACATGAGAACCCATTTTGTTTTGTGGGAAATGAAAGAGTTTGGAGTTCAAGAGTCTTGGACTCAGTTGGTGAATGTTAGCTATGTTGATCTTCAAATTGGTGAATTCCTTAATTGGTTGTTGTTGCCAGTGTGCCTATCCGAAAATGGAGATGTCGTGATGCTAGTTTGCGAAGAAGAGTATGATGCTATTATGTATAATCAGAAAGATGGTATTGCTGAACCTTTTGAACTTTCTAACAACCAAATTCGTTATGCTGATGAACATATGCAGAGCTTGGTTTTGCCTTGTCCTCATCCACATTAATCTCGTATGCAACAACCGTTTGTTTTTCTGGATGCATTTGGCATGATGACTATTGATGGTTCTTTAATTATGTTTTCCTTAGATAGTTTGACTATTTTGTCTGATGATTTCATTGTACTTATTGCTAGTTGTTGGATCAAATTATGTGGATTGGATGATGTTAATTATTATGAGTTAAGTTTATATTTCTCGACTTGCTATTGATTTCATTTGCTAGTTCATGGTTGAATCCTATGTTGACTGCATTAGAGAGTTTAGATGTGTTGAATATCCTACAAAGGATTTCTGGCCATATACAGTAGTATTCATTGTCAATCTTGAGTAGAACTTCAGGTTATAATTCATAACCAATTTATTAAGTGGAAGTTGGATGCAGGAGTTGGGAACAATCTTAAAAATTGTGAAATGTATGTTTTGTAGAGTTGGTTTGGTTCGAATTTAGTAAAAATATTTGCAACAATTAATTTTAAAAATCGACTATTATTTATTGGTTTAATTTTCTTCTCCTTATGAAGTTCATGCTAAACTGACCTATCCACTATGCTTTTATATACTACATGCAGTCAACAATCTCGGTCATTAATTTAAGATTGGAAGGAACAAATTACAGGGTAATCAAACAACTTTAACTCATCAATATATATGGAACAACCAAGATCCATAATGACGATGTTAATACAATAATCTGTTTTCAAATTTACAAAACAATATCATTTTCCTCAGGCCATTGTAGTGATAAAGTATTCGATAAACCCATTGTTCGGTTCAATCTCTGTCGGTCTTGGGCAGAATTTAAAGTTACAATATATATTCAATCAGTTTATCTGGTGGAAGTTGGTTGCAGCAAGGAGGGAACAACACTCATTTTAAATTGCTGCAAGTAACAATATAACATGATCTGGATTTGAACACTGATCTGCGTAATTCTCCCAATAACTTAGTTGAGAATCGATAGCTTGCTAATTTTCTTTGATGTCTGTGATTTATAGGTTTAAAGTTGAAATTTGATATTGTGCTTTCAGAATTATTATTTACTCTCTAATATATATTCAATTAGTCAAATAGTATCTTAGTTCAACTCCTAGCTTACTCACCAAGTCTCATTCTTTTATTATTCCTTCTCTTCAATTCAACAATTTAACTGGTCCTATTCCAACTGAATTAAGTGCACTTTCAAGGCATAGAATTCTTGATCTTTAAAACAATGCTATCAATGGTAGTTTTCCTTTAAGCTTCTCAAACCTATCTTCTCTTGTTTCATTGAATCTTGAAAATAATCAAATTGAAAACCATATGCCTAATGAATCTGACATGTTACACAACCTTTTTGTGCTTAACTTGATGAACAATAAAGTTCATGGTAAAATTCCATCAACAATTGGAAATATCTCAAGCATTAGTCAAATTGATTTGTCTTGGAACAAATTTGTTCGTGAAATTTCTGATTCTTTTACTAAACTAACAAATCTTAGTTCATTCAGTCTCTTACAACAATCTATCTGGTCATGTTTGATCACTACTATCCAAAAGATTCATATAAACTATAGGAACAGTAGTAATATTAACTTTCCTTCCTTCTGCATATGCAATCCCTTAATTATCATCTGGTTGCTAATTCATTCAGTTATATATTGAGAAAAAGTTATTTTGATATCACTAAAGATGTCTAACCAAATCTAGAGTACAAATATAATATGTTTGATTTTGGAGCTATAGCTTAGCTAGTTTAAAGTGGTTTTTGTTGGTTTTTACTTCTTTATTTGCATACTCCAGATTCTCTTAACTAAGTGATATTGCTGTTTTTTTGGTTTGGGATTGACTTTTAGAGGTAGGTTACTTTTCTATGATTTGTATTTGTTTGACTTGTGTTTAAGGAGTTGGAAATTCTTTAAGAAGATCAACTCCACACAACTCGTCTACGGCTTTTTTACACTGTTACACTTGTTTTGAATAGTAAGTACCAAAGTGCCATTGTTTTCAGATTAAGTACCAAAATGCCACTTTTTTTTTTTGTGACTTTGACAATCCTTCCACTAAATGCATGACATGTGTACTTGGCAAGTGGGAGAATAATTCTGTTTTGTCTTTTGTGTAGCTATTTCATTTTGTTTTCATATAGTTTTTTTATTTCTTCTTTCTTCATTCATCTAATTCCATTTTCTTTATACGTTGATTTTTTTTTAAATTTTATTAATTGTTTTGTTATAATAAAAAATGTAATTAAAGTTCCTATTTTATTTAATCATTAATTGAAGTGTTTTAATTGATTAATTAATTAAACTAAATTTTAATTAAATAATTAGTTATTTAATTAGTGATATTAAGGAAAAATGTAAAATAAAATTTGACACATAAAATATATTATAGATTACAATAATTTGACCTTCCAATACACTACTTATCAAAAGACGAAATTGGTATATAACAACAAATCAATTTCTTTGAGGAACATTAGTATTGTTAGGACATTTTTTCTTGATGTGTCCCTCATTTCGGCAGATACTACATCTCTTTGGGTGTCTACTACTCTCCCTTTGATCCATTTCAGTATGAATTCGAGCCGACTGTGGACGACCTTTAGGATCCCTCCGCATGACTGAATTGTGGCACAATTCAATTCCATCATACTTGGACAAAATACTCTATTGGAGGCATGATTATGGGTTGGATTTCGTAAGATAGTTTTTAGTGTAGATGATGATGATGATGATGATGAGTTTAGATGTGTGGTGAATGAGGGATGATGACATTTATTTATATTGGATTTGATTAAGATAACGCTGACGTCAACGTTATCTATAGATGCAATCTGATCGGCTGACTAAAATTTGGATAAGATAATGTTGACGTAAGCGCTTTCGTCAGCGTAATCCGTAATCTGGGTTCGATTGGTTGACTGAGATCTGTATAAGATAATGTTGATGTATACGATGACGTCAGCGTAATCCGTAATCTGAACTTGATTGGCTGACTGAGATTTAGATAAAATAATGTTGACGTCATCATCCGCGTCAGAGGAATTCAAAATATGATTGGTTGATTGATATTTAGATGAGATAACGCTGACAAAGACTTAATAATTTGAGCTTAATTGAAATATAATTAATTAAATAATTAATGTTTAATTAAATTTGAATTAACAATTTAATTAATATTTAGTTTAATTAATCAATCATTTATTTATACTTAAATTAAATGAAAAAAATATTAGAACACGTAATAAACAAAAAAACAAAGGAATAAAAACTAAAAAACTAAATGAAAACAAAAAGAAAAAGATATTTTACACAAAAAGACAAAACCAACTAATTTTCATCGTTATTTACCTTCTTTCTAGCCAATCACGTGTGTCCCACCATTTCTCAATTACAAAAAGAGTGGTACTATGGTACTTAATCAGAAAAGAGTGGTATTTTGGTACTTATTTTTCAAAACAGGTGTAACAGTGAAAAAAAGCCGTCTACGGCTTTTTTACACTGGCCTCTATTCTACCCAACCCGTGCACATTAATGGATATATTAATATGGGTTCTACACTTTAAAAATGGACCTCACATAGAGGGTCAAATCTTATGTTGATTTTACCCAATTAAAGAATGGGTGTTGAAAATTAAAAAGGGTACTCCACAATTGAATAAAGACAAACATGACAGTATTGTATACAAAATTCAACCATAATGAAGAAGCAGTTGGATATTAGTATACTAAACTCACTCACTACGTCACATCAAATGAAGCTTTCCTGGAAACACTAATTTGATTATTTATGATCAGTTAGGTGGAGTATTTGACAATTGAAAGGAAAATGGGAATCACTGAACTTGCATGGTTATTTCCATCAAAATACCTTAAAGCTTCATAGGTGATCCTTGTTGACTTTCTGCAAAGTAAAAGTCGTCTTATATTGAGTGTCCCATTAACAACAACCAAGCTTTATTCCACTAAGTGGGGATCGGCTACATGGATCAAATGACGCCCTAATGTTCTATCATAAACCAAATTTGGATTCAACTCATTGACCTCTAAATCTTTTCTAATGGTTTCTCTATTCACACACACGACCTCTAAATCCTTTCTAATGGTTTCTCTATTCACACACCCCTTCAAATAGTGCTATTTATCATAACATAAACCCTCAAATTAAACCAAATGAAAGCAATTCTTATACCACTTGTAGAATACATTTATCCAGTAAAGTAGATGGCGCACCACTGATAATGTGCTATTTCTATTGAACATCTGATCCATAGGCATATTAGTGAGAAAAGCTAGTAGAAAAAAGAGTTGACTGCTATAGTGCTTTCCTTGTAAACCAATTCTTACTCTTCTCAAGACTCTAACAAGGAACTTAATGGCAAGTGTTGTTGCAGAAGCGTTCCTATCAGCTTTTGTGGAGGTTTTGCTGGAAAAGATGATTTCAACCGAGTTTGTGAACTTCATTCGGAGCAAGAAACTTGACATTTCACTGTTGGAAAAGCTAAAATTAACATTGCTGAGTCTTCAAGCTGTACTGAATGATGCTGAGGAGAAACAAATCACCAATCCTGCTGTCAAGCAATGGCTGGATAACCTGCGAGATGTTGTCTTTGAAGCTGATGATTTGTTAGACAAAATCAATACCGAAGCATTAAAAAGCAAAGTGAATAAGGTGCGGAACATCCTTTCTTCAAATTTCAAACAGTCTTATGGATTGGTCAATTTTGATATTCAAAGATTATTTGAAAGATTGGAACACTTTGCACGGAAAGGACACTTGCTTGGATTGAAGGAAGGTGTTTCTTGCCATGTTTGGAATGGAACTCCTACAAGTTCTGTGTTAGATGAATCTGCTATTTATGGCAGAGATGGTGACAGAAAAAAACTTAAAGAACTTTTGCTGCATGCTAGTGATGATGGCAACAAAATAGGAGTGATTTCCATTGTGGGAATGGGAGGGTTGGGTAAAACAACTCTTGCTAAACTTCTTTACAATGATTCGGAAGTAAAGGAGAAATTTGATTTGAAAGGGTGGGCATATATCTCAAAAGATTTTGATATTGTCCGGGTCACTAAAACCCTTCTTGAATCTGTTACTTTTAAAACAGTTGATGCCAATAACATGAATACCATGCATACTGAATTTGTCACTTCAAAAATAACCGATACTAGTGACCTGAATACTCTACAAGTGCAACTACAGCAAAGTTTAATCCATAAAAGGTTTTTGCTAGTACTGGATGACATGTGGGATGGAAGCTATGTGGATTGGAACAATCTCAAAGACATCTTTAATGTTGGGGAAATGGGAAGTAAGATCATCATCACAACACGAGATGAAAGAGTTGCACTAGTCACGCAAACCTTTCTTCCTATCCACTATTTGGCACCCTTGCAAAGTGATGAATGTTGGTCTTTACTTTCAAAACATGCATTTGGAGCAAGTAACTACAGGCTTTGGTCCAATCTAGAAGTAATTGGGAAAGAAATTGCCAAAAAATGTGATGGTTTACCATTAGCCGCTGTAGCACTTGGGGGTCTTCTCCGCACCAAACTGTCACAGGATGACTGGAATGATGTACTAAAAAGTAACATTTGGAATTTGCCAAATGTTGGGGTGCAGCAGACTCTTCTATCTAGCTATCATTATCTTCCGGCTCCTTTAAAAAGATGTTTTGCTTACTGTTCAATTTTTCCAAAAAACTCCATCTTGCAAAAAAATATGGTAGTTCAGTTATGGATGGCAGAAGGCTTGGTACATAAGTCCAAAAGACAGAAAAGTTGGGAAAAAGTAGGAGAAGAATACTTTGATGAACTAGTGTCAAGGTCACTGATACATCGTCGGCATATTGATGGGGAAGAATGCTATGAAATGCATGACCTCGTCAATGATTTAGCTACAATGGTTTCATCTCCATATTGCATCAAGTTAGACGAACATGAAATAAATGATAAGGTACGTCATTTGTCATGCATTAGAAGGAAATATGACTCGTACAGTAAATTTGATAAATTATATGGACTTAAAGGTCTACGTACCTTCTTGGTCTTGCCATTACAAGAACCGGAGTGGTTAATCTATTCCATATCAGACAGGGTGGTACGCGAATTGTTGCCAGCGATGAAACAATTACGCGTGCTGTCGTTGTCAAACTACAGGAGTATCACCGAGTTGCCCAATTCTATTGGAAATTTGATATGTCTGCGTTACTTAAATCTCTCTAACACTGCGATTGAAAGGCTTCCGTCTGTAACATGCAACCTCTACAATCTGTTGACCTTGTTGTTGTTTGGTTGTTGGCGTCTTGTTGAATTGCCTGAGGACATCGTAAAATTGGTTAATCTACGCCACCTTGACATCAGAGGTACTCAATTGAAGGAGATGCCAGTGCAAATAGCCAGACTACAAAATCTTCAAACTTTGTCTGATTTTGCTATTAGCAATCATCGTGATGGATTGAAGGCTAGAGAGTTGGGAAAATTTCCGCATCTAAAGGGAAATCTTTCCATCTCAAATCTACAAAATATCACTGACCCCTTTGATGCTTTTGAAGCAAATTTGAAGACGAAAGAACAAATTGACAACTTGGAACTACAGTGGGTTATACATGGCAGCAGTGGCACTACTAGTCAAAGTTCACAAATTCAAGCACTTGTACTTGAACAACTTCAACCTTCAACAAATTTGAAGAATCTCACCATCAAAGGTTATGGTGGAACAAGCTTTCCGAATTGGTTGGGTGATTCATTATTTAGCAACATGGTCTATCTGCACATAAGTGGCTGTGATCATTGTTCTTTGCTGCCACCGCTTGGACAGCTACATGGTTTGAAAAAACTCAGTATTGCCAGTATGAAATCGGTAAAGAGTCTTGGTTCTGAATTTTATGGAAATAGTCGTTGTTCTTCGTTTCAATCATTTCCTTCCTTGGAGACTCTAGAATTTGAAGAGATGCTCGAGTGGGAGGAATGGAACTTGACTGGAGGTGAAGCAACAAAGTTTCCTAGTCTAACAAATCTGTCACTGGAAACATGTCCCAAACTCAAAGGAAACATGCCTTGCAACCTTCCTTCGCTAACTACCCTTGAGTTAAAGGCGTGTGATCTACTTCTGGAGTCAAGGCACTCAGATGATCAAATCATCCAATCGATATGGTCTCCTCTTAATTCTCTTCGGCAATTGACTTTGGTCGGCTTTCCCTCTCTAATGTCTTTTCCAAGAGACGGTCTACCCAAAACCTTACAATCTCTCACCATCCATGATTGTGAGAATTTAGAATTTCTTCCTTGTGAATCCTTGCACAATTATTCATCACTCAAGGACGTAACAATATTTTATAGTTGTAACTCAATGACATCTTTTAACTTGGGCTCTCTCCCTGTCCTAAAAAATCTTCATCTATCCGGTTGTCAAAATCTTAAATCAATTTTCATTGCAGAAGATGCCTCGCAAAGTCTCTCGTTTATTCAAAGTATCACAATTTGGCATTGTGATGAATTGGAGTCATTTTCCCTTGGTGGATTTTCCGCTCCTAATGTCGTTCATTTCGAGGTGTGTTGGTGTAAGAAGCTTCATTCACTTCCAGAACCATTTAACACCTTCCCTGACATTAAGGAATTAAGAATACTTGATCTTCCAAATCTACAACTTTTTGCCAAAGAGGGTTTTCCTATCAATTTACGGGAACTAACTGTTGGAGGGATTTTGTGCAATAGAGCTATTACCAAGTGGGGCTTAGAACGTCTCACTTGTCTCTCCGAGCTGCACATTTGGGGTGACGACATCATGAATGCGTTGATGAAAATGGAAATGCCATTGCTACCCGCTTCTGTCATTTCCATAAACATCTCTTTACTATATGACATTAAAAGTTTGGATGGAAAGTGGCTTCGCCATCTCACTTCTCTACAGAACCTTGAGTTTTCATTCTGTGACAACCTCAAGTCGTTGCCAGAACATGGAATGCCTTCCTCTCTTTCTGTGCTCAGTATTTCCCACTGTCCATTACTTGAAGCAAGTTGGCGGAGAAAGCGAGGGAAAGAGTGGCGCAAGATTGCTCTGATTCCCTGCATAGTTATCAACAGCAAAATAATCACATGAGTTTCCAGGTCAGTCTCAATAGTACTACTATCTTTCAGTTTCTCTAGATTTTGTTATCTTTTTCTATAACTAAAATTATTTTCTAAAATTATTGTTGTGTGACTTGAAAATTTGAAGTCTGATTGACTATTGACACTGTTTCACCATGCTATCAGAATTTTATAAAATCTGTGGCTAGGCTGCCACTCTTTTTTATTTAGTGTTACTGTCTCTTTGGTCTAGCTGGGCAGACATCTCCATGAATCCTCCAGCATTTCAGAAGTTGGACACTATGATTATTGTACGTTATCTTTGAAACACATAGTTGCTTTATTAAAAGACTGATTCATCTTTGTGGTGTCATTTTTTATAGGAGATACTGGACTCAATGATGCGGGGAGCACATGTGGAAGACAAAGCAAAAGATGGTGGCTTCTATAGCCTCAAGTTCCAAGAATTGGGCTTTTTCACATTGAAAGAAAGAGGTGTCTTCATCAAGGTTGCAAGGTTTCTACAACAAGTTTTCAAGGTTCTCAAAAGAGGCTATAGTGATGAATATTCAAAAGAAGTTATAGTTGTCAATGTAATACTCCAACTCAACATCACATTTTAGAAACTAATTGCACCACAGGATGGAAAATTCTTGCATGAAGATAACCAAGTATAAGTGGCTAGCCCTTTTCCAATCAATAAGTATGAAAACCACCGGTAGGGAAAGCAACTGGAACATTCCAAAGTTGAGCCAAACATTCCACAACATGGTTTTCAAACCACAGGATAACATGATCTAGGGATAATTTGTGTATTTATTCAACATACAATCAAGATACATTATATACATAAGCTAGTAAAAAGTAAGAAAGAATTTGTTCTTTCCTTAAGGAAAGGGATATTCATAGTATGGTATATGCTTTTCTTAACAAGAGAGATTTTTGCAGTGCATCTATTCTAATCCAATGTTGCACTCTGGAGATTTTGAGAAATATTTCTTGTGGAATTTCAAAAAACTTGCACTTTCAAAGAAAACGGAGACACCGCTAATTAATTAATTAAATTAATCAATTAATAAATGAATCATAGCAATAAGCCAATAAGAATAAATTGAGATTGTTGATCTGAATGGAAGAGAGGCAGAAACGTGTGTACTTGTAGCAGAGAGGTAACGGCCGTGGATGTTGATTGAGAGCTTCAAATCCATTCATGTCTGTCACTGAGGCATCTCGACGGGCATGTGCCCGACTGCACCACAATTCCCAACCAAATATTGTTGGATGCGACTTCCTCCACCCCTTGCTACAGCATCATGCGGTAGTTGTGGCCACACCATTACCATCATATGAATACACTTTCTTGGAGGAAAATGAATTTATTACTTATTCAATAGAGGGAGGAAGAAAGAACGGAAATGAAAAAGAAAGTTGGGGATTTAAATAAAATCCTCAGACCAAAACATCCCTTCCTTTATGACACAAGTGTTGTCCCTATCACACACAACAACACCTAACAGCTGCAAAAAATGCCAACTAAACAAATGTACAATACAACTCAAGAAAGAAAGTTTGATTTTAGTGGTAGAAATTAATATAGACTGACATCTGCCTGTTTAATTTTGTAAGAAACTAAAAGTAGTGTTCATTTTATCTTAGAGATTAACTTGGGTCTCAAAAAATATCCTCAATTTTAAAGACCAAAATCTTTGTAGGGGGGTTTTTAATAGATAAGAGTTTCAAAAACAATAACTTATCGATTATAATTAAGAGGCAAAAGAGGCTGCAGTTCTCAATTTCACATTTGACCAAACTAACACAACAGGATAGACAATTCTTGATGACAGAATATCAAGTACATGTGGCTCTTTTCCGATAAATAAAAATAAAAACCAATATGTTCGGCAGTAAAACAGGAAAAATTCAAAACTGTGATGCTTATATGCAAAGCATCCTACTGCAGAGAAAAAAGTTGAGCAGGCCAAGTGCGTCTCCGACCATCAGGACTTACACCAGCAGCTTCCATGGAAATGTCAATGCTGCGATGCTCAGTAGAACGGACAATGCTGACACGCAAATCAATCTTCACAGCAGGGTAGCCTTCAGTGCCAATTGTTTCCGGTTTTGTCCCGTTTTCTTCCCCAAATCCAATGGCAATGGGTTCCCGGAAAGTTAAGATTGTCTGTGACCAATGTGTTTTCGGAGTGTAAGGGGATGTTGACAGCACAGCTGGTGTATCCCGGCAGAATCTAGTTGTAAATCCAGTATCAAACCATAGGACAACTCCATAACACCAGCAACATGTTTTAGAATTTTCATTTTCTGAAGCACTCAATTTTGGTTCCAAAGAAGCTGTTGCGGTGAAATCCACTTCATGGTGCTTCATGGTAGCCAAGTCAAAGGTCTGGTAGGATAAAAATAATTTTAGCATAGTTATAGTTATTATTAATATATATACATCTAAAACTGAAGATATGAAACTTGCTAGATCCTTGGAATGATTGAAAACATACAGTTAATTATCAAAAAGGATTAGAGAATTCACAAAATAATGTCTTGCAACATATTTACATTACACAAAGGGCCCAAACCTGAAGAATAGTGGAACTGGTAACTAAATCTTGATGGTCTATGACATCAACTATAGGATATCGGGCAGCATCTATGACAAGCTCCTCCCCAATGCAAGACATGTCAAAATCACAAACGTTCTCCCAAAATGGAAGACTTGTACCTCCTTTTCCAAATCCTGCAACAAACTATAGAAGAAAAACTGGAATAAATACTATAATATAGATGTATATATAAGAAAATAAGATCACAGATAATCCCCGAACAAAATATCAGAAAAATCATTGTTATAAATCTCAGAAAAAGAGCATAGTGGCCAACCACAAAAAACGTTATAGCAAGATGTTCAATTTTTTCTTAGAGTTTATAACTGTGAGTGACTATTAAGAGAGTGAAAAATTACAATTAGAATGAGATGGAAGTCCAAATGTTGTTCAAGTGTTTTTTACTCGAAAAATTCCTAAGATACTCCAAGCTAAAAGCCACAGCCTTAAAATTCTAACGTTTTTTTTCCTTCAAATATTTGAACTCATTCTGAGATGCAGCACATAGCGTCTGCACCATCTGCTATTTTGGCTACTATACTGTCCGCAACAGCTACTACAGCAAAATGCTCTGCTACTACATGTCCTGCAGCAGCCATATGGGCTGCTCTGCTACGCTATAGTGCACTATTGAGAACACTGGTAAAAATTAAATAGTTCTAGATGGAATGAAGGCAGAGGAACTCACAATAGTTGCTGTGTCGGGAAGAATGGCACCCCCAGGCTTCAAATACCGGTCACGTGCATAAAGCACTGAGCCAAGCATGGATTCATATAGCAAGCAATATCCCATCCATTCACTTAACAATACATCAACACTGTGAGGTTGAAGTTCAACAATTTTGTCAATTTCTTCAACCATGCCATGGACCACTTCTACGACTCCTTTCTGGTTGCCATTGACTCTAGTTTCGCTTTTATTCAGTAAGAGACCGTTATTTTTGGCAACCTGAATTAAAATTTGAAGAAAAACAAAGTTAGCAAGGAACTAGACATGTAGTTAAAGAGCTGGTATAGAAGCTACTAAGCAGGAAATCTATACCTGAGATGCCACTGCTGCCATCTTGGTACTAGCCTCAACTGCAATGACCCTTGAAGCCCCTGCTTGAGCTGAAAAAAGGCTACAATATATAATAATAT
This sequence comes from Medicago sativa, assembly GCF_051527215.1. Classification (NCBI taxonomy): domain Eukaryota; kingdom Viridiplantae; phylum Streptophyta; class Magnoliopsida; order Fabales; family Fabaceae; genus Medicago; species Medicago sativa. The sequence goes on from NC_140751.1 coordinate 10,180,662, forward strand.
AAAAACGTCAGAAAGTTCAAAAGATTGAGCAATCAAATATGGAATGTGAATACATAGCCCCAAAACATTAATGTACTTCATAAATGTGTTGTACGTCATAAACATTACTTCCTAAAATCAACTAACATAAGAAATTTATATAGTAACCTATCAATTTGGGTTTGTATAGGAAAACAGGGTTACTGGCTTCTGTTACTACCATACAATAAGTCAAAACAGGGCCACTAATAAAAGCCAGAATAATACATGGGAACAGGGTTAGAGTTAGTTAGACAGTTAGTTGTCGGTTTAGTTAATTACAGTTAGAGTCTACAGGGGGATAGGTAGCTAAGTTATTACTGTGGTCTAAATAACTGGAGCAAAATAGACAAAAGGCATTCAAGAATGTAGATAAAAGAACTGAGCAAAAGCCCTGCTGTAAGGGGAATCCCTTGGACTGTAATTTTTTCTCCTGTTCTCGGTATTTTCAATAAAATTATTCATTTACTTTGATTGTTTCTATATATTTCTCAGAAACACCTTGGTTAATTTAAAACAGGATAGTTGTTTGGAAGACGAGAGCATAGTCCAATGAGGCTATAGATTAGAGACTGTTAAATGAACTAAGATTTCACAAAAGTCAAGTACGTTTCTCACCTGAGGATGCCAGTTCCACAGCCGACGTCCATAACCACAGCACCATTTAGCAGAGAGGGATTCTTCAAAATTGCTTGCCCGTAAGCATCCATTCTAGCCTACATAAAAATAGTTGTAACTTTAATAAATCAATAATAATTTGGTCAAAAAGCTTCAAATTTACAATTTTCTGAGTTACACGACCTTTATTCAAACCTGAAACCAAAAAATGAGAAGTACATTTTATACCTTATCACTTAACATCTCTCGATGGATGCCAAATGAACTGTAAGACCCAAAATAACTTTCATTAACTTTCCTAATATGTGTTGCAATGTGATTCTGAGGATTGTCGATCAAAGACCCTTCTTCTCGATTCTTATCAATTGATGAAACACATCCTCTTGAGTCCTTCCCGTTAACAAGTTCCTTATCTGAGGAACTAGGCAAGCTTGAATGATCGTCTGAAACATAAGCATCGTCATTAACTACCAATTTTTTCACGGCATCTTGATTATCACCGTAAATTGCGTCTTTCAAATCCCTCACAAGATCTTCATCCATGGTTGAAGTTTCTTCATCTTCGCCTTCTTCAAATTCACCAAAGTTGTACAGCAATGAATCATCTTGCATAAAAGGTTTTAGATATTTATCGTCGTCCCACAAAGGCTTAATCCCATTGAAGTCAGTTACATCATGCAAGTGATTCTGCAAATCATGTTTGGACTGACAAGCTAAACCACAACTCCAACATCTGCTCTCTGCCACCTGGTTATGAAAGCAGAACAAACCAACCGTTAGCAACATGTGCACGCAAACTCACAATTCCAGTCAACCGAAATTTATAATATAGTACTTCACAGTTCATAGACAACATATTATCATTTAAAAAAACAGTTTGCTAGCTGAAAATGAAAAAGGTCAGAACAAGTAAATTGGATGCAGTCAACAACAACAACCAAGCCTTATCCCACTAAGTGGGGTCGGCTACATGGATCAAATTATGACATGATGTTCTTCATAAACCATTTTTTATATTTTTCTGCTTCTAAATTCTCGTCAATTGGTAAAGAGAGTGAACTTTGTGTATGTTTGGTTTCAATTTCATGGGAGGCAAAAGTGATTCTAGAAGCCTAAAATTGATTTTGACATTTGGTTGTATCATCAAGCATCATTGCTTTTGACTCTAAAATGGATCCTAAGTTCTAACTAAGAAGCTAAGATTTAGAGCTTTTGCCTCCAAACATGATTTTGAGCCTCAAATTTTTACCCTTCAACCCACTTTCACACAAATATGCTCAAACATAAATAATTTAAAAACTTAACTCATTTTAAAGCAAAATCAATTTTATAAAATTAATCCATTCGTAACCAATTTTCACCACCTAGATAGAACCAAACACACACTTTCTATGGTTCCTATTGAATCATTCAATCCTTAAATTTATAAAGCACAAAATTAACTAACAAAAATATTCTTAATTTGCATGCTAAATGCATGTCTGGATTGACAATGAGTTTGGCAGCATCATAGTGTGCCACTGCGATTTTCGCAAAAACTACACTTAAAAATCACAATGCCACCATGATTTCACCAAAATCACTTCCAATCCAAACATACACAATAAGTATTTGTTACATCGACTCATTCAAAATCAATCTTAACTTAGAACCAAACACACACACTCTTTATAGTTCATATTGACTCATCAAATCCTTAAATTGATAAAAGCACAAAATAACCAACATAAATCCCTAAATTTGCATGCTAAGTACTTTTTATATCTAAAATTCAAAACACAACCTTCAATTTCATTTCTATTGACTCAATTTCCTAGGTCTCCAAAATCCCAATATCAAAATACACTTATTCCATTATTTTATCTCCTTCATTTTCTCGGCAATGAAACTATCCAAAATCAATTTTACATGGCTCATTAATTCATAATCAATTTTCACCACCAAGAACAAAACACACAATTTGTATGGTCCATATCAACTCATTCAAACATTAACTTAATAAAGATCAAAATAACAAAGAAAAAACCCTAAATTTGCATGATATATGCTTGCCAGGATTAACACCGAGTTTGGTGGAATCACATCTGTCACTGCTGTGATTGTTGACAAAATTATATTTTCAAACTTAGAAAAATCAGGGTGTCACCATGATTTCACCAAACTCATTCCAATCCAACATACACAAATTAATGAGCTAAAATGGATTCCACGGTGACAAAATTTACATTCATGTAAAAGTGAGTTGACCAATAAATTTTCAATTCTAGAATCAAAAGCTCCAATTTCTAGCTTCAAGTTAAAATCAATTCTGGAAGCAAAATTAATTCTACTCGAGATCAACCAAACATGTCAAAATCAATTCTACACTACACCTCTAGAATCAATTTTGGTTACTCCAAAAGTGGAACCAAACATACACTAAGTATTTGTTATATCTGAAGTTCAAAACACAACCTTCAATCCCATAATCTCAACATCAAACTCCACAAATTCTGTTGTTTTCTTTCCTTTCTTTCATTTTCACTCACTTTCTCGCAATTTCTCAACTGGTAAACATTAAAGGGCTTTTGGATTGATCTATTTGAGCTTATCTACTGGCATAAGTTTTGTGAGACTGTTTGAGAGAACATCTGAAGACATATTATGACATTTTTATAATCTTTTTTCAGTTTATTTTCATAAGTTCTCCAAGATAACCTATGAAAACAGCTTATAGCATATAGAAAAACAATTTAACTTGATTTTATCTTTCTCTATGGAAATAGCTTATGTAAGCTTATGCAAAAGCACTTATAAGTGCTTGTGCTATGGACTGCAAATAAGTTGTTTATCGAAACAGGGCCTAAAACCAACTAAAAAATGTGTGACTAGTTTTAATCACTTATGGTCTGTTTGAATTGGCTTATTTTCGAGCTTATGCAACACAGCTTACACAAATAAATAAGTTTTTATGTATTATTCATAAGCTTATCAAGGTAGTTTGTGAAAAAACAGCATGTGAACACTGAACATACATTTTTCGTCAATGAGAACATATGAATTAACATAAAAGCTTATTTATTTGCATAAGCTATTTCTCATAAGCTCGAAAATAAGTCAATTCAAACCGTCTTAAGTGTTTGTGCTATAAGCTGTTTATCCAAACAGGGTCTAAAACCAACTAAAACCAACAAATAAGCATCAAAATCACTTTTTTTATAATCCGTAACAAATGGGTTTCTCTTCTTTCTCACAATTTCTCAACAACGAAACATAAAATACAAAAACTATCAAAAGGGTTACTTAGTTACCTTGGAACGAATATAGTTAATGAGCTTAAACGAAGCATAGAAATCCAAGTTGAGAGAATTTCTAACAGCATGAAAATCGAAATGATGAAGAGAAGCACAATGTTGGAACAAGGAAATGCAGGAACTGAAATTGGAATCACAGAAGAGACAGATGAATTCAGAATCTGAATCTCCTTCGTTTTCTTCCCAATCGTCCCATTGTTGTTCTTCTTCGTCTTCGTCTTCGTCTTCTTCGTCGTGTTCTTGTTCAACTGTGTATGGTGCTTTTTCCTCTTTTTCGCTTTGGTTGGTTTTGGAAGGCATGGTTGCGAGTGTGAAGAAGGTTAAACCCTTCACAAACCCTAAAAATTGAGAGCTATATATATCTTTTTCTCTAGGTGTCCTTTTTGGTTGCCGGGTTTCGAACCGAGTTATTTCAGATTGAAGAGAGAAAACTTTCAATCAAGTAACTTCTCGTGAGATAGGCTCTCGGTGTCCTTTGTCGTTAACCTTTCGATTCTCAAAGGTAAAAGACTCTAGTGATTTAAAACTCAGTGACTAAAGTTAAGTTAAAAAAATTATTTCACTCAGAGATGAATGGATAGGCTTTTTCGTTCTTCAATTTGTAATTGTATGTATCAGTCAAGTTCGTTATTAAATTATTAGAAATAGATAGAACGTCCCTAAATTTTATAAACATCGATCAATTTTGTCCCTCCGTCAAGTCTCACTGTTAACGGTGATGACGTGTGATGTTAAGCGTTGACGTGAATTGTCAACTCATATGTCTTGTATTCATGGATGAAATTGATCGAAACATTTGAATTTTTTATAGAAAAACAATCCAATTGTAAATAAGCTTCCATTTTTGTACATCCGAAATATATTCAATTAAATCATTTAAATTGTCAAAATTCTAACGGTCTGTTTGATGCACATGATAGGTTGTAAACATGGTAGGATAAGAAACTGGATAAGGATATGATATGATAATGAACGGATAAACTCTTATCATATCATGTGTTTGGTGCACACATAATATGAAAAACAGACATCATTGTTTTCTTCTATCAGATGTTTGGTGCACTCTTTTTTCTTACACCGATAAGATATATTCTAGAAAAATACAAACTTCTAACTAAAGGTGAAGTTTCTTTCACTACAAAACTAAGACCGACTTTTTTTAATGTTTTGGTTATTTGCACTCATTTCTCATATATTTCCTTATTCATTTTTGAATTCATATAACAAAATTTAACAACAATGAATCACTCACACGCCACTCTGTAATGAATTTCTTAAACTGTATAAATATTTTATTTTTTTTTGGTAACATCCAACTGCATAATTTAAGTGGTTGCAAATCAAACACAATGATCAAAGAATTTCATCTATATATATGAAGTGTATGAGGAGGGAATGCAAGCACGCACATGACAACATCAAATCTTGATCTTATTTACACACAAATTCGACTCTTTTAAAGTAGGTAATTTATTTTAAATAAAATTGAAAAAATACTGGTCGATATTTCAATACGTTTCTAACGTCCATGTGATTGATATCAATAGTTGATTAAAATAAACTGCTTACTTTAAACCATCAAAATCTCATACAAAGATTACTTTATCCGATTCTACGCAGTTAGGAGAAACTCGGCTTTCACGTTGTTGGAACATCGGTGACCATTTGATCAAAATTGGACGATCTAAAATATGAAGTGTTTATTTTTATAATTCAAAATACCCAACTTGAATCTAGATCATCCGATTTAGATTGAACGATCACCGACATTCCAAAGACGTGAACGCGGAGAATCCCTTACTGCGGTGTATCGGATCCCTTATCTCCTATTCTCTACTTTATATGTATATCTATATCTATATTATATACATGTATGTATACATTTCACGATATATCTATATCATATCAAAACTCAAAAAATCATATTGAAGTTGTCCATTTAATGGCTCCACTGAGGATCTCAAATTGTAATCATCTTCAAGTTTCATCCAAGTAGAGTAATCAGGCATAAAACCTTCACTAGAATTATTATCACTACTCCATTGTTGAATTGAATTTGTTTGTTGATTTTGAACATCATCAACATGAACAAAATCATTAACTTCCACAAACATATCAGCAACATTGGAGTCTTGACCTGTGAGCTCTTGTACAAGTGCTCTAAAATTTGAAGCACTAGTCTTCACTTTCATAGGACTTGAAATATATGTAACTTTTACCTCTTTTTTGTTCTTTTTGCTCTGCTTTTTTCCCTTCATCACATGGTTGTTAACACCAAGCATGTTTATCTCACTTTTCATCATCATAAAAAAACAAAAAAAGAACAAGAGATTCAAAATATTAGTGTTTTTGATTGTTTGATGAATATGTGATATTATGATTAAAAAGTACAACTTGGCTAAGTATTTATATGAAAGGAATGAGAGAAAAGGATGATGCAAAGTCAAGGTGAATTTCCTAGAATCTATTATTATATGGTTTATTGAAAGAAATGAAAGAGAGAAAAAGTGGTGTTGATGATGGAAAAGGAAGCTGGCTAGAAACTGCGCAGATTAAGAAGTTTCTATTGGTAATGATTTAGAGAGCGCCCTTAACTAATTAAGTATATATATGATGATATTTTGGTGACACCTATATTTTTTAATATTAGTGGTTTTGGTTCAATGAATGTTTTGGTCCCTAGCGCAGCCATACATGACTTGGAATCTAAAATCTAGATGTCCATTTTGCCAATAGGATATAGTGTTGTTTATTTATTTTTGTATAAAATTTACATAAAAAAATTTAAAGTTTTCCATTTTCCACTTAAGTTTTTAGAAGATAGAGGAAATAAAAATAGTTAATGAAAACTCATACATATTAATGGATGAGTCAAAATTCAAATTTCGATTATGGTGTTCGACCGAACAATTTTCTCATTTTTGTGAGTTGAGCTATAACTTGTTAACTGTTTATTTTTATTTTTTATTTTTTGGTACAAAAGCGGGTCTGAGGCCCATGTTAACTATTTATTTTACTAATAAGTAAATGATGTTATCTGTATATATTTTGTGAGATAACATGATTTTGGGTTAAATTTTTATTTTCAATTATTGTACCTTCCATTTATATTTCTAAATATAATTTTATCGTTTGTATATTATTATTTAAATCTTTAATTAAAAAGTTAGTTAAATCTCATTATAATAAAAACAAATTGGACTAATGGTCATAATGATATTAATCTTCTTAACGCTGATGGTCATAATGATATTACTGAATATTTTAGCAGATACAGATCAATACATATTTTTTGTGCTAACACTTGAATTTCTAAAGAAAATGACTTTAGTAATGCAGAGTTCGACTTAGAGACAAATATAGTTTGAGATTGTTTAATCGAGGAATCAAATTCCGGTTCTCTCAACAATTACTCATCAAATTTAGATTAATGCTTAATTCTAATCGTCTACATGTAGTTTTTTTAAAACAAAACTACCACTTATATTGATGAATCACGTCAAAAACAACATCAGAAACTATATAGTTTGAGGTTTTCTCTCTGATGCCGAGTCTCAAACTGTGTTTCTCAAGATTATAGAGAGAAACTCTTAACCAAATAACCTTTCAAAGACAGACGTTTGGGATTTTTTCTAACCAAACATTATTGGGCTCCCGTAAAGCAAACCGAGGCGGCAAGCTTTATTTTAAATTAATCTCTTAATTAGTGAGTAATTTACGTAATCTATTGTTATCGTTGATTTCATATCGGTAATAATAATGTGGTTATAGGTACATCTCTCCTTGACATCGTTCACAAAATTTTCAACAATCACCATTGATTAGTTTTTGTTTTTTCCTCTTTAACCTTGTCTTTTACCAACGGAATCAATGTTCCCATGAAGCGTGGTGGCACTGGCTTGTAATCTAGATGACAGGTGAGGATTGACGTTGGTAGTGTAAAGATAACCCAATATGAACAAAACGCAACATCTTGTTTTATCCTATATTCTAGTCAATTGTCAAATTTATTGAATTAAAACCAACAAAATTTTCTTTGGAGAAAATTGTGTTGAGTAGGTTGGCAAGTTTCATAACAAACAAAAACAATGCACTAACAAGAAACAACTAGAACAAAAACAATGCAGTAATAACAACAACAAACTATTAATTTTCTCACGTCAAGCATAGAGAACTAGTTAAAATATTCTATTCTTTCATGTAATACCACAAAAACAAAAACAATGCATCCAACAACATTGCAAAAAGAACCGTTGAACATTAGTTAAAATAGTTCAAAAATAATTTCAGCCATCAACAGGGACGGATCCAGACTTTAGGTGCATGTGGAGCTAAAATTTCAAATAAATAATACTCCCTTCGTCCCATAATAACTGAACCATTTGCAAAAAAAAAAGTCCTAAAATAACTGAGTCATTTCATTTTTCAATACAATATTAATTTCTTTTTTTCCCTTTATAACTCTAATTAATACTACTTTCATCATTCTAATTCAATACTCCCTCCGTCCTAAATTATAAGCAAAAAAAACTCATTTTTTTGTCCAAATTATAAGAAAAAAGATCAATTTTTATCATATTTAATTATGTTTTTTCAAAACATTATATTTTCCAAGGAAAAATTAAATGCAAAGTGCATTCAATTTGCTCTCTTTTTCGTTTTCTCTATAATCAACTACCAATGAAAATTGTTTTTACACCTTCCTATAAAACTTATTTCAAAGATAACACAAAAAAACTATGTTACAAACTACTATGTTTTAGTTTTCTTAATAAGTGTGATTTTTTTTGTTGCTTATAATATGGGACCGAGGGAGTATATTCCACTTTACATTTATGATAGTGGAAAATACACCAATACTTAACAAGTGCACTTAAAACTATTTTTCTTTCTCCTTCATTTATACATTGTTCTTAATACATGTGAAATGAGCTTTTGGCTCAGTTAATCCGGGACGGATGGAGTAATACAAACTATTTTTTTTAATCCACAAATATTATTACCTTATTGTTTGATACAATACGTTACAATGAAAATAATCACATATCCATTTGTTGAAAATGAGATAAAATGACATCATTGCTAATTGTTAATAGAACATCTCTTAGCCACTGATTACCCATTTTATTACATATGTTACTCTTCCCAACTTTCATAGCTAAAAAAACACGTTCAACACTTGCAGTTGCTACCGTGCGTGTGTGTTATATGTGTTTTATCTATTAAAAATAAAAAAAAATAGGGAAAAACATGTGGAGCTATAGTCCCATATAGCTCCAACATGCATCCGTCCCTAGCCATCAAAGACATTTCTCGGACGAGTAGCGGATTATGTTGTTTTTTTAAGATGTTTTGTGATACTTTCTAAAATTGACAAGCACACTGTCAACCACGACGTTCTCAGGATAAAAGAGTCTAGTTATAACTGTATCAGAGTCCTACTACGCTATATGATTCATTCTAACAAGACAACCTTAAATATGATACAATGACTACTCTAATGTGGTGCCAAGACCTCTCTAGTATGGTACAACGACCACTCTAACTTTTGAAGGAACGACTCAAAGGAATTGTGGTTCAATGACCACTCTAAGAAAAAAACCGAAGAAACTAAATATCTGAAAAGGGACTAGGTCTGGTTTTACTAGTGTGACTTTTAGTCTCTAACTCTATCTTTGACATCAAGACACAATCTTTTCTTATGTCTATTCTCAAAAAGTCCGTGCATTAAAGGCCCTGCATGTCAATCCCGATTCAATGAACGCTCTAGAGATTTTTCTAGAATTCGATAGAAAGCAGCCCCACTTTCACATTCACAAAGGTGTGGTTATCAAGAGAACTCATGTAGTTAGCTACTTCGTTCTATATAGAGTATAGATCGAGTTTCTATTATCGGATCCTCTTATTGCTTCAGGAATCGTGTCTCGTATGATATATTATAACATGTTCACCTCATAATTTCACAATTTGTTATTACTCATTTAACTATTTATTAGGATCTCAGTCATTTAGGTCAGATTATCATCATAAGAGATTGACGTTTTCATAAACAATAATCCCATTTTAATCGATGTGTTATGAAATTTCTCTCTAACTAATTCTTTCGTTAGTAAATCATATACTTCCAATAACTGTGATAAGCTGTAATTAAAAATGTCATTACCTAAATTAGCTGTCCATAAACAAAACACGTTTCGCACATTCAATCAAACGATTGACTAAGATAAAACAAACCCCTCTCAAAATTCCACACTACACCATAAATCAGTCTACACCATGCTCAAATATAAGGTTTAGTTTCTCTTAAACCAACTCAACACAAAATTCATATATTTAATTAAGGATCTCTCTAGGTAGGAGCACTTCGGTAAAAATCTTGAATTCTCAAATTATTTTTCAAAAGAAGTTAACTTACGAAATTGGTTTTTTTTTTCTTCTCAAAAAGTTCCAAATACTCCATTTGAATATAGACATTAAATTCTAGGGTTTCCAAGACTTATAACAAAAGAAATCTTCTTCCAAAATGAATTTCTCAAAAGTTGAACATTTTCTTGTAATCTCCTTTGTTTTTACAATATTTTTCAGAAACATCTAGTAAGCACAAAATTCAATACAGTTATTTTTTATTCAGCAAAACATCCCCAGATTGTCAAAAAGTTTGATTCCTTTTCAAACTTTAAGGAGTTTATGCTACTTTTATCAAAATACAGCAACATTAAGAAAAAAAATCAACACATCTCTTTTTTTTTGGAAGGAAAAATCAACACATCTCTTATTTATTTCCAAGACGTCAATAATAAAACAATTCATAAAATGGTCAATATAATAATTCATAGAATTTCTTCAACTTCTTTTTAACTAGAGATAAATTTAAAATGAATTAAATTGAAACTTATATTTTAAGGACACTTTTTAAAATTGGACTTATACTTAAGGGCATGGTACATAGTAGATATGATAACTTATTTCAAAGTTTAAACAATAGTTGATAAAATAAAAAGATTGAATATACCGAAGATGATTGTTGCTAAAAATTTACTATTGCAAAACTATATAGTTTTTCGGATTTTTTTTTAACAAGTATTAGAGTTTCTAACTCCTTTAATGCTATTTTTTTTACTACATTTTTTTTTTGTTGAGGTTTTTTGGTGATCCCTTTTTGATTATGTATAATCGAGTTCAACATTTTGTTTGTACGAATGTGCACATATTTAGATAAGTAGGGAAACCTCAACACCTATTTCAGCTGAAACCAAGCTTCCAACAAAGAAATGTTTAATTTACCCTAATATGTGGGTTAATTGAACAAAAAATGCATCACGTATAGTGCAAATTTTTTCCATGAATGGCAAAAGTTTTAGTCAATGGACGATTCTCTACCAAAGTCACGAGGTTAGAAATTAGAAAATAAAAATAAACTGAACTTGACGCATAATTTGGAAGGTGCTACGAAAGTAGATAACATAATGTGATGTCTCTCTATGTTGTGGCACATAGCCCTAAATCAAGCCAAAAAGATCAATTTATTCAATTCAATGATATTGTTATGTACGTAACTTGGCAGCCACGGGTAGTGTGTTATTACTTGTTGGTCATTTGAAGAATAATGCGACAAAAACTTAGTCTAGAACTAGTAATATCCATAGAATATGGAAAAAAAAGTCATACACGTGCAATAGTAAATTCAATGTTCAAAATTTGTCAAATAATAATAATTTTTTAAATTAGGAAAAAAAAAATATGTTCACAAAATTGACATAACTTAATAGGTAAGCATCACCCACCAAGATCTAATTGCTGACGAGGGGCATCTCAAATTGAGGTCAATGTGTATGTACTAAAGAGAAACGAGGTCTTTTCTTGATTTAGGAGAGTCGCTATGGTTAAGAAAAAAAATAGTAATTACACAAATGATTATCATTATTTGGTTATCTCTCACAAATATGAAACAAAGATCCATTATAATTGGATATTGGGTAGAAGTTCAAACTCAGACACTCCATTTATTTATTTATTATGATGAATTTTTAGTCATTAAACTACTTGACAAAAATACTATTGAATATTAATTGCACAAATGATCAATATTGTTATCTCACAAATAACCGTCGACATCCACAGATGAAACTCCCCGTTATGTGGTAAGTGAGTTTAGAAGTAGTATCAATATTTCTTTTGTCTTTAATTATACGTATTTATTGTTCTTTTATATATTAAAAAAAGGTGGAAGTGTATTTAAGGTGTTCATTTTGTGGGAAGATCTTTAAAAAGTATCATTTGTATTTCTTTCAAGGTAAGATGCTTATAATATTTCATTACTTAATGTGTTCAATACATTCTGATGTTTCTATTAAAATTTGGAAACTAGCTGAGAATGTGGCCGCCTTAGCTAATTGATGTAGTATTAAAAGTAGGTATATTTTTGTATCGTCTCCTCAAGGACTAGTGCGATATTTTAAGGTGTTCAACAATTAATATTGTTCTAAAATATAGAATTTCAATGTGTTTTGTTTCATAAGCTAGAAAACGATGTGTAAATGGTACGAGAGTTAACAGAAAAATGAGTATGTTGAGATTAAACTTCATCAACCTATTTCACATGTATTCTTATGATTAGTTTTGCAGAATCTAGTTATCACTCGATATTCTCACGTATTGTTCAACAAACATTATTTACGTCTAAATAAGATTGCGGGTTCAATCGTATCGGTTAATCGACTATTTCTCGGCCTATTAACCAATATGATAGCATTGAGATTCAATACTTTTAGTGAATATTAAACCCAAATCTATTTCTAGAATTTAGTGTTCAATAGATATTATCCTAACTTAGATTCAAAAGGTATTTTTCAATAACAATTCAAATCCATAAGATTAAAAGCATAGAAAGCAAGAATAACATCAATATCATGAGATAATAGAATCACACAATATCATAATTAAAAGGAATACATACTAGTAAAGAAGATTACATTTAATCCGGAATACATACTAGTAAAGAAGATTACATTTAATCCCAACAAAAAGAGTTTAGCTACTCATTGTCATGATAACCTTACAAAGATGAGAAGAAAAGATATGGAATGACATCAAACCTTGATTTCTCAATGAATCTTGCGAATCCACCTCCAATCTTTGTTACATCCTTGTCCTTTAATGATGTCTCTGTGTTTCCCCTGTTTTTATCTCTCTAAAATGACATAATAATCAACTGGAAATGACTTAGAGCTATTTATACCCTTTCTGAAAAGTGTCTGCTCGTCGTGGCCACGCTAGGCTCGCTGTAGCGAGTGAAGCTTTCCTCACCAGTAGGTTTCTGCCACATCTGCAAAATGACCTCAAACCGCCTTAGCTCGTTGTGGCGAGCTCATGCTCGCTCTACCACGCCCTTTTTTTTCTTCTGATTTTCCATGCTTTCTGACTTGCTTCGCTATGACTCCGTTGCAGGCTCGCCGTGGCCACGGTGACAACATCTGATTTTCTAGCTTAGCCACAGATTGGTGGCTTAGCCACGATGACAGCATCTGATTTTCTTCGCTTTCTTTGATCTTTAAGTCATTTGGCAAGCAAATTCCTACATAATTGGTTGGTATTAGACATAAAAAAAAAACATAAAGTAGCATTTATCTATTACTTTGGAGCTTTTCATGAGATAACTTGTAAAACAAGTAATTAAAGTGCCTAAAATGTATATGATATTTAACTGATTTCTGGCACTTATCACTAATCTATGAGTTGCCTCACTTGCTTGTCTCCTCACAAATTCAACACTAGAGTTGACATAATATTGTTCAAAGATAGTTTTACCATTATGAATAATAATCTCAAACTTTGTAACATCCCGACGCGCAGATGAAAAACTATTCACCACTTTTTTGGCATTAAGCTCAAAATCGATAGATCCCAAGTGTAATTGATGAACCAATTCTAAAGTTGATAACATTCCAAGAGCTTCGCCAGCATGTACCTCACAGACTGGGGTAAACCATTCAGATTTAGCCAAAACAAAAATGCATGTATCATCCCTTATACAAACTCTTATTCCTACTCTATTAGAAAGTTGGGAGAAAGAAACATCAATATCACACTTAAATCTTCCTTCAGCTAGTTTGATCCATTTAATATTTCCTTCTTATCACGGTTGTGCACAAGATGTATTATAAATCCTCTGTGCATGTTGCCTATATGAAACAGAGCTTTTGCTCTCTCAACAACATAAAATTGAACATCAATTACCTCGTTCCACACTCTGTTGTTTCTTTGTTTCCAGATACTCCACAACACACAACAAAATAAAGCTACATCTTCCTTAAATAAATTGTGTAATGCTTTGAAGATAATATTCTTGCTATCAATATCTTGTTGCAGCAAAATAGAAATAGAAGAAAAGAAAGGCAAATAAGCTTCCTGTCTTCATTCTTATAAACTCTCAAATACCTTCTGTAGAAATTCTCAATTGGTTTTAAGTTTTTAAAGTGTAGTTGAGTGAAAGAAGAGCGTAAAGTCGTGCATAACTTAGCAAGAAAAGTTGTAAGCCTGCTGAGGCTAAGAGAATATATGTGGTAAACGTTCCAAGGCAACATAAATGTAAGGTACATGAGGTAAGAAGGCTGTCTCAAGCATCACAGTGGAAAGTCCCACATAGGCTGGGGACGAGGATAATTTTTGTGTGTTCCATCTTTCTATCCTTATACTCTTTATTTACAGTGTACACCTCACACACAAAATTATTAAACATTTATATCCTGATTTATACTAAACGTTCATAACCTTTTGAAGTTAACTATAACATTGATCCTTCAAGTTTCAACTTGAGAAGTATTTTGAAAGTGTATGATTAATTTTAAAAAGGTCACAATTCAAACATTCTCTTTCTGGTGACTATTTTATCTACTTCATATGTCAGGTGTTCCACTCTCTCCTTTCTACTATTACTCTATGAGAATTCATATTTATACAAACATTTTGTATAACTTTTGGGAAAACCTTTTTTTCCACTTCTTTTGCGACAAACAATAGTGAGAGGGAAATAATTGTCCTGAAAGTTGTCTAAAAACTATTGTACAAATTTAATTTCTCTTACTCTATATATCTTTCTATTTATAATTATTTTCTCATCTTTCCCTACTTTCAATTTTTCTCGCAGGTTTTCCATTCTCTCCTCTCTACTATTACTCTATGAGAAAAGAAATTTATAAAACTATTTTGAGATAACTTTTGGGACAACCTTCTTCTTTTCACTTCTTTTGTGTGACAAAAACAATTCATTTGTGTGTGTGTGTGTGTGTGTGTGTATTTCTATTTATAATTATTTTCTCTTCTTTCCCTACTCTTAATTTTTTTTCTCAACTCTCTCTTTTGTCACTCTAAGCTTTTCCTCTCTTTCTCATCTTCATATCTCTCTCTCTCTCTCTCTCTCTCTCTCTCTCTCATGTTTTCTTTTAATATTCTTTTTCTAATCTTCCACCCACTATTTTATTCACTTGTCTATTTTTTTCCCTTTCTCCTTCACATGCCCTCATTTCTTATCTCCCCCTCCCTCTCATATTACTATATCTATCACATTCATCAATAGCTCGATAACTTATTTTTTTCCTTTTTCATTTTTCTTTCTTTTCTTCCTCTATCATCCTTTTATCTCTCTAGTATTGATCTCTCTTCTCCTCTTTCTTCTTTCTTTCACTCTCTCTCATTTTGCTCTCATGAAAATGAAAAATGAAAAATGAAGAGAGTGAAAAATGAAGGTGAAAAGGAAGAAAAACGAGAAATAAATAAGAAAAATATAAAAAAAACAAAATAAAAAAGGAGAGAAACACACATACAGAGAGATATGAAAAAGTGAATCTCAAAAATAAAATAAAGAGATAAAGATTAAAAGAGAGAATAAAATAATTTTGACAGACGATAAATATAAATTTTTTGAAAATACGTTTTGAGCTTCAAGTTTTTCCATGCCTTAGATTAGGATATCACCCATTTATTCTAGATTATTTTTAATAAAAAATAAAACATTTGTAATACATCTCCGTGAGCTTGGCTCAATTGGTAGGGATATTGCAAATTATACGCAGGGGCCGGTGTTAAAAACCCTGACACTCCACTTCTCCGCAATTTAATTGTGTGAGCTCTAGCCATTAGGCTGCTTGACAAAAAAAAACATTTATAATACAGTCCCATATTTTCTCTTTATTGCAGACTCCAAAATGCCACAGGGAAAAAAAGATCACTGGTTAGTTCATGCTTCATTATACAACAAAATGAATTTTGTCAAAAAAAAAAAATAACAAAATGAAGTTTCACTTTTTTTTATTGGTGATGTTTTTATTTTGGGTGAAAGATCCATGGTGACTAACTGGTGATTGATTTTTCATTTTTAAACTGGCCACAATAATTCCGTTAAAAAAAAAGTTATGAAAGTTTAAAAATTAATTAACCAAAGTAGCGTATATGTTTGGAAAATTTGGCCTAAAATGATAAATAAAATTAAAAAAATTTGCTTTCATTGAGAGTTGAACTCAAGACCTCCCGCTTACTAAACGGGTGCTCTAACCAACTGAGCTATGAAAGCTGCTTGTTGATTTTTTGGATCAAACGTATAAATACGACAACTTTTCAAGCATTTTTTAATTTCCGTAGAAGAATCGATGAAAATTGTTTACTGGAAATGAAGAACTAATAGAGAAAGCATGATATATGTGCTTGGTAATTGGTATGACCAAATACCATAAATCATCCTCTATGGTCTCATCACTAAAACATCAACCTCCTCCAAGCCATGAAATCTACCAACAATCTGGATTTCACGGTTAATATTTCATTGGACAAAAAAAAAAAAAAATTCCAAACATGATTTGATAGGTCTTTCATAAATTTTTTGTAGTTTTTATTTAGAGAATATGAACCATAATTATTTAGTGTAAATTCGTTTTACACTGATGTTCAATATGTATGTTTTTAATTTTTCTCAAAAAAAAAGTATGTTTTTAATTAGATTAGCAAGCCGTTCGTTATTGTTATGAACTTTCTTACACATATTAAAGTTTGGGTCATGTTAACTTGTGCCCTAAGGGCACAAGTTAAGGTTCTAAAAAAAGAATTAAAACATGTGTGTTGTATTGAAAAAATAAGTTTTTAACTTTCCAAGACATTGAATGCACAATCTTCAAAAATAAGTTTCTACATTTGGCTTTTAAACTTGTGCCTTAAGGGCACAAGTTAACCTTTCCCTTAAAGTTTTAGGGGGGATGTATTGGATTAGGATTCTATGAGATTTTAAAAGACTTTTTAATTATGAAAAAGTCTTATGGTATTCAATCAAGACTTTTTGCAACTTAAAAGAAGTCTTGTGGTATTCAATCAAGACTCTTTGTCATTTTAAAAAAGTCTTGAGGTATTCAATCAAGACTTTTCATCACTTAAAAAAAGTCTCATGGTATTCAAAATCATTCAAATTTCGAAGGATTGTTTAATAAATTGGATTTTGATGGATTTTGTAGTGTAATTTTAACAAGAAAAAGTCTTTCATAAAAAGATGAGATTTCTTGGGATTGTTTTTCATTTAAAAGTTACTATCTCTTTCTTCTCCCTTCTCTCTCTCCCCTCCCTCCCTCTCTCCTTTCTCTCTTCGTCTCTCTATCTCTCCATTCTCTCTCTCTCTCTCTCTCTCTCTCTCTCTCTCCCTCCTCTCTTAGAAAAACTCAAACGACTTCTCTAATTTCAAACACAAAATGAGGGCTGACACAATATTTTTTTCTGAAAGATTTGTAAGGGCTGTCATAATAATTTTAAATATGTACAATTGAATTTTGTGGGAATAACATTTTTAACAAATAAAAAATGTGTATGGAGAATAATGTGTTGAGAGTGTTTTTTAGTCCCTTAAAATCTTATAAAATCCATAAAATCCTTAAAATTTTAAAATCAATAGTAAAAGAATTTTTTATTGGTTTTTCTTTATTCAAATGCTAGAATTTATTTGTTCATTATTTTTATCATTCACGCTTGTAAGTTTGTTCTTTTTTCCCCTAAAATTCATTGAATCCTTTAAAATTTTAAAATCCCATAAAATCCTTTGAAATCCTTAAAAGTCAGTGTGATAAATCCATTAAAATCTTGAGTGTATAAAGTCTTTTACATAAAAAGTCTTTTAAAATCTCACAGAATCAATACAATCTCACACAGTCTATTAAAATCTTAAAGACTTTTTTTTTATTAAAATAGTCTTTTAAAATCCTAATCCAATACACCCCCCTTAATTTCCCTCATTGAAGCTTCAAGCATTTTTGATGTATCTTGTACAGTTTTCCTTTTTTATTTAAATATATATATATATATATATATATTGTCATTAAAAAAAAACTATACATTTGTCAAAATAAAATAGAAAACACATTTTTATGACCCGAGGTCCTTTCATATATTCCCTTAGAGTAAAAAAGTCTTTATGTGTAATAAAATTAAAAGAATTTTTTACCACTAAACTATTTGACAAAAAATAAAAAAGAATTGAAGGGAGAAGAATAAAAAAATGAAAACAAACAATTAAAAGCTCACGGTGTTTTAGTCATACTACAACTTGAGGGGGAATGTTGAATATTTTTTGTTTATTATGATAGATTTAGCTTCCTCATTTTCTGATTTTCTCTTGTATATAAGTTTGGACAACCTCGTTGTAAAATACAAGTTAACCATTCTATTTTATTCAATTAATTAAAAAATCGAAGTAGTTTAAATTTGAAGTAATCACACGTCAATACCATGTTCGGCACTGACATGTGTTGGATACGGAACACACCTTCAATATGAAGTGTTGGTGTGCTACACAAACCATCAAAATAAAATTATCGTAAATGTAGTTGCAATCAATCCTTGAAAACTCTTATATTTACATCAGTCATTGAGCTGACAAACTATCACAATGAAGTTCTGAAAACTAAATGGGGAAAAAGTAAACAAATGTTTGAAACTCAATTGATTATATCATCAAAATCCACATGTTTCTTGCTTTCTGCAAGGAGTACCTTCAAGTATTGTCAGCAAACTCCGCAGGTTGAATTCAACCTTCTTTGGACTTATACAATCATCTTGGTCGCTATCAAGTTCACCATCATATTCTAAATTGGAGTTAATGCTGAATTCACCATCAGCAGCGTAACTAGTCTCGAGATGGCTGCCGTGATAGCTGCCTGGGACATCATAGCCACCACCACTAAACCCAGGACTCGACTTTTCTGTAGCATAGTTCACTCGTACCTTCCGACCATAAAAGATCCTGTGACAACACAATTTTAGATGCTACGAGAAACATAGCCAACATTTTGAGTTTTGCAAAGAGCAGCAAAATGAGTTGATCGAAACAAACAGCAAAAATGAGTTATGGTGAAATTGTAATACAAACTGTCGTATAAAATTTTGGCCAAATATCTCTCGAGGTTCTTTAAGTTAGAGTAGTATAGTTAAACTAATAAATAATACCTGGTTTTTCATGGCCTTAATGGCTAGATTCATGGTCTGAAGGGCAGCAGATGCCTCCTCTGTCGTTGCAAAAGTTACGAAACCAAAACCTCGAGGCCTTCCTGTTTCATGATCTCTGATAATCTTTGCTGGAGGAACATTAAAAACAGCTACAATTGTAAACTAATTCTAACAAAAGAGAGGAACAAAGAACAAAACAAGGTACACCCACACAAGAAACAATAGCTTTTAAGAGTACACAGGTATAAATAAGTGACCTTTACTTTCAATAAAAAATTTCATTTTATCTAAACAAAGTAACCACTCAATCAAATCATATATAAAATTAAGGGTAAATATACTTTAACCCCCGTCATTTGAGTGCATTCGGGTTTACACCCTGTAAAAAGTCGAAGATTCTTCTCTTTTAGACCTTCGTAACATCAAATTACAAGATTAAATGTACTATTGTTCTCTGTCATTTGTGCGAATCTAGTTTACGAACAAAAAATTACAAGGGTAAACTGAAATTCGCTCAAATGACAGTGGACAAAATTACATTTGGCTCACTATGTTAGATTGAGAGACAATTTAAAAGTGCAAAAAGTAAATTACCATCAAGAACTTCCCCATAGCGAGCAAAATGTTTTCGGAGACTGGTTTCATCAGTATTATATGAAATACCTGCATTTTGATTGAAACTCGAAAAATTATAGCCACATTCCATTTAGAAATAGAAATATGAACATGATAAATTACTAATATACCTCCTACAAAAAGATTTGCAGATGACATTGATCTAGTTGCTTGAAATACCGACATAGATAAATCATGATTGACAGCAGAATTCTTGAGTAGCTTCCCCGTTTTACGAAATAACGCCATTGCTCAAAGCTTAAAAATATCAAGCCACGGAAAATTAGTACTCCGTCTCAAATTAGGTGTCGTTTGAGTTTTTACATGGTGTTATTAACTATAAAACACGGACACTCCTCATATTAAGCGTATCCCGGTGCCGTACACATCTGGACACGTGTCGTGTCCGACACTTGTAGTTACTTATGTGATTTGAGATTTTTTCAAATTATTAGCTGTGTCGGCGTGTCAGTGTCCGTGTCGTGTCCAGTGTCCGTATTATACTATATGAAGTAAAGATTCAATAGTAAAGCAAACTTGTTTATTTTGGGCACACGGATTGGTCCTAACTCAGAAAGTTTGAGTGTCAAGCTTTCTACTTTGTTAGTCGCCTACACATGTGAGAAGAGGGATGATGAAGAGAACTAACCAGGGAGGGGAGAGAAGGAGAAAGCGACAGCGAGGTGGATGCGGCGGAGTTGGGTGCTCTACGGCGGCCCGATTAGGATTAGTAGGGCAGAGAGGGAGATGAGAAGTGGGGTTGTTTTTACTTTTTATACCCGCGCTTGGCATATATATGTAAAAAATTCATATTTTATCGAATATTTTATGATACTCGATACACATACTTATTATAAGATACTTCACAGATACGTATCTTATCTTGGAAAGAAAATGAAGGGTAAAAAGTGAGGTTGTGTTGTCAAAATTCAACGAAGATGTATGCGATTCAATTTAAGATATGAAACGGTATAATTGTTTTTCAATTAACCAAATTGAAAATTATGGTTTTGGTGGATGAATGTAACAAGATAGAGGAGATTTGATAAATCAATATTAAAAACTCTGTTTTGAATTTTTTTTTTGATGCATTTGTTGATATCATAATATATGAACGAAAATCGAATATGATATATATATAATAAAAATTCATATTTTTTATTTTATCACATGTATTATTTTTTGGCAAAATGTGACCTTTACGAGTATATAGTTATGAAGAGTAATCAATGTTTTTTTTTTTTCCTAGTATTTTGACATGTATATAAGTTTTAGTATGAAATTTTTGTTAACGTATCTTATCGTATCACATCTTAAATTTTATAAATTTTGTGTATCCACGTATCCATATCGTACCTGCATCTATACTACATACATATCCTTTTTAATAAAAAAATAAGTAACCAACAAAAGAAAATACGATGATATAGGAGATGATATACATATCCTTTTTAAAGCCATCTCTTTGTCTTTTGATGGATTGCCTTTCTTTTTCTCATGTTGTCAAGGAAACTCATTTTGTTATATGGAAGATGACAGATGATGGAGTTCAAGAGTCTTGGACTCAATTACTTAAGATAAATCTTCAAATTATAAATTATAACTTGGTGAAAAAAATTTGCTTCTCGGTGGTTGACATTGCACCTTTCAAAAAATTATAATGCACTTGTATTGGCAAACGATTCTGAAGAACTGCCATTTGTTTATATTTTGAGAGATGATAGTGTAGAGAGAACTAGAATTATCAATGGTTAACGCTGGTGGCACTATATCAAGAACTATTCTGAAAGCTTGGTTTTGTGTCATTGAAAGTAAGTTCCTCTTCGACGATTTATTTGAATTTCCGTTAATTCTTGTATGTTGTTTGATCTTTTATTTTTATTATTTTCGACGGTGGAAATTGGGGAGTTTAGAGGGTTCAAATTTAATGAGAATATAAATTTTGACATTATTCAATATGCCGATGGTACTATTTTGGTAGGAGAATGAACTTGGGACAACTTGTGGAGTATATAAACAATATTAAGAAGCTTTGGAATGGTATCCGAGTTGAAGGTGAAATTCTTCAAAAGCAAACTAAATGGTTTGAATTTGAATGGTTCTTTAATGGAAGCAGCGTCAAGTTTCCTTGCTTGCAACGTTGATAGTGTGCCTTTCCGGTTCCTTGGCGTTTCGTTAGGTGCTAATCCAAGAAGATATGCAACATGGACTCCGGTGATCGAGTCAATGAAGAAGAGACTATATGGGTGGAGACTCGTCATTTAGCATTGGAGGTAGATTGGTCTTGTTAATTATCACAGTGTTGAGTAGCATACCATTATAGTATTTTTCTTTTTATTTAAGGCACATAGGAAGGTGATTGGAGAATTGACTCAAATCCGAAGAAGGTATTTACGGGGAGGAGACTCAGAGGGCAGAAGGATAAATTGGGTAAGTTGAGATAAAGTGTGTCTATCAAAAGACGAATAAGGTCTTGGAGCAAACGATTTACAATTGTTCAATTTATCTCTATTTAACAAATGGGTTTGGAGATGTTTGTCGGATGAGAATGCAATCTGGTTGAATTTAATTAAATTTATGTACAGATTTGTGGCGACTAAATTGCTTAGTTCGGAAGATGAAAGTGGTAGAAGGATGGACTCGATTTGGTGGCGAGATTTGTGAACAACTGGAAGGGATTTTGAAGGTGAATCAAGAAACTGGTTTAGAAATACGATTGGAAGAAATGTAGGAAGTGGGGAAAATACTGCATTTTAGAAGGAATTGTGGCTAGGGTATCATGTTTCTCCCATGAATATCCTGATTTATTTGTGCTTGTACTGATAAGAACGTTTCAGTAGCGCAAAAAGAATCAGTGATGGAAGTTCTCATGATTGGAATTGGAATTGGCTTCGAGACCTGAATCAGAATGAACGTTTGGAGGTGAAATATTTGGTGTCGAAACTTTATGGCGTGGATCTGCAGACCGGCGTGAAAGATAGGTTCAGCTAGAGATTTGAGGACGGCACATGATTCACTGTCAGAGGGTGTTACCAGTTGTGCAGCCTGCGGTTGCATGATGATTTCAACGACGATTTACTTACAGAAGTGCAAAGATTGCGGATTAATACTAAAATACCGTCGAAGATATGCGTATTCGGATTGAGATTACTCAAAGACAAGTTGCCAACGCAAGTTGAATTGTGGAGTCGATGTGTTATCAATGATATACACGAATAATGTTGTATTTTTTGCAGAGAAAGAATCATTTGATTTTATTTATATGCTTTTTCATGATAATGATGCTGCTATAGAATCTAATTTTTCATATACATTCACTGTGTCACATGTAGTACAGAATGTTATTCATGGCACATCATTGTTGAATCATATATAATAGGCAAAATACAAGTCCTTTAGTTGATTATTATGCAACTTCTTACTTGTTTAGTTGTGTTTTGCTATTTCACTTTCCAATCTAACACAAGTCATTTTTTAATTATAGATCTGCAATCTCAACTTCAAAGACATCAAGGTTATTGATAGTACATGTTTGGATGAGGAATCAATCTAACACAAGTCATTTTTTAATTATAGATCTGCAATCTCAACTTCAAAGACATCAAGGTTATTGATAGTACATGGTTGGATGAGGAATGATAAGAAGAAAGAGGCTTATTGTAGCCTACAATTGTTTTAGTTATAGCACTCATTTTCGGAGAAAATTATTGCTCTTTTAGGTTAACTTTTAGGATTATGTTCAACAGCTCAACTCTTTGTTGAATTTCAAGTTGACTCTTTTATATGCAATTTAAGTGCACTTTTATAGGACCATTTGGGTATGATAAGAATAGTAAATGTGTGTAGTATTTCACCTGCTGTTAAGAATTTTTACATTAAAATTAACAAGTGTATAAAGAAATATTAGCATGATCTAAATTCCCAACATCTTAATGTGTAAATTCGTACCTTAAGAATTTTGCCACGAGTCTCAAGTGTTTGAACCATCTTTTTTCTACTCATAAAATCTTAAACATATGCTTAAAATAATTAATTCAAAGAACTGAACTAAAAGCCATCTGGGATTTTGAACCAACAAAATCTACATTATCGTGCTGTCAAGCTCCATAGAACCCTTAATCGTATTACCAAGTTGAACATCGAATGAATTATTTAGGTCCTCAAAGACCTCTTTATACAACTATTCAATCAAAACAAATATTAACCAACTGATTGGTTATATAACATTTTGACAAAAAAAGGCATAAAACTGAAGCACCTACAACTAATTCCTTCTAGAATCAACCCTTTAAATGATTTCAGTACAAAACCATGTGAAAAACAACAGACTTCAGAGGAGGAACATTTAGGAGTTCACGTAAGCCAAAAAATTTGATCACTGATATTTTTTTTGATCATGCTTGAAATTGGTCAGGTCAGATTGCGACACCAGCTTTTGGTTCGGATGCAGAAACATCAGCAAACACAGGGTGGAGGACATGACCTTCTTTAGGTTCAACATGCACCCACTTGCGACCAGTCAGCTTGTTGCGTTCAAACTTCACCCATCCCTCTTTCAAAGCAAAAAGAGTATGATCTTTCCCCAGTCCAACATAGTTTCCAGGATGAAAACGAGTACCACGTTGCCTAACAATGATGTTTCCAGGTATTACCCTCTGCATGATAACAAAAATAAGAAAAGAGTCTCTTCATGAGTGAACAAAATGATGTTTCCAGGTATTACCCTCTGCATGATAACAAAAATAAGAAAAGAGTCTCTTCATGAGTGAACAAAATGAATCATGTTCAGAAATTCCAGGTTCGGTACTCTCCCACTAATTGCATGTCGTAAACTTGAAGCATAAATCTCTTACCTCTCCACCAAATTTCTTCACTCCAAGGTTCTTAGGTTTTGAATCGCGTCCATTTTTTGTGGACCCAGCTGTCTTTTTGGTAGCCCAACGGCGGAACACCAAACTCAACCCCTCTCCAGAAACATCTAAAATAATGAATTTTAAAGATCATTAGTCTAGCTTGCTTTAGAAAGTCATGATACAAATAGCCAATATAGGATCATGAAGGTATACCAGCAGTGCTTCTGTAGACAGGAACATTTGTCACGAGTTCCTTGATATTCAATCTTCTGCACAACGATGATGCAAAATTCATGCTGTTTTTCGGTGATAATGACAATCCCTGAAACACAAAATAGTATAATAGTGTTGGAAAAAAAATCAAATACTCAGAAAGCTTATCAATGATGTACTTTCAAACAACATATAGAAGCAATTGTGGTCATGGCAGTTCATTCACCCGTGATCATTACAGGGTATTTCTATATTTAATAAGACCATAAATTATAATAAAGATAAGATATCTTATAAAAATAAAATAATAAAGGTTATTTTTAAAAAATAAAAACCATTCATGAACATTAACCTTGAATGCTATCAATAAATTCTACAGCAAAAGGCAAAAGCTCCTCAGACTTGGAAAGTTATGAAAAAAATGGCTAACCCACAACTGCCACTGTTGAAACCAATGAAGCAAATGATTGAGCCAATCATACCATCCAAAGAAATGGAAAATACCAAAAAGTTCAAATCCATATCTAATAACATTGATTCATTGGCTAGCAACAATGTAAAATGAGTGATGGGAAAAAATATTAACAAATACTTGAAGCATTCATTGATGCTCTAGTATGTACATCAAAGACAAGCTAAGGCCATTGGATCAGAGACAACCATATATTACTCAAAAATAATTGACCGAGGGAGAGACTTGAGTGTGAAAGTACATCCAAGTTAAAAAATGCCAATTTCGGTAGACTTGTCCGTACAGAGCAAAAGTTCTAAATCCCTTGACAAGCTTATGCAAATATATAAGCTCTTAGGTTAATTCATAAGTTCTCACTAACAAAAAAGTATATCTTCATAAGCTGTTTTTTCATAAACTACTTTGACAAGCTTATGAACAAAACATAAAAGCTTATTTTGACAAGCTTATGAACAAAACATAAAAGCTTATTTATTTTCATAAGCTGTTTTACATAAGCTAAAAAATAAGCCAATCCAAATGGGCCCTATGTCTTAGACATTAAAAAATCAGGTACATTCCCAATTCTCCTACTACTATACATCCTCTCTCACAGCCTCGTGCCAATCTGATAACATAAGATTTGTTTATAGAAGGCACATTATTATAAGTTCTTTTCATTCTGAACATATTTTGTTTCACTCACTATTTATCAAAACAATAAAAGAATATTTCTTTCACTCACTATCTTCTAGAAGCCTTAATATATTTTGGTACTCTACCATGGCTAAAGAATATTTCTAGGTCTTCCTCTGCCTCTAATGAAATTGATTTGATTATCCTCCATCTGATCTACTCTCCTTACTATAGAATCTACAAGTCTTCTCTCTGCATGCCAAAACCACCTAAGCCAAGTTTCTATTATTTTTTCTACAATAAGTGCTACCCTAACTCTCTCTAGGCCCCGTTTGGTTTGAGCTTATGAAAAATAGCTTATGGAAATAAATAAGCATTTATTTTAATTTATAAGCTCTCACTAAGGAAAACCGTATCTTCATAAAACTGTTTTTTCATAGACTACCTTAAAAACTTATAAATAATACATAAAAACTTATTTATTTGCATAAGCTGTTTTATATAAGCTCTAAAATAAGCTAATCCAAAGGGGCCCCTAATGTTACCACATGTCATTTACACTAACAATGCATAAAAAACCAAACAGCAAAAGTAACAAAACTCTTTTAGAAACAGATCAAGCTTTAGAAAAACCCACGTTCAATTTTGAAACTATAACAACCATATAACAGTTATCTGAATAGACACAAAGTAACTAATTAATCAATCAAAATGATAGAGAGAAAAAAAGAGTACATAGATACGTAGCTTAGAAAAATAGTATATGACGCACATTTTGAAGTAAAAGCCGCTGTGGCATTTTATCAAACAGATATTGTGCACAAGATGCAAATTAGGGAAGATAAGACTAATAATAAAAAAATTAGGGAAGATGCAAATTGAACAGTGTAGAATGAAAGTGAAAGCAGCAAATTGATATTTGAAGAGTTAGGGTTTATAGCAGAAGAGGGAATCTAGATTTGATGTAAAACCATAAAATTGATGAAATGAACCTTTTAATACACAAAAGAGATGAATGAAGAATGATGATAAAGAGAGGTTACCGATGAGAGAAGAGGAAGAAAGCGACGGTGACGAAAAGATGGACGCGGCGGTGTTAGCTGTTCTCCGGCGAGGGAGGAACTGATTTTCTGGAAATAAGGAAGTGGGTGAAATTCTATAGCTATTATTACTATTTATAATTTCTTTTTTTTATTGATGAATATAATGTCATTTTTTAAGATAAAAAATTAATGGATTAAATATGTCTTTGGTCCTTATAAAATTAAGACTTTTTAAGTTTAGTCCCTACTTAATTTTAATAGTGATTTTAGTCCCGGTGTTAAGAACATTACTTAAAATATATGGGGAATTTCGATCAACAATTGTACATCTCTTCCATGCTGCATATCTCTATTTTGGGGCATTTCGATCTTGAGAGAAATGGGTCACAAATTTAAATATACGGGGATTTCAATTTTGAGAGAAAAATGGGTCACGAATTTAAACTTCATCTTTAATGCTTCATCTTTAATGCATGTAAATGGAACACAAATCTATGGTGGTTCATCATTATGTTGTTGTTTGGAGAAGGAAAATTTTAGATATTGATGTTTTTAAATTCTGGATGTATTGTTTTAATTTATGGGTTTCGCTTTCTGGAAAATTTAGAGAAGGAAGTGTTAAAAATCATTTTACTTGTGGCTTTAAACAACAATGGTTTCAATTTGCAACCTAGAAATTGCCTCTCGAGAACAATGATAAGAAAGAGACAAGAACAATGATGGTATAGTTTTTTCCTTTTAAGTTTTGATATATTTTTTCTGGGTTGGTTGAAGGTGAAGATGAGTTGAAAAAGAAGATGTTGTGTTTTCTTCGATCGAAGATGAAGATTAGATTTTTTTTTTTTAAATTTTGAGTTTAATTTATTTCCTTTTTAAAAAAATAAAAAATTGCTGATGTGGACTTGCCATGTGGTCGCTTAATGGCCACATCATCATTGTTTGACAGTGTTGTATGAAAAAGGGTAACATTGTAAACATTGTATAACTTAAATGACCAATTTAAAACTTAAAGGACTAATCGGAGATTTTTATGAAACTTAAAGGACTCATAGAGGTATTTTGGCCTTTTTTTTTTAAATGGTGTGCCAAAATCTACTCTTTAGTTTATCTTGGTTTTTAACTTATTTTGCGAAATTGTCAATGAATAAAAATTAAACTAAATGTTTGAAACTAAAATTGTATCAAATGTTGATCAACTTTCAAATTATCAAACACAACAATGAAATTTAATTTTTTTTTTTTTAATATAGACGATATGATATTAATTCACGAGATCATGGAAATATACATCAGAGATTGCTAATGGTACCTCCTCCATCCAAACCAAATTTGGCTCAGTATGGGCTAGGTGGGCCAACTTTTCAACAACCTTATTGTTATCTCTATGGATGAAACAAAAATTACACTAGATTAAAACTAACATTTTAAAATCATCTATACCACACACATTATAGATAATGTAGGACAAGAGATGCATAAAAATAATCAAGAACAAACTATTATAAACATTGAAATTTAATACAGTCATTTAGATGGAGAAAGAAAAGTCATTATAATTTAATTATGTAACAAATATAGCAGTATGCATTATACAAGTTAATTTACAATGGGGCACCATCGCACCATGGAAAGCAAGATATTTGATCAAATCGTAGATATTAAAAACCCCAAATCAAGAAATAAAATAAATCGTAGATATTAAAAACAGAAGATTTAACAAATGGATCATGATGCTTTAAGATTCAAAGCAAAATTGCAATTTAACATCATCCATAGACAAAATTGACATGCTTAATTAAATTTGTGGATGCAAAAACGGTAAACCACAAACATGAAAACGGTGAAAATATTGAATCAATTTCAAACCACAAGACATGGAGCAAAAATACCTATGTATTTTCAACAAATGTGAACGCACGAATATTCACTCAAATTAAACTTTTGATTCTACATAATCACAATTAGATGGTATCAGTTCTAAATTTTTAACCAATAACCTATTTGATATATAATCATTAGTGTTTAAAAATAAAAATGTACCAATGATTCAAGTGTCAACCAAGTGTTCTCCAAATCAGCTAGGAAATTTTTTTATAGAAAACTTTTTATGGTATGACACTTATTGAATAACTAGTGTAACACCCATGCGTTCGCACGGGTTAACATATCTTTTATCGAACAATATAATTAGATTTGTACAAAATAAAAGTTATGAAAACAAAATTCAAAATGATTTAACAACATTAACAACAAAATAAGGTTAAAAAACATGACATGCAACTTACAAAATAAGAGTTACAAATTACACTACACCATCAATATGAAATCAAGATATTCAAAGTGTTTTGACATAAAGTTTCAAAGCCTAGTAATAATTAATAATGAAAATTAAATCTTAGTTGATCGGTTGGATTCAACTCATTGAATAAAATACATGCACTATTAAAGACTGATATGCACCAAACGAAAAAAGAAAAAAAAAAGACACATGACTTAAAACACTTCATAGTGCAAAAATACATCGTTCATAGTGATTTGAAATACTACAGATATTAAAAACATGACACACAATTTATAAAATAAGAATTAACAATTTCACTACACAATCTATTCGGAATTAAGAAATGTTGCCATCCCTTCGCCAATAAAATAAGGTAGGTTTAAGTTAATGATTTAAAACCAAATTCAAGTAAAAAAAACAAATACTATTTAAATTGTTTTTATTATTTTCAATGGGAAATTTTTTTTAGATAAATTTTTGGAGATAAATTTCTGAGGGTAAGTATTTTGAAAATTAAGTGATATGAGCTATGGGCTTGAAGTTATTTTATTAAACTCAATAAAAATTCAATTTTTAATATCAAGTTGTATTTATTTCAAGCTCTAAAGAGCTTTAAGTGTTGTAAAATAGTTGATGCGTGCAGCTGAAAAATATTGAAGGCAAACATCCTATATTTTTAGGCTTTTTTTTTCAAGGAAAAAAAAAAGAGATACAATGAAACAAAATATGAACTCAATAAAATATTCTTAAAAAAAATATTATGTGGACATCCCCCTATAAAATCCATAGGCTCTTCTCATAGGTTTAATGTGGGACACTCCCTATAAAAATTTTGAGTTGAATTTTTTATTCAACTTTAATTCTAGACCATTCATTTGATAAAAAAAATTAATAAACAATGACATGGAATTTTCTTATAAGCTTATTTTTTATTGGTATATATAAGGTTTTTGATATCAATATAACCAAGAAAAAGATTAATAAATTCTTTTCACTTTAAATAATTGGACAAACAACACTAACT
The DNA here is from genome assembly GCF_051527215.1 of Medicago sativa. Classification (NCBI taxonomy): domain Eukaryota; kingdom Viridiplantae; phylum Streptophyta; class Magnoliopsida; order Fabales; family Fabaceae; genus Medicago; species Medicago sativa. Next base: position 10,211,181 of record NC_140751.1, read on the forward strand.
TTTTTTTAGTGTAAATATGTATTTTAAATTCTAAAACAAGGGACAAAACCTAATAAAAAAAAATCTAAATATGTACCTTCAATCTTCAACAGATCATGAAGTATAAGCAAAAATGAATATATCATGAAACCAAAATATGAAAATTGTAACAAAATTCAACATTTAAATATGAAGCATATGCATGGCAGTGATGTGAATCATGAAACAAAAACAAAAACAAATGGTCAAAAACCCCAAATCAAGAAATAACATAAATAGTAGATATTAAAAACAGAAAATCTAACCTTTAGATCTGTAACATACGCAGAGTAGAGATGTGAATCATGAAACAAGAAACAAAAGCAAATGGTCAGAAACCCTAAATCGAGAAAAAAATTAGAAAAAAATGATAAACATTAAAAGCAGAAGATATGACCTTTGATTTGAGTGTAGTTACACATAGAGAGTCAACAAGATGAATGAAAGATCGAGATTTGGATTCAAAATTGTTGGTGAATGTGAGACTTAGTGTTACCAGAGATTGAGTGAGTCGTGAGGGTTAGATGTGGTGGTGAGTGCGAGTTAAACAACGACGACGACTGAGTGTTCTACAATTGTGTTCGTGACTCAGTGTGAGATAGAGCTTCAAGACCAACCTCCATGTTTTTGTTAGTGAAGTGAGAGAATGTGAGGAGGCAAGACAACAAGACTAAGTTTGAGTGAATCAACGAGGTTATGCAAACCCTAAAAATCAAAACGCAAGCGTTTAACTTCAAAACGACATCGCTTGATATACCATGCAGGTTTGGTTATCCGCAATCTAAATCTTTCCACCTGAACTTGCCTACATTAACCCGACCTAAACCGAAATTTCAACTTGATGACCCGTGACCTGTTTGTATCCGCCCGTTTCGATCTTTTCGGTTACTCGTAGATTGAATCGGGTCGTGGATTTATCTCCAACTCTATTTAAGACTTCGACATCAAGTTTTTATCTATAAAAAAAACCATTTAATCAAAGTCTTTTAAGTGAGAATCAACCTACTTTTACTTGATTTTGACTTAAACCAATTAGGGTTTAAATATTCAATCACTGATGAAGAAAGCCTTTCCCACCACCAACCACCGCACCGCCACCCAGCACAGCTCTTATCTCCGCCGTCAACCACCGTGGCCAGCTGACCATCATCGGAACCCCAGATTCCAGTCCAACCACTTCCATGATCGCCCCCACCTCCCCAATTTCATCATCAACCTCCGCCTCACCCACCGCCGTGAGCTCCGCCGTGAAGAGATCAAAACCCTGATCGCCGATTGCAATCCAAATCCGGAAAAATTCTCATTTCCACCAAACGAAAGCATCGCTGCTTCTCTCAATTTCAACAACCCAACAGACGCGATCAACGCCGTCGTTTGGTTCTGGGAATCACGTTTATCAGAATGCCGTCACGATTTATCACCGGAGTTCATCTCGATGATCTCCGGCATTTCCAAACACGGAGACGAACTCGACGTTCGTCTCCGAAGCGTATTCATTAACCATGTGAAGGAATTAATGGAAGGAAAAGAAATAAACCGTTGGATAAATGAATGGGATCGTTTATCAAAAGAAATTAATCAAGTTAATAGCTTATTAAGTAAACCTTTCCCAATTAGGGTTCAAGAAGAAAATCTTGATAGAAAAAAAATGCTTGATGGTGAACAAAATTTGGTTGAGAAAAGATTAAAGGAATTTGAATATGCTATGGAGAATATTTTGATGTATTTAGAAGAAAATAATAATGATGATGATGATGATGTTAATGTGATTAGGTTTGGTGAAAGATTTGATTGGGAGAAGATTTGTAATTTCATTGTTAGGGAAAGGAGGAGACTTGAAGAAGGTTTGCCTATTTATGCTTATAGGAAGGAAATTCTTCACCAAATATATCATCAACAGGTACCCTATAATTTTTCTATGGTACTATGTACATACAAGCTTGAAAAAGTAGTAATTTGTTGAGATGATACATGGTCATTTTAGTGTGTAATTGTGTACTATGAAGCACAGACACTCATTTGATTATGCGTGTCGCAATGGACACGACACATATAATTACACCGAAGAGGAATGCTAACAACACACACTCTCCTTGATCGGTTAAAATTCACATAGTTCCCATCAAATTATGTAGGTCCCATATAAATTTGGTGGGTCAAATGTGAATTTCAACTGATCAAAGAGAGTGTGTTGAAAAATGTGTGTTAAAATGTGTATGCTAGCATAAATAAGTTGTTAAAATGTGTAAAAATGTGTTAAAATGTGTAAGCTGTTTTGAATAAGTTGTTTTGCATAAATATGTTGTTTTGCATAAATAAGTTGTTTTGAATAAGTTGTTTTTTAAAATGAAATCGTAATAAGCTGTTTTGCATAAATAAGCTGTTTTGAATAAGCTGTTTTTTAAAATAAGATCGTAGTAAGCTGTTAAGAAAAAAATTATAATATGGGGCTTTATTAGGCCCACAAATAAATAGATTTTATAGTGGGCTTGGCCCCAAATAATTCTTTTCAATTAGGGGGCTTTAATTTAGTGGGCTTGGTGGGGGCTTTTTTAAGTGGGCTTTGAAATTTGGGGCTCTATTGACACCTCTAGCCTAGCATTTCTCTTACACCGAATTATGTGATTTTCTCAAATTATTAGCGGTGTTGCTTCATAGAATGTGTAAGAAATTTGTTAAGGATGTCTTTGATTCACAAAACAATGAACATGGGACAGAGAGGACAGTACTAAACTATGAATTGTACTGTGTATAGATAGAGATAATATTTTTTATTTTGGAACATAAAAAAGTTATTTTGCTATTTTTTGATAGTTTGTTGTCTAGAAAAAATTGTCCCATGGTCTAGTACGGACGACAAAATTCATGTTTATGTCATGTCCCTTGTTACCTGATTTGTCCAGTTCGGTGACTAGTTCCTAAATCAAAAAGGGCACAGAGAAAAAGTTGTCAAGTTCAGTCCACTGATTTTTAGTAGATCAAACACACCCTAAATGTATCAAAATTATCAACGCGTTCTCAAGTGTCTTTTTAGTTAGTCATGTTGGTCCTTTTGTTAGCGTCACATGTGTTTACTTGTTAGTCAATTTCGTCCATAAAATTACAAAAAAAGAGATACATAATAATGTATTTGCACATTTGATACATTGAAGGTCCAAAATAGTCCTTTCTCAGGCAAATACTAACATTAACATAAGGAACATGGTAATAAACTAAATGATATATAAATATTATCATGAAGTTCATGCATTTAATTCCTTGAAATTTATGCATTCTATTTTTAGTTTCTTATATGAATCCACTTAGTAGGACAATGCTTGTTGTTGCTGTTGTATATGCCCAGTTTTGAAAGGTTTGATAAGTCATCATTGGGGTAGGTCAATCATGAATGAACTCAAAAAGTAATATATAATTGAATCCTTTTGAGTCGACTTAATTTGGCATGAAAGACTACTTTAAAATTAAAGCTAAAAATAAGAGAGGTGTAGTAGGTTGGTAATTTTATCTGGAAGAGATGCAAGTTTTACAAGTTTGAAACTTTAATTTTGCTCTTTGCCGATTGATACTATTAATTATGTTGATATTCATAGATCTTGTTGTTTTTGTTCATCTGATTAGTGTATGTATGTACAGATAACAGTGTTGATTGGAGAGACAGGTTCTGGGAAGAGTACTCAGTTAGTGCAGTTTCTTGCTGATTCGGGCGTTGGGGCCAATGAGTCAATTGTGTGCACTCAGCCTCGCAGGATTGCTGCAAAATCATTGGCTGAAAGGGTCCGGGAAGAAAGTGGTGGATGTTATGAAGACAGTTCAATCAAGTGTTATTCTTCATTTTCATCTTGGAACAAGTTCGATTCCAGGATAATCTTCATGACAGATCATTGTTTATTGCAGCACTACATGAGTGACAAGAATTTGTCTGGGATTTCGTGTATTATAGTGGATGAGGCTCATGAAAGGAGTATAAATACTGATTTATTGTTGGCGTTGATAAAGAATTTACTTGGTAAGAGGGTTGAAATGCGGCTTATCATCATGTCTGCCACGGCTGATGCAAAGCAACTATCTGATTACTTCTATGGCTGTGGAATTTTTCGTGTTCCAGGGAGAAACTTCCCTGTGGAGGTGAGATATGTTCCTTCCGATTATGGAGGACGATCTCGTTCTTCTGTTGTGGACCCTTACGTTTTTGATGTTGTCAAAATGGCAACTGAAATTCATAGAACAGAGAAAGAGAAAGAAGGAACTATTCTTGCCTTTCTTACATCACAGTTAGATGTAGAATGGGCCTGTGAAAAGTTTGAAACCCCCTCGGCAGTTGCTTTGCCCTTGCATGGAAAACTTTCGTCTGAAGAGCAATTTCAAATTTTCAAGAACTATCCTGGAAAAAGAAAAGTGATATTTTCAACGAATGTCGCAGAGACATCACTTACAATTCCTGGTGTTAAGTATGTGATAGATTCTGGATTGGTTAAAGATAGTCGTTTTGATCCTAGCAGTGGGATGAGTGTACTTAAGATTTGCTGGATCAGCCAGAGTTCTGCTAACCAACGGGCTGGGCGTGCTGGGAGGACCGAGCCTGGTAGATGCTATAGACTGTACTCAGAAGATGATTATCAGTCTATGGAACCAAATCAAGATCCCGAGATTCGAAGAGTTCATCTTGGCGTAGCAGTTTTGAAGATCCTTGCTTTAGGGGTGAAGAATGTCCAGGATTTCGATTTTGTGGATGCTCCATGTACTAGCTCTATTGAGAGGGCAATCGGGAATCTAATTCAATTAGGAGCCATTAAACTCAACAATGATGTTTTTGAATTAACTTCTGAAGGTAGGCGCTTAGCAAGAATGGAGATTGAACCTAGGCTTGGTAAACTCATTCTTAGCTGTTTCCAATATACCTTGGGTAGGGAAGGCATTGCCCTTGCTGCCATGATGGCCAATGCTAGAAGTGTATTTTGCAGAGTTGGTAATGAAGGTGATAAGCAAAAATCTGATTGTCAGAAAGTGCAATTTTGCCATTGCGACGGTGACCTTTTTACTCTTCTCTCTGTGTACAAGGAATGGGAAGTCCAGCCTCAAAATTGGAAGAATAAATGGTGTTGGGAAAACAGCATTAATGCCAAATCTATGAGGAGATGCCACAACACATTTTTGGAGTTAGAATCTTGCCTAGAGAGTGAACTTGGCTATGTTGTTCCAAGTTACTGGCGCTGGGACCCTCATAACCCTTCTTTTCATGATAAGAACATTAAAATGGCTATACTGTCCTCACTTTCTGAAAATGTAGCCATGTACTCTGGACGCAATCAACTTGGTTACATAGTAGCTCAAACTGGGCAACATGTTCAACTACATCCATCTTGTTCCTTGCTTGTATTTTCCCAGAGGCCTAGTTGGGTGGTTTTTTATGAGCTTCGTTCAGAGTCTAATGAATATTTGTTCTGTGTGAGTGCTGTTGACTTTCAATCATTATACAGCCTTAAACCTCCTCCCTTGTTTGATGTATCCAAGATGGAAGAGCAGAAGTTGCAAACAAACACGCTGGTTGGTTTTGGCAAACATGTTCTCAAGAGATTTTGTGGGAAAGGAAATTTGCTCGGTCATGTTTCTCGTATTAGGAAAGCTTGTATGGATGAAAGAATCTTTCTTGACGTGAATTTTGACGAGAACTACATTCAGCTGTATGCCTGTTCACATGATATGAATACAGCTAGTAAACTGGTGAATGATGTTTTACAATATGAGAAGAAGAGGTTACACACTGAATGTATGGAAAAATGTTTGTATCATGGGTTTGGTTCCTCATCACCCGTGGCTATGTTTGGCTCTGGTGCTGAGATAAAGCATTTGGAACTTGAGAAGCTTCCCTTGAGTGTTGATGTGTTTCACCCAAACGTAAATGCAATTGACGAAATGGAGCTCCTGATGTTTTTTGAGAACAATACTTCTGGTTGTATATGCGACATGCAAAAGTTCACAGGCACGGTGAAAGATGTTGAGGATAAAGCAAAATGGGGAAGGATAACATTTCTGACCTCCAATGCCGCCAAAAGAGCTGCTGAGCTGGATGGAGAAGAGTTTTGTGGTTTGCCCCTAAAAATAGTTCATTCACAGTCAGCTATGGGAGGGGATACAACATTTTCATTTCCTGCAGTCGAAGCAAGAATTTCTTGGCTTCGTAGGCCTATCAAAGCAGTTGGCATAATCAAATGTGATAAAAATGATGTGGATTTCATCATTAGAGATTTTGAAAACCTTATCTTAGATGGAAGAAGGTATGTTCGTTGTGCTCCCAGTGATAAGTATTTGGACAACATTCTTATAACTGGGCTTGACAAAGAGGTTCCTGAAACTGAAATTTTGGATATACTAAGATCTGCTACTAGTAGAAGGATTCTAGATTTTTTCTTTAAGAGAGGAGACGCCGTTGAAAATCCACCATGCAGTGCGATTGCAGAGACAATATTAAAAGAAATCTCCCCCTTAATGCCCAAAAAAAACCCTCACATTAATTCTTGCCGTGTTCAGGTGTTTCCACCTAAGCCGAAGGATTATTTGATGAATGCTTTAATTCATTTTGATGGAAGATTACATTTAGAAGCAGCAAAAGCTTTGGAGAAAATTAATGGAAAGGTGTTGCCTGGATTTCTTTCTTGGCAGAAGATAAAGGCCCAGCATTTGTTTCACAGCACCTTGATATTTTCTCCTCCAGTGTATCATGTGATTAAGGGACAACTGAAAAAAGTGCTGGCAAGTTTCAACAATTTAGAAGGTATTTCGTTGCAATGCTTCTTTTCTTTTGTAGCTGCTTGTAATTCATCTATTGACGCCTTTTCAAAAGCCAATCCTTCTATTTACACACACGGCGGCACCTTAACATGTCCCCCAAAAGTGTTGGATTTTCCCAATGCCTATTGTTCATTTGTGAGTGTGTTTATATATATAATTAATTGTTCTAGCTAGTTAACTTCAGCATTATGTTTTCATTCTCCTTCCCCCCTCCCAAAAAAAATAACAGGTTTGGAAAAAGTGAAAAAAAGAGTAGTAGTGTTTTTTGTTGTTGTTGGTCCCCTTGTTTTACTTGTATCTTAGTTGTTAATGCATTTAAATGTATGAACTTGGATTTAAGGCAGTCTTTGTTTAAGCTTAAAATAATTTAAGGTTGTGTACAAAGTTATTTTTATTTTAGAACTTAATGTAAAGTGAAAATTATTATGTGTAAATTACATTGTAAATGATTTTAGAACTTAATGTAAAGTGAAAATTATTATGTGTTAATTACATTATAAAAAGCACCTTGTATATTGAAACTTGTGTTCAAGACTACTATTGTCCAAAATAAACCATCCTTATTTAGGTTGTTCGTCTAGCTGTCACCTCATCTATTTATATGTTTTTTCTTCTCAAAATGATCTAATTTTTTTTCTTTCAAAAAAAATATTACAATTACAACATTTGAAAGGCCACATTAAAATATCTGTTTTGAGGAAATGAATCTTTCTTGATTTAACATTTTTACAACTGTATAAACCATCTATTATAGCCATTTAATACCTCTTGTTATTATCTATTTTTTGCTTGACAATTGTAAGATAACTATTGTGTAGTGTTTTAACATGGATCGTGGGTCACGTTATTGTTTCATAGGCACTATATTAGTTATTATGTTAAATTTTACAAACTGGCCGTCCATGGTTTGTTGGAATTTTAATCATAATACTGGCATTTTAATCTTAATCTTAATCTTAATGTAAAGTGAAAAATTCAATGTAAAGTGAAAAATTCAATGGCATTTTAATCATATTACTATTTTACCGCTGACGCTGATTGGTCTTCTTGTTAGGTCTTGAGTGGAATTTAGACAAGACTCCTAACGGCTCCCACCGAGTGAAAATAACAGCCAATGCTACAAAGACGGTGGCAGAAGGTAGGAGACTTCTGGAAGAACTTTGGAGAGGGAAAGTCATTGTCCACGACAACCTCACCCCTGCCGCTCTACAGCCCATATTGTCCAAAGATGGTTCCAGTCTTACGAGCTCAATACAGCAAGCAACATCAACTTACATTCAATTTGATAGGCGCAACATGAAGCTACGGATATTTGGTTCGCCGGACAAGATTGCTTTGGCCGAGAAAAAGTTAATTCAATCTCTCTTGTCCCTCCATGAAGAAAAACAGTCAGTAATCCGTCTGAGCTGAAGGGACCTACCTTCTGATTTTATGAAGCAAGTGGTTAAGAATTTCGGGCCAGATCTTCATGGACTAAAAGAGAAGGTACCCGGGGCAGATCTTAAGCTCAACACACGCAACCGGACAATCCTTCTTCATGGTAACACCGAGTTGAAATCAAGAGTAGAGGAAATAACTTTTGAGATTGCACGTTTAAGCCATCCTTCATGTGAGAGATTTGACGCTGGACCTAGTTGCCCAATTTGCTTGTGTGAGGTTGAGGATGGATATCAGCTTGAAGGTTGTGGTCATTTGTTCTGCCGGTCATGTCTGGTGGAGCAATGTGAATCTGCTATAAAAAACCGAGGCAGTTTCCCAATGCGTTGTGCTCATCAGGGCTGTGGAAATCATATTTTGCTTGTAGATTTCAGAACTCTCCTGTCAAATGATAAGTTGGAAGAACTTTTCAGGGCTTCTTTGGGGGCTTTCGTAGCCTCAAGTTCAGGAACCTATAGGTTTTGTCCATCTCCTGACTGCCCCTCAATCTATAGAGTTGCAGATCCCGGGACAGCTAGTGCGCCATTTGTTTGTGGGGCATGTTATTCAGAGACTTGTACCAGGTGCCACATAGAGTATCATCCGTACGTTTCATGTGAGAGATACCGACAATTCAAGGATGACCCGGATTCATCTCTGAGGGATTGGTGCAAAGGGAAAGAACAAGTCAAGAATTGCGCGGCATGTGGGCATGTAATTGAGAAGGTAGATGGGTGCGATCACATTGAGTGCAAGTGTGGAAAACATATCTGCTGGGTTTGCTTAGAGTTCTTTACAACCAGCTGCGAATGTTATAGCCATATTGAAACTATACACTTGGCCTTGGGCATAGATTAAATTGCCATTTGCATGGAAATTGTAAGTTTATTATAATTTTATGAAAGCGATTTAGCACCTTCTGCTTTGAATTCGTGTATTAAATATGAAAAAGTATATATAACAAGCTTCTTTTGCAATTAACTGTTGCAGGTATTTAGTTGTCAAAAAAAAAACTGTTGCTGGTATTTCTTGAGAAAATTGAAAAAGTGAAAGAAAAGCAATGCAAATGTTAGCCATATGAATCAGGTATGCACATTGTGCTTTTCATTTCCAATCTTTATCAAATTAAATGGAATCTGTTTGCTTTGGCTATTTTGGTATTAACTATAAGCATTGTATTAGTTTTCCTTTTGTTAGGTGAATTGCTCCGTTGGATTTTATGCTTAGCGTTGAATTATCTCTTGGCCTCTTTGTGGGGTTCTTTCTTTTTGTTTATTCATAAACAAAACATGCCTTATAATCAAAGGCATAAATTGAAGGTAAATTAGAAACCTCATTTCTAAACTACAAGTCTTCTTAAATTTTGGTTATTGTTAACGAACAAACCCTAAACTAAAGATACTTTAGGAACCTTCTTTTGATGGTTTGCTTGTGTTTTTATCATTCATTTCAGTACACTGCAAATCTGGCTGGGAATGAGATTTTGATATTGCCTCTACCTACATTTCGTGTTGTCAATGGAAGCTCACTTGAATGAAACAAGTTGGCAGTGCAAGTAACTTAAGATGTCATGACTTTTTCAACTTTAAGCTGGCAATACATTAAACAATAGAAATGGTGTTTCACTTTTAAGACCTATTGAAGCAAAGTTCTAAGTGGAACAAATTTGACAATACAGGTTGCATATACTGTAAATTGGATTGTAGTATGTAAACAAAAACTGCTTGTACTGTGTCTGTAAATCCTAAGTTTGTTAATAGAGAAGTTGAAGACGTATGCATAATTGACCGGATTCCGTGATTAGATACTGTGTTCTCTGTTTGTATTTTTTTTTCGTTTTTGTTTGAACAATACTGTCTTTATTTCTTATAACTATGTTGCTTTAGGTATTCTTTTCTTCTATTACCTTTACGTTTAAAGGATGCTGTTATATATGACATCAGATTTTCCAAATTTGTTACATCTATCTCTAAAGGGCTGTCCTAAACTTAAAGGAATCTTACCTATAAACCAAACTTCCTCAACTTTTGAATTATCTGGCTGTCCTCTATTGTTTCCTAATCCAATGTTAAACTTCACAGAAAACTTACCAACAAACCTTCATTCATCACTTGTGCTCAACTGCACCAACTTCAACTTGATCCTAGACTTAACCCTCTCGAGAATTCCTTCATCGGCTTCATACCCTAGAGACGGTCTACCTACAACTTTGTGGTCACTCACTTTCCGTGATTGTGAGAATATAGAATTCCTTGCTCATGAATCTTTGTGTAATTACACATCACTTGAGGAATTGGAAATACACAATAGTTGTCATTCATTGACATCTTTTACTCTAGGCTCTCTTCCTGTGCTCAAAAGTCTTAGAATTATGCGTTGTGAACATCTGAAACTCATTTCAATTGCGGAAAATCCAACACAAAGTCTCTTGTTTCTTCAGTATTTGAGCATACATTCTTGTTCTGAACTTGAGTCGTTTTCCACGAATGAATTTAGCGCACCTAACCTTACCTATTTGGATGTATCAATGTGTGACAAGATTAATTCACTTCCAGAACCAGTCAATATGTTCACTGGCCTAAAAGGATTAACTATTCAAAATATTTCAAATCTGTCTTTTGCAAATGAAGGTTTACCTATCAATTTACGAAGTTTTATCGCCAGCAGTCGCTGAAGTTCTTGGACAAGAGCTATCAGTGAGTGGAGTTTGCAAAGTCTCACTTGTCTTACAACATTGCACATTGGAGGTGATGATCTTCTGAATGCACTTATGGAAATGGATGTGCCATTGCTTCCAAATTCTCTTGTGTCAATATACATATATAATCTTCTTGATGTAAAATGCTTGGATGGAAAGTGGCTGCAGCATCTCACATCTCTTGAAAACCTTGAGATTGCATACTGTCGAAAACTCGAATCCTTGCCAGAAGAGGGATTTCCTTCTTCTCTTTCGGTATTGACCATCAAGAAGTGTCCTTTATTGGAAGCAAATTGCAAAAACAATGGAGGGAAAGAGTGGCCTAAGATTGCTCACATTCCATGCTTAATTATCAACAGACAAGTGATCATATGAGTGACTAGGTGAGGTGAGTCCTTGTTTGTTTTTTGCCATCATCATGTATTAACTTTCTAAAAATATTTTCAGTTTTCAATTTCTAAAATCTGTGTTTATAAATTCCTAAGAAGTATATGGAAGACTAATGTAGTGAATAATTGTGATAGATACAAGTGATCATATGCGTTTTAAGAAACAATGAAAATAGTGTTTTGACTACTGAACTATTGTAAACGAAAATGCTGAGCGAAATATTGGATTTTCATTCTCTTATGTTAATTAGTCGAGGGGAAAATGAAACCAGTAAACTAGATTTTACTGCTGAACTAAAGATGTTGCAATCATATGTATCTTGTCGGAGTAATTTTTTTTAGACCTAAGAAAACTATTAGAGAAACCATTAGAAAAGATTTAGAGGTCAATGAGTTGGATCCAAATATGGTCTTTGATAGAACATTATGGCGGCATTTGATCCATGTAGCCGACCCCACTTAGTGGGATAAGGCGTTGTTGTTGTTGTTGTTGTTGTTGTGACAATATCAGTAGAATTTCCCATTTGCATGTCTTCTATCCTTTACTCATGACACCAAAACATTTTGTGTCATTTTTGTCTTCATTTCATGGTTTGGTTTAGAAATAAAATCAATCTGAACCTTTAGAACAGTTCGGTAAAACTGAACTGAACTATAATGGTTCATCCCAAACCAAACCGGAACTGTCTTTACAAAAAAAAAAAAAAAACAGAACTGATTCTTTGTGAACCGAATAAAACTGAAATTAGGATATATAAAAAAAATTAAACTGAACTGAATCAAATATAAGAGCTAAAAAGACAAAAACTGTTAAATATATCAAACTGAATTGCACCAAAAGAACCGAGTTGTGACAGATATATATAGTTCACAGTTCCATTCTTGGCTGAGACATCTCTATTGCTCATCCATATTCTTTAAATCCACTATACAAGAAACAACAACCTCTTAAATTAATATAAATTTCATGATCCTACAATATGATGAGAGAACTCCAATTTTTTTCCTTCCTACTTGACTTGCTTCATCGAAAAATACAACAAAAGATTTAGGAATTGAGTATTGTAGTTTGATGCCCTAAAAATGAACAAGATTTTGATTAGATCCTTAGCCCTTGTCTATTTTTCTGGATGAAGATGCAAGGATCACAATAGCAACATTCTCTAGTTGAATTTCTTTAGTGAACTTTCAAGCCAAGGACTCTTGAGAGCATAAACTGAGAAATGAGATGAAAACAACACATCACATTAATAATTTATGTATACACTAATTTTTTAGAAAAATGCTAATAAATATTTCAAGGGAACTTGTTAACAAAACAAATATAATAACAATGCATTGAAACTTGTATAATCAATTCTTTAAAAGTCTAAAAAAACTTTTTTTAAATACAAAATTTCCTCTTTTATGTTCTTTAACGGAGGTGGTTTGGCGGCGTTGTTTTGTCCGTTTCAAATGTTTGTGGTGCTATTCGTCGTGGATGCTTTGTCGATGTTGCTGCTTTCCGTAGAGACTGTTCGGATCCGCTGCTTTGCTCTTCATCACAGTGGACTGGGGGCTGTTTGGTTTGTTTCCGTTTTGTTTTTGCTTCTGTTCACCGATAAAATATTAAAAAATAAGGACAAATATTTGTCTCTTTTTTTTACAAGAACAAATATTTGTCTCTTATACATAAAGAAACATGAGACAAATATTTTCAATAAATAAATAAAAAAACCCATGTGTAATGTTTTTTTTTTTGGTTACAAAGCTAATAAAAAGGAAAAGGAAAAAGCAAACAAAAAAATGAAAAGCCTAAGCTCTATGGAAGGCAACTCCCATGGCGTCGCTTTTGATCACAGGGAGGAGATCAGCTGGAGAAGAAACATGGATTGTAAAATCTTCATTCGAATTAGCACCGAGCTTTGCAAAAAAATCCGCACATTGATTTCCTTCTCTAAGACAATGTTGTATGGAGAAATTCCTTGTAGACAAAAGATCCTTGATATCTTGAATGAGAACAGCATAAGCATGATAGGTGGGAGCATGCTTGGTGAGGAGATGAATAGAGAGCATAGAGTCTGAATAGCAAATCATCTCTTCAATACCTGAGTCTATGGCCAGCAGAAAACCACGGTGTATTGCTGTGAGTTCGGCAAACAAAATGTCTGAACTAGAAGCAAGATGACCAGAGAAACCTTTAATGAAGAAACCAGCCGAGTTTCTGATGATACCACCAAAACCAGTCCGAATAGGAGTTCCTAAGCAGCTTCCATCAACGTTGAGGACCATACCATTAAAGTTGCTGCTGTTCCAGCGAACAAAGCGGTCAGGTTTGGCGACGGTTTCAGCACGCAAGGCGGAATGAATTGTCGCAACCGTATTTTGAATGTGGAACTTGATGCGGATGGGAGACCAGGTATCAACACTAAGACATGTTTGGTTTCTATGCCTCCATGTCCACCAAAGCCCGGCCAGGAAGGTGGTTGAATGAGCACCAGTGGCATGGTTTTTAATCCAGATTGGTGCGGCATCTCTGAAAAGAAATCCTGTTGCATGAAACCGAGTTGGAGCCAAATGTTTTTTGAGTGATTGCAGTCTCGAAGGCAGTGGAGCAACGTTTCTTCTTCATTCTCGCATCTGGAGCAAGTGGCAGATGTAGTAATATTTCGGTGGTGCAGCAGAGATAGGGTCGGGACAGCATTGTGGCAAGCGAGCCAGATAAGGAATTTGAACTTTTCAAGGACTTTTAATTTCCATATCCAAGTCCAAGAAACCATATGGGGAGGATTGTTGTTGGGAACCGAGTTACTAAGTAGCCAAGAGTAACCAGACTTAGCCGTATAAACTCCATTAATGTTATCTTTCCAAATGAAAGCATCTTGGACTCTATCATTAAAAGTGGGGTGATAATTGTTAATGAAATCAGCAATAGTTTCGGGGAGAGTGGTATAGAGAACCTGAGTGGGTTGAACATTTTGAGTGAAAATGTCTCGAACCGTAAGTTGAAGATCATGAACATCTATGATGGGGACAAGGGCGCCTATGAGCCCATGGGGGCTCCAATGGTTGAACCAAAAGGACGAAGATCCTGAACCCGCTCTCCAAACATAACCATGACGGAGGATATCTTTAGCCTTGATGATGGAGGACCAGGTGGGGGAGGAGTTGCTAGTAGCGGTGGCATGAAGGATGTTCGACCCTGATGTGTACTTATTGGAGAGAACGTTAACCCATGTGTAATGTTTACCCCCTAATACACAATAAAATGTGGAACAAATATATATCACCTGAAAAAAAAAAGTTATTTTTCATTGATACATAGAAATACAGGACACATATTTGACAGTGATAAATATTAAAAAAAATATGGTACACATATCAATCCTCGAATCATCTTTAAAAAATATAAATAATCACTGAATCATGAAAAATTCACGGGAAACTGTTAATCATTGATAAATATTACTATTTTTCAAAACCAAAGTAATGCAAGATTCATTGTCCAATTCATTAAAAAAAAGTTAGAAATACAAAGAAAGAAAAAGAAAAATATAGGAAATATATTTATCACTAATAAACACAAAAAATACAGGACACAAATTTTTCATTGCGACATAAGAAAACACGAACAAATTTAAAAAAACATGGGATAAATAATTATCTACGATAAATAAAAAAACAAAAAAATATATTCTTACAGGTTGAAAAATAGTAGTTTATCACTCGTGCATTGCACACAGGATGCACACAGGCATCACAAATGCAGGTAGTGTGGTTTGGGGTCGGCTGACCCCACTCTTAACTTTATATTTCAACCAATAATAGGAATTTTTAACATTTTGCTTCCACTTTATAATTTATGTTGACCCCACTATATTTAAGTTGTTATATTACCGTGCGTAGAAACCAAAAGTGAGAAACAAAGAGTCATTAGCTTTTTTAAAACAAATATAAAATAAATATAAAATGTTTTATATAAAAAGAAAATTGAAGCATCTAGTAGTAAGGAAAAGTGAGAATCAGAGGGTCTAAAACAAATCAAGTTTTTCAACTTCTCTTTTTCACTTTCAAGATGAGGTGTTTTATGAAATGATTGATAAAGAATTTCAAGAGTTTGATAACATATTTATGAAGGTGAGTAGTGAAATGCATATTTGCATAGCAAGTTTAAATTTAAAAGATCAATTTAGCTCGATTTTTTTGTCAGAATTTTCTTCTTTGGAGCTTATGGACTTGACATTCAATTGAAAATCATATCATGGATGTTAGTTCTTGTGAATATTTTTTAATTTATATGTGATTAGTGATCTTTTAAGAAAATTGGTAGAAATTACTAGAAAATGTATTGTTTATCCAATGATGTACTTTTGAAGTTATCATCATAATTGCATGTGACAACTGCAACCGTTGAAAGAAATTTCTCTATTATGAACATTGTGAAGAATCAATTGCGCGTCCATAAGGGAGATGAGTTTTTTAAAGATTGTATGGTAATATACATGGAAAGTGATATATTTGATAGTGGTAAAAATGAAAAATATCTTAAAACACATTCAAAATATATATAAAGTCACACATTGAGCAATTAATATAAATATTCTAATTCTTCAATATTAAGTTGTCCTCATTTTTACGTACTCCCTCCGGTCACTATTATAAGCAAAATTTCACTTTTTAGATACATTGAATAATTAATGTATCTAGTCTATAATAAAGACTAGATACATTGATTATTCAATGTACCTAGAAAGTGAAGTTTTGCTTATAATAGTGACTGGAGGGAGTATATAAAATGACATGATTTTTGTAATCTCTATATAATTTTTGGTTAATGATAATGATGTCATCATTCTATTGGTTATAAATTTATATATTTTTATATAAATATTTATGATAGTTGACTAGGGATATATTAGTTGACCGATACAAAATCAATGTCATGATCTCGCCTCATAAATGAGCATTTAATGGGATAGTTGACTAGGGAATTTTTTTTAATTCACAACAGATTATGAGTCTATATAATGGGGTTGAATTCAGTCTTGTAACAAAAAAATATATAATTAAGGTGAAATCCAACAAAATGACTTCTCAAAACTATCAATCTTCTTATCTTTTTGGTGTTGTATGCATTATTTTGTTTTTGATTTCGGGTAAGGGGAAAAGCTAGTTCTTCTACCTATGTTTTAGTAAATATTTAGTAATCAATTTACTAGTTTAAGTTGAAAAATCTTATTATTTGTTATATGTATTTCTGACCTCATGTTCATAAAAAATTTCTATTTGGTTTGTTTCAGGATCTGTTGCTGTGTTGGACACTCCAGCAAAACTAAACTGCCCTTACAACAGAAATGGACCGCCAGCAGCTTGCTGTGTAGATATTTGTAATTCAAATTGTGGTACACAATGCCTTCGATTGGGATTTCAGAAAGGTGGACAATGTTGGTTTCCACATGAACAACGTTATTGTTGTTGTTTTATTTAATGAGTTATGTTGTATCACTACATACACAGAAAATAAAAGATCCATTTGAGATTAGGTTGAAATTTAAAATGTGCAAGAACTTTTATAATGCAGTTTAGAATAATACTTTTCTCACTAACAATATATGTAACAAATTAGTGCCATGCTTTTTCTATGATCTAAAACTAACAATTCTATCATATTCACTAAAAAAAAAACTATTTTTGCTACATGAAATTTATCATATTTACAAAAAATTTTGGGTAACTTAAGTCTTTCCAAGTTTTGACGTCCTAGTAAATAAGGTAATATCACTTTCTTAATCTTCCTTGCAAAACTTTAGGGATATTTTTTTATGTTTTCCTAGTAAGGAAAAAAAGAACTTGGCTGTTCTTGAGGAAGAAAATATCACCTGTAAAAGTGATGTAAGAGCTTCTTGAAGGATGTAAGGTCTAGCAGGACTATTACAGTTAGAGACAGTGGAAACACTCACTTCATCAAGGTAAAGATTGATTTCTGCGAAAACAAACGATCCTTTTTGAAATGTGATTCAATGTCTTCATAGCATAGTTGTCAAATCGAGATTTAAATTGTGAAGCTGAAGATCTATTTTTCTAACGGTGAATCAAATCTTACTAGATATATTACCAATAAAAATATTAACATTTTTAAGTACAAGAAAGCAACATAGCAACGTCGTTTGAAAAGGTTAGGGTTAGCTAACGCCTTCACTTTTCAGGCTCATCGTTTGAAAGGTTTTGTATTGTATCGCAATACTCGATTATTTAACGTGGTGACTGAGCAAGATATCGATTTGGTAAGTATGTCTTTCTCGAAACAAATTATACATTCGAGCCCAAGGCATAAATCACGTTATTGTGCTCATTTATTTTACCAAGTATGAAGATTAATCTTTGGTGTTACTCTATAGATACTATCGAAAAAACTGAAGGAAAAAGAAGATCGATTGCATGAGATATAAACATAATAAAGTCAGGGTGATTTTTATTTTATTTTGTTGAATGGTAAATAGATATATAGATATATAAGAAAAAGGTAATCAATGTACATGAGGAATGGAACACACAAAATGCCCAACCAAAACCGAAGAAAGAGCACCTACAACACCACCAAAAGACGACAAGAGGCTCGACACAACCCGAAACCTACAACAAAAAAACGACCCCATCCTCGTAATGACTAAAACCAAAAGCAATATGGACCTAGTTATATGGAAGGACTAAAATGACATTCATAGCACATCTCCTTCACAGGAAGAAGAATACGACCCGTCCGTCAACCTACATGGAATATCAGTGCTCAAAGCTCATCTAGCTGGTCCTGAAAGAAGCCAAATATAGCTTTAACTCAGAATATGATCAAATTGGGGTAATATTAAGGAGACCAATGATTATTAATCAAAATTCTTTGACATAATGATTATTGTGTAGACATTTTACCTGGTCATAGATCAGAAGTCCAGAGGGTGATGTTGCCTCTCAAAAGTTGCATGTGAACCGTGCTGTCTTTGTAGTATTCATCTTCCAATTTGAGTTCATCACGTGCTTCATCTAAAGCCTATCAACAAGGAAAAGAAAATTGATTAAGTACAGTACAGGCCAAACATGATCAGAAAAGAGAGACAACTATGACAATATTCCTAACACAACAAATCTACTATATACAAGAAAGCATTTGATAAGGAAATAATGTCACATATCATAGGCATTTGTTCATTCACCTTATTCAAGCAATGCCTTCAGGTTTAAATTTGGTTCATAAAATGTTACTTAATGGAATCTTTGTGGGATAATTTGATGGGACTAAATACCTCTGGCGTGTCCACTTATTCATCATCGACACAAATGATTACAATATAATTTATTTATTTTCTTAAATTATTATCAGTGTTGACGTGTTTGTGTTTTATAGAAAAAATACATCACAAACTAAAGAAAGGACACAACTATTAGTAGAAGAATATATTTCTTCTACAGCACAATCAGAAACATAAACATAAAGATTATTGATAAATCAGATCATTAGAGATATTTCTCATGGCTCAATCACATCACATAACAAAAACAATTTATTGCAAAACAAACAAACAAGATTTGGATTAACACAAACCTGTTTGGCCATGTCAAGACCTTCGTCAAACCGGTTGAGAATTTCATAATAGAAAACGGAGAAATTGAGAGCCAAACCCAATCTTATAGGATGGGAAGGTCGAAGATCCGCAGCAGCAATATCCTTCAAACAAACACAACAAATTAGTTAATAAATCTTTCAAATTAAAAAAAAATATTAACTAAATAAAACAACTTTTTTTAGGGTTAGGGTTTAAAAAAAAAACCTGTGCAGCCTTGTACGACAACATAGTATCCTCAACAGCAGATTTTTTGTCATCACCAATCTTAAACTCAGCCAAATACCTTTGATAATCACCTTTCATCTTATAATAAAAAACCCTAATCTCACTCGAAGAAGCAGAAGGAATAAGTTTTGAATCCAACAACTCCAGAATACTACCACAAACATTCTCTAACTCCGATTCAACTTTAGACCTATATTTCTTAACATGCACAACGTCATCTTCATTCTTTCTACCTTCTTCCTCCTCCGAAAGGATTCTCAACGCCGCACGAAGTGGTTCAGTCACGTACTTGTAAGCGATGGATAGTAGGTTAATCTCTTCCAAGCTAAGCTCTGAGGCTGGTGTGTACCCTACAACTATCTTCTGCATGAAGGAAACCATCTCCTCGTAGCGTTCGGCTTGTTGTGCTAGTTTTGCATGGAACACATACTCTTCTCTCCTTAGTCTTTGTTCAACCGTAAAACATTGATCTCTCTTTAGTCTTTGTGCGACCGTGAAACCCATGATTCTCTTCTCTCGTTTTTTAACTGTTTTCTTTTTAGAATGTGAGTGTGTGATTATGTGAGTCGCGATACTTATATATATATACACGGATGAAATAACTGAATTCAGTAATTTACGTAAAAGATATGTATTATTATCCTTGTGTTTTGTAACAAAACAAAAAATCTTTTTAAAATAGAGAGAGACAATATAATTTTATAACAAGAAAATCCTTTTATAAAGTTCTATCAAAACAAACTAATTTAGGTTTTAAACAATATATGATTTTTATTATGACTAGCGAAAATACGGACACTCGTGTGCCGTCTTTTCGCTCTTTTTATTGCACTAACGTTTGCAAATTATGAATAGTGTTTTTTTAATTAGATTTTGATTTTGATTAAGTATATCATTATAAATACTATTTACTTTCAAAGTAAAAAAAAAAAAAAAAACAAACTAATCATGTTTATCTATTTATATGACACCAACAATATAACAAAAAAATATATTAAAAATTCTTATCTTTTTAATGACATAAAAAACAATCATTATTATAAAAAAGGTTATTTAATGGTATAACTGGGATGATAAAAAAAGTCAGTCCAAAATCTCTTATTTTCTTTATATATATTATAGAATAGATAAAATCAAAAATCAAAAAATTGATTATGATATCTATATTATTTTCTTTATATATAGTATAAAATAGATCAAATGAAAAATAAAAAAAAATAGATTATGATATCTATCTATATATATATATATATATATATATATATATATATATATATATATATATATATATATATATATATATATATCCTATATTCTATATAAAGAAAACTATCCCTTTCAACACTTTTGGGTTGGATTTTTCTTTCCAAAAATACCCTCAATTTTCAATACAAATAACACATGTAACAAATAGATATGATGAGAATCTTATCTATTTCTTTCCAAAAATTGATTATGATATCTTTTGGCGATTATTGCATGGTAGGATGCCTACAGATGAGAATCTTAGAACTCGGGGTTGTGTAATTGTTTCGGCTTGTTGTTTTTGCTTGAACATAGATGAAACGTCATAACATTTATTTCTTCGGTGACCTTTTGCAACTGATCTCTGGACTTGGCTTGGTGGTAAACTTAACTGTTCAATAGACTATACTTCAGTTCTCTCTCTTCTATCTTGCATTCCTGCTCAGTGTTCTTCTCAGGCAGCGGATATTTTTCTAGCAGCAGTTATACATACGGTGCATACTATTTGGCTTGCTAGAAACAACATTCGGTTTTCTTCGAAAGCTACAACCTTTCACTCCGCAAAGGTTCGCATTCATTCCTGGGTGGCTTTATTTGGTAATACCTCGACTAGGACATGTTTGCCATCTGATTCTCATCTTTTGGATGTTTTTTCGGTTACTGCTCATTGCCGTACTTTAAAAGAAATCATCCCAGTGTTGTGCAAGGCTCCCTCCTCTCCTTGGCTGAAGGTTAACACTGATGGTTCCGTCATTGCTGGACAGGCGGCTTGTGGGGGTCTTTCCGGGACTCTAGGGGCTCTTTTCTTGGCGCCTTTTGTTGTAACATTGGGGAGGCATCGGTTTACCATTCTGAAGTTCTTGCTATCATTTTAGCCATGGAGCATGCGTCTGTTCATGGGTGGCGGCATATCTGGTTGGAGAGTGACTCCACTAGTGCTTTGCGAATTTTTTTCAAACCCTTCATTAGTGTCAGTTATGCTCCAAAACAGATGGCATAATGCCCGTAGTCTTGGTATTCAAGTTATTTCTTCCCACATATTTCGTGAAGGTAAATGTTGTGCGGATAGGTTAGCAAATGTGGGTCATACTATGCAAGGATCTGTTTGGTTAGATTTGTTACCTGCTGAGTTGTATCTTGATTTCTTTCGGGATAGAGTAAGCGTGCCTAACTACAGGTTTCCTTAGGGACGTGTAGTCTGCTGCTTTTATTTATTTATTTTTTCTTTATTTTCTGAGGGTTTTGGCCTAGCCCCCCTCCTCCTCTTGTACATATTTTTCCTTTTTTTAATAAATCTTTAGAGTTTGGTGGCATAGGATGGAGGTTTCCCGGGGTGCCAACCTAGTTGGGATGTCGGTGTTTCCTCTTGATGCATGACCACTCTCCTTGCTTAGCAAAAACAAAAAATAGATAAGAATAAATTTAAATATTTTTTTTTTGGAGAAGCTAAAATGGAATATATTACTCAAAACAATGAATCTTTCCTAGCACAAGGTGTACTAGAAAGAAACAGCCAAGTCCAAAAGTATTTACAAGAAATCTGTACAAAAAATAAAACTATAACCGAAATAACAATTAGCCTATGCCCAACATTGTGAACGGACTAAGCCACCAGCCATGAAAGTTAAAGGGAAGATTAGTAAATTTCGCCTTCAACCACATAAATGTGAGAGACTTAATCTTATCCACCACTTGTATCACCGAGCAAGTATTGTCTGTAAACAACATGTTATTACGTTCTTTCCAGATTTCCCACATAGTAGCATACCAAATAACCTGTAAAATTGATTGGCGAACCTTTGATGCGCCACCAAAGAAATAAACAAATGTAACAAACACGATATGAATATATATTTTTTTGTTTTTTTTTTCCTTTATCATTTAAAAAGTGTAAAAAACTAGATGAGTATATTTATACTTACTTTTTCATCATTCCAATCACACCCTTAAACAACATTTTCTATAATAAAATTGTTTTTGTAGGAACTATAATAAAATTGTTGTTGGTGTCATTAAAAAAAGAATTTAGTTTTTTTTGTTTTTCGGTGTCGTTAAAATAAATAATCATGGTTAATTTGATTTTTTATAACTTGAAAGCAACAAAAATTTATATTTTTTTAGTTTCAATCAAAATCAAAATTTCATAAAAAAACATCGTTCATAATTTTCAAACGTTAGCGCAATAAAAAAAGTGTCAGTATTTTCGCTAGTATATTTAAAGAAAAGAACCCCTTTCAGCTCTTTTGGGCTGACTTTTTCTTTCTAAAAATGCTCTCAATTTTAAATACAAATAACACATGTAACAAATAGATAAGAATAAATTTAAATATTTAAAAAGATGTAACAAACACGATATGAATATATAAATGTCTGGTTTATTTTTCCTATATCATTTAAAAAGTTGAACAAACTAGATAAGTATATTTATGCTTACTATTTCATTATGTCAATTATACCCTTTAAACAACTTTTTCTATAATAAAATTGTTGTTGGTGTCATTAAAAAAAGAATTTAGATTATAATTTTTTTGTTATATTGTTGGTGTCATCAAAAGTTTCACTGCCTTATCCTCAAATATAGTTAATCATAAAATCCCCTATATTAAAAAATAACTAGAATCAATTGGGACGGAAAAAATGTATTACAGAATCATACAACTTTTGTTTAGTACTAAAGTTACCCAAAATTTGTGTAAATATGATAAATTTCATGTAGCAAAAATATGATAGTTTTTTTAGTGAATATGATAGAATTGTTTGTTTTAGATCATAGAAAAAGCATGGCACTAATTTGTTACATATATTGTTAGTGAGAAAAGTATTATTCTAAACTGTAGTCATTGATAACTAACGATAGGGATCGTTAACATTACAAAAAGTTCTTGCACATTTTAAATTTTAACCTAATCTCAAATGGATCTTTTATTTTCTGCGATTGTAGTGATACAACATAACTCATTAAATAAAACAACAACAATAACGTTGTTCATGTGGAAACCAACATTGTCCACCTTTCTGAAATCCCAATCGAAGGCATTGTGTACCACAATTTGAATTACAAATATCTACACAGCAAGCTGCTGGCGGTCCATTTCTGTTGTAAGGGCAGTTTAGTTTTGCTGGAGTGTCCAACACAGCAACAGATCCTGAAACAAACCAAATAGAAATTTTTTATGAACATGAGGTCAGAAATACATATAACAAATAATAAGATTTTTCAACTTAAACTAGTAAATTGATTACTAAATATTTACTAAAACAAATAATAAGATTTTTCAACTTAAACTAGTAAATTGATTACTAAATATTTACTAAAACATAGGTAGAAGAACTAGCTTTTCCACTTACCCGAAATCAAAATCAAAATAATGCATACAACACCAAAAAGATAAGAAGATTGATAGTTTTGAGAAGTCATTTTGTTGGATTTCACCTTATATATTTTTTTGTTACAAGACTGAAATCAACCCCATTATATAGACTCATAAACTGTTGTGAATTAAAAAAAAATTCCCTAGTCAACTATCCCATTAAATGCTCATTTATGAGGCGAGATCATGACATTGATTTTGTATCGGTCAACTAATATATCCCTAGTCAACTATCATAAATATTTATATAAAAATATATAAATTTATAACCAATAGAATGATGACATCATTATCATTAACCAAAAATTAGAGAGAGATTACAAAAAACATGTCATTTTATACACGTAAAATGAGGATAACTTAATACTACCTCCGTTCCTTTTTAATTGTCACATTTTGACATTTTACACATACCAAGACAATAAATAAATGTTACTACTTTTGATACAATAATTTATACTTTTACCATAATGACCTTATTCATTTAATATCTTCTTTCATATACTTCTCTCTCCACAATAAATAACTAAGGGTAATAATGGTAAAACAACATTTAATGTTGCATTAAACTTTGAAAGTGACAGTTAAATTGAAACAATTTTTCTCCAAAAGTGATACTTAAAAAAGAACGGAGGGAGTATTGAAGAATTAGAATTTTTTTTTTTGTCAAGTAGTCTAGTGGCTAGATTCACACACATTATGTGTGGAGAAGTGGGGAATCCGGGGTTCAAACCCCGGCCCCTGCATAAATTATCCTTGGTAGCTACACTTACGGGACATAATATTTATATTAATTGCTCAATGTGTGACTTTATATATATTTTGAATGTGTTTTAATTGATATTTTTCATTTTTACCACTATCAAATAGTATATCACTTTTCATGTATATTACCAGACAGCCATTAAAAAATTCATCTCCTTTATGGACGCGCAATTGATTCTTCACAAAGTTCATAATAGAGAAAATTCTTTCAACGGTTGCAGTTGTCACATGCAATTATGATGATAACTTCAAAAGTACATTATTGGATAAACAATACGTATTCTAGTAATTTCTACCAATTTTCTTAAAAGATCACTAATCGCATCTAAATTAAAAAATATTCACAAGAACGCATTTCACTACTTACCTTCATAAATATGTTATTAAACTCATGAAATTGTTTATCAATCATTTTATAAAACACCTCATCTTGAAAGTGAAAAAGAGAAGTTGAAAAACTTGATTTGTTTTAGACCCTCTGATTCTCACTTTTCCTTACTACTAGATGCTTCAATTTTCTTTTTTATATTAAAACACGTATCATATGAGCTAATTTATATGCAATCACGAAAATGTGATTGTTTATTCCTTACATACATACTAGGGTATTATTTCAAACCACACATTTTATTGTGGTTAAATAGTAAAGTAATATGGCATTTCAAGTTCAAGGGCAGAATGTGATGGTGTAGTTAGGTCCTTTGAAGCAAGTAAAAGTACTACTTTTATCATCATAAGCATAGCTATAAGCTTGAGGACATTGCTTTTCAAAAATATCAGAGTATTGGGTAGGCTTGCATTTATCCGGCGAGTTGAATTCTCCAGTGCAACAATATTGTGGCTGATTGAAAGCCGCACAAGCACTCTTGCAAGCAACCACTTTCCCATCAGGTCCTTTCATCTGCAACTCTGCCGGGCACACATCGTTGATATTCGCGGGACAACTTGAGGGTTTGCAATCACCGGTTCCACCTTGTGGAGCAATGGACATGGGCACGTTGAACCCGTCAACGTTGCTTATATCGTAGTAGTCTTGTCCACCGTTGGCTTCTACGTGTAGTTCTGCTAATGTTGCTGGTGGAACTGCACCGGCACCATTGCATGCGACTTGGCCGGAGCCACAATCCGCAGTGGCGCAACTAAATTTGCCTGCATTGTTTGAGCATCCGGTTCGGCCCCAAAACCGACCCTCCCATGGAGATGGGACATCCACAGAGTCGGATTTTCCAGATGCTAGCTCAAATCCAGTTTTTGATAACTGAGGCTTTTGGGCACTTGTCACTACAACATTTTGCTTCTACCACAACGCCTAATTATTTGAAGGTAAAAAAAGCGTACTCGTTGAGTGGCAAAGAAAACATTTTTGAAATCTCGTTGTGGCTGTGTGTAAAATTGTAAAAACCTTTATGCAACGCCTCAAAGTCGTTTTCTTATATTTTTTAATTTTTTATTTATACAGAAATTTAAAATCATTCTATTATCCTTCAAATACAACACGGTTTTCTAAAAAAAATTAAAATAAAAACGGAGAACACGGTTTTCTATAAAAAAATAAAATTAAAAAACATTGTTTTCATATTTTCCAATTGAGCTTAACACATGAAAATCACACCTCACCACCATAGCTCCCACATCTTTTTATTCGTCAGATTCGATATCAATACTATGTGAGTCCTTTCTCCTTCCTTTAACTTGATATTCACCCTTTAAACCCTAAATTATCCCAATCTCTACTCAGTTTCAGACTTAAGAACGCTAAATTTCTCCCCAATTTCAGAGAGAAAATTTTATGTTGCTGTTGCAGAATTGTAGACTCATGAACCTTAAATCTGAGAGAACATTCGGGACCCCTTTGCCTAATCTCTCCTCACTTGTTGTTCGATACTGCTGTTTTAGATTCACAAACCGTAAATATCTACCCTGATTCTGCAATTTCTGAAGGAGGCGGTGACTTTTGTTATCTCGTAATTCATTCTCTCTTACAATCACCTCCTGCGATCTCCGATCGACCGTTGTGAGCTGCAATCTCCGATATGCTATCACCGTTTGTGGTCTCCAATTTAGAATCATCTCAGATTTTCATGTTCGATATGTACTTTTGGATCAATATTCATGTTTGATTAGTGTTTTCCATCTCTGACCATTATCCCCTTTTGATTTTGTGCAGATAACCTTCAATCAGACATTGTTGGTGTTGTGAGCTACACAAGAGACTTTCAACTTCTCAGAACTGATCTGGATTCTATCTCTGGTTTCATCTTTCATGATTCTGGTAGGTTTTTAGGTCGATTACTTCTTCATTCAAAACCCTAGTTTACGTTTGATTGACTACTTTAATCATGTTTAATGTTCATGTGATCATGCTACCTGCTATCTACTTCTGTGCAGATCATACAAACTCCATATCTAGTTTTTAGCTTTAGCTACGATCGACAATTGCATCAGGGAGCATGTATAGATTTGTTTAAGTCTGGTGTTATATATGGGAATCTGAAAGGCACAGTTGATGGTCCTAAAGGTGCCTTTGAGTTAACATGAGATTCTTAACTTTGTTTTGCCTTAACTAGTGGTTAAATTAATATCCATGAAATTTTTCACCTTCAGTGACTTAGATGGCATCCGAGAGGAAAAATGCTCTTTAGCTGGTTCTGACGATTCCACCACTTGGATGTAGAATGCTCATAAAAATTCCCTTAATATCTTTTCTCGTCATGGTGTTAGTGTGACCTGTTGTGAATTCACCCTGATGGTACTAATTCCCTTCATACTTTCTTCGTGTTCCATCTTCCTTTATCTATTATTATCTATGTTATATATTTTTAAATCCTTCGTTTCCCTTTATTTGGTTCCTTAGGGAGAACAATATGTATTGGTTCTGATGATGCAACCTTGAAAATATGGAGTCCAAAAAGTGGAAAAAATATTCATGGTTGGCAGGGAATGTTAATTTCACTTTATAGTATATCTCCTATATATAAATCATAAGCTAGTACCAAAACTGTCATATTGTGAATATATCACTATAGAAAATTTGGTATCTTTGTAGTTTACAATTTGGCTCTTATTAGGATACAGGAGGAAATGTAAAAATCATTATTTAAATTAACAGATTCCATTAGTAGAAAATATAATCATAAAAAACTAGTAAAGAGCAAGAGTACCTCGATGTGGAGAAAGAGAAATCATGAAGTAAATGTGTGAAATTTTACCATGTGTCATTATAGAAAGATTTTTCTTTTTAAATAGATAGATAGATAGATTAGTTAATAGACTAAGAATGGATCCTTGAGTCACATAACAACAAACCCCTGTTAAAAAAAATATGAGTGGCCTAAACAAGTAGAACCTTCATTTTTTTTTTTTGTATTAAATAAAAGATTGCAAATCAATTGGTGAAATATATTAAATAAAAGATTGCTAATCGGTTGGTGATGAGTAAGCAACTTATTCACGGATGTACACTAAAAAAATAATAGATAGCCTAGATTTTTGTGTTTGTGGTGACAAGAATTTCAGGTCCTTTCTAGTAAAAAGTATGATTCCATTCTCTAACATGTTGTTGTCATACAGTATAATGAAAATTGTAAATAAATAAAAGTTATACTTCTATCACTTGGATTAGTCCCTCACATGAAAGGCATCAAAACCATTTATTGATAAAAATCTTGCAGTAGTAAAACTAAAAAAAAAATGTCATCTAACGACTAAAAAGATACAAATGATGTAATTTACAAGTGCAATGATCAATAAATATAGTGAACATTGCACAGATTCTTTTTATTTTTTTTTGAATGATTAACACGAACACATTTGTTGGTTGGCAAGAAAAAGAGGTTCAACCACCTATTCCCTAATAAATTCCACCTCCTTTTCCTTCTCCCATTGGAATTTGGTATCTAAGTCTCTTGGTTTTACAAAACTGTGAAATTTGGTATCTAAGTCTTTTTATGGCAGCTTATTTAACTGAATATTATCACTAAATTTCCATTAGTGTTATCTACACTTTTCAAGCTTAATTAACTGTATGATGGAACCCAATACTTCGATATGAGTTATCCAAGTCACTTGTATAATATTTCAATTTATCCAATGCATGAGTTTTCTGTTAATAGATAATTTGTGCCTATTTTCTTCGATTTAACTGTCTTTCACGGAAAAAAAAACTGTTATTCCTTTGAAGGTTTCACTCTTGGTCTCGTTTACGGTGGATCAATCAATGGATCCAACAAAACTTGTGCAGGTAACAAGAATTGAATGATTTCAGCAGAAACAAAGAGATACAGTTCATCAATGATCTTGTGTTGTGAGGTACATCTCCGTCCTCCAATGATATATATATATATATATATATATACATATACATAAATACATATATATAGTCACTTAATTAACATTAGTCTTTATCTCTTCATAAACCTGATTCTCACACCAATAACATGGCTACTGCAGTATCTGCCACAATTTTTTTCTATACCCAACTCCACCGCTCTTTTGATCAGACATCTATTGTTGCTTCAGAGAGATTACTCTTCAATAAGGTATATTCTATTCTATGGTCTATACATGTATGACTGCAATCGAAGTGTATGATTATCATATGTCAAACAAGTTGTGTAACTGTGTAAATGGTTTATTGAAGTATATTCTTATGATATGTTAGTAATTGTTTGTATCTTAGATAAATTAATTTTCTCAACTTTGATAATTTTCATGTGAAAAATACTAATTGAAATAGGTGATGGTATTTTCGTATGTCCTAAGGTTGTGTCCATTAAGACTACCTTCTACATTTTTTGTGATTGATGGTGATCGGTTATCGTCCAAGCTTGATAATGCTAACATTATGTTTGTTGCAACAAGAATGCTGAGTTTCGTTGGTATTAATGGTGAAAAACAATAATAAAAGATGAAAGGAAAATTGTAGGTTGTATTATAAGTTTAGCTCTAGATAAAATGTAAAAAGAATGGTCGGAGCAAAACTGAACGGTGAAAAAATATAAAAAAAATGCTTAGATCTAACTAAATCTGAAGTTACCTTGCTACTTTTAAGCTATGCTATTGTAATTTATTTTGTTATTTGGTGTTTTGGCTTATCATTAAAGTGGATAAATTTGTATGATCACTGGACTGATTGTATTGCACACTTTCTTGTATAACAGTTTTCAAAATTAGGAAAGGAAAGAAGTGGTTTGTGATAAAAAAAAGAAAGGAGTTATTTGGTTAGAGGAGCTGAAAGAAACTTTCAATTGGTTTCTATGTTCATCATATGATGATCCCTCCAAGAAATTATGATAATAATGTCGATGAAGTATTTCAAGATTTGGAAGCCCAAGATGAAGAGTAGATGTCGATGCTTAAGTTTATTATTGTTTTTTTATGTTGATGTTTATTTTGATAACGAACAAATGTTAGTGTTTTGATATATTTGACAAGTATTTAATTTTGTTGTAATTTTTAAATTAAAATCATATTAAAATTTAATATGGATATTCTACTAAAATCACTTTTCTCTAAGTCAAATAATAATGCTTTACAATACAATTTTTTTTTTTTTTGCAAATGATGATAAACCGTTGAGGTAGCTTTCAATTAGGCAATTTAAAGGCAGGTCTAAGAGAACAGTTTCAATACTAACAACGGGGTGAAAACGTTGAGATAGCAAGTGCATAAACCGTTTTACAAATTTAAACTATGGCGACGGTTTTTAGATTACAACGGCTAATTTCCGTTGCTGTTATGATACCGAATAACCGTCCTGAAAAGGGTACATAACAATACGGTTCTACTGTAGGCGTTGCAGTATGGTGCCAAAACCGTTGTGTAAAGATAAGACAACGCCTCGGTTTGCCACGGACGAAAAAACGTTTTGGTAGCCTATGGGAACGGATTTTCTGATTTTCGCTACACTTTTTTCGCGTTGCCTTAGGACGGAAATGTTGTAGTGTGTTAGGGTTCCTGGCCATACTGTGTATGGACATTTGTTCATGAATGTGATCTTAGCTCCATAAGCTCCTACACGAGGCAACACATGCATGAAAATATTGATTAAGAGAATGCTTAGTAAAGTTTAGAAGTAATCAATTAAGTTTTTTTTTTTTTTTACAAGAATACTTAATTAAGTTAGTAAGTTATAAACTTAAATTCGTTATATGTAAGTATTAAATTACTAATATAATAAATTCGTTATATGTAAGTATTAAATTTGTTATATTAAACTAAAATACTAACATGTAACAAAAAAAAAAAAAAACTAAAATACTAACACTAATTGCCCTTTTGTAGTTCTTAAAATCGCTTTTAAATATCTATTTTTGGATTTTCTGAATAATTTCATGATAAAAACAAAACAAAAAAATGTTTTCATTATCATGATTCATATGATAAATAAAAAAATTTAATCAATTTTTACAGTTCCTACCTTATTTCTATGTATTTAGTTACAATGTTTATAATAAATTCAAAAAAAAAAAATTAAAAAGTGTTTTCAAGAACAACAAAGTAGGTAGTTGGTTTTATTTTAGTTTATACATAGTTTTTCTTAGGAAAAAAAAAGTACTCAATTTTCTACTGTTTAATACTAAACTATTTAGTGTTTTTACAAACTGAACTGTTGAGAATCTCTAATAAAATTCCTATTTAAAAAATAATGAAGATAAGCTAAGCTGGCAAGCGCTAGTCATGCATCTAGAATATGGAAATAATAGCTATATTAAATTTAGAAAGGAAATGGAAAGGACTAATTGTTATCATACCACAGAAGGAGAATGCCAAAATAATGCAAAGAGCAAATTGGGTATTCATTATGGGATTCATATAGCTGCTTTTCTTAATTTGATGAATGGTGAGTGAGGTATTAATTTGTTTTGTGTGTGATGCGATTTTCTTGTTCAAGTGTGTGATAATATTTATAGGCTGCAGAGCTTGAATAATCAAACATTGATGCAGGGTACGTGGTGGTTCAATATTGGCCTTATTGGTGCATGTACTAATGGAATGTATACGATCATTTTCTGTGTAGACTCTTCATGCGCTGCTAATATCACGTTGAAAACAACTCAGTTTCTACCGTTAATTATGGAGTGATTAATTTGTCTTAATTTGCAACTATGTATATTCATGATCATGATAAATAATCTTCACTATCAATCTATCATGATTTGTAACTAAACTACTACTACGGTATTAGTGATATAATATAATTAATTTTCAGACCACGTGTTCTCTTTTTCTTTAAATTTTCAAGTTCTTCCTAGAAAAATATAACACCTCTTGAATTTTTTTTCGATAAGGTGTTATTCACGATGGCTAAATGAGTGATTCATTGTCTAATTGACCGGATATAATTCTAGTTAATGAGAAACTATACATTTAGTTAATGTATTTCAGTCTTTTTTTTTATGTTCCGTTGGATGTAATGTTTTGATTTATTCTTCTCCTTTTAACTTGGACTTTGAATTAAATAGCAAAAGATATTTCAGTCTTTTTTTTAAGTTCCGTTGGATGTAATGTTTTGATTTATTCTTCTCCTTTTAACTTGGACTTTGAATTAAATAGCAAAAGATATCTTCCAGAGAAAGCTATAGGGTGCGATTTGTATGATCATGTAATTTAATATGCTTGTGGTCTTGTGCTATGAAGCACGAACACCTTTAGAGTAGGTGTGTCACGGTGTTTGGCACGCGTTGGTGTCCAAACTTCTATGACACTTTTTGACATGTGTCAAAAACCTCATACAAGTATTCAATTTTTTATTATCTAATTTGTTTCGACGTTCCTTAGATCAGTGCTTATAGCATTTCCTTCCTCGAAATTTTTCAAATTCATGTTGGAATCTCTATAAAAATTTGGAAACTAGTTATAACTTATAAGTGTGGCTACCATTGCCATGTTATGAGTTATTCTATTTGATTGCCTTCTAACAAACTCAATATAGAAGATTTTGAATTGAGTATCAACAATATTACTATGATATCTAATAACAATATTACGGAAATCTGCAACATCGATTTTGGTATTGTTCTAAATTGGGCGCAAGCCCAATCCGTAAAAAAAGATAACACAATGCACACAACCTAATCAAGGGTCAAAGCTTCTACAACAAGCTAGTAACGACTAGTGCAAGGACAACAACCCAGACAAAGATAGTGACATGGACGAATGTCAAGGAGACGTTACAACCGCTACGAGTTCAGTCACAAACGCTCAGCTCCTCAAAGTCTCCTCAATCTCACTATAAAACCTCTTGAGACAAAGGGAAACATATACAACCTCTATTCCACATACCTCTTGCTTTTGTCTCGCTTACTTACATGAGCCTCAGAGTGTGTATAGGTGCCACCCCTCATCAACATAGGTGGAGTGCTCGCTCCTCAACAACCTTTCAGTATGCGAAGTGCTCCTCAACCACCTTCCACGGAATGAAACTCTCGATCCAATTCAGATAAATTATTAATTTATTAAGAAAAGATAAATTAAATGAGAAACATTTTAGAGATTCTATTTTTTTTTTGTGGTGGCCGGGGTTTGAACTTCGGACCTTTCATATATTATACATTGTCCATACCAACTGAGTTAAGTTCACGTGCACATTTTGGAGATTCTATAATGAAATAGAAGACTTAATTAAAAAATCATTAAATAAAATAGAAATAGTTAACATTTATTTATATTTTATTTCAAAATATATGAAGAAATACAGTTTGCTTATTCAGATAAATCAATAAAAATGATGACTTTACTTGTAATAACAAAACAAAAAAAATACTATGACTTTGCTAAAATCTCCATGTGTTCCATAGTGTCCAATAATATTATGATGTCTACGACTAATGATTAAAAAAAGTTTCACTCGTGCTAATGAGTTGTCGATTGCCCTCAAAACAAAGTGGAATTCACATAGATATGAATAATAAAATTATAAAATGCTAAAATATTCGGTTCACAATCCCTTATGCGATACGATGCAGACGACGGCAGTTTACAGATTTGATAGAGGGATCCCTCTATAACTCTATTTGTATATATTGATCAATTAATTTTTAAGGTTAGTACGTAGATCCAGCTGTAAAAAAGTTAGTTTTCTTTTTATATAGAAAATTCAAGGTGAGGGATGAATGATGTTCCGATTCAAAAAAAATAAATATATTCAGCTAGTACATAGTTGTTTGTTAATTGATTATGTTTATATGTATGTATTCTTACGTAATTAAAGGTATAATTCATTTGAAAAAAAAAATGTAATTAAAAAAAATAGCTAGGGGACTAACAAAAACCCTCAAAGAGAAACAAAGGCGGAAAAATCAAAACAAATAAAATGCCTAAAAGCAAAGGGGACAACTCCCACCAAAAAACTAGTGAGGCTAATGACTAGGAGCATCTACCTTAAACCATTTGTTCGCTTCAAGTTGCTACTTCTTACTTTTGTTTTTAGCAACCACCAATTGAAATGGCTAACTTGTGTTTTCAACGGAATCAACATTCTCTTCCTTATGAGCCATTAGCCCACGAATCACTAAAAAAATCTATATCTTGATGTGTCACTACAGTAACAAACCCTAAAACTTACATGTCATGAATAACGTACGCAATGAAGTTTGACAATTTAGAATTTGCCACTGTGTGAAACTACTTTCTAAAGGAAGTGAATCAAAGTGCATACAATAATGTTAAAAGATCAAATTTTATATTTGAGAAATAATGCACACATTAACACATATTGATCACAGAGTAAAGAGATCCTTAATATCCAAATAAATACTCTTTGCAGTTTTGCCCAATCGTCTTCTCATTTGTTCTTCATATTTCTGCAAATGCATCATCACATGCTTTTAATATATGGTTATTGGTTAATTTTCTTGTGTTCACATTAGCTAAACGATATATTTTAGTGTTTAAAACACTTTTTTCGTGCTAATTTTTTTTAAGACACCATAAATTGATATAATTTTTATAAAAGAGGGTGATATGATAGGAAAATGAAAGGCAACAATAATATATGATAACGTGCTTTAAGAGAAACATCTTACACCTAAGTTATACTAACTAGCATCTACTTCCGGTCCTATATATAAGAAAAGATTCTTTTTTTAGATACATTTAATAATCAATGTATCTAGTTTTCATTGTAAACGAGATACATTAATTATTCAATGTATCTAGAAAAAGAATCTTTTCTTATATATAGGACCGGAGGGAGTAGGTAGCAATCATCCTTTGTTTAGTCACCTTAAATGAGTGTTGATACATAAACACCAATAGGTGGCATCCACCCCCTTACACATCCACACAAAAATGCAACATGTGGCAACTGGGACCCACACACAAACACATTCTTTATGACCATTTCTCTCCTCTCTCTTCCATCTTTCTTCCTTCACAACTTCAGCCCTCTCATCTTTTTCTCTCTCTTCCTTCACCCTTTCTCCCACTCCAGCCACAACCACCACCGGCCTCTATCATCACGACCACCACCATCGGCAGCCGAAAACTCTGCAGCCATCTCTGCAGCTCTATTACTGTCGATTCAGATTTGGTTTTTTTTTTTTCCAATTCCTTTTGATGCCTACTAGCTCCTTTTGTTTCTTTTTTAAATTGATGATGCTATCAAAATCCCAAATGGGCTATTACACAAATACACGCTTCAAATTTAATTTCATTTTTCCACCTCTGTGGTTTTGGTTTTACATTGTGGTTTCACAAATTTCTAAAAAATGAATTAGGAGGAATATAAACCAAAAGATTCAAGAATTTTACTCTATAGTCAAATTGTTCATGTTCATTGGCATATAAGATACCAAATCTGTCAAATAGTACCATCATTTAATTTGAAGATCGAATCTGAAGAAATTACTGCGTGAGATGGAGTACCTGAATGTGGAAAAGACGTCTAACCTTCAACAACATTTTATTACGTGTTTAATGGATTCATTTTTAATTTGTAACATCAACCAATGGATTGATCTAACGCCCGATAACAGAGCTGCAGGGATGGCTGCAGGGATTTCAGCTGCTGAGGATCCGGATCCTTTGTTTTGGGAGAAGAGGAGTGATGGTGAGGTAAAATGACTAAACTATCCTTTAATGCCACATGGGGGTGGTACTAAAGTGGTACAAATAAAAGGGTGTACACCAATATTTATTTCCCTTTTTTATATATATTTTATATTTGTTTTAAAAAAGCTAATGACTCTTTGTTTCTCACTTTTGGTTTCTACGCACGCTAATATAACAACTTAGATATAGTGGGGTCAACATAAATTATCAAGTGGAGGCAAAATGTTAAAAATTCCTATTATTGGTTGAAATATGAAGCTAAGAGTGGGGCCAGCTGACCCCAAACCACAATACCTGCATCTGTGCCTGCGTGCAATGCACGGGTGATAAGCTACTATTTTTCAATCTGTAAGAATATATTTTTTTTATTTATCATAGAAAATTATTTATCCCATGTTTTTTTAAATTTGTTCGTGTTTTCTTATGTCGCAGTGAAAAATTTGTGTCCTATATTTTTTATGTTTATTAGTGATAAATATATTTCCTATATTTTTCTTTTTTCTTTCTTTGTATTTCTATTTTTTTTAATGAATTGGACGATGAATCTTGCATTACTTTGGTTTTGAAAAATAGTAATATTTATCAATGATTAACAGTTTCCCGTGATTTTTTCATGATTCAATGATTATTATTATTTTTTTAATTAGCATAGTAGTAAGAATAATATAATTTGGACAACTTTCGTACCTTGTGAACAACACTAAAATAAAATTCCTAACATAAATAATATTTATAATTGGGACATTCAAGTAATCATGTCCTTATGAAATTTGTCATGGGATTAGCAACCTTTCATCAAGCTTGATGTATAATTCTTCAATAATTAGTTTCTCCTTAATTAGCAAGTACTGTTTTATTGTATGGTGCTGATTTCCATTCATTTTGGTTTTGTTTTAATATTTAATATGTTTTAGTTAGTTTGTTTGTTTGTTAATCTAAATGGCGAATATAGAAAGAACTTTCAATAAAATAATATTCTGTTTTAAAAAAATGAAGAGAATGATAGAAATTTAATGAATACCATAAATGATGTCTAGGTGAAAATAAAAAAAATGAATTTGTTAAATAATTCAGTTGGCAGTAGTAAACAATCTCTCACCTATTCCTTCACATTTGTTGTTTCTCTTTAATCACCTTCTTTCTCTTGTAATATATTTTGTAATAATTCCCCTTCTTTCTCCACAATATTATGCAAGGAAAGGAAAAAAGAAAACATATGAGAAGTCCAAAGAAAAAACAAAGGAATTGGTTACCAACACAATGATTATAGGAAAAGAGTAAGATATTGCAAAGCCATACAAAGTGGATGGAAAACCATGAGAAATTCTAACATGGTCACAAGACCAAAGAAATAGTGTTTGGTCACACACACATAAACAAGTAATTTTTTAATGATAAAAAGAGAATTGTTAAAAAAATAAATAAATATTTTGAATATAATCTCTTCATGTGAGTGTGCCTATAGAGTAAAATGAGACCTAATAAGACAAAATACTTGCAACTTAAGAAAGCCGGTACGAACGATTGGTGATAAGGACTAAGAATGAAAGGATAAAATAATTAACTTCATAAAAAAGAATGATTTAAAGTAGAGCTATTGATTGCCAATGCTCAACTTTCATATAATAATGAGGTAATGGTGACAATATTCTTTAATAAATGTTTTATTCTTTCTTTATTGGACATATTGTATAAAAGAAGTTAAAAAGTTTCAATTTATGGTTCACATTCTAATCAAATTTCATTTCAAATTTGATCTGTTAATACTGAGTTTTTAGGATTTGTTGCATGATCTAATGGGACTCTCACTAATCCCCAATTTCTACTTTGAACTAAAACTTCCTCTCATTATTCAAATCTGAAAATAGTTATCTTATGTGATAGATATGATTGTTTGCTCGAATTTTAAATTCCTCAGTTTAGGTCTCAACATTAAAAGAGATAATTTTTATTTCATATTCAAACTCATTTTTACTGTTAAAATCTGAAAATTGACTTCAAACCTAGATTGTAATTTTTAGTATTGTTTAATCTCATTTGGGAATTAAACCTAGATTGTAATTTTTAGTATTGTTTAATCTCATTTGGGAATTATTCTAAGATAGTGGTTGTCTTTTTTTGGTGGCAGATTTGATTGTTGTTTCATTTCAAATATTATCTTTCTCAGTTTAGGTCTCAACATCAAAATGAATAATTTTTATAATCAAAATTTTAAAGTAAGGTAGCATCAATGGAAATGCATAAAAACATTGTAGAATGCATAAACATCGTGAAAATTATATTCATTTTGTCAAAAAAAAAGATTCAAATATTCATCTAGTGCAAATTTTGCGAATCAAGAGTGCGAATTTTTTAGAGCTTTGATAAGATTATAGATTGCTATCTTCCATCATATAGCAATTGATTTCTTGTATGGATGGTAAGGGCTCATGTTAATCATTCCTTTTTCATTGGTCTTCAATATCTAAATAAATATTCGAACCCAATAAAAATTTTGAACTTTAAAGTATACTAAGATACTTAACATTCAATGATTGTTGTTTCTAGTTAAGAAATTTTGTTTATAGGCTATGAGGGCAAAGAACTAAGATAACTTGTGATTTATTTTCTTTGAAGCAGGGCAATTATCAAGTCATTCCACTGGATTAACTTGAGCTACTTAAAATGTATTCTCAATATTGGGTGCATTTTTAAAATAAAATTGAACAAAACACAAGACAAAATGAATGAATCTAAAGAGTGAATTTTGTTTATATTTTGAAACGGATGGAGTAAAGTTTACAAAATGCTTACAAAAAACCCAAAAAATCCACTCTTAACTGCATATCATTTAAAGTTGTTTTTAGAATATATTTTTTTAAATCATATATTTTTTTAAAAAAATACTATAACAAACGAAATTAATCCTCTTAAAAATGATTATTTCTTAAACAAATCAAAACCTCAAAGTGTGGGGTTTGATTTTGGTGGGGCCTATTTAGTTTCTTAAAATACTCCGTATAAAGCAAAAATCGAAAATTGAAGGAAAAAAAAAAAAAAATTGGAAACCTCCTTCAAAAAAATAAACTTGGAAATCTTTCGTTTCTTGTTTCTCTATTTGACACGTGGCAAGGTAAAAATCAACGGTTGTGATTAGAAATTTTAAAATCAATTTTATAAAGAAAAAAGGTCACACCTTTTTCTTCAACTTGAAAGCGTCTGTTGAAAGAGTACCACCGCCTCGTGCAGTGCCGCCGTTCCTTCCGAACACCCAACCGTCGCATATGAGTAGCGTTTCAGGTAATTTTCTTCTCTTCTTTTTTTTTCTTTTTTTTTTTAAATTTATATGAATATTAACTATTTGGGTAAACAATCATGGTTTCTCTGATTGTATCAAAATTGCAAATACATTTCTGGGTCGCTTTTGTTTGTAATGCTATTGACTAAATTGACGAACAACACATTTGAGGACCAAAATTACTAACTGAAGAGACACTTGAGACATGTCTGCAATTTCGATACATTCAGAGACTATAATGACAACACATTACACAATCAGATATCAAAATGTTTGTGTTGCATACTTGCATGTGCCTTAAAATCGCTATTCTGAGAAGTTGCGGTTCTCTCGCGGTTTTATAAATTCGCGTTTTTTCTGCACAGTTTGTAGGAGAGGTGTGAGGCAAACTAGGGTTTATTTAAAAGGGGATTCTTAGGAGTTCAAAATCTAAGAATTGAGTACTTTTGGGATATATTATAGGGTTGGGAAACAATCTAAACACTTTGGTGAGTGAAATCGTTGAGTCTCTTGATTACAGGAAGATATTTGAGAAAAAGGTAGAAATATTAGGGTTTATCGTTGAAGACTAATTTTTTGTAACCGTTGTATCTCTTAATAAACTCATTGGTAGTGGTTTGGAGAGATCTCTCTCTCCCTCTGACGTAGGTCATTGTTGGGTTGAACTGGATAAATAAATATCGATGTCTTCTTTCTTCTTCTCCTTTATCTATTTTTATTTTATGTGTTTGTTTGATCACTTTAGTTTGGTTGTTGCTAATCGAATTCATAGCAGGTTGTTTACTTATATTATTATTAACAAGTTGACTTTATTTTTTATTTTTAAGGAAACATGAATGGGTCAACAATTCCAATAGTTGAAGGTGTAGAGAAATCGGTGAACAATATTGGTGTGAATATTGTGCAAAATGGGGAAACGGGTGTTGTTGATTATACACCACACTTGGAAATGGAGTTTGAATCCGAGGCAGCGGCATATGAATTTTATAATAAGTATAGTAGGAGAATTGGGTTTGGTATTCGTCGAGAATATGGAAATAAAAGCAGAAAGGATGGAATTCTGACTTCAAGAAGGTTCACGTGCTTTAAAGAGGGTAAACGGGGTGTTGACAAACGAGATCACTTGACAAAAGAGGGGAGAGTAGAAACCAGAACGGGATGTGATGCACGTATGGTTATTTCACTTGATCGAAAGATTGGTAAGTACAAGGTTGTTGACTTTGTAGCTCAACATAATCATCTTCTTGAACCGCCAGGGTATTTTCATACTCCTCGCTCCCATCGACAAATATCTAAGTCACGATTATCTCAAGTTGTAGCGGCGGACGAATCTGGATTAAAACGAAAAGATTTTCATGAGTATGTGTACAAGCAAGATGGTGGGATAGATGCTGTTGGTTATCTTCGAACTAAAAGGATGCGGTCACTAATGTATGGTGAAGTGGGTGCATTGTTGATGCATTTCAAACGGCAGAGTGAAAATCCTTCATTCTTTTATGACTTCCAAATGGATGTTGAAGAGCAAATAACAAATGTATTTTGGGCAGATGCACAAATGATAAACGATTATGGATACTTCGGTGATGTCATCACCTTTGATACGACATACATGACAAATAAGGATTATCGCCCGTTGGGAGTATTTGTTGGACTAAATAATCACAAGCAGATGGTTGTTTTTGGTGCAACATTGCTATATGATGAAACAATCCCTTCTTTTCAATGGTTATTTGAAACTTTTCTCAAAGCAATGGGTGGAGAAAAGCCTAAAACCCTTCTAACTGATCAACATGCAACAATGGCTAAGGCTATTTCTTTAGTTATGCCGGAAACATTTCATGGATTGTGCACTTGGCGTATGAGAGAAAATGCACAGAGACATGTGAACCATCTATATCAAGAGAGTTCAAAATTCTGCTCAGATTTTGAAGCATGCATTGATCTACATGAAGAGGAAGGTGTGTTTTTGAATGCATGGAATGTTTTACTTGTCGAACATAATGTTTCTGAAGATTCATGGCTCCGTATGATTTTTCAATTGAAGGAAAAATGGGCATGGGCGTATGTTCGAAAACATTTCACTGCAGGTATGAGATCTACTCAAATAAGTGAGAGTTTTAATGTTGAGTTGAAAAATTATTTGAAGTCAGATTTAAATTTAGTTCAATTTTTCACACACCTTGAAAGGGTTGTCCATGGAATACGGAACAATGAATCAGAGGCCGATTATGAGTCAAGACATGAGTTGCCTAAATTGAAAATGAAAAGGGCTCCTATGCTTGTACAAGCCGGAAACATTTACACTCCAAAAACCTTTGAGGAATTTCAAGAAGAATATGAGGAATATCTAGGCACTTGCGTAAAGAATTTGAAAGAAGGGTTGTATGCTGTCACAAATTATGATAATAATAAGGAGCGGACGGTAATGGGGAATCTTATGGATCAAAAGGTTGTCTGTGATTGTCGTAAATTTGAGACACATGGCATCTTATGCAGTCATGCTTTGAAAGTATTAGATGTTATGAATATTAAGCTGATTCCTCAACACTATATACTGAAGCGATGGACAAGAGATGCAAGATTGGGAAGTAATCAAGATTTGGAAGGGCAACATATTGAACTGGATATAAAAGCTCATTTCATGAGGCGATACAGCGAGTTATGTCCTCAAATGGTTAAATTGATCAACAAAGCATCAAAATCTCATGAAACTTACACATTTTTATCCAAAGTTTTTGAAGAGTCTAATAAAATAATTGATGATATGTTGGCTAAAAAGTTCGTGGGGGCAGAATCACTTGAGCTGTGTCATGTATCCATACCAATTGGCACGGAAAAAAGTGACAACAATGTCAACACTCTGGATGTTGGTGGGGAGCAGGGTATAAAGAAAGCAAGATTGCTCAAATAATGCTAAAAAACGGGGTTGGACATAATCCAGTCGTCGCAGTGCGAAAAGAGGTGAATAGCAGCAGCATAAAAGACCATCACATCCTGAGTGGATGGTGATTAGACTTAATTCTATTAAAGAGTTCAAGTTTCTCTTAGATCCTACCCAAGAAATGTTCTCCCCTCAACATTACAATCTCTCCTTTTTCTTTCTTGTGAGAATCTAGAATTCTTACCTCATGAATCTTTACCATATTGCACTTCACTTGAGAAATTGAAAATATTCAATATCTGTGATTCATTGACATCCTCTCGGCTAGTTCTCTCCCAGTCTTCAAAAGTCTTTTCATCTCAGGTTGTAAAAATCTAAAATCTTTTTCTTTTTCAGAGGAAGCGTTGCATAGTCATCCCTTTCTTCAAACTTTATCCATATATGCTTGTCCCAATCTTCGGTCATTTCCACTTCATAGACTGAATGCTCACCAATTCAGAGTCTGTCTAGCCTTTATCAATTGAGTGTGTATGGACGTCCAAAACTGCAGGCTTTTGCTCAAAAAAATTTACAATGAATTTAAGGATACTTGAAGTGTCCTATTTTGAGAGTTTGTCTACTTCAGCTATCACTAGGTGGGGTTTGCATTCCCTTGTCTTACAGAGTTGTGAATTCGAGACGATGGTCGTATGAATTCGTTGATGAAAATTGGAGAGTCATTGCTTCCGACTTCTCTCATATAGTCGGAAGCAATGACTCTCCAATTTTCATCTTTATTATTTAAAATGCTTAAAAGGGAAGTTGCTTCAGCATCTCACATCTCTTGAAAACCTTGAGATTTCATATTGTCGGCGGCTTGAATCCTTACCAGAAGAAGGACTGCCTTCCTCTCTTTCAGTAGTGACTATCAATGATGCTTTTACTACAACCAAGCTGTCAGAGCAAGGAGGGAACGAGTGGCATAAGATTGCACATAACCCATGCATAATTACTGATAACAAAGTGATAATATGAATCTTCAGGTGAGTTGTCTAAAATGATGCTTCAAGTTTTCTTTTTGCCATTACATTGGTCAGCATTGCAGCTTTATTTATTTTATTGTACTTTATTCTATAGCCCCTGCTGAATACCATGTCATGCAATTTTTTCAGAATTTCTACCATGTATAAATGGAAGAAAAAAAAAATTGATTTTGAGATCATTGAACTTAGATCTTGAACCAAGTGAACCAAACTTCAAATGAAAACTGAGCTCGTTAAATAGACTATATGAACTTTGGCTATGTATAGTTTGACTATTTTAGTTCATAAACTAACTTGGCGTGTATGTGATTAAATTCATATGATTAATTTTATACTTCAATTCATATTAAATTTATTTTTATATGAATAAAAATGTCTAGGATCTCTCATCACTCGATTTTGTTTGGGTCAAAAAAATACATGCATAAAAAAGGACAAAAATTTGAGAAGAAATAGTAAAAAATGAAGAAATCTTCAATCAACAAAATATTGATGAAATTTGATTTGAGTGATCATATGAGTGTCCGTGAGATTTCTTGTTGGTTTCTGTGTTATCATCACATATTTACTTTCTAAAAATATTATCAATTTATTCTAAAAAATGTGTTCATTTAAATTCTTAACAAAGAGATGAAAGGCTCATCTATGAACAATTGTGACAGTGAGAAGATAGAAGGCTTGCTAGGTAGAATGCATTTTTAGAAACAATGAAAACCGTGTTTCGGCTCACATCATCGAGGTAAAGATTGTTGTGGGTGAAAATAAATGAATCTATTATATTGTAACAATACACTCAAGTGTTGTTTATGTTTAGCTTCTTTAGTATGTTTGATTCATGTATATTTGAGAATTGAAATCTGTACAGTAACTAAAAATGAAATCCAATTTGTGTCAGTTTCTCTTTCCAGGTTAGAGTGGAGTTTGCATCCAAGAAATGGTCCTCTGAAACATTTTTGTGCAGTCTGCTCTCACACACTTCAGCAATTCTGCCAGAAATTCTAGTGATGGCTGGTGATAGGAATGAGGGAGTTTCGCCTAATAAGTGAAGGACCTCACTTGAGGAGTTTGTCGACAGGCCCAAAAAAAGGAGTGTCTATGAAAGGAAGCATGTATGAATCAAGTGACTTGGCAAGAAGTTTCTAGAATGCTGAGCTGGCAGCAAACTTGGGTTCAGAATTAGTTATATAAGGGAATAAAGTGGTGTAAGCTTGGAATTCTGTTATGGAAAAAGAGTATTCTCTTGGGAGCCATTTGGCTAGGATAGTAGTAGCCCTCTACTAGATTCTGTTTTCTTTCTTTTCAGTTTTGCTGTAACCTACCTCCACTATTATCATTCAATAAAATTCCATTTAGTCTTTCTCAATCTTCTTGATCTCATAAGCTGGTCATCCTGTGTCTTCTGAGATGTTGTTGAGTTCAGATTCTGCTATTAAATTGTGGAAGGTTTTTAATTTACAGGATTTGAGTAGAGAAAGGTTTTAGAATGATGATGTGTTATGAATTTCATATCTAAATGTTAATGCTTCTGATTTTTATTTTTAGTTTCATTATGTATCTTAAGTTTTATGTTGTTTGTCCCACTAAATATGATGCCAATCGAAGTTCTAGCTGGTTAAAATGAAGATTGTTTGTTAAGTTTTATGTTATTTCACTGGCTAATAGACAATTCACAATGGAAAGATTGAACTAAGGCATTAGTGATTTTTTTTTTTCCCGTTGAAGTTAAAATAAAATAAGTTATGTATATTGTTATCCAGCG
This sequence comes from Medicago sativa, assembly GCF_051527215.1. Classification (NCBI taxonomy): domain Eukaryota; kingdom Viridiplantae; phylum Streptophyta; class Magnoliopsida; order Fabales; family Fabaceae; genus Medicago; species Medicago sativa. The sequence goes on from NC_140751.1 coordinate 10,255,686, forward strand.
GCCATCAAACACAATAAGATAAGAGTTTATTTATTTTTAATTTTTTGAACCGGATATCCTCTACATGCAACTGCAAAAACTAATTCTCCGAGTTTATTCTTTCTATATCATATCATATTTATCTAGTAAGTTTCCGTTTGTGTCCCCTATATAGTATGTTTATGATTGAATTGATTGTAATTGTTCTCTTTCTGTTGAAGTAACTCTTTGGAACATAAATGTGACTCTTTAGAATTAGAACCTAAGTGTAAAACCAAACTGACCTCTGCATAAATTTCACACAAAAATTAAATCACTAGACATAACTTTCGAATAATGGAGTCCTAAAAGTTTTTTTTTTTTTTAAAGTATATGTAATATTTATAAAATTGGTTCCAGCTAACTAATCTCTTTGCTAAAGCAAACATATGAACCAACTTATCAAGGTCAAAACGTAGAGTCACATTGTCTTCACATGTACAAATTTTCACGCAAAATGTAAGTCACAAATGTAATTTTTCAACGAAATATGGCCAATGCATAAAATATGCAAGGTCCGGGGTTCAAACCCCGGCCACCACAAAAAAAAAATTAAAAAAAAAAATTATGACATGTATTATATGTAACTGATTTAAGTACAAATGAAGTTATCGCAGGATTGAACATGTGCAAAATAGTCATATCATCTTCTCATATCAGTTCTAAAAATATATATAGAATTGTACAAATGAAGCTCTTCTTGTTCAATCTTTTTGGTGTCCATTAGCTAGAGGAATAATATAAAAGAAAGTTACAGCATGTACTACTGTCTATAATATTAAATCATCCACCTACAATTAGTAGCAAATGGAGAGGATCCACATTCCACAAACCACCTTTGAATGGTGACAGAGGTTTCCCAACACAAGTTCATATTAGGGCTAAGCTACCAATATTGAGATGCTGAAAATCCTCATTTTGGGCTACTTACCTGAACATTCATATTATCACTTTGTTATCAATAATTATGCATGGAATATGTGCAATCTTAGGCCACTCTTTGCCTTCATTGCTCTGACAGCTTGCTTGTAGTAAAAGGCATCGCTTGATAGTCAGTACCGAAAGAGAGGAAGGCAGCCCCTCTTCTGGTAAGGATTCAAGCCGGCGACAATCTGAAATCTCAAGGTTTTCAAGAGAGGTGAGATGCTGAAGCCACTTCCCTGTTAAGCATTTCTGATAATAAAGATGAGAGATGTGTATCGATACGAGAGAATTCGGAAGCAATGACTCTTCCATTTTCATCAGGGAATTCACAAGACCATCACCTCGAATTCGCAACTCAGCAAGACAAGTAAGGTACTTCAAACCCCACTTAGTGATAGCTGAAGTAGACAAACTCCCACAATTCGACACTTCAAGTATCCTTAAATTGATTGGTAAACTCTCTTGTGCAAAAGTCTGCAGTTTCGGAAGTCCATACACAATCAATTGATAAAGGCTGGATAGACTGTGAATAGGTTCAGGTAGTGACTTAAGCTTAGGACAACTTGAAACCATGAAATTATTTAGGTTAGGCGTAGCAAGTCCATGAAATGGAAATGATTCAAGATTAGGACAGGCATATATGGATAAACTTTGAAGAAAGGAGTGACTATTTGATGCATCAGCTTCTGCAACAGAAATAGATTTTAGATTTTTACAGCCTAAGATGAAGAGACTTTTGAGGACAGGGAAACAGCCTAGATGAAAGGATGTCATGGAATTACAGCTGTTGAATATTTGCAATTTCTCAAGTGAAGTTTCAATAGGTGAGGATTCATGAGGTAAGAATTCTAGATTCTCACAAGAAAGGAAAGTGAGAGATTTTAATGTTATAGGGAGAAGTTCTAATGGGAAAGAACTCAGAGAAACAATGCCTGAGATAGTCAACTGTTTGAGAGAATTGTGTCCAATCATCATCCACTCGGGATGTGATGGCCTTCGAATGCTGCTGCTGCTACCAACCTCTTCTTGTGACCTGAGTAGAGGACATTCTGACAACTCAAGTTCAACTAAGGAAGGAAGGTTATGTGGTATGTTTCCTTTGAGTTTCGGACAATCACATAGAAACAAACGCCTTAGACTAGGAAACTCGATAGTGGTACCTCCAATCATGTTCCATTCCTCCCATTCTGGCATCTCCTGAAAACACAAAATCTCCAAGGAGGGGAATGGTTGAAAGGAAAGGGAACTACTACTTCCGTAAAACTCAGTACCAACCATCTTCACTGATTTTAGTCCAGAAATGAAGAGTTCTTTGAGACTAAGCAACTCTCCTAGGGGAGGAAGTGACCAACAATGATCACAGCCATTGATGCGCAAATACATCATGTTGCAAAATGAGGAATCTCCTAACCAATTCGGAAAGCTGGTTCCACCAAAGAATTGGATTGTGAGTTTCTTCAAATTTGTTGAGGGCTGCAACTGTTCAAGTACAAGTCTTTCCATTTGCGAGTCTTCTGTTGTATCACGATCCCATTCTAATGTCAACTCATCAATTTCTTCTTTCTTCTCCAAGTTGGCATGAACGGCATCAGAGAGGTCAGTAACATTTTGCAACTTTGAGATTGACAATTTCCCTTGTAGATGTGGAAATTTTCTCAGCTCCCCAACCTTCAACCCGTTTGATTGTCTGCTGACAACAAATGAAGACAGTGTTTGAAGATTTTGCAGTTTGGCTATTTGTATAGGCATCACCTTCAACTTAGTGTCACTTAAATCAAGGTGGCGTAGATTAACCAAATTTCCAATGTCCTCGGGTAATTCAGTAAGAGAGCTGCATTTCGACAACAATAAGGTTTGAAGATTGTAGAGCTTGCATATTACATCTGGCAATCTTTCTATATTAGTGTTGGAGAGATCTAAATACCGCAGATGTATTAAATTTACGAAAGAGTTAGGCAACTCGGTGATATTGTTATAGTGTGACAAAGATAACACCCTCAACCGTTTCATTGCAGGTAACAAATCAAATAGTAACTTGCTTGATAGATAATGGCTTCTCAGATTAGGATATTTCGATGCCCACCAATGTCTTAACGGTAAGGCTAGTAAGGTTCGAAGACACTTCAATTCATGAAACATATTGAATTTATTGAAGCAGTCATAATTCCCTCGAATGTACGACAAATGACGAGCTCTTTCAAGACTTTCACATGGCCTTGGATCCTCAAGCCTGATACAAAATGCAGATGAAACAGTTGTTGCTAATTCATTGATAAGGTCATGCATCATGAAGCTTTCTTTCGCATTGACCATCTGTCTACGTATTAGCGACCGTGATACAAGTTCATCAAAGTATTCTTCACCTACCTCTTCCATAGTTTTTTCACCTTTGGACTGATGTACCAAGTCTTCTGCCATCCATAGCATAACCACCATCTTCTTATCTAAACCGGAGTTCTTTGGAAAAATTGAACAATAAGCAAAACATCGCTTCAAAGGAGCAGGAAGATAGTGATAGCTCAACAGAAGAGCCGGTAGCACCTTGATATTTGGCAAATCCCAGATGTTACTTTTTAATACCTTATTCCAGTTCTTTTCTGATAATTTGGTGCGGAGAAGACCCCCTACGGCTTCTGCAGCTAACGGTAAGCCACCACATCTTTTTGCAATTTCTTTGCCAATTACTTCCAGTTTCGATTGTTCCCTGCAGTTATTCTGTCCAAATGCGTGATGCGCAAGTAAAGACCAACAATCTTCACTACGAAGAGATCTCAAATAGTGGACAGGAAGATGAGTCTGCATTGCTAATGCAACGCTTTCATCCCGTGTTGTGATGACGATCTTACTTCCCACTTCCCCGGCTTCAAAAACGGCCTTCAGTTTGTTCCATTCATCATAACTTCCATCCCACACATCATCCAAAACAAGCAAATATCTTTTATTTCTCAAGCTTTGTTGCAATTCCACTTGTAGAGTATTCAAGTTATCCGTGACAACCGATTTTGAACCGACACATTCAAGAAGAATTTTTGTCACCCTACAAACATCAAAATCCTTTGATATATATGCCCAAGCTTTTAGGTCAAAATTCTCTCCTACCTCAAGATCATTGTAAAGTAGTTTAGCTAGTGTTGTTTTTCCAATCCCTCCCATACCAACAATAGATATCACTCCTATGTTCCTTCCACCATCTTTTAATAGTAAAAACTCTTTGAGTTTCTTTCTATCATCATCTCTACCATAAATAGCAGATTCATCAACAACAGAACTAGTAGGTATTCCATGCCAAACTTTGCCACAAACACCTTGTTTCAAACCAAGGATATCTTTTTGCAATGAAAACTGTTCCAATCTTTGAAAAACATCTTGTATTTCAGAATTAACAACTCTAAAAAAGCTTTTGAAAGGCGAAGAAAGGAAATTCAAAACCTGATCACTGAAAGGTTGTTGAATTTGAGACTCAGCTTCCAATTTGCATCTCAAAGATTCAGTGTTGATTTCATCCAACAAATCATCAGCATCATAGAGAGCATCTCTGAGTTCATCCAACCATTGTTTAACAGCAGGGTTGGTGATTTGTTTCTCCTCAGCATCATTCATCACAGCTTGAAGACTCAACAGTGTTATTTTCAGCTTTTTGAGGAGTGATGTGTCAAGTTCTTTGTTCCTAGAAAAGTATTGGAACTCATGAGATATGATTCTGTCTAGCAATACTTCCAAAGAAGCTGAGAGGAATGCTTCTCCAACAAATGCCATATCAATGTATATTCTGTTGCTTGGATTGGATATTTGGATCCAATGAGACACAAAATTTGACAATATATCATGTAGTTTTAAGAAAATATGTGGTGGAGGTGAAGAGTTTTTGCAACAACTCTCAAGGTCAATGGTGGTGTGTAAGCAACCTCCAATTTATTGCAAAAATATTTAGAGGAGTAAAAGTTTATATTAAAAACTTAAAGTCACCTTTGTTTTGCACATTTTTATTAAAAATTAAAAATACAGAAATAGTAAAAGTATGTCTCCAAATTATCTCATTTATTTATTTATTTTCAAAGAAAAAATGTGTTCTATTTTTCGATATAAATAAAATTTGGGTTATTCTTTTTTGGTGGTGTCCGGGGTTCGAACTCCGGACTTTGCATATATTATGCATTGTTCTTGCCAACTGAGCTAAGCTCACGGGAACAAATTTGAGTTATTCTAACATGTGCCTAGAATTCCACAATAGCAAATATTTTATTGAGAAATAAAATTAATTTTTATATACTACCACGTGTTCTAAGGTTACATGTTGACGTTTCCCATAAAATATTACTCCCTCCATTCCTTTTCTTTTGATGTTTTAGAACTTAAACTTTATTCCAAAACTTTTGATGTTTTAGAGTTTTTAATACTTTTTATCCAATTTTACCCTTGTTGAAATACACACTTTGAAAATTGGAAATTTAAATAATAAATGCAATTTGTGTGGTGAGTTTCAATAATTAAGGAGATTAGAATTTTGAGAAAAAAAAATCAAGGAGTAAGTAAGGGTATTTTAGTATAAACCATACAATTATTCCTATAATTTAATGATTCCTTAATATTTGTGCAATCACCTAAAACATCAAAAGAAAAGGAATGGAGGGAGTAGTAACAAGTAATAATTAGATTATATGGTTAATAAAGTTTGGTTAAAGTTGAATCGATTGAGATTAACTGATTCTTTCTCTAACTAAAATAATATTAATTATTGATAAGTTTTTTATCTTTCTTAAATTAGTATGATCTTTTTCCTTTAGGAAGAAGATCAAAAATATATGAAAAGAGTTTAAGATGAAGGGAAGAGCCTACGGCAAGGAAAATTGCACTTACAAAGAAAATTGCATTTATATAATTTAAAAAGGAAAAAAAAACATGTGGGTCATGAATTTACAACATTGGTCTTCTTTTTTTTTGGGTTGGTCAACCTATGTTCATCGGTAAATTTACTAGTTTACTAGTAGTACTTATATAAAGGTTCAACCTAATACATTAATCAAGATCAAACTAGTAAATCCTTTGAAGATAAAAAAGATTATTATTTCACATGTCATAACTAGTTACAAACCCGTGCTTCGCACGGGGGTTCAGTAACGTATTTGACAAAATATTTATATTGGAATGATAGATTGCGAAATGACATATAATTATAAACCATAATACAATATTTAGAGTACTCTTGCATTACGGATTACAAAATTAAATCTTCAAAATGGCTTGATCACGAGTAACAAATGAAAACATATTTAGTCAGCGGTAGAAACACTTTTCCAGTAATAATTGATATCTATCTATAAACCAATGAAAATCCTATTACCAAAGCTACCTGATTTATATCATTTTGACTTTCAGCTTCAACGTATATAAATCCTTTCACATGATCTACAGCAAAGGCAGATATTAACTGCAATTTAGTATCCAGTTCTTTCAGGTGAACAAACTTCTGCATCAGACAGATAGCTGAAAGCCTCTCTACCTGATTTATATCATTTTGTGTTTTAGCTTCAACATATATAAATCTTTTCACATGATCTACAGCAAAGGCTAGGGATGTCAATAGATACCCATGGGTACGGATAATATGATACCCGTCCCCGTCCCGTTGGATAAATATGATACTAGTGCCCGCCCCGTATCCTCATGGGTACCCACTATACGGGTATCCGTGGGTATTGAGGTATCCATGGGTACCCATGGAGTTTTGAATTTATTTATTTTTTGGTACAAATAATAACTTTTTTTAATTACCAAAAAACTTCAACTTTTAAACATCCATATATAATCCACTCAAAATTTCATAAATCATGCATAATTCATAGAAAATTCATGATCCTTATATAATCTATATGTTTTATAATGTGAATGAAGTGGAAACGGTGAACTTAATAAGATGAATTAAAAAAATTTAAAATAAAAATAGGTTATTATTGAGGATTTTTAGGTGGGCGGTAAAATTTTCTTCAATAAGGTACCAACTTTAAGTAATAAGATATGATATATAAAGATATATTAGTAATTTACTTAATTTATTATCGGGTATGGGTACCCGTGGGTATGGATACAATCCAATCCGTGCCTGTGTCCATATAATAATGGGTAGTCAAATACCCGTTTATTATACCCGTGGATACCCGTTTAACTATCCGCTCCATGCCCGTGATGGATTTTACCCACGGGTACCCGTGGGCATGGGTATTTTTGCCACCCCTAGCAAAGGCAGATATTAACTGCAATTTAGTACCACGTATATAAATCCTTTCACATGATCTACAACAAAGGTTGATATTAATTGCAATTTAGTATCCAATCCTTTCAGGTGAACAAACTTCTGAATCAGACAGATAGTTGAATGCCTCTCTATCTGATTTATATCATTTTGCCTTTCAATTTCAACGTATATAATCATTTCACGTGATCTACAGCAAAGGCAGATATTAACTGCAATTTAGTATCGAGTCCTTTCATGTGAATTATACGTACTTTTAAAAAACTTGTTTTAAAGGAGAGATGTTCAAATTACGGAATATTACCATACTTCGTAAATTTGAGAATGAAGGTCGCATAATCCAAATATTTGTGATGCATGGTCTAAGGCACGGGGTTCAGTAACGTATTTTGTAAAAAAATTGTTCTAAAGGAAAAATGAGTAAATTAAGGGAGATAGCCACATTTTTTTAAGAGATTTTTGTCCTTTATAAATGTGAAAATGAAGCAAGCATATTGCACAAACATTAGAAATGCGCATCTTTCTAAAATATTTATCAAAGCATTACAAAGCCTTAATTCATGAAAAGAGCATATATTTTGTTCATGAAAAATGTGCAAATTACGGAAAACTAAAAAAAAAAAAATTAGTTGAAATTCGAGAAACTTATCTAAACTTTTCCGTTAAAGGATGAAAGTTTTAGGACAAAACTTTTTGTAAGGTTCAATCCCTTCTGAATTTGGTAACATCAAAGAGCCTAATTTCCTCATGTTTCAAGGGAGAAAGCTGAATTCTTCTATTCATGGTTCACTTTCATATTTTGAGTCACTCAACCTTCATAATCTTTCCAATAATCCCTTCATTATTCCTCCTAGTTTGTGTGTGATGCTAGTATATGTCAATTCATATGATCAAGTGATAAGTGAAAGTCCACATGAAATAAAATTATTTAAACTTTATGGTAAGAAAAACCAAAATACAAATGCAAAACTTCATTTGCAACATTTTATTACTAAATTACATAATACTGCTGAAATTAATTTTCAGTTCATATACTTCAAAAAAGGGTTCATATAGTTATATAGAAGAGTAATATTTATATTTTCAAGTGAGCCTTAGAATGAGTAAAAGAAAAAAGAGAGCCTAAGAAGGAATATAAGTATAAGCAACATTAAAAGATTCTTAAAATTATACAAACATGTTAATAATTTCTATCGAAAGTACCTCATTGAATGAGATGTGTTTATACGTAGTGGTCAATCATCGCCTTACATGCAAATTTTGTAGAAATAAGATTCAATCCAAATTTTAAGCTGTGTTATATCCACAAATTATTCGAACTTTCAAAATTAAAATGACCTGTTTAGAATCTAGAGATTTAAAAAATTACAAATAAATCTAATAGACTTTAAAAGTTAAATGAGAGGTTTTTAAAAATAAAAAGTAGAGAAAGAATGAGATTGTATATTGAATAAAAAATATTGCCACTTGAGCTTTAAACTCAATATATTATTCAAGGAGTTGAGATTGTCACTTGATTCAAACGACCTTGGTTCTTAATTAAAATCTAAGAAACATGTAATGGTGTAACATGATTCAAGTCATTAGGCCGCACACAAGTCTCAGTTTACAATTTCGTTTATATTGATATTGATGAATGATCATGTTTACAATTTTGGCGATGCGAGTAGGCCGCACACAAGTCTCAGTCTTACTTCTACAATTGCAACAGCCTATCAAACTAAGAACGGGAGTATAGCTAAAAGTAGATACCATGATTTTGTTTGGCACATATATGGTATTCTTATAACAATGTAAATTGAGCAAAATAAAATCTTTTATCATAAGCTTTCAAGTCAGTATTTGACAAAGAGACATAAAGTCACATATATACTTTAAAATTAATAGTTATATTCATCCGTTGAATATAATTATTTGTTACTTTAAAAGTCAATAAGAAGTCAGTATTTGACAAAAAGAACATAAAGTCACATATATGTTTCTTACTACCAACTTTTTAAATGTAGTTGTTTACTCTCCTTAAAAATGTAGAGAAGTTTGAAAAAAGTCAGGTCAAACGATACCTTAATCTCCCACAACGGCAATGTAGAAGCAACTGAATTTGGGAGAAAAAATTGAAAAATAGTTAAAAATATAAAAATTGGAAAATAATTAAAAGTTATTAAAAATATAAAAATTAGAATATAATTAAAAAAAATTGGTTAGGGGTAAAAATGGAAATTCATAGGCCTAACTTCTCCTTAAAAATGTAGAGAAGTTTGAAAAAAGTCGGGTCAAACGATACCTTAATCTCCCACAACGGCAATGTAGAAGCAACTGAATTTGGGAGAAAAAATTGAAAAATAATTAAAAGTTATTAAAAATATAAAAATTAGAAAATAATTAAAAAAATTGGTTAGGGGCAAAAATGGAAATTCATAGGCAAACCTTAAAAAAACCCAACCTTAAAAAAAAACCACCTCCAATTATTAATTTACCAAAATGCCCCTCCTAGGGGCAAATTGGTAAATTCACCGGATATTTCCTTTAATATATATTATAGTAGATATAGCAAACAATATTTGAATTTTGATGTTTTGAAAAAAAATTGACTTTTGATAAGAAAAATAGCCGCATTTAATAACAGACATACTCCTTATGTTCAAAAATATAAGCAAAAATGAGTAGTATAAGTTGATATATTTGGTACAAATTTTGAACCAAATTCATTAATTTTTGTTTCAATTTTTGCTTATATGTTGGGACGGAGGAAATACTTCAAATATAATTTTTAATGAGAGAGAGAAAATTTAGAGAAACTAATTAAAAAAATCAATTCCTTAAAAAAATCAATTAAAAATACACATCCTTGAATGGCAAAACGATTAACTGAAAAATCTAGAAGGTAGAAAAAGAAGCAAAAGAAACACTTGTACATTTTGTCACTCATGTGCAACACATGATACAAACCTCGCATCATGTTGATGTCGGGTGGAATGATTGGAGGGACACATTGTACTTGCAAATTAAAGGACAACACTAATGTCCGAACTTACACCTTGTTTTGTTGTAGTGGCCAATTATGTTTTGAACGAGGATCATTTAAACCGTATATTTCATCGGACAAGACAATAATAGTATAATATACGAATTAATAAAGTGGTATAAGTTCTTGTACCAAAAAAAAAAAAGTGGTATAAGTTCATTCGAATGAGTAATTTTAGGAGAAACTGAATTTAATTTTTTTGTGAAACAATTAATTGTCAGGTTATATTTACCATATTAAACATATACTCTTCAAAAAATTAACAATCAAAAAGTTGATGTAAACGAATAAATTATGTAAAGAAAGTACAAATGTTCGCCATAAGTTACTTAAACCAAATTTATAGGTTCGTTTTTTTTTTGTGGTGGCCGGGGTTTGAATCCCGCAGACCTTGCATATTTTATGCATTGTCCATACCAACTGAGTTAAGCTCACGAGGACGATTTATAGGTTCATATCATAACCAAACAAATTACATATCTTAATATCAAGAATTGAGTGAAAAGTAGATTTTAGAAACAAATGAGATGATTTGGCAACTTTGAAACGAGAGATGTTACGTTGACATTCTTAGGTGGCAACGTACCATTTTACACCTCCCACAAGCCAATAATAAATAATAAACAATGACAGCTCAAAAAGATCAAAAAATAAAATTGAAAGCCCCCCCTCAGTCTCTCTCTTCCTTCACCCTTTTTCTCCTTTCTCCCTCACCGGACACCACCACCGGCCACATCCACCACCGTCATCGGCCCACTTCTTTTCCGGCGACAGTGATGGAAACGACGATCTCCCTTCCTTTCGTTTCAGATATAGGGTACATCCGTCCGACCCACTCCGTCTCCGTCAACTTTTTTACCTCTGCCGCTTCCTCCTCCATCCTCCTCTCACCTCACCACCATGTCGTCACTGTTCTTCTCTCTCCCGCTTCTCTCTTCTCATTGTCGTCGTCGCGAACCACGGCTTCGTCCCCTTGCCATTCTGATTTGCTTAATCTTGTTTATTTCTGATTTGTTTTTTATTTAGATTTGAGAATTGGAGATCAGAAACAAGGAGGGAGGAGGGAGATAGGGTGGTTAGAAGAGGGTCAGTGGTAGGTCACCGTGGAAGAAGGCACCAGAAGGGAGATAGAGGAGAGGAACAAACGAGAGAGGGAAAGTTTCAAAGAGAAATTTGTAAGAGAGAATGGTTTGGTGAATGAATAAAAAAACAAAAAGAAAGGTGTGTAAATTTACTAAAGTACCCATGTCACATGGGAGTGTGTATGAGTGGTACAAGAAAAAAGGGTGTCAATGTATCTTTACTCCTTTTAAACACCAAAATAATAACTGATAGTCTTGCTCACTGATCTGTCATACAAAACAATCCTCCATAAAATTAGGGATGGCAAAGCGAGCTGGCCCGCCCCATTTAGGCCCTCCTCGTCTAAACCCGCTTAAAACGGGACGAGACGAGCATAGTCAAATTAGTTAACCAAGTCCAAAATCTCGCCCCGCCCTGTTTAGTGGCAGACAAACGAGTTGGTGGGTCGGCCCGCCAAACAAAAAACTTTAATTTTTTAAAGAGAGAAAAACAACTTTTTTAATGCATTTTTTTTACAACTTAATTGTTACAAAATAATTATGTTGCTTTTATCATTTTTTTAAGCATATGTTGCTTTTATCATAAAAAATATAAAAGAATATGTAACGAGTAAATTTGTGGTAAAAACAAGATAATTAAAAAATTGTCGAACTCAACATCATATTTAATAGCATAATAATGAAAATTTGTCAACATAAAACAAATCCAACAACCAAAATAAACCTAAAAGGATAAAATAAGTCTAAAAGAAAAGAGAAAAATGAGTTAAGTAGGCCGGCCCGCTCCGTCACGAGTCTGCCCCGCCTGTTCAACGAGTTATGCGGGGCTAGCTAACTATAGAAAGCGAGTTCAAAACTTCGACTCAACCCGCCAAAAATAGCGGGCTAAACATGTCGGACCGACGGGTTGGGCCCATTTTGCCACCCCTACATAAAAATAACTCTCGAATCCCCTGACAGACATACATACATATATAAACATATAATTTTGAAAAGTCTAAAAGAGTGAAAGACATTGGGGGGATTTACCATTAATAATTTATTTTTCTAAAGTTAAATTGCACCATGATTATAGAGAACTCGAAAATATGCAAGGTCCGGGGTTCGAACCCCGATCACAACCAAAAAAAAAGAGAACTCAAAAACAAATAAACTAGTTGGAGATATTTTTGTTACAAGTTTGTCCTTAACAACGTGTGTTTCATTCATCTTAAACATGTCATCTTTTTTTTTTTCAAATTTAAATTTAAAATTTAAAATATATGAATTGAATATTGAAAGTAGTATTTAAATAAATTTAGATAGCATGATGTTATTAAAAAAAAACAATTGAATTATGAGTTAAATATATTTTTGGTCTCTGTAAATATACATATTTTTCGTTTTAGTACCTCTAAAAAAATTCTTCAACTTTTAGTCCGAACAAATTTCCACCACCACTTTTAGTCCATCCTTTTTAAGTCAACACATGTATAGACTTCATATTTTTTAATGAAATATTACAAAAATTTAAGAATATTATAAGAATCTCTTAAAAAAAATAGATTTTTTTTTAAGAAAACATGAATTAAATATGAATTTTTCTATTTTTGACGCTGAAAAATTCATATTTAATTTATGTTTTGTTAAAAAAAATATTTTTTTAACAAAAGTGGTGATGAAATTTTTTTGAAGGACTAAAGTCGAAGAAGAATTGTAAAGGGATTAAAACAAAAAGTTCATATATTTATAAGGACAAAAACATATTTAACCCTCAAATTAAAGTAGATATTATGTAATAATATATAATAAAAAATAATATATATATATATATATATATATATATATATATATATATATATATATAGACACACACACACATGGGTTTGCTAGGATAATATATACACACACATACATACGCACGCGCGCACACAACAAAATTTAATAAAAGAATATATGCATAGATGAGCTGCATGATTTAAACAAAAAAGATATTTTTTTAAAAATTTGTGCACTTACCTTTTTGCTGAGCAAGACAAGTTAGATCAAACTCTAATTTAGGTCGGTCTTTGCAGAACATTCTAACATAATTTTACCGATACATTAAAGCAATAAAGAAATGAAACCAAGTGTTTACCAAGTCAAAATTGACTAGGAAGTTTCAAAAAAAAGTTGACGGGGAAGTAAGAACAGAGATGTTGAAATATGATTTTGTGTGGTAAGTAATTATGTCATATCTTGTGTAGTAGATATATCATTTTAGAATAAAACTATCGTCATATGAAAATAACATCACCACTATAAGTTTAATGAAGACTTTATGATATAATTCCAACATTTGGATGGCAAAACTAGCTGAAAAATTGACAAAAAATATATAAATGCAAACAACATACTAGATGAAAATCGCTTAAATATAATATCATATCTTGAGTTATATTTATCCAAACAAGATTCAAATAAAGTGACAAAACTAAGATGAGTTTCGCTAAATAAAAGATGGTGTATTAAAAAAAAAGTATTATAATAAGTGTTGTGGTATATTTCTTTTATGGAATAAGCCTTTGAGAAAGCCTTTTTATGTACATTTCAATAGTAAAACTATTTCGCAACTATGTTTTCCATTCTGAGTGAATATTCAAGATGGTCCTTTTTTTTTTTGAAAGAATTCAAGATGGTCCTTGAAATGGTAAGATTGTACCATTTTGAATAATATTAAAGAAAAAATCTAGAGAAAGAGAGAGAATGAGAGGCTAGCAAAGGGAGATTAAAGATACTACAACAACCATTCAAGTTAAGCGAGAAACTAAAAAGGTCATCTTTACAATTTCACAATGAAAAATGTTGTAAACATGCAACAACAATGACCCATTGAGGTATCAAACCTAAACCAAATATGTGTTTGATTATACGTTTTTTTTGCCGCGCGTTGAGAGAGAGAGAGAGAGAGTTGTCTTGGAAAAAGAGAAACTACAAACTGTAGTTTCTTTGTAGACGCACATTTACTTTGTTTCCACCGCAAACACAAACACTCGCTAAGCATGTTTGTTTTTGTTTTAGTGGTTTTCTTTCATCTATCATGTATATCAGATACCCACATTTAATCGAATCATGAATGATCTTATTATCTTTGTAGTCGCAATTCAATATACAGAGATATAAATGGGAGGAGTCAAAACTTTTTTATTTTAAAAAAGTTTTTGTATCTAATTGTATAAACACATGTGTGAATCTATGAATAAAAATGTTGTACGAGTATCTGTATAACTGAAATTATGAACAAAATCTCCAAACACATCAAGAAATCGACATAGTCCCCCGTTAATTCCTTTGAGTTTCATTCTTACAAACATATTCACCCATTGCTTATCGTATATAAACTCCAAATAAATTCAAAGTAAATTCTAGAGAGACCGACAGAATGAGAGTCTATGTAAGCAAAGGGACAATAAAGAAATGACGGCAACCTCTCGAGTTTATCGAGAAATAACAAATATCAGCTTCATAATTATACTGTATAAGATGTAGACAAGTAGAAACGGTGACCCAGTTAGTTACCAAACATATGCTAAGTGTGTTTGTATTTGTTTTACTGGTTTTCTTTCATCTATATCAGATATCTATATTCAGCCGAATCAAAAATGATTATATTATCTTTGTATCCGCAATTCAATACATATAGATATATCTATGAAAGGAGTCAAACTTCTATTTTAGAATGTTTTTGTATCTAACTGTATGTACGGTGCAAATCAATGATTATAAGATATTCTGCAAAACTTAAATTATCAATATGCTTTCCAAAAAATCAAAAATTTGACCCAGACCCTGTCAATTTCTTTGAGTTTCATTCTTGCGAACTTACTCCCCAGACATGATACTTAACGCATTACTGAACTAAAAGTTACACATTATAACTTCTAAAAATCACTGCAGAAGAATTATAAATTCTCTGTAACAGTGATATCCACATTGCTCGTCCAAACACACACTAAATCCTTTTGTAGTATAACAAAATCATATCATATCCTTTATCATATAAAGTTAGAATATAAGAAACTCATCAAATTATTTTCCACTTCTTTATCAAGTATGCAAGCGTTTTGAGGGCTTTAAAGTTCAAAGTCCAATCCAAGCCAACCCAAATGGTTTCCATCCATCCATTTTTCCATTTTTTCCATATTTGTTTTACCGGTTTTCTTTCATCTATATCATATATCCATATTTAGCCGAATCAGAAATGATTATATTATCTTTGTATTCACAATTCAATAGACAAAGATATCTTCGCGAGAAGTCAAACTTCTTCTATTCGAAAAAGCTATCTAACTGTATAAACACACGTGCAAATCTATAAATAGAAGATATTGTGCAAGTATCTGCAGAACTTAAATTATCAGTAGATCTCCAAACACGTTGAAAATTCGACCCATACCACCATCAATTCCTTTGAGTTTCATTCTTACAAACTTACTCCTCCCCAGACAAGATACTTATCTTATTATTGAATCAAAAACTACACATTATAACTTCTAAAAACCACGACATAAGAACTATAAATTCTCTGTAACAGTCATATCCACATTGCTCGTCCAAACACACACTAAATCCTTTTGCGGTATAACGATATCATATAAACTTAGAATAAAAAAAACTCATCAAGTTGTTTTCCACTTCTCTATCAAGCATGCAAGTGTTTTGAGGGCTTCAAAGTTCAAAGTCCAAGCAAACCCAACCCAACCCAAATTCCTTCCATTTTTTCCTACCGACCTAGGCCAAATCCATTTGTCAGAAAAACAAAAATGAATACCAAAAACCCCAGTTTTCACAAATCACAACCTCTTCTTCCTCTCTCTCTCTCTCTCTACCTAAACTCCTTTCTCTCTCTAGATTTCCTTCATCATTAGCCTTTCCTTCATCATTAGCCTAATTGATCACTCTTAAAACTCACCCTACAAACTTCATACTCCTTTCCCTTTACTTAACCCATAGAGATCTGCTATTCACACCCTTCAAATCTTCCATTTCCTTTTAAACTAAGATCCTTTCACCTCAATTTCCGATCAAACTCAAACGCGCTTTTCTTTTCACCTCAAAATCACAATAAATAGAAGCGAAAAGCACGATAGAGAGAGAAAGAGTAAGCAGAAATGAAAATCCCTTGTTGTTCGGTGTGCCAAACGCGGTACAACGAAGAAGAACGAGTTCCTCTTCTTCTTCAATGCGGTCATGGCTTCTGCAAAGAGTGTCTTTCTAGAATGTTCTCATCTTCCTCCGACGCTAATCTCACCTGTCCTCGTTGCCGCCACGTGTCCACCGTCGGTAACTCAGTTCAAGCTCTCCGCAAAAACTACGCTGTTCTTTCGTTAATCCTCTCCGCCGCCGATTCCGCCGCCGCAGCCGGAGGCGGCGCCGGCGGTGATTGTGATTTCACCGATGATGATGAGGATAGAGATGACAGCGAGGTTGACGACGGTGACGATCAGAAACTAAATTGCCGCAAGTATGTATTAAACAATAATAATCATATATCTATTCATTTACCTATACATACGTATTATAATTTTTGATACTTGAGAAATTCATTTTATATAATTTTTAAAATAGACTTTATACTTGAAATTTTTTAAAATATAAAATTAATTTTTATTTTAAAAAAGAGGTTGTAATTAGAGTTATTATTTGCTCAATTATGTGTAGGAACAGCCGTGGATCGCAGGCGTCTAGTTCGGGAGGATGTGCGCCGGTGATTGAGGTTGGAGTGCATCAGGATTTGAAATTGGTGAGGAGGATTGGGGAAGGGAGGAGAGCTGGAGTGGAGATGTGGTCGGCGGTGATTGGAGGTGGAAGGTGTAAGCATCAAGTGGCGGTGAAAAAGGTGGTATTGAATGAGGGAATGGATTTGGATTGGATGTTGGGGAAATTGGAGGATTTGCGTAGGACTTCGATGTGGTGTAGGAATGTTTGTACTTTTCATGGTGCTATGAAGGTTGATGAGAGTTTGTGTCTTGTGATGGATAAGTGTTTTGGATCGGTTCAATCGGAGATGCTAAGGAATGAAGGAAGACTCACTTTGGAACAAGTCTTAAGGTTTTTTGAAATTTTGATTTTATCTTGATTTAGCTTTTTTCTGTTCATGTTGTTGTTGATTTGATTAATGTCATTGGAAGAAATTGATTTGACTAGGTATTGAGTAGCCGTTAGTAGCCGGTATAGTAGTGGAATTTGTACTAACGGCTATTTTCTGTGACCCGTGATTGACAAATGCTAAGTAGCATAGTGGGTGATTATTGTGTTGGATTAGTAATGCAATCATGGTTTTCAATTTAGTTTCTCGTTTCTACTGTGTTGCACGTTGTGTTGTCAATTGCAGATTGTGGAAAATAGCGGTTTGTTCCAATTTCGGTATGCACCAGTGCTATAGCGCCACCGTAGCTGCTATTTCACAATATTTTATACCAAATAGCGTATTCTTGAACAATAGCGATTTGATCAAATTCCGCTACGCGTGCTATAGCGCCGTTGTAGCTACTATTTAACAACACTGGTTGCATGTTGAGGTTGCAATTATTAATGGTGCTAATTGATCCTTATATCATGAAAATTATGAATGTCGAATTGATTATGTGGTTGTTAAAAACTCAATAGGATTACATGAAATGAGACCGCGTTTTATTAACTGATGTGACATATGATTTGAAACCATGATGAGTATTGTAGTGATTTGACTGGTATAAGTAGGATACATCACAATGTTGTTAGGTTTTGGATGAATACTAATCAAATTTTGGAAAGGAAACTCTATCTTGGTGGCTTTATTAAATCTGAATGGTTTATTTGGTGTCTAAAATATTTATATTTTACTCCAGTCTCTTGTTTTTATGTTGCTCTAGAAATATTTGAATGGAATCGTTTAGAGAAGATTTAGTCAGAATTATTTGTCCTTTGATTTAAGAGTTATGCTAAAAGATACGAAGACTTTTGACACGAAATCTGATGAAGTTAAATTAAACCGGCCATACACAGGTAAAGTGGTATTATAAAAATGATTAATGGATACAAAGGTAATTATCAATCAATTATTATTAATAGCAGTACATTTTGTTTAATTTTTTTTTGTGACGATCTGCATTAGTGTTAATTTAATTGCCTGATTTCTTATCCATGCTATATAGGCAGCTTAATAATTGTTTTGGTTGTATATGAGTTATTCCGTATAGCATTTCTATTGGCCTTTACAGCCATAATAGTAACATTGTAATTTGGCAAATGTAGATATGGGGCAGACATTGCACGAGGGGTTGTTGAACTTCACGCTGCAGGTGTTGTCTGCATGAGTTTAAAGCCTTCCAATCTAATTCTTGATGCAAATGGTCATGCTGTGGTTTCTGATTATGGACTTGCTACAATTCTGAAGAAGCCTTCCTGTTGGAAGGCTAGACCTGAGTGCGACTCCGCAAAGATCCATTCCTGTATGGAATGTATAATGCTCAGCCCACATTATACAGCACCAGAGGCCTGGGAGCCTGTGAAGAAGTCATTAAATTTGTTCTGGGATGATGGAATAGGTATATCTCCCGAATCAGATGCCTGGAGTTTTGGTTGTACATTGGTCGAGATGTGCACGGGTGCCATTCCGTACGTGGAGAAAACTCATTATTTACTCTAGCTTTTTTCCTTATTTTCTTCGATCTTCTTTTTCAAATTCCTTAGGGAAAAACTATGCTTGTGCAGTTGGGCTGGTTTAAGTGCAGAGGAAATCTATCGACAAGTTGTCAAGGCAAAGAAACAGCCTCCACAATATGCTAGTGTGGTTGGTGGTGGAATTCCAAGGGAATTGTGGAAGATGATTGGAGAATGCTTACAATTCAAACCATCTAAAAGACCTACCTTCAATGCAATGCTGGCAATATTTCTCCGTCATTTGCAAGAAATACCACGCAGTCCTCCTGCAAGCCCTGATAAGTAAGTTTGTTAAGTTATTATAACCATGACTTCATCTTCAAGGTTGGTTTTTATAATATCTGATTGAGCAGTTATGGTGTTTCTGATTTAGTATGGAAATGTGAGCTTGATTTTGAATGTGCTCAATGCAGAGTTTTCTTATTCAAGGAACGTTTGTATAAACTACTAAATTAAGTATTTATTCAATTAGTGCTTATCATATGAGAGCTTATTTCGTACATGCACAGTTCAAGAGTTTATTTCCATTTGTATATGCGAATCAAAAATCTATTTGCGTTTTCAACTTTTGTTTTTACCGTAAAATTAGAATTTGTTGATGGATGGGAATGAAGAGGAGAAAGGGTTAGCTTCTCTTAAGCTTATATATATATAAATGCAACATTTTAGGAATATTTATAGCGTCTTTTTTCTATAAACCAGTTTTTTCATCTTTACAAAATTTGAAATTATTTAATTTATTTCCAAAAAGTGTTCCTAAAAAAATTATTGCTGATAAAATAATAATGTTATATATGATTGGTCATATAATTGTGGTTATATAGATGCTTTTTTTCAAGTATCTATAATTGCGAGTGGAAGAAAGGTAGCTAAATTCAATTAATTTTTTGATAGACAAGTAATTGATGAAATTCCAAATGGAATTGGGACTTCCAGTTTTTTTATAGGAGAGGCTATCAAATATGTCCGTGTGTGTGGGTGTGGGGGGGGGGGGGGGGGGGGGGGGGGGGATTTCTTCATATATTTTCTTTTTTGTATTAATCTTTTTAGTAATTTGTTATTATATATTTATATAATAAAATTATATGATAAAACAACTTGTGGGAATGTCATACTCTCTTTTGATAGGTTCTCTCAAACATTATATATGTGCTTATGTCATAAGATAAACTCAAATAAGTTCTTTCAATTCCAAGAGCTTCCTTTATGTTAAATGAACAGCGATTATCTTATAAAATGTTAAATATTTCTTTTTTATGCAGTGACCTTGTTAAGGGCTCTGTATCAAATGTGACAGAGGCTTCCCCAGTACCTGAATTAGAAATTCCTCAGGACCCAAATCGTCTCCATCGACTTGTGTCTGAAGGGGATGTCACTGGCGTTAGGTTGGTGCTGGATTTTTATGGCTTGAGCTAGCTTGTACTAAATTTTTGTTTGTCATTACATTTGTTCTCTTTGTATTTACTGTACAGAGACTTTCTGGCCAAGGCTGCATCCGAAAATGAAAGCAACTTCATATCTTCTCTATTGGAAGCTCAAAATGCTGATGGGCAAACAGCTCTCCACTTGGCTTGTAGACGTGGCAGTGCAGAACTGGTCGAGACAATTCTGGATTATCCAGAGGCAAATGTTGATGTATTGGACAAAGACGGGGATCCTCCTCTTGTTTTTGCTTTAGCAGCTGGGTCCCATGAATGTGTGTGTAGCCTTATCAAAAGAAATGCTAATGTGAGGTCACGGTTAAGAGATGGCTTGGGCCCATCAGTAGCTCACGTGTGTGCCTATCATGGTCAGCCAGATTGTATGCGAGTGCGTTTTCACTAAATTTTACTTAATGATTCCTTTTCTTCATTGATGCTATATTCACCTAAATTATTTGGGGACAAATAACAGGAGTTACTTTTAGCTGGAGCTGATCCCAATGCGGTGGATGACGAAGGTGAATCTGTACTTCATAGGGCAATTGCCAAGAAGTTCACAGACTGTGCTCTTGTGATAGTGGAAAATGGAGGCTGTAGATCAATGGCCATCTCGAATTCAAAAAATTTGACGTGAGTAACGACTTTTCGATTTTCTATATTTTAGAATTTGTATAGTAGTCAGTGTAGAGGTATATAAACTTTATTAACTATTGGGATATTTGTTAACATATTATATATTAGACTGAGGAAAAACAGATTTTCGAAAGTGTATTTGTCATCAACTTGAAGTTTCGCATCTATAGTGTTCTGGTTCGCTGCATGTTTTTTTCACTCATAGCATAGTACCTTCATGTTGAAAGATGTAGCTTGACTGGAGGAGGTGCTATGAATTACTTTAATTATTTCTTATCCTCTTGTATCATTGAAAACATTTAAGGATGGTAACAGGATGATATATTTCTGTAAATCAATTTTACATTGAATCTGCATTTCTGGTTTCAATAATGATTGAAGCTGAGTATCATTATACTACATAAGTGAAGCTAGTTATTCTAGTTAGTTTTTCATCATCACTGTGTTTTCCTTTTATATTTTGCTGCAAAATTTCCAGTCATATGTTGTAAGATTTTTGAATAGTTATTTATATATTCTCTTGGTCTTTACAGATCTCGGGCTTTTATGCATGTATCCTAGGAATAAGATTTTACTTTTCTGATGATAGAGTTAGGGATTATTGTTAGGTTAGGCATTGAAGATGATAGCTTTTTTGCTTTTACTGTACAATTTAATATTTCTACGCTATGCTATTGTTTGCTGGAGGGAAAGCCTGTTATTCCTATTTGAACCTATTGCAACAACCTATTCTAGGTTCTTGAGTAGCAAAGGATATGACATAAAATGTTTTTATCATTTTTAGTAAGGAATTCTGTTTCTTAATTCTTAGGAAAATAATTATGAATTCTACTAAGAAATAATTTGTATACAAAAAAAAATGAAGTAATATACTAGTGGATCTGTTACTATTATTCTTCCAAAGATCCAATTCAAACTTAATCTGATAATTTAAGCATACCCAGAATTCGAGAATCGCATTGCTTTCTTTGGAATTTTACGTTCCAAGTCTAAGATGATATTGTTGTGCAGTTAATACATTGGACAGTAGTAGATAAGAATATCCTTCTGTGTCATTTTGTTCATAATTGAACCCACACAGTGAGATAATGTTCTGTTGTTATTATTAATTATCGCATATGTGCAAATCATCATACAGTTTTTCTATGTTGTTGTAGACCGCTGCACTTGTGCGTAGTAACATGGAATGTTTCTGTTGTGAAGAGATGGGTGGAAGTTGCAACTGCTGATGAGATTGCTGAAGCAATTGACATACCAAGCCCTATTGGCACTGCCTTGTGCATGGCAGCCGCTTCTAAGAAAGACCATGAAAGTGGTATGCAAATCATCATTGCTTGATTGTGATTTTGAGGATTGGCTATTTTTTTATTGAGCTATTTATTTATTTACTACAATATTTGGTCGCCTGGTTGTTATATTGCATCCATTTTAAAGCTGTAATGTTAGCTGTATTTTAATCACTAGGATGATGTTTCAAGAAAAAGATATCCAAAATTTTTCCAGTAATCCTTGAAGATTGACTACATGTCAATTTCAAGGATTCAGATAGAAAGGCGAGAAACAACTTTTGAAGGGTAAGGAATCCTCCAGTGCAAGAAAAACTGTGAGCAAAGTTTAATAAGGAAATAAAGGAAGAAAACTCAAGCATGAAGCAATGTTATTCATCTGGGTTTGAGTGGAAGCAAAGTATCATCACGATGTTAGATTGTTTAATTGCTATGCTCATTTTGATCATAATTGAAGTAATGCCCTTAGGTGTGATAACTCAATAATGTTCAGTTGAATCCCCATGTTTGCCTTCAAAAGTCACTTCAAATTTAAGAGTTAATGCATGGATATTCTTAAAGTTGTTTTTGCTATTTCTTCTCTTTACAAAATAGTTTAATCATCTTTTCTTTTTTGTTCATGCCATATATAGAGGGGAGAGACTTGGTGCAGATATTGCTTACAGCAGGAGCTGATCCATCTGCTCAAGATTCACAGAATGGGAGGACAGCTTTGCATACGGCTGCTATGACAAATGACGTGGACTTGGTTCAGGTTTGTGGATCACCTTGTTTAAAATGACAATGTATCCATAAATATTTTGAATGCGCTAATATGTTTTGCTTGCTCTGAGTAGGTTATTCTTGCTGCTGGTGTTGATGTGAACATTCGAAATGTGCACAATAGTATACCTCTTCACTTGGCCTTAGCTAGGGGTGCAAAGACATGTGTTGGGCTGCTTCTAGATGCTGGGGCGGATTATAATTTGCAGGTTTTATTACAAGTTCTCATTTCCCCCATTCGATCACATATATAATTATAATTATAACTAAAGCTATAATTAATGTTAAGATCCCACATTACTTGTAGATATGGCCAAAATAGTTTTTATAGGGTTTGGACAAATCTAGTCCCTTGAGCTAGCTTTTACAGTTGAGTTGGGCCTAGTTGAAATTTTAATATGGTATCGAAGTATATCTTAGATCTGTTATTATCGATCCACATTTATCCATACTTTAGATGCCATGCTATGTGTGTGACGAGGTGTGTTGAGATCCCATATTGACTTGAGAGTAGAGATATGGTCAAAGTAGTTCTTATAAGACTTAGGCATTACTCGGCCCCGAGCAAGCTTTTGTGTTTGAGTTAGGCGTAACCCAAATTCGAATAATTAATAATGTTAAAGTTTGATCTGGTAGCATTATTGTGGATGGTTCTTTGGTCATTGCTCATGAGGTCTTATTTACCCTGTTTTCTCATTCCATAAACAAAGTTGTATCTGTTTACTTCACCAGATCTTCATTATACGGTATGACTTGTTTGTTTCTGAGATCAGTATTTGCTGTAGCCATTCTCGAGTAATTTAATTTTAATCTTTGATAAACTAAACTGTTAAAGGCGGTTGGAGGGTTATCACGTCTAGAGAACATGATTGCTATTTAAGCTTAGCAAGTATGCTGGAGAAGACATAAAATGAACATCGAGATTTTTCTATTAATTAAAATGACTGAATTGAATTCTGGAGTGAATTGTGATTGATATATTTGGGATTATGTGCTTGCTGCCATGACAGTGAAATGTATTTTTTTTTTTTTTTTATTTGTCGTGCTCCTTGTATTAACCATGTATTTGAACCTTTGCACTTTCATTTGTGCATGATCCAATATTAGTATAGGCAACTTATTTTTACTTTGAATTTTGTTTACTTAGTGGAAATAATTGAAAGTTGATATTTTCCCTATCTTTCGGAAGGAAGCTTACAATTACATCTTTGTTAGTTATGATTCTAATGTAATTTTTGTGCAGGATGATGATGGTGATAATGCTTTCCATATAGCAGCTGAAACAGCAAAAATGATACGTGAAAATCTGGACTGGCTTGTTGTGATGCTATTGAATCCTGATGCTGATATCGAAGTCAGAAACCACAGGTAAGTCACAAGCTCACAGCTCAAGACACTGCATTTTCATTAAATTTCAATTATTTTTTAGTCTCTTTAAACTTCTGAATAATTATTCTCAACAAATATTGTGTTTAGCTGTTAATTGTTCGTCTACATCAGCATATTAGACACATTGAATTCCAAATCATTACCGTGACTGATAGATTTGTTTTGTGATAGAGGCAAGACACTACGAGACATCTTAGAAGGTTTACCCCGAGAGTGGTTATCCGAAGATTTGATGGAGGCACTCGTGAATAGAGGAGTTCATTTATCTCCTATAACGTGGGTGAAAAACATTTTATGGATTTTTTTACTGGATATGATATTTATAATTTTCCATATGCAGCAAATATGCATTAAAATTTGTTTACTTATTGCTATATGTAGATTTGACGTATTAGATTGGGTGAAGTTTAAAAGAACAGTCACAGAACCAAAACATGGGTGGCAAGGTGCTAAACCAAATAGTGTTGGCTTTGTGCAAAGTGTGCCAGGCAGAGATAATGATGAACTCATCGTTTCATTTTGTTCGGGCGAGGTTCGTGTTCTGACAAGTGAAATTGTAAAACTCATACCGTTGGATAGGGGACAGCATGTACAACTGAAAGGAGATGTAAGCGAACCTAGGTATGATGTTTGCATAACTGCAACACTTATTTATGAATGCAATGTAATGGCTTTTTTAAGTTAAACGCCTGCAGTGGTGGGTGGTGGGTTCCTTTTATCTTTTTTAAACACTAGTTACATACAGATTGCATAGATCCTGTGTAATGTGGAGGAGTTTCTGTTCCTTTTAGTAACAACTCTTCTGGTTATCATGCCATTTTTTCCTGAGAAAAACACGGGATAAAAAGTTAAACTTTTCCAAATTCCAATTTGTGAAACAGGAAAAAATGTAGAGTGAAGATAAAATAAGAGGGAGAAGAGAAATTAAACCACTATAGCTTCCATATACATCTTAATGACGGTTGAAGTTATAGGGTTTAGCGAGGAAAAAATTTGAGACTCTCCACTTGGCATAGTATTAGACATTCGATTCGATTGATACGATGGAAGACAAAAAAAACCTAACCCCTATATATGCAAAACAAAAAGGTCAAGTACTAGACTTCTGATCTTAATCAAGGGAGCAAGTAACTTACTAAAGATCAGATAAAATTTCTAAGAATAAGACAAGGTTCCTTACAAGATCCCTAAAAATGAGACCAATCATGTGTCGCTAAAATAATGCAAATTATCCTCATATATTATGATATGAATCACTCTCTCTGTCTAAGATATTATTCGTAAATATGTTCAAACTTGCACTCAAGCTGAAGCTAACTCTAAAGGGATGGACATGCCAGAGATGACTATTGTTGTTTGTTTCCAAAGTTCAATGCAATATTAGCTATTGTTGCCAACTATATCCTTAAGTTGCAGTGAGATAAATAGGTGGAGTGGCATGATAAATAGTTAATGATATTATCGAAAAAGAGTTCTATCAAAAGTAACATAATTTATTGATTTTATTGGTATGTGTAAAAAAATCTTTAGTTACAACTAAAAATGAACAGAAGAAGCTATATACAGGCCGCCTACTTATATCTGGTCTGTTAAATTTTGTTTATTGGGCCTTGTGTGCTTTCACCCATTTGCCTTTAACTTCGATGATCATTGTTTCTTTTAGGTTTGGTTGGCGTGGGCAGTCACGTGACAGCATTGGGACAGTATTATGTGTTGACCCAGAGGATGGAATCCTCCGTGTTGGATTTCCTGGAGCATCCAGAGGATGGAAAGCTGACCCAGCAGAGATGGAACGGGTTGAGGAGTTCAAGGTTGGAGATTGGGTTCGTGTTCGTCCAACCCTTACAACTTCAAAGCATGGATTAGGAAATGTGGTACCAGGAACCATTGGCATTGTATACTGTATCCGACCTGACAGTAGTTTGTTAGTCGAGTTGAGCTATGTTCAAAATCCATGGCATTGTGAACCAGAGGAGATTGAGCATGTTCCTCCTTTTAGGGTAAGAGGAATGTAGATTATTTTAATTCTCTGGCATAATATTTTTGTCCTGTTTTTGTTACATGATTTGTATTTGTCTTACAGATTGGTGATAGGGTATGTGTGAAGCGGTCTGTCGCAGAACCTAGATATGCTTGGGGTGGTGAGACACATCACAGTGTTGGAAGAATAAGTGAGATTGAGAATGATGGTCTCTTAATAATAGAAATACCAAATCGACCCATACCATGGCAAGCTGATCCATCTGATATGGAGAAGGTGGAAGATTTTAAGGTGACAATTCTTTTGGTTGATGTTGATCATTTGCTTCCATTTTAAGTTTGTTACCTTGTACTTACTGTGTAATGCCTTATTATTGTTTTCCTGTATTTAAATTGTTAATATATCTGAAATCAGGTTGGAGATTGGGTCAAAGTGAAAGCTTCGGTATCTTCTCCAAAATATGGATGGGAGGATATTAGAAGAAACAGTATTGGTGTAATTCATAGCTTGGAAGAGGATGGTGATATGGGTGTTGCCTTTTGCTTCAGAAGTAAGCCTTTTTCTTGCTCGGTCACTGATGTGGAGAAAGTTCCTCCTTTTGAGGTGGGACAAGAAATTCGTGTGATGCAATCCGTTAATCAGCCACGGCTTGGGTGGTCAAATGAATCACCAGCAACTGTTGGAAAAATAGTGCGAATTGACATGGATGGTGCCCTCAATGTAAGTACAGTTCCATAACTACTACGAAACAGGACCTAAATAGTAATAAACCCAGATTAGTATTAAATCTTATAAAGCCATATAAACATTGCCTAGGTAATAGCATATATGTGGGGGAATTTTGCCACTTTATATGGCTAAAATCAAAGTTTTGCAAATGCTAATTAGTTATTTGATTTGATTTCATCTTGAGGTTACATCAGCGAATGTGTTTTAAATGTTTTTTGTTTGTAGGCGAGGGTCACTGGTAGGCAGAGCTTGTGGAAAGTTTCTCCTGGAGATGCAGAACGACTTCCAGGATTTGAGGTTGGAGATTGGGTACGCTCTAAACCAAGCCTGGGAAATAGACCAAGTTATGACTGGAATAGTGTTGGGAGAGAGAGTTTAGCTGTTGTGCATAGTGTACAGGATTCTGGATATTTGGAGTTGGCTTGCTGTTTCCGTAAAGGGAAGTGGATCACTCATTATACAGATGTTGAAAAGGTTCCTAGCTTTAAAGTCGGGCAGTATGTTAGGTTCCGACCTGGTTTGGCTGAACCCAGGTTTGGTTGGGGCGGGGCTCAGCCTGAATCTCAAGGTATTATAACCAGTATTCATGCGGATGGAGAAGTCAGGGTTGCATTCTTTGGTTTGTCGGGACTGTGGAAAGGCGATCCTTCAGATCTGCAGGCAGAACAAATCTTTGAAGTGGGAGAGTGGGTGAGGCTGAAAGAAAACGTAAATAATTGGAAATCAATTGGACCAGGTAGTGTCGGTGTCGTTCAAGGAATAGGTTATGAAGGAGGTGAAACTGACAGAAGCACTTTTGTTGGCTTTTGTGGGGAACAGGAAAAATGGGTGGGACCAAGTTCCCATCTTGAAAGAGTTGACAAACTCTTTGTGGGACAGAAGGTTAGAGTTAAACAATATGTAAAACAGCCTAGGTTTGGGTGGTCAGGGCACACCCATGCTAGTATTGGTACTATACAAGCAATTGATGCTGATGGAAAACTTCGGATATACACTCCAGCAGGTTCAAGAACATGGATGTTAGACCCATCAGAAGTGGAGGTGGTAGAAGAGAAGGAGCTATGTATTGGAGACTGGGTAAGGGTTAGAGCATCAGTTTCCACTCCAACCCACCATTGGGGGGAAGTGAGTCATTCAAGCATCGGGGTGGTGCATCGGGTGGAAGATGATAATTTATGGGTGTCATTCTGTTTTGTAGAGAGATTATGGCTTTGTAAGGCAAGTGAAATGGAACGGGTTAGACCATATAAAGTGGGGGACAAAGTAAGGATCAGAGATGGACTTGTATCACCGCGGTGGGGATGGGGGATGGAGACGCACACCAGCAGGGGGCATGTTGTAGGAGTAGATGCAAATGGTAAACTAAGAATAAGGTTTCGATGGAGGGAAGGGAGACCTTGGATAGGAGACCCTGCTGATATTGCTCTTGATGAGAACTGATGTAAAATTTTATAGGAACATGGAAGCTTGTATCATCATAACTTGATTTTCTCATTCAGATCTTTGGCCTATTGCTTTTCTGGGTCTGATCTTGTGCAAGAAATCGAAATCTTTATGTGACCTGTTACCATATGTGCTCTGAACTATGTAACTCCTATCAATGTTGGAATGTAGTTTGGCCAAATTTATTGATGTTAATGAACAGAGTGAATGGATTAAAGTTATGGAGAAAGGAAGATTGGCTTACTGACTGAGGTATAGAGATTTAAGGTGAACTATTGGCGATTGGACCATTTATATTCATTATTATATACTCACATATATAAGTTTGGAGTTCCAGATTTTGAGGTGTATATTTATATATGTTTATTATTTAATCTTGTTGTACAAATCGTACTTGTACTTGGTCGCCAACTTAAATGCATTTTTTTTTACTTGCTCATTGTGCAGTTATGCATAGTTCATGAATTGAATTGATTCAATTATACAACATTAGCATTTTACTAATCCCTATTGTCTCCATTGAGTTACTCTGAAGTCAGAGATCAATCCATTGAAAAACGATAACTATGTAATCCGAGTTTGGATCCCCTCAAGGGTCCATTTTGGAGAGAGAAGAAAAGCATATCTTTGTATTTATTTTAACATTAAATTGTTTTTGTCTTTCTCTTTGAAATGGTCCCTCTAGTATTTTAGGGGATTCAAACTCGGGATCCTGATCAGAAATATATTCAGAAATATATTTTGATTAATCTTTAATTTGATTTGTTTATTTCGGTGAAGATGCTATGTATAAAATATAAATGGATAGTTAGTAAATCTGTCTTGATCTTTCCCTTCTTTGCAGTTACCAACCTAACTTCATGCCGTTTAGAGAAATACTCTAAGGTACCGTTTGGCCCGGCTTTTTTTCAGCTTTTCTACATTTTTAAGGAGAAGTTAGGCCAAACACAATATCAATAAAGTACCTTCGAAAAAAAGTACTTTTTTTAGAATGCATAAAATTGAATGGAATGAGCTTTAACAAAAAGTTGTTGAATGCTACTTCAAAAAACTACTTCTCCGTAATTTATTTCATAAGCACCTCTCTTCAACTCACGCAGGCAACCTTTTCTTTTATTTTTTAGGCTAAAGTGCACTTTTCCCCCCTTAACTTTCAAAAACTTGCAATTTTGGCCCCCTAAGTATGAAAACTACAATTTTGGCCCTCTAACTTTTAGCCCCATTGCACATTTCATCCTTTTGGTCAATTTTGACCAAGTCAACGCTGATTTGGCACACGCTGGCAGGCCACGTCGGTATATATTTATTTTTTATTTATTTTTGCGCCACGCCAGAAATTAGCAGAATAAAAAAAAAAGAAAAAAGAAAATATAAAGGCTTTGGCACGTGAGAACTTCTCAGATGTTTCACATTCTAGGGTTAAGTTTGGGATAGCGATTTTCCCCCCCTAAAATTGATCTATCTTTCTCAATCCCATTTTCCACCAAATCCAAGTGTTAATCAGAAGTAAATCGTAACCAAACTTAATTGTTCATACCAAAAACGAAATCCAGGTTCTGGGTTTTAACTGTTCGTTGGAAATGAAGTGGGTTGAAAATAGAAAGTCGAAGAAGGTGAGTACGAGTTCGGACAAGACGAGTTCGAAGAAGGCACAAGCAACGACGATGAAGAAGGGTACGGAATCAACAAGAACTGAAGGAAACCTGCGAGATAGGGTTGGTGGTGTCAGTAATGTATCAAAGTAAGTGAACTTTACTTTCTTTTGGTTTGTTTTATAGCTGGAAAGCACATGCATGCTGTTTATTTCTGAATAAAATAGGGTTGGTGGATGTATTGAATACTGTGTTAAATTTGAAACCTAAACCCTTAAATGGGGAAATGACAAATGTATATTCCTTTGGATGTGTAAAATCGTATGACCAATTGTATGCATTTGTGTGCTTTATGAATTGCCCAGTATGTACACAGAATTAGTATACCGTATGTATACTGTATACCTATACATAATGTATAAAATTACATACAGTATTACAATACAGTATAAAAATACTGTTTAATATTATAACTTGAATGAAATAATAATGTACCATTTATTCCTTACTTTTTAGGGTTGTTGAGAACCACTACTTCAAGGTAAGGTTTCACTATAAGGGTTACTTCATTTGTGACCCTGTGGTAGCTTATAAGAAGGGTGAAATTCATGAATTTGGGGGTGTGTGGAACACTGATGAGGTGAACTTAATAAGTCTAGACAAACTGATCAGAGAGATTGGGGTGGTAGGGGAGTACAAGCTGTGGTATATATGTCCAGGATTTGATATAGTTGATGGTCTTAGGTTGTTGAAATCTGATAGGGATGTGGTTAGGTTCATAAATGAACATAGGGATGCAGTAGGAGCTGAGTTTTATGTGGAATCTGAAGATGTGGAAGTTGTTGACAGCAGGTATGATAGTGATGTTGAAGAGGTAGTTGTAGTTGACAAAGGGAAGCAGCCAGCTGACATTGATGAAGACTTAGATGAATCTGATCCAGATTATAATGGTAGTGAGGAGGGAGAGGTTCCTGAGTATGAATTAGAAGATGAGGAAGGAAGTGTAGATGGTGTATCTGTTGATGATAGTGACTTTGATGAAGAATGGGATTGGACCACTGTTTTGCCTAACCAGACTGTGAACCCAACCCTTGGTAGTCATTCAGTTAACCATAGTCAATCTTTAGTTGGTGTTGAACAATCTAGGAACCTTGAAGTGACTGGTTTGGAAGACTTTGAAGATGAGCATGAAGATTCAGATATACTAGAAAGTCCTGGTGCATCTGATGAAGAAGAGGGATCAAGAAGGAAGAAACTGAATAGGTTTAAGTTGGGTACTAATGATGAACCTGTAGTATTTGAGGAGGGTCAGATATTTGCAACTGGTCTTTTAGTTAAAACTGCTGTGAGAGAGTATGGTTTGCAGAACAAGAAGAATGTGTACCTAGAGAAGAATGAGAAGACAAGAATTGTGGTCAAGTGTAATCCAGGTTGTCCATATCATATTAGATTTAGTAGGGTAGGTTCTCAAACTCATTATGTACTTTCTAGCTTGAAGCCTATTCACAATTGCTTTCCAACTGGTAAAATTAGAGTGTTAAATGGGAAGTTGTTGGCAAAAAAACTGGTTCCAATACTTAAGCACAGTAACTAATTTACAGTAATTAATTTGTCTTTGTGTATGTTTTTTTTCAAGGGTTTGGTGAATACCATAGCTGCTATTGATGAGCATGTTGAGCACAGACTCTGTGTCAGACATTTGTATGGAAACTGGAGAAAAAGGCATGTTGGGGAGAAGTTGAAAGATGCTTTGTGGAGAGCAGCAAGGGCCAACACAATGCATGAGTAAAACAAAGCTATGGAAAGTCTGAAAATGTTAAGTGTGCCAGCTTGGGAGGAAATGAGACAGTATGCACCAGGTATGTGGTCTAGGGCAGGATATAGCACTCATACAAACTGTGACTTGCAAGTGAATAATATGTGTGAGGCATTTAACTCTGCAATATTAGATTTAAGGGATTTACCAATAATTTCACTTGTTGAGGGTTTGAAGTTCTATATCACAAATAGAATAGTTAAGTTAAAGGATTACATGCTGAGGTATCAAGGGGAAATTTGTCCAATGATAAGAAAGATATTGGAAAAGGCCAAAAGGGATGCAATTGCTTGGACACCTATATGGCATGGTGATAGTCAGTATTCACAGTTTTCTATCACTGATGAAACTGACACCTATGCTGTCAATCTCATAGACAGAACATGTGCATGCAGAAAATGGGATTTAAGTGGTATCCCTTGTGCTCATGCCATTTCTGCTATTTTTTACAATCAAGCTAACCCTGATGATTATGTGGCACACTGGTACAGGTTAGTGTATATTACTTTTTTTTTGTTTTTTGTTTTCTGAGTTTTATAAAATTATCATGGTTGCTGAGTTCTCTGTTCTGTATTCAACTGGTAGGAAACAAAAGTTCCTGGATACATATGATAATCTGATCCTTCCTTCAAATGGGCCAAAACTATGGGCAGAAGTGAATGCTGAACCAATACTCCCACCTAAGGCCAGAAGGGCACCTGGGAGGCCTAAGAAGGCTAGAAGGAAGGAGAATGATGAACCCAAATCAACCAGCAAGAAGGGCAAGAGAAATCAGGAAACTGTGAGATGCAGAAGGTGCAAAGAGCTTGGACATAATCAAAGGACATGTGGGGGGAAAGACAGGTGCTGATAGAAGGATTCCACCTGGAGGGAACAAGGTATTATTGTTACTTATTGATTGATTTGTATTATAATTTAGGCTTAAAAATTTACCAATACTTACAACACTAACAATTTAGGATCAAACTACTATGCAACACCCTGAAGCACAATCTGGCACAACTAGTACTCCACAAACTGGCACAAATGCACAAACTAGCACAAATGCTGCTGCACAAGGTGGCACAACCAATATGCATTCAACTGTCACAACAACTGGTGCTGCAAAGGGAAGGAAAAAAACAAAAACTGCTGCTGCAAATAATGCCACTGAACCTGCTACAACTTCACTTATCAAGTCTGCTGCAAACAACAATACTCAATCTGTTACAACTTCAGTCAACAAGACTCAAGCTGCTGGACCTTCTGCCTCTGTAGTTACAACCACTGCTGTTAATGCTACTGCAAGCAACCAATTTGGAACAAGCAGAGGTGCCAATATTCTTGTTGGTGAGGTTTCATTGTTTGTGCCTACAAAGTCTAGAACCATAGGGGTTAAAAGGACAATTGATGAGGTTGGAAATATTGGGACACAACAATCAGTGAACAAGACTTAAGTTATGAAGCTATGAAGGAATGAAGGATCATGATGAGACTGATATTACCCTTAATTATATTTTGGAGATGTAATGTAATGTCAAGTACTCCTAATTATATATTGCTTATGTTTAGGTTAAGTACTATAAAGTACTCTTATTTATCTTTTGGTGATGTACTATAAAGTACTCTTATTTATCTTTTGATGATGAGACTTATGTTTAGGTTAAGACTTAAGTTATGAACCTATAAAGTACTCTTATTTATATTTTGGTGATGTAATGTAATGTTAAGTACTCTGTTATGTCAAGTATTTTGCTATGTTAATGTGAAGATCTGTTTTGTGGTTACATTATGCTAAGTACTTTTTCAATTGGTATGTAATTTGCCGATTTTAATTGACAACAACATATCAAAACATTATAGCAACATTGAACATATGTTTACATCATTCCAACTTAGATCTTAACTTTTCATTTCATTTCTTACATCATAACAACATTACATAACATTACATCAATGCATCATAACTTATCCAAGTTTATCAGTACATAAGTTTTCATCACAAAATAACAATGTAACATCAATACATAACTTATCCAAGCTTAGTGAAAATCACCAACACAGTAGCAAACAACAACATTCCTAAAATTACAATAGTCAACACAAGCCTTTTTTCCTTATTCTTCAATGCATTATTCTTCTTCAACAGGCCTCTGATTATTTTCTTCTGCCTTTCAGGAACTTCTGGATCGAACCAACGAAAAAAACTGCACTTTCTTCTCCGCCAATAATTCCCACATCCATGGAACCTCCTTCTTGGGTTTTCGTCAGTCCAAGCTGTTACTAGAGGCGATTCAACGCCACAGTAACATACCAATTTCGTTTTGCCCAGATATGATGACCCACTCACAGTTGAAGTTGATGAATATGGTTCACCCATTTATTTCTTCTGCAAATCGAAAGAAGAAGAAAGGATGATGAACTGAAATTCGAAGAACAAGAAAGGAAAACGAAAGGAAGGAACAAGAAAACAGGAAAACGAAAGGAAGGAACAAGAAAGAATGAATCGAAATAAGACAATAAGAAGAAAGGAGGAAGATCGATGGAGGAAAAATGGAGATTGGGGAAAAAATTGGGGCTTTTAAAACCTAGGATATTACCGTTGAACTCTCACACGTGCCAAAGCCTTTTTTGTCTTCTTTTTTCTTTTTTTTTTATTCTGCTAATTTCTGGCGTGGCGCAAAAATAAATAAAAAATAAATATATACCGACGTGGCCTGCCAGCGTGTGCCAAATCAGCGTTGACTTGGTCAAAATTGACCAAAAGGATGAAATGTGCAATGGGGCTAAAAGTTAGGGGGCCAAAATTGTAGTTTTCATACTTAGGGGGCCAAAATTGCAAGTTTTTTAAAGTTAAGGGGGGAAAAGTGCACTTTAGCCTATTTTTTAATATTATTTTTCAATTTGTTTTTGTCTTCCATTTTTTTTAACCAGTCCATATAATTTTTTTTAAAGGAGGATCAATTTAATTTTATTATCTATTTTTGAAGGAATTTTATTATCTTTTTATCACTTATATATTTAATTTTAATATCGTTTAATTATCACAACCTCACAAATATTTTTATTCATGCTGTCATTGAATGACACCAAATATTTTTATTCCCTTTCTTCAACCTCACAAACACACACACACACACTAGCGTTTAGAGTAATATTTTATGTCCGTATGTCTATTTTTTTTGTTACGCTAATGCGTATAATTTTTTTAGTGTTGCGTAATGCGTACAATTATTATTTTTATAAAATTTTGATTTTAATTAAAAGTACAAGTATAAATGCCTAAAAAAATATACTTATATATATTTTACACATTTATATTGTAACAAACTATATATGCATATCTTTTTCTTATTAAAAAAAACTAAACATATCTTTTTCAATGACACTAACAATGTAACAAATATAATACCATATAATATAAATCCTTATCTTTTTAAATAACACCAAAAATATGATATTCTTATAACAAAATTTGTTATACAGTATAATTGGAAGAAAAAAAAAACTATTCTCTAGCTTAGCTCAGTTGATATAGACAAAGTATAAATATATGCAAGGTCGCGGGTTTGAACCCCGGACACCACCAAAAAAATAATAAATTTAATGTTTTGTACAATATTTTGCCAAGCAACTTTTAACTTAAAAATAACTTTAGAACTAAAAAATGTTTTGTACAATATTTTGCCAAGCAACTTTTAACTTAAAAATAACTTTAGAACTAAAAAAAAATAAAGAAAACAAACAGCTTTAGCTTTTTCCTTAAAGAGCTTTATTTTAACTTTGTTTTAAAGTAGCTTTTAGACCGGAAAAAAGTCTGGTCAAACGGTACCTAAGGCCTCCTTCATAGTACCTAAGAAAACTGTGATTACCAGAAGTTACATGTATCAACCATTGGTTTACATGCATCCATCCCATATGACAACATCAGAAGACAACTTTAAATACCCAATAACATTGTTTTCAGTCACGAGACTGCAAGTATCCAATGAAGTTTGAATTCTCTAAGAAAGTAGTAATTCATTTAGGCTATGTATGGATTGGTGGAGAGTGATTGAATGGAATGGAGTGTAGGATAGACCCACATTCTATTGTTTGGTTTTGTAAAACATGAATGGAGTAGAATGGAGAGTGATGGATTGGAAGGAACCCATTCCATCCAATACCACTCCACTCATTTAACCAATTTTCTATTCCCCTCAATTTGGGGTGTATTGTATTCAATGGAACGGAACACATTAATAATAAATTACAATTTTATCCCTACTTTCCATTCCTCAATTTCATTTATGCCCCTTCCTTTCCTCCTTTTTTTTTTTTTTCTCTCTTCACCCTTTCTTATTCCTCTTGCTCTCACTATACGCATCTATGCTGTTTTCAACTCTTCATCGTTCTCCTCTGCTTTTGCTATTTGCAACTCTTCACTTTATCAAGATAACTCTGATTTCTTCATCTTTTTGCATCTCTTCATCTTTGCTCTCGTATATTGGTTTTTTAACCGAGATTTCTTCGTTTTTTTGCCTAAATTAATAGTGATGCTTTTTTCGGTTTTTGTTTGTTTTTATGATATATAACGAAGGTATCCATGAAAATGGTTTTATTCTTGGTAGTTTACTATTTTAAGCGACTTTGAGCTAGCCACTATGATAGTATTATTGATGCTTGACTTGAAATTGGATAGCTTATAAGCTTGTAATATTCATATGTGTTGCTTTATAACTATTTTAGTTTTTAAATTCCAAGTGATTTGCTACTGAACGAGAATTGTGCCATTTACAGCCTTGCAGATTCAATATTGATGATTAATTGTTGCATTTATCTAAAAGGATAAAATTGGGATAAAAAATTATAACGCATTTCACTACGCCCACTTTTCAAACAATGTAATGGGAAATTAGTTTCATTCCATCATAAGATATTCAAACAATGAAATGAAATCTTTGTTCCCTCTCGTTCCGTTCTTTTCAATTTCGTTATATTCTGTTCCATTAATTTTTAAGTTATTCAAACAGAGTCTTAAAGTAAATATTAGTGTTATTCACGATTTGTTGTGATCGTACACATCAATCGTTGATTTAGGAAGTGTATTCATATCATATGAATGCATTATAATAAACAAAAACATATGTCAGTTAAGTTTCAATCGTTCATTTAAGAAATGTACTCATATGAATACACTTTACTAAACAAAAACATTCACGATTTGTTGTGATTCAAGAGTAAGACCATCTATTATATCCATGAAAATGGTTTTATTCTTGGTAGTTTACTATTTTAAGCGACTTTGAGCGAACCACTATGATAATATTATTGATGTTTGACTTGAAATTGGATAGCTTATAAGCTTGTAATATTCATATGTGTTGCTTTATAACTATTTTAGTTTTTAAATTCCAAGTGATTTGCTACTGAACGAGAATTGTGCCATTTACAACCTTGCAGATTCAATATTGATGCTTAATTGTTGCATTTATCTAAGGGTAAAATTGGAATAAAAAATTATAACGCATTTCACTACGCCCACTTTTCAAACAATGTAATGGGAAATTAGTTTCATTCCATCATAACATATTCAAACAATGAAATGAAATCTTTGTTCCCTCTCGTTCTGTTCTTTTCTATTTCGTTATATTCTGTTCCATTAATTTTTAAGTTATTCAAACAGAGTCTTAAGGTAAATATTAGTGTTATTCACGATTTGTTGTGATCGTACACATCAATCGTTGATTTAGGAAGTGTATTCATATGAATGCATTATAATAAACAAAAACATATGTCAGTTAAGTTTCAATCGTTCATTTAAGAAATGTATTCATATGAATACACTTTTCTAAACAAAAACATTCACGATTTGTTGTGATTCAAGAGTAACACCATCTATTATATCCATGAAAATGGTTTTATTCTTGGTAGTTTACTATTTTAAGCGACTTTGAGCGAACCACTATGATAGTATTATTGATGCTTGACTTGAAATTGGATAGCGTATAAGCTTGTAATATTCATATGTGTTGCTTTATAACTAATTTAGTTTTTAAATTCCAAATGATTTGCTACTGAATGAGAATTGTGCCATTTACAGCCTTGCAGATTCAATATTGATGCTTAATTGTTGCATTTATCTAATAGGGTAAAATTGGAATAAAAAAGTATAACGCGTTTCACTACGCCCACTTTTCAAACAATGTAATGGGAAATTAGTTTCATTCCA
Organism: Medicago sativa; assembly: GCF_051527215.1. Classification (NCBI taxonomy): domain Eukaryota; kingdom Viridiplantae; phylum Streptophyta; class Magnoliopsida; order Fabales; family Fabaceae; genus Medicago; species Medicago sativa. The sequence continues at coordinate 10,293,889 of NC_140751.1, forward strand.
TCATAAAATATTCAAACAATGAAATGAAATCTTTGTTCTGTCTCGTTCCGTTCTTTTCTATTTCGTTATATTCTGTTCCATTAATTTTTAAGTTATTCAAGCAAAGTCTTAAGGTAAATATTAGTGTTATTCACGATTTGTTGTGATCGTACACATCAATCGTTGATTTAGGAAGTGTATTCATATGAATGCATTATACTAAACAAAAACATATGTCAGTTAAGTTTCAATCGTTCATTTAAGAAATGTATTCATATGACTACATTTTACTAAACAAAAACATTCACGATTTGTTGTGATTCAAGAATAAGACCATCTATTACAATTGCTAGCATATTCTTTTTCTAAAAGAATACAAGACTTTGTAATTAAGGTTTTTATTTTTTTAATAGATTAGACATTACAACATTTTTATTAAGAAGTGTATTCATATGTTTTTTTTTTAGTAAAGTGTATTCATATATCTTATATTATAAAACTATTACAACAAGTCATAAGCTACTATTCCTTCAAAAAAAAGGCATAAGCTACTATTTTGTTAAAAAAAAAGTCATATGCTACTAATTTATCTATTTTTTTTATATGGAATGAGCTAAAAATTAATCAACTTAAATCATTCTAAGTAAACAACCATTACAACATTTAATGTTGTTGTGCAGTTTTTTTCTTAACGTTTGTGTAATTTTTTACTTAACGTTATACACAATTTGCTTGAATCAATTTTTGAAAAGAATCATTTTAAAAACCTATTGAACCATGGTGAATGCATGCTTTGTTAATTAAATAAAAAAGTAATTTTGAATAGTAGATAAATCAACACAATTGATTTTCTCTAATGCTCATAAACTAAACACAACTTTGAAATAATGTGTGTATTTGTCTCATTCCTCATGTATTAAATATGACTTTTGAAGTCATGTATCTCAATCACAAATAACAACACCAACTACATTTGAACCACCAATATATCTTCTAAAGAACACATATTTTTCTTATTTTTTATGTATTAAATAAGTCTCTGAATCATGCCTGTCATGTGAGAATGAATATTATATATGTTAGAAATACGAAGAGATTCTCAATTTTAAACCTTATTACATTTAAGTATTATGTTTCTATTTTCTTTCAAACGACTGAATTAATTTTTTTATAAATATTTGCATAATAGTTAGTAACGTTATATTTTTTTTGGAAAAATTGTAAATTACATCATTTATCACTTTTTTTATCACTTTAAAATTAGACGGGAAATATCAACAAAGTTAATTATTTATTTGTTCTCTAATTTGTTTTTATCTATTCTTTTATGTTTATTTATTTTCTTTTCCACAAATACATAAAATAAAATACACATTTGCAAACATACGAGCATAACAAATTGTTACATACTAATTATTTGGCATGTAATATTAAAAACAATTAATGCACATACGGTCACAAAATCCGAATTTGAGAGTTCTTTGCCTCAGTTTTTGACAACGTTTCAGTTTGAGTCAAATTTTTGGCATCTTTTAGAGAAGGGAGGTGTCAATTGGGACAGAGAAGCTATGATCCGAGGTCTCAATGCTGCATATCAGAAGATGATAGTTTGTAAATCATGGAGACAAGTAAAAGGGCCCACTGGTGACACTGCTTCTGAATGATTTGAATTGGTTGAGAAATTACGCAAGGAGAAGGCGGCTCAGAAGGCGGCTCTGGCCCAACCAGCTGTGTCCGGGCACGACAACAGTGAGACCGAGTAGAGAACTTTATTTGCATTTCTATTAATTAGCAATACAACAACAACAACCAAACCTTATCCCACTATGTGAGGTCGGATTTCTATTAATAAGCAATACTTAGACAAAACAAGTTAAGATAATGCTTACCAAATAAAGCCAATACTTAGGCAAGAGAATCCTTACCTATTATTTAGCAACTAGAGTTGAAGATGAAAATATGTTTTAAATATATATATATATATATATATATATATATATATATATATATATATATTATAATAAACAACTTTCTCGCTAAAAATCTTATTAGAGGAAAATCCAATTGTAGTGTATCAAACCAAAACATGAAGTCAATAAAATTTAATTTTGAAATCTATATACAATGTCGGATACACGGTTAAATATAGATTTGTTTGATTTGAGGATACAATTTTATGTTTATGGTTAATTATGAAATTAACCCTTTGTTTTCACTTCATTTCATGATTTTCAAAAGTTTTGTAGTGAAGTGTAAATAAAGTACAATTTTATAATTATAAAATTGAAACACATTTTTGTCAAATTAAACATGTTTTTTTGGGAATGTTTTTATCATCAGTTTGTAAATTATACCGCTGTCTTATTTAGCACAACAAAGTTTTAGAGCAGGAAAAATATAGTTTAATCGTTTAAGCTAAAAAAATTGCTAGCAAACAAGATTGTGTGATGAATGATACTGACTTATGACAGATTGACAATGCATGCAGCTTCATACTCCTCATGTGTGTCATCCTTTTAAGAAAACCAATTAGCCGGGTTATTGTTTTTTTTGTGTTTTTGTTTAAGGAGTTTGTTGGTTTATGTTAGCCGTCAAAAGTCACTGTAGCTTTTTGTTAGGTTTGATCCCGACTACATGAAGTCAATTATCTGCAACTAACCTTTCTTAATACAAACTACATGTATGAATATGTTGCTTCCATTCATCAAATGATAATGAACTTATAAAAAAATATGTCTATTAACCTATAAAGTATCGACTTAACCAATACGAACCCAACACTAACATGTTGGCACTCTTAATAATTTGAAAATTGAATGTAGAAATATGTGTCAGTGACGTGTCTCATGTCAGTGCCAGACACCAACACACACTTTCAAGGAGTGGGAAAAGTAATGTTTAATAAAGTTCAATTGAAATTGAGATGACATAAGTACAAAGGGTTATATCTTGATCTTGGTTGCCATCCCCAACACACAACATCTTTGCATGAGGTCCACAAATTCGGGTCGTTTCATATATTCGTGGACAAATTCATGCACGCGAGTTCTTTGCAAAAACAAATCATACTGCAGAATTTAATCAAACGTGAAACTTAGAAATTTTAATTTTAGAAGTTGAAAAAGGGGAAGTAGGGGTAGATGGCATTAGGTGAGATTTAGCGATTTTAGATGCAGTAATATATACCTTTTCAGCCAATGACTTGAATACGTGAAATGAGACACTCCATTTAAGAGAATAAAAAACATCTTGCAACAAGAAACAATGTTTTTAATGCCGATAAGTTAAGAACAAAGTTGTAAACTAACTTAGCTATTCAGATCTCTTTGAACATGACTAATTTGTTGACGTCATATTTTATTATCAAATAATTTGTATTACGCTATCACTATATACAAACAAAGAGTAAGAACATCCAATACAATTGCTAACATATTCGTTTTCTAATAAAAGAATATAAGATTTTGCAATTAAGGTTTTTATTTTTTTGAATACATTATACATTGCAACTGATCATATGACATTCAAACTCACCTCCAAGAGTTTAAATACTACATATTTCGTGTTTGAATTTAATTTAACACATTTAACTAAGTTTGATCCAAATGATCGGAGATTCAAACACTTTAAGTTGAATTCTAGGACTTACCGTTTGTTTAACCAACCTTTATTTTTTGGTGTTTGATAAAATTATTTTTTTTTAAAGAAATCAACATTTTTTTTTATTAATTTGGCAACTAATAGATTACAATCTTTTATTAGAAAAAAAAAACAATTATTATAATTTTTTCAAAGAGAGGAGCCTAAGCCTAACCAATAAACTTTTTTTTTTGACCAAATCCTAACTAATAGACATAATAGTAACTATTTTTGCAGGATCAAAACTCAAAACCCTATGCAAAAACGACATCGTATAGCAACCTTATATATACACACCCTTCTCACTTATCTCGAACCCTAGTAGCCTCACTCATTCATTCTGCCTACAAACACTGGAAGGATCGAACCCCTCAATTTCCCCCACAATTCCTTCTATCAACAATGGAAGAATCAATCCAAAACGATGCAATCCCAAAATTCAGAGATATTAGACGCTATTACTGCCAATTCTGCGGTATCTGTAGATCCAAAAAAACCCTAATTACATCCCACATCAATTCTGAACACAAGGTACTGTTTTTGTTGAAATTCAATCTTCGATCTATAGTTTTAACCAAATGGGCCACTCAATTTTCTTCAAAAAATGAACAAATTTTGAGTATTAGGGTTTTGTTTGTTAAGGTTTAAGAGCTCATGAAATTCCTAATTGTTTTACTTTTCTAGAAATTCAGTGTTTTATCTACAGTTCAAACCTAATGGGTCACTCAATTTCTTAAAAATTTAAATTCTTTTTAGTTCTATAATTTTAGGGTTTTTAAAATTCCTAATTGTTTAGGTTAAAGTTTAATTTAGTTTTGTTTAGTTATTTATACAATTATAGCTTCTATGGTCAAATATGTGTGATTGATTGTGTATGGTGTATTGTATTGTTGTTGACATTTTTTGTGTATTTTAGGATGAGGCGGAGAAGGCAAGAGTTGAAACTGAACCTGAATCAGAGGGTGGTTTGAAAGCTAATACTTGTGAGGAATGTGGTGCTAGTTTTAAAAAACATGCTTATTTGTTGCAGCATATGCAAAGTCATTCCCTTGAGGTATTTGTTCAATTATAAACATCACATGGTTCTATTTGATTTTGCAGTATATACTTGTTTGATTTTGTTGTGTATAATTGTTTAATGTGGCTTCTAAATTTAACTAGTTTATACTTATAAATGATTTATTAGTTGTTTTTGTTGTAAATATTTGTTATTGGAGCTTTGAGCTTTCTAAATTAAACTAGTATAAACTTTATAATAATTCACTTGTTAATTTATTCATGAGGATTTTACATCGTTTGATAGTTTGTATGGATAAATTTGAAGATGATATGCATGTTTCTATGTTTGGTGATGGTTCAGAATTCTATTCCTTGAAAAGTATGAATGAGTGAACTGAAGATACATGTTTTTGCAGGAAAGTAATCTTTTAGACACTAAAATGATCTATAAAATTATTATGGACATTATAGTGTGAAAGCATTGGATCCCAGACAAAGAACTCCAATATGCGCGAGGCATCACGCTTGGCCTTGGTGAAATAGTATCAGGTTGGGAGACCTCCTGAGAAGCTTCATCAAGGATTTTGCCTCGGTCACGCTCAATTCAAAACGAGGTTTGCAGTTTGTTCATGTGTCTCTTGTTCTTATCAACAAAGCTGATCAGTAGTTGTCAGATTTCTGTTCGCTTCTTTTTATAGTATTAAAAATTTCTTGTGATTTGTTACAGAGGCCATTTGTATGTAGCCTTGAAGATTGTAAGGCGAGCTACAGAAGAAAGGATCATCTCAATCGTCACCTTCTACAACATCAAGGGAAAACTTTTAAATGTCCTATCGAGAATTGCAAAAGTGGCTTCTCTTTGCAAAGCAATTTGAAAAGACACGTTGAAGAGATGCATGATGAAAGTTCTACCCCTCCTCGTAGTGGTGAAAATCAGAAGCAGTTTGTATGTCCTGAAATTGGCTGTGGAAAGGTTTTCAGATATGCATCACAACTACAGAAGCATGAAGATTCTCATGGCAAGTTTCCTTTCTTTCAATTATGTCAACTGTTTGCAGTGTTGTCCTTTATTTAGATTTATGAAAGTTGTTGTCATGATTTTGACGAAAACCTTTATTCTGCAGTTAGGCTTGATACAATTGAAGTGGTGTGCTTAGAGCCTGGTTGCATGAAATTTTTCACTAACTCCGAGTGCCTTAAAGCTCATGTTAAATCCTGCCATCAATATGTTACCTGCGACACTTGTGGGACTAAGCAACTGAAGAAGAATATGAAGAGGCATCTCCGCACACACGAAGCCAGCAATTCATCCGAAGCATTTAAATGTCAGTTTGAGGGTTGTGACAGCACGTTCTCAACTGTAAGATACCTCCTCCATCATACATTGGCATTGCATACACTACGCTTAATTCCAAAGTTTGTTACATTTTTTAACTTCTAATTGTGGATGTGCTTCAACAGAAATCTAATCTACATAAGCATGAGAAGGCTGTACACTATCAAGTAAAGCCGTTTGTGTGTGGGTTTCCTAATTGTGGGATGAGGTTTGCTTACAAACACGTGAGAGATAATCATGAAAAGACCGCAAAACATCTTTTTGCCCTTGTAAGTTCTCCGTCCATGCCTATTCTTGTGGTATAAAAAATTGAGATGAATTGAAATGCTCATCAAGATTTACTTCATATATAGGGTGATTTTGAAGAAGCTGATGAAGAATTCAGGTCAAGGCCAAGGGGAGGGGTGAAGAGAAAATGTCCCCCCACAGTAGAAATGTTGGTTAGGAAGAGAGTTACCCCACCTAGTCAATTAGAGAACTTGTTATTTGTGCAGGATTGTCAGTGAGATGGATCATACTTCTCTCTCTAGGCTAAAAGTTATGTGGTGACCTGGTTTGATTGATTGTATTGTGTAGAGATTATATATTTAGGATTATGATCAGTAATAGTATTACACTAGATAAATGTATAGTCATGAGTGATGATCTTTTTTTATATATAAAGGAAGAATTATGATTGACAGTTATATTGTGTGCTTTTATTTATGCAATAAAAAGAATGGCCAATTTGCTGTTTCAAAATAAAAATAAGACTATTACTAATGATAATTAAGTTGCTTAAACTAGTCTAATGTCTAAGTTTCAGTGCACTGAATTGCATGTGTATAACATAATCATATGGGTTGTGTCACATTAGTAATCTATATGTTTGATGAAATTGTTTAACATATATGGCATTGTGGCTCACGCTTTCATTCACTCAATGTTTTCTGGTCTAGCAATTATCAACCTAACCTTGACTACTCTGACAAGACTGACCTCTTTTTATTTCCAGTTACTGATTTCCATGTATCTTGCAACCAATTGGCAATTGGGATGATCCAATTTATGTGCGTGATAAAAGGGTGTTCAAATCCATTTAAATTCAATTCAATCCAAAATAGTTCTGCAATTGTTTTCTGCAATTGTTTTGTGAAAACTGTTTGGATTTGATGTATTTAGACTACTTTCTCAGAACTCTTCAATTCTCCTTCTACCTATTTTTTATGCTGTTGTAATCTTAATAAGAAAATTACAGTTGTATTTTGAATATAAAAAAACCGATCCAAATAAAACTGAAATCAGATATATATATTTTTTTAAAAGTTGTCCTACAAACCGATTTGCACATAGTTTTTATTTTGGATCAGATAGTTTTTTAACTGCACTACAAACAACCCTACGTGATGAAATGTACCAAAAAATTCTGAATTGTATAATGAAGTGTGATTTGCATTTTTCTTTTCTTTTAAATAGAAAATGCCATGCATTAACAAGAGATTTCAGTAAAGGGAATCCTATCCTATAATTTGAAGACTAAATGGGTCTAAATGATCACAATAAACAAGACTAAAGGGGAAACCTGTCCTATAACCTGGACACTGAATCTGTTTTCCTACAATTCCTACATGAGAAGCAAAGAAAGTTGCTCTAGTATTTTCTTAAAAAAATTGTTGCTCTAGTACTTGAGTCGTTTGCAGGAGGAAATTTCACTAAGCAGATTAGCAAAAGCAAGAGAGCTACTAAAGCTTGCTTTACTCTAGAATTCCCTCATAAATTTCACTAACATTGAAACATCTGTTAGGTGATCGAAATGCATCTTTCGATAGCTACAAATCAAAACTGCACTGTATTTTTTGCATTTCATGTAATGTTTTGATAGATTTTTTTGGTTTTGTTTTGTGATGCATATGTAATTATAGTTCAATCTCTCGTTGATTCAAAATCGAACATCATTGAACCTAGCATTGTTGAACAAAACACAAGATTTCATTTTCTTACAATTTCTATCATTTTATCTCAATTAAAAAATTTTGATCATTTGAAAGAACCAATGGAGATGTATATTATAAGGTGGGAGCACACTTAACCATTTCTTTCATTAGATGGTGACACACAGACAGCGTCTCACATTGCATACCTCATTATTGGTCTCATCTTAAGGATGACGATGACTTACAATCAATGTTTTTGATATCGGAGTCTCAAGAAGGTCCGATCTATACATATGTTCATTCAAATTTCTCTTATCACCTTTTGACCATTGATTTATCGTAATTTCATATGTTCTTTAGTTAACTCAAATATTTAAGTAGTACTCTCTTGACATGTTTTTTTTAGCTTAACTGTGATTTTCGTCCATCAATCATATTTTTAAACAAAACATTTGGTGATATGACATGTTTTAAATAATGTGGTATATGATATGAATAACGAAAAACATCAACATCAATAAAACTGTAAGAAATTTTCTTAAAACTTCATTTAAAATCTTTCATATGATAATATTTAGACCTAATACTTGATGAAGAGACTAAAATTGTCAAATTTTAGAATCGAAATACCACTTACGCAAAGTAGTACTCTCTTGACATGTTTTTTTTAGCTTAACTGTGATTTTCGTCCATCCATCGTATTTTTAAACAAAGCATTTGGTGATATGACATGTTTTAAATAATGTGGCATATGATTTGAATGATGAAAAACAAGATCAATAAAATTGTAAGTAATTTGCTTAAAACTTCATTTAAAATCTATCATATCATAATATTTTAGACCAAATACTTGATAAAGAGACTAAAACTGTTAAATTTTAGAATCGGAATACCACTTACGCAAAGTAGTATAAATAATAAAACTAAAATTGCTATTAAACCTTCTTTTTATTAATTTCTTAATTATATCTAATAAGAGCTTATTAAAGAGTCTAGCTCACCAAAAAATTGTACATATCCTAATAATGGTTGACTGTTGACGACCACAGTGATATCCATATACACAATCTCTTTCCAAGAAATTCATTATAGACACGATTTTTAGATGGCTCCTACACAGTCAAAAGTCAAACCAAATTCTTCATTACAACATCTCGAGTCTACATTGAGGTGTGACATTTTTCTAAAATTCCCTTAAAATTGTTGTACAAAGAATAGTTATTCTTTTAACTGGACTTGAAAATTCAATTCTATACGTCTGATGAACAAGCACTCAACAATCTTTAATTAAAAAAGAAGAGAGAGAGAGAGAGAGAGAGAGAGAGAGAGAGAGAGAATAATGTCATGGTTACATGTATTTGAGGAGGAGTGGTAATTTTGAGCACGAAACGACCACCTAATACACTCAGTTTTGGATGTATTTTAAATGTGCTTAAATTACAATAATTAAGATGTCTTACTTTACTTATGTACCCTCACCTGTAAATTAAATCTTTACGTTTTCTTGAAACAATCACTAATGTTTCTAAATTGTATTTCTAATCTTTGTTGTTTTAGAAAATAATGGAATAATTTACTTTACTTGTATATTGCCATACTTTACGCAAAAAATGGCATCTCGATACAATATGTGATGTGCGCACCAACTTAGCAAAAGAAAGAAAGGAAAAGAAAAGTGCAAAGTACTACATGCCTACATCTTTAAGAACACGCCAAAAACATCAGGGATCGATACGTTTGTACTCTCTTCGTCCCAAAATGTAATAAAAAATTGTTCAACAAAAGTGAATGCATTCAATTTAAAATTTGTATTAAATACATTAACTTATGTTGATCCATATTTGTTTACATTTTATGATGGAAGAAGTATATTTTCTTAAAAAAAAAAAAAAACACCCCTAACCATAGATTCAAACAATCACACACATTATTTCCTTGATAAATAATGAATTTTATATAATTGAATGTCCGATACAACATCAACGTAAACACACTTCACTCACTCACCTTTTATAAAGAATTGCAAAGAGCCTCCGCTATCATGTACTAGACAATTGGACCTAAACAAAATACAAGACAAACTTTCAATAATCTCATCCCGGGTCATGCTAACTTGTGCCTTTAAGGCACATGTTTAGAATTCCATAAATAGTAAATATTTATTTCAAAATATTAATTTTTAATTTTTAGAATAATAAATTGGCACATTTTCTTAGATAAATTTTTTATTTTAAGTTCCTTAACATGTGCCATAAGGACACAAGTTAACATTTTTCATCTCAAAATCAATACACAATGTCACTACATCAATACATCAAGACTCCCACAAAGAAAAACGACTCATATAAACAATATAGTAAGAAACCACTACGCACACATATTGGCAAATAAAAACATAAACTTTTATATAAAAATAGACCTCGTGTAAAAAATTACAACCTACTTATGTAAGTTTTATCTTACTTTATTTTTCATGACCACAATACATGTTTATTTTCACGTTTCTTAACCCACCTAAGACCATTTGCAATGGTTGTGTTGAATCTGACATTCAACAGGCAAAAGCATTGCAATGGTGTGTTTAATGTGTGTTGAATGAAGACATGGATGAGAGAGATGATGAACCCATTCAACACAATTGAAACCTGCACCGGATGCCACGCGGCGCTGCTTCATTGGCCAAAACCTGGCGCGTGTAGCACACGCGCCGACAAGGAGCGTGAGTGTGCAGAGGACGGAGAGAGAAAACGAATTCTGTGGGAAGGAGGGACAGGTGGTGCAACATGATTGGCTGTTTCAATTTTTAATCTTCTTAATGCTTTGGACTCAATTATTTCGTTGCAAATAATTTTTTTATTTTTTTATTTTTTTACTAAAATTCGTAATTTTTTTTTCTCTACAAATAGAGACTTGGATCATTTCATTTGGATACATAAACAAAAACCAAGTTTTTCACTCTCTTAATCTTATTATTTGTGTGTCGCGTGCTTAGTTTGTTGTATTACATTTTAAGTTAAGAAAATAAAAATAAATTATTTTACAAAATTTTGTTTTTCCATTTTAAACTAAAAAATAAATTGTTAATTGTATTACTTTAATTTAATTATAATCGATAATTATAATTTTATGTAATTATAAAAACAAAAATTAAATAAGAATAAGAAATAAAAAGTGGTGGGGTAGGGTGTTGAATGAAAACCATTGGAGAGTAAAAATTGAATGGGTGTTGAATTAAGAGAGAGAAGATGATGTGGAGTGTTGGAAATTGAAAAAGTTGGTGTTGAATGGTGTTTAAAGACAAACTACTTAAGAAAAACACATCTTTAACAACAAGACAAGTTCAATTAATTAATTAATGATAGTAAATCAAAGATTTGAGTTTTCTAAATAGGGGGCATAGTGCAATGTATTAGTCAAAATTTAGAAAATGGAAAGAAACACATTCATTTAAGTAGCCAAGTAGCACACAAAGTAGAATAATAAGAAGAAAATAAAAAGGAGTTGGTGCATGATATGGCAAGTAAAAGGCACGTGATTGTGAGATACATTGCACAAAGCCAAAACAGATAATGACATATCATATGGGATTTGTACCAACTTGCATATATTCTCCCCTTTTTGCACATTTCTGCCACCCTCAATCCCATGCATTTTTGCAATTACAATCCATAATCATAATGTGATGCTCTTGTCTCTGACACGCCAGCTTTCATTTTAACCAAAGTTTACTTAAATCAATCTTCAACTTGGTCCTTCAATTGTAGGGTGACTTCTAGATATGAGAAAGTATGTCAAATGGTCACTATATCAATTTCTTTAGAAAATTATTTGAAAATTCTAACAACCATATTTTTGTCTTGCATTTAATGAATCAATATAGAAATAAGATCATCGTCTTAGTTGTAAGGACGTCGAAAACCTTAAAGTTCTACTTAAAGGTAGTGATGTTAGGCGCTATTGAAATTTCAAACACAAATCTATCGGAGACTATATGTGATACTTATTTTAATGTGATACTTCTTCCTATAACGATTGTCATATCATCAACGAGACACACACCACATAACCAACATTGTTGAAAGGCTTTCAATACGAGAAGTTGGATGACCTATTGACTCTGCTACTTTGTTAGGGGAGTTCATGGGAGTCCTACAAGTAAAAATGGGTCGAGAGAGAGAGAGAGAGAGAGAGAGAGAGAGAGAGAGAGAGAGAGAGAGAGAGAGAGAGAGACCATATCTCCACCCAAATTCTTAAGGTATTGAAAATAAGGGTTGCATCTCTTATATATCCAGCATTTAACTCACTCATATTCAACGTGGGACTAAACATTCACACTTGAAGCCAACAATCTCCCCCTCAAGTTGAGTCTCCCACATCCTATATTTGATCCAAATACTAGAATCTCACTCCCGCTCTCGCACCAAACCAAACCAAAACTCTAATACCATTGATCATGAGGGTAGTCTAAAGATCGTCACATTGAGCTACATGCAACCACACACGTGAATTGAACACCATATCGTAATCCAAAATCTTAAGACATTAAATATATGGATTCTCTTATCTGTTGTTCAACATCCAATTTTTCATCCAATGTGAGACTTATGACCTACACTTGTAGGTGTATGCTAATTTGCCTTTAAAATTAACAATTTTTTTTAAAACAATCGCTTATTTTAAATCATTGACTATGATATTCTAATTGGTTCATCAATTTATTCCTTAAACTTATTTTAAAGAGACTAATGTACTTAAGAATTTTCAATAGTATACATAATTTTAGAAGTTATCTAATTGAAAAGTTCTTCTACTTGCTTGAACTATAATTTTAAGAGAAATGATATTCTAACAACCATTTTGTGACAACCTATGTGACAACTTTATCTCTCATACTCACATTATTTTTTACTTTCTCTCTCTATTGCTTTGGTTTCCGTGTCACTATCTACTTTTCCTTTGAAAATTGGTGGTTGTCACAAAAGTTGTTGATTTTTGGTTGTTAGAATATCATTGCTCTAATTTTAATGAAAAGAATCAATAATTTACTCATGGATTATGACAATAATAACAAAAGGCACAGCCCATTTCCATTTTGACACAATCTTAGGAAATGCAATGAATTGGGACACCTACACTGCCTAATAGAAGCTCTTATCTACCGTGTTTTTAGAGATAGCAATCTCATCTTCACTACTTCCACTCCTATTCCCATATTGATTCTTGTTTTATATCTTTTTGGGTTGGCATTTGAAGTTTCCAACTCAAAGCATTCTTGGATTTTGGGAGCATCTTTGAAATACAATCTCAATCTTGTACATATTTTAACCATTGGAACTTAAATTAAAAAGACAAGTATGGGATTGTGTATTATTTTTGTGGGAGTTGGGAATTATGGTCTTTCAAGTCGTGATACGGTTTTGATTATCTCTGTTTCCCAATGATAAATTGAGAATAAATAAACATTTTTTTAAGTTATCTTAATAGGTTTGTTTATTTCTTCTGTATTTTTTAAATAAATTTCACTACCATATAAAAAAAAAAGTTGAAATAGTGTTGTAAATTAGAGACAAACAAATTGATCTAAAAAATTTCATTATACCACAACTAGAGACGAATTTCACATTTTCTATCTCAAAAAAAAAAATGATCTTCTTGCTTTTATAACTAATCGGTAGAGTTTTAACTTTTAAGGAGTAAAGTTTATGCAGTGGCTCACACTCTAATAACAGTGACTACATATATTGCTATTTCCCAAAAATTGTGATGAAGTTTTAATATGTCTGACATAAGAGTATGCATCAGGCACACGTGAATTCTGAGTTGATCTTGCATAAAGATGTTTCATTAAAGATTTCTGTTTTTGTTTGGCGCCTCCTTCAAAACAGGTTGCTTACCAAAGATAATTCAGGTAGGCGTGGTGTCTTACTTGACGAGGGTTCTCTGTGTGTTTCTGGATGTGGTGGGTGGAATCGGTTCACCATTTATTTTTGAATTGTAATATTTTTTATTTTCTATGGTACTTGGTTTGTGATTGGGTGGAGGTCTCGGGAGTTGATACAAATTCTACGGTGGATCATTTCCATCATTATGCTTATTTGTCAAGTGGTTCAAAAAAGCAGCAATCTTTTGTGCGTTTATTGTGGCTTGCTACATATTGGGTGATTTGGCAAGAAAAAAAAATGATAGAATCTTTAATAATAAGCCAAAATCTATGTCTCACTTGTTGGATAAGGTCAAGTATTTATCGAGCTAGTGGCCAAAGAAAAATGTTGTAAATGTTTATATTGGGTGGTGGCAACGTCCTTTAGATTGTTTGGACGCTGATTATATGCTTTTTATTTGCTTCTTCTTTTTGGTGAAGTGTTGTAGTTGAACTTTATTGCTCTTCCTTGACACGCTTTGTGCTGAGAGGAGTAACTTTTATCGTTTAATATAAGTTTCATTTTGGTTTGTTAAAAAAGAGAGATAATGACAATGAATGGCTTGATGGCTTTGATAAAAGCATTTGTGTGTAGTGTTCATACGACAGAGCTTTGGAGAGCATATGAAGGTTTGAAGTATGCTAGAAGTTTGAAATTTTGGAAGACTGGGTTAACTATTTATTCTCCTTTTCCTAGGCGTTATAAGTTATAACCCTCTGTGTAATATAAAAGTCTTTAAGAAAAATCTTATAAATCATTATATTTTTTATATACTAGTAGTATTTATTTTTAAGTATTCTCACATAATCTTTATAAATTTATGCAAAAATTAATCTTTTTAGTTGAAGAGAAAAAAATTCTAGTAAACTTTTTGTGGTTGAAATGTGGAGCAACCAACTTGTACACCAAGCAATAGTTTACCCTAGTAAAAAAGGGCAATATTTTACCAACCATATATACCATAAAAAGCCACAGAATTAAAACGTTGTCTAATCATGCATGCATGAGTTCCAAATGTTAGGTTTGTATTGTAGTCGACCAGGTGAAGAGCATTTAGTGGATTTCTGTAAATGTCATTTTCAGACAATGGGAATGATCCTTTTATTTTTCTACATTTGAATTATTCGTCAAAATTGATGACTTTGTGCCTCTTGGTCTCTCTTTCACGAAATTTTGACGGTCACAGTATGTGAAGAGAGAAAAAAAAAAAATAGTGTTTTTGTTTTTCCATAACCGAAAATGTACATGTTTCGATCTTTTGTTGATCCTGAATCGTCTAACTTATTGTTGTTTTCGACGGTCTTTGAGACTCTTCAATAAAAAATTACTTTTCAAATACCACCGTTAGAGATGCTCTAAATTTAATTTAGTCAACTCTTAGACGACAAAATTATAATTAAATATTGATTTTTCAATATAATAAATAGAGAATTCAAATTTCTTAAGAAGAGTGTAACTTTTTTTGTCTAATTACCCTCTTAAATTTTTTTTTTTTGTCTAATTTCATTTTTATGTTGCGAGTTTAATTTTCTAAGCAGACATCACGAACTGGTCATGGCTGCGCAAATTCAAAGCACATGTCACGAATTGATCATAACAAGCTAGTAGTACTAATGGAATATGAAAATTTTGACCATTTTGACGAGTTGGAAAATTCTGTCGCAGAAAATGAAGCATATACAACTACAACTAAAAAATAATAGTATTAATATTTTTTTTTGAAAGAATAATAGTATTAATATGAATAGTAAGAGATATTTTCAAGAAAAAGAAAAAAAAATTATACACATTTACTGGTCGTATCAAAACTTTATCATAATTTGGGGTCAAAAATAGAGAATTTTTAAGTCCTTCCAAATTCAAGTGTCAACCTATATTAAAATTAATTCCTTAATCGGTGTTCTAAAATTTCTAGACAAAGTCCCTCAAAAAAAAATTCTAGACAAATATTTGTTTGAAGGTTTTCCAAATAAAATAAACACAAAACAGAGAAAATAATTTCGCGAATATATGAAACTTAATTTGGATATCACTTGAGCTAAATGAGTGATCGCTATCCTTAACTTTGTGGAACAATTCTTACATATATTTGTGTCAGAGAAAGAGCTCAGTCACTCAATCTTTAAGTTTTTCATATGAAAGAAATTGTGAGTGAAAATGATTTATTTTGTGTTTAATAGACTCGTGAGAGAGAAGAATAATCACCATTAAACGATGGTAAATATTTTGTATCTACACATGATATAGAGAAATGTTGTGAATTTTGGTAACTTCAAACCTTACATCGATGAAATTTAGATTCGTAGAATAAGTATCAATGACAACCAATAACTAAAATAACCACAAGCAACAACAACAGATTTAAATCTAATCTAGCGGCCAAGTGTAAAGCAAAACCACAATCGAACTAAAGAATAAACAAGATAAAGAGAGTAGAGAAAAGAGAACAACATCAAAGAATTGTTTATCCAGTTTGGTCAGACAATGACATACTCTAAAGGAGAGATTGATCTCTCAAATCCAGTATCAATGAGTTCTTTACAAAGAGATACAAAATGGTTACAAGAAATTAGATTCAACAAAGTCTCCAAGAACAAACTTAATTTCTACCATTTTCCCAATCTCATCCCATGAGCAAGAGACTGAATGATTTCACTCACCCAAGGTGTTTCCCAACTCTAGAATCTAACCCCCAAAAGAGAACCAACCCTTAGCCTTTGATTTCCTACGGATCTTCTCTTTTGGTCTCCTAAGAATCACTAAGTTGCTCACAAAGACTTTCCTTTGATGTGTTTCCCAACCCCATGAATCTCTCCCCAAAAGGCACAAACCTACACCCAAGAGCCCCCTCTTATGGTTCTTCAAGATTCACATCTTGAAGATTTTAAGCTCACCCAATGACCCTCAACATATTTAGTATCTAAATATCCTAAAAGTTCCCTCATTTGGTTTCCATGAGATTGACCAAGCTTACTTAACAAATGGGTCAAAGAGTGCTAAAATAGTGTTTTCGATTTTCCAGCTAATACACAGTACAAATGAATGTTATCCAAAATCGTGCCCCAATTTCTATAAATTGTGGCCCGATTTTTGTCGAATTAAAACTCCAATTTATAAACCAAAATCGTGCCACGATTTTGCCGAACAAAAAAGAGTATTTCCAACTTCCAAGTTGGAATTCAAAAACAATATGAAAGGGAAATATTCCCCTTTCTCTTTTTTTCTTCAAAAATAACCTCATTTAATTTGTAAACTATTTTTTAAAATTTCATTTCATTTTGAACATTCTCTTAGGTGGAAGTCTTTAAATTAATCTTTGATTTTGTAGGACATTCTTAAATAAGTTTATGAGATTGTAAGTATTTCAAAAAGGTTCATGAATCTATTAAACTGTCAAGTTGATATCTATATCTAATCGTATACTACCAATTAAATCCATATATTTTAACAATTTTCTATCAATTTGGTCACTAAATTTATCTATTTACTATCAAATTAATCTCTAACACGTTTTTTTGGGAGAGATTGTTTCACCGATACAAAAATTATTCTCAAATAACTTATCTGAAAATGTAAATATGAAATTTTGATTCTTAAGTATTTTTTAAAATAAGTGTTGACACATAACTTGTCATTCCTAGAAAAGTTGGAGATCACAATTTAAAAAACAAAAAATCTATATAGCATTTCATAGGAATGCACATTCTCGCCTTCTTACATGGGAATAAAGGAAGTTACTTGATTCTCACAACCTTTATATCTAGAAATAATTTTTTTCTTAACCTTGTAACAAATATGAGGATGGTCTTTCCCTAACCATGCATTCTCGGGAATATCATTCTTAAACTTGAAACAAACACCCCATTGAATTACTATCAATATACGTAAAATTTGACAAAGTCATTGATCTTTCTTTTTAATATTCATACATTCAATAAACTTATTTGAGAATGACCTACAAAGTTGGACAAATTAAGTAGTGGTTTACTCAATTTTTTAAAAACAGAAAAAAATTCATAAAATTGTAAATTATTTTCTCCATTTAACAATGAGTGTCGTATTAGTAAAATATTATTTGTTTTAAAATAAATGTTATTTTCACTTTTTAATGTAGAATGAATTATTTTTCCTTTCAATTATGCTCTTTAATATTACTAGTACACTATCCCAAAAAATTAATCTTTACTTTACATCTATGATGATCAGATACACACCAACAGTTGATAAGGTTAATTTAGTATAAATGACATCTCTTTACTACTTTATGATATTTTTTAATCCGTGCACAACAACCTTCAAATATATTTGAAATTGAGGGAGTAGTTTATTTTTCAGCATCTAAATCTGAATGTGAACACATTAACTGCATTTAAAAAAGCAGATAAAACGTGCTAGTAGTACTAATAACACTACCGATACATGCACGCATTTATACAAGCAGATAAAACGTTCTAGTCCTGCTGATATATGCGTGTTACAGTTATGTCCACAAAATTGATAGCAATGGGGTATTTACTCTATTGGAAGAGAAATTCACCATTTTTAGTATCACTTCATTTGTATTATTTAAACAGCAAAGTATAAAGATGCACAAGCACAATGAGATATTCTATAGAGTATGGATATTTCTTGGATTAGACTTTTTCAAATAATTAACGATGTCGGCGTGTCAGTGTCTGTGTCGTATGTGATATTCATGTCTGTATCCGTGCTTTATGGGTGATATTGTATTTAAATGTATTTCTCTATATTTTTATTTTTATTTTATCATTTATAAATTGACAATGTTGATTTTCAGATTGACTCAAAAATAGTAGTGGACGCCTTCAACAAAGATCAAGTGAATGTTACGAATTTTGGATGTTATATGTTATTTAAGCTTGTAGACATAGTTTTGAATCTAAACTTCAAACTAGTATATTGAGTTTTGTCGAGGGCAAACAAATTAAATCGTTCCTGTGTTATGTGTTAGCCGTGGTGGCCACATTTTTAGCTAGTTCTATTATTTATTTTGACGCACCAACATGTATAACTTTACCTCTGATTAATGAAATGTTATAAATATCTTTATAAAAAAAAAACAATATTTCAATTCAAAGTTTTGATGTCCAATACTAATATTCCAGTGAACACATCGTGTACGGTAGTACTGAGAATAAAGATTCTGCAAGCTTGCTTTTTCTTGTTTTGCTTTTTAAGCAAGTTGTAGGTGAGAAGCAGTAATTATTAAATACTACGCAAGAACATTGAACCATGTCATAAATTCAAATTTTGCACAGTAACAATGTTGTACTAATATGATGTTTTTGACAATAACATACATTGAATCTAAACAAGACTTTATTTTGAATTTCAGAAATTTCTAGATGATGGAGTAATTAAATTGCAAGGAAATTGCAGTCAGAAGATTTAAGCCAAAACTGAGCTTTCAAAAAAAGAAGATTTAGCCAAAAGTAAACTAATCATCACTTTAAGGGGTTTTTAATCGTAAAATTTAGCCGAAGCTGGTATAAGATTTTACATAGATTATTTACATTTTCAAAGGTTCAACGTTGTTTACATTTTTTTTTTTTAAATAAACATGATGACAAGAACCATTAAAATTTCACACCTAAATGGAGAGGAGTCGGGATTCAAACCTCAATCATGACGTGCCTAACAATTTCGACATTTTTACCGTTTGAGTTATAATTATGGAAGACTCGAGTGAGATTTGCAAATGTATGCATGGTCAAGATTGTCAAATTTGAATATTTAACGTCTATTTGAGAGATCAAGAGGGGTAGAAAGGGAAAGAATTAGTTAAATAGAAGGTGGGATAGAAAAAAGGACGAAAAGATGGTCAAATACCCCTTACAAAATGAAATATAAACAAAATGTTTTTAGAAAGAAATTGATCCCAATTTTATCCAAAATTATGTTGTTATAGACTCTCAAATACTTCATCCAGAATGAAATATAAATGGCTTAATTGCATGTTTGGTCCCTTATGTTTATTTTAGTTTTCAAGTTGGTCCCTTATGTTTATTTTAGTTTTCAAGTCGGTCCAAAACATAAGGGACCAATTTGAAAACTAAAATAAACATAAGGGACCAACTTGAAAACTAAAATAAACATAAGGGACCAACTTGAAAACTAAAATAAACATAAGGGACTAACTTGAAACTTTCAAAACGTAAGGGACCAACTTGAAAACTAAAATAAACGTATGGGACCAACTTGAAACTTTCAAAACATAAGGGACCAACTTGAAAACTAAAATAAACATAAGGGACCAAACATGCAATTAAGCCAATATAAATAAAATGGTAGTTGAAAAGTGAATGTACAAAGACTAAATTTTTAACTACATATATGGATTTTTTAACTGAGACTTTTGCTTTTATTTCATGTCCATGCCCATAGTGTTTGTGTTACATTTGTTTTTTTTTTTTAAGACCGTGTGGGAGAAATCTTTATGGGATGTGGAAGTTGGTGCTTAATTGTTGATTAATGATTTGAACTCATTTTCACTCTTGGTGCTCTTTGAAAGTTGTTGGAATGGTGTTATCAATTGAATTGCCTAGATGAGAGACAAATCATTTTAATAATGAGATAATTGATATTCATTTTGGTGTTAAGCTGCTTTGATATGTTTATTATGATATAATATAATGTATCATAGTTTATTAAGCTATGAGTTTTCTGTCCTTCCTATTGTTGTGGAGTTTAATTAATTAGGTAAAGACATACTAGTAGTTAATTAAGCATGCAATTGGATTATGCATGATACTCCTTCCGTCTCACAATAATTGTCACTTTAGCATTTTTTCTTTTTCTCAAAATAATTGTCACTTTACAATATCGATGCAGCATTTATTACTTTTTTCCACTATTATACCCTTATTTATTGAATTTCATTTAACTTAACTACTCCACTAACTACAATTAATAAGGATATTTTAGTAAATGCAACTAATTTTACCATTGAAATCAACACAATTAATCATTTCTTTAATAATCGTGCACAAACCTTAAACGACTAATATTGTGAGATGGAGGGAGTATCATTTTTAAGTAGACATGTCATATGTTTTATTAACTTTTTTTTATTGATTTGCTTGTTGCAACAATCTCTTGGGCAGTTACATAAAGTAGGAGAAGCAAGAGCTATGACAAAAGACACAAATTTTGAAGGAAAAAGGCCTAATGAGACAGAGTGTCAAAATTTTTGTAGTCACAAGTGGCACTGATATGAAATCAAAGACTCCTAGTTGTCGGATTTGATTCTCAAAGAATTTCGGCACTTATTTTAAATTGAGTTAATGGGGGTGTACCCTATCTGATAAATTAGTTTGACAACCATCGTTAATGATGAGGTCTGCACCATTTAAGACATGATATCTAATAAGTGTTTTAATTGAATTTTTTCTGAGGTCTTTGAAGACCTCGGATCTCACTTAAGATCTCCGTTCTTAAGTGGATCATACACTATTTTTTATTAAAATAATCATTGTATTGTTGGCATGTAAGTGAAGAAGAGTTATTGGTGTAATCGATATAGACCTTTTGTCATAGGGTTTCTATTGAAGTGATTAAGTGCTTATTAAATACTATTATTAAAAAATTATAAAAAAGTAATGTGTACACGTGAAACCTGTTTAAGAACTCCAAATTAATGGTTTCCATTATGATGCTCTTATATTTAATAATGGATTTGTAAGTTACACATAGACAATGTAAAATATTTGTATATATGATTTTAATCAAATCATTTTATGATATCATCTATTTAGGTTTAATTGCAAAAGTATCTTTAAAAATGTCTACTTTATGATTTAATCAGATGTATATGTATGAAAAGGTTTACATCTTCCACGCATAGAAATTTATACATTCATTTGCTACTTTTTTGTCAACAAAGTATTTTTTATGTATCGTTAAAACTAATTTTTTGAAGTAGTTGAAATTCAATGTGTTTGGTTTAGAAGAGAAGTTGTGAAGAGAGAGATAGGTGAGAGAGAGAGTGAGAAGAGAGAAGTATGTGAGAAATAGAGTAGATTTGAGGGGTTGTTTGGTATAAGAAAAAGAGAGAAGAAATAGAGAAGAGAGAAGTGTTGTTTATTTTTAAAAGTACTATAATACCCCTATACTAAAATAACATTTCCATTCAAATTAATTTCATTCTTTTGTTTAAATTCAGTTAATTAATTTAACTACTTATTTTAAATGAAACATATATCTTTTTTTATAAAAATTAAGTATTTTTTTACCAATAAAAGGTGTAGCATTTTCCCGTGAAAAAAGTGTAGTATTTCGAAAATATTTTTTAAACTATTTAAACATGAGCGTACAACATACAATTACAAATTAGCGACACACTCTACATTTTTTTTATAATACATACTCTATATTTGTTTACTAATTTATTATCTTGCCACTAATTAGTTGTTAGCTACAGATTTGTATACAACTGCAAATATTTGTCAACCATTTCAACTAATACATACACTAATTCCCTAAAAAAACACTAATTATTTATCATGTGCACCCCTCCAATCCTCATCTTTGCATGACAATTTTATTAGATATCCTTCATCCGTACAGTACTGTGCGCAAGAGAACCATTTTTATATTTGCAGGAATTCTAAAAAATGAAAATATAATATTTCAATACAAGGGCAAAAATGGAACAACAAAATTAATAGGCTTCTCTCCTCCCTTTCTTCTCTAATGTGAGGAGAAATCAAAAAGTGGTGGGTCCCACTACTTTTTAATCTCTCTTCCCTATTTCTCTTCATTCCAAACAAGAGAAAGCTGCTCTCTCTTCCCTATTTCTCTCTTCTCTCTTTCTCTCTTCCTTATTTCTCTTCAACCAAACAGACTGTCATTTATCTCATCCAAATTTCAACACATTGTTTCATAAACACACCAGTCAATAATCAAACCCTGCCCTTATATTGGCAATACATGTTGTTTAAACAACTTTAAATTTGTTTAATATTTAATTTTTTTTAATTATTTTTATAAAGCTAAAGAAATATTTAGTTAATCATGCATGATGTATTGTATTGTATGATAGCTAGATAGATATTGTCCGACACATTATGTATTTAAAAATAATGTGGAATTTCACACTGTTGATATGACAAAGGCCAATCTAGCTAAAAAAAATCCTAATTTATTGATTAAACATTCGATCTTTTGAAAAGGTAAATTGTTTTAAGTTGAAAAAAAATTAGTAACTACAAAGATAACTATGAATGTCAGATTAGATTTTTTTTTCTTCCAAAAATTATAGATGTTAAATCAGTTCTTAGACCATGTACAATGGTAAAACACTTTCAATAACCTTCAACACCCACTTTTTCAATTCCCAACTCTCCACATCATTTTCTCTCTCTTAATTCAACACACATTCAATTTTTACCTCTCCAATGGTTTTCATTCAACACCCTACCCCACCACTTTTTATTTCTTATTCTTATTCTTATTTAATTTTTGTTTTTATAATTACATAATTCGATTATAATTAAATTTAAATAATACAATTAACAATTTATTTTTTAGATTTTTTTGAAAAACAAAATTTTGGATGTTGAATTGATTATTATTGGGATCCATTTCACTAAGTAAAGACTAAAACTTCAAAAGAAAAGTTAATAATAAGATTAAGAGAGTGAAAAATTTGGTTTTTTTTTTCTGTGTTCAAATGAAATGATCCAAGTCTCTATCTGTAGAGAAAAAAAAATCACGAATTTTGGTAAAAAAAATAAAAAAATAAAAAAATTATTTGCAATGAAATAATTGATCCCAAAACATTAAGAAAATGAAAAATCTAAGCAACCAATCATGTTGCAACACGTGGCCCTCCATTATCCAAAAAAGTTTCTCTTTCTGCTAACTCTATCGCCGCATGCGCCCCTGTCTGCACGTGTATTGCACGCACTAGTTTGAGCCAACCAGAAACCGACGCGTGGCATGCGGGACAGACATTCAACATGTTGAATGTATTCATCTACTCTCTCCTCCATGTCATTTTCAATAGGCTTGCTTCCAATGGTTCAACAAGTCTCAATATGCATTCAATAGGGCCATTGGAGATGGTAAGCAAGTATTTGTTTTTTTTTTTTTTAAATAGCTACTCGGAGGAAATATATGGGCCAAAATGATTAATAATTTATAATTTTAGGGTCACTTCTTCCATTTATCTTATTTTATGAATCAATCGAATAATATCTTGCAATTGTTATTTGAATTGTCCGAAAATCCTTCTCCGGTGTATTAAGTATTCTCTAAGTTGGGGTGAGAGGGAAAAGACTTGAAAGTGGCGGCAGAGATTATTTGCATGAGAGGAGAAGATGGTAGGTGAGTGTTGTACATTGATAATTAACAGGTTGATGCAGTGAATAAATGGTAATGGTACCTATAGCCCGCTAACGAATATACAGTTAGTGGAGTTTATCAATTGTTAGCAACTGTAGAACATCCTATTCATTCAACATTTTCAAAAACAATTTGGCATAAGCAAGTTCTATTGAAAGTCTCATTATTTGTTTGAAGTCTTCTTCGTAATCAGATTCCAACCAAAAACAATTTATTTAGGCGAGACATTCTTCACCAAGACTCTCAATTATGTGCGTCTGGTTGTGGCTTGAATTGACAGAGCATCTTTTTTTGGGTTGTCCCTTCTTCAAATCTGTTTGGCATCTTCTTCGGCACTGATTTGGTATCTCCTTTGTTGATCCTCTTCGTTTATCAGATCACTTTCTTCAATTTGGTCAGATGGACGATAATTCAAAATCTCTTTGTTATGTTTTACAACTAATTTGTTTTTCGTATGTTTGAGTGATTTGGAGAGAAAGAAACAATCAAATTTTTAACAAGAAGAAGAATCGTTGCAGCAATTGTTGGATAGAATTAAGCTCGTCATTTTTTGGTGAATGAAGGCAAACCAAATGCTACTTTTGCTTTTGATTATCACAATTGGTGGTTTAATCAAAATCATGATATCTCACAACGAATGTGTCAATTTCATCGTAATTGTAGACATTTCTTCCATGGCATACTCTAATACCTAAAAACTAAGTGCATGTTTGGTTTCGCTATGAAAATAGTTAATTTTGAATGAATTGGTTCCGAATAAAAGCGGCTTGGATATATCACAAGCTACAAATTCCACCTTAAAGTAAAACTAATTCTACAAGCAAAATCACTTCTTCTTTAAATCATCAAAATACGATAAAATCAATTCCACAATCTCAAAATCATTTTAAACCTTTCAAAATTGAAACCAAATATATAATAAGTAAAGAAAATAAACACAACACTAAACAACATTTGAAAAATATAATCCTTCTAACACGTGTCATAACCGGTCATATTTATAAGAGAATATTAGATCAACAAAAATTAATACACCTGGTTTAAAATTCTATTCAAATACATCAACTTTTATTAGCTAAACATTTTTTTTTTATAAAAAAGACCGGATATAATACATATTAGGGACCTAAGAATATAAATTTTGTATTAATTTTTTTTATGATTTGAAAAAATTATCACACACACACATATCAAAAACTGTTTATATTGGGATCACTGTTCTGACTCTACAGATCCATAGCAGGACCATCTCATCACACACTGTAACTGTACACAAAATTTCCATTCCAACCCAAAATCAAAAAAATTAACCAAAAAAATTAATCTATTAAATTAAATAAAATCCATAAACAGTGGGTCCCACAGGACCACTTGCTTCCATCGAAAATCGAATGAGTCCCAATCCAATGAATCACGCGCCACAACCTACTTATAAATACTCCCTCAAATTCTTCACCTTTTTACACTTTCCTCTCTCAACAGCTACAATTACGCTTTTACCCTCACCGTAACCGCAACCGCAAACTTCATCGCCGCCGGCGGAACATGATCGTCAGAGAAACGACGGTGAAACGAGAAATTATCAAAAGAGTATGGTTCGTTGTTTCAGCTTAGCTTCCGTTTTGATACTGATCGCACTTGCAGCTTCTATGGTTGTTCTTCCTTTGATGCTTCCGCCGTTACCTCCACCGCCGTTGGCTCTTCTTTTCTTCCCCGTCGGAATCATGGCGGCGCTTGTTGTTCTCGCTTTCTCGCCTTCGGAGAATGTTAAAAACGTCGTCGTTTATTCTTCTTCTTCTTCCGGAATCGCGAATTCGAAACGGTGAAATCGTTGGATCTGTGATACATTTTCAGTTTCTTGAATGTTCCGATCGGTTTCTGATTTGATTTTTTTTTTTTGTTACGTTGTTGATATTATTATTGTTATGAAAGAAAATTATAAAAGGGAAAATAAAAAGGAAAATATTAGAAAGGGAAGATTCATTGTATCATTGCGGCTTAGAAGATTAGTAGTATTATTATTAATTAATGTAAGATTAGTATTATATTATTCTTTTGTAATTGTGGTTTAGGATTATATTATACGTTTACTACTTTTTGAGAATTGATTTAAAATAATTTTTGACTAATTGTTTGGTTTAAGTATTCCTGCAACTGCCGACCGGCTGCTAATTTAAATTGTTGAGATATACTACTATTTAAAGTATACTTGTAATGGAAGTTTAAACTAAACTTTTTCTCACTTTACCAAAAAAAAAAGGCTAAACTGCACTTTTCGCTTCTTAAGTTTTAAAATGTTGCGATTTTGGCTCCTATTAAAAAAATGGCAATAGTGACCCCATGTTTAGGGAAATATGCTCTTTTGATCTATAACATAAGGGAAATATGATTTTTTGACCCCTTATCTTCTCAAAAAGTTGCAATTATGACCCGCTATTTTGGGACACGTGACGTCTTCTCAGCAATTTAGGGACGAAATGGGCCAAAATTGCCATTTTTTTAATAGGAGCCAAAATCGCAACATTTTGAAACTTAGAGGGCGAAGAGTGCAGTTTAGCCAAAAAAAAAACTACACCCTCCTGTCACGTCAATATTATAAGCAAAACTTTACATTTTAGATCCATTCATTTAATGATATATATGATCTTTATTATAGACCACATACATCATTTAATGAATGAATCTAATGAATCTAAAATGTTGATTTTTGCTTATAATAGTGACGGTAAGGTGTATACTTTTTCTCTTTTCTAATTTATCCGGCTTAACCCACTTTGCCTCTCAAGGTATGACCCTATTGGTTTGAGACATTAAAATATTTTTTTTAAGGTGTGATTCTTTTTGGTATCAATCTTGATTAGTTAGTTTGACTTATATAAAAATTATCCCGTTTGAATTCTAGCATCTTCAATATGTTCATGTGATTTTGGATTTTAGGATTCGAACCCGTATGTTTCAAACAAACTTGTTTTGAGTATAAGGATCTGATTCGAATTCTAGAATATGAACATAGGAAAGTGCACCTTCTCCACATGTATGAACTTGCATTCAACATTTTAACAAAATGTAACTCAATGTATCGCAAAATTAATATATATATATATATATATATATATATATATATATATATATATATATATATATATATATATCTACAAAATATTGAAACATAATATAATACCCAAACAAGCCGATAATATCGAGATAAAATAATATATGAACCATCTAGAAATACACATCGTAAAATCCTAATGAGTAGCTGTGTAGCAAGACCTCTTCCCTTCTTCTATCTCTGAGGGGGTAGCACTTTGGTGTCATTAATGGCACCGTGCCATTAAATCTGGGTCATTAATGACACTAAGATAGATGTGTTGTGTGGCCCAGATACAATGACAATGTGTTTGTGTGGTCTACATTTAATGGAACGGTGTCATTAATGACACCAAAGTGCTACCCCTCCAAGGGTACAAGAAGGTTACTTGAGCCTATGCGATGATTTGCTGCATATCACCCAAAATTGAGGTCATCTCACGTACATTGTCGGTGGCTAGTAATCCAACTGCCACAGATATGATCCGCATGCATTGTGAGATTAGTTCTAAATTAAAGGATTTTACCTCCCCTTCTATTGCGATCTCTGCAAGTGTTTCATCTTTAACTGGTCTAAGAGGGTCCTATGTAGGTGTGGGCAGCACATAGAAATGTGATATCCTCAAATACCACCTCATATAACTCGGGGCAACATATCATTCACACATAACATGATTTCCTAGACACGTGTAATAGAATCGGTTGATCATTGAATCTGTGATACATTTTGAACTATTAGAAGAAGGGAAATGTTAACGAGTGCCTCCGGGATACTCTTTAAGCACTTTAAATAACAAATTTTTAATGAAAAGTTGTGTATTGAATGCATTGGAAATTGTAACAGTTTATTTTTATTTTCTAGTTTTTAAAAATTTTAATTATTTTTTGTTACGTTGTTGATATTACAGTATTATGCAAGGAAATTGTACAAGGAAAAAGAAAAGAAAACAGAAAGGGAAGATTCATTGTATTATTGCGGCTTAGAAGATTAGTAGTATAGTTTATTAGTATTATTATATTATTTTTTAAAATTGTGATTTAGGATTACACGTTTATTAGTACTTGAGAATTAATTTAAATTAATTTTTGACTAATTTTTTGGTATTAGTATTGCTGCAACTACCGACCGGCTGCCAATGCAGTATAATAATATTATTGAGAAAAACTATTTAAAGTATACTTGTAATGAAAACATGTGAATTCCATATATAGGCCTCAATCTATTAGTCGAATGTACACTCAATCTAATTTTTTTTCTTCAAAAAAAGAAAAATACAATTAATCAATCAAACTTATCGTTTCTCTCGCAAGTTAATAATCTTTGTGCTCTGCAATTTTACTTGTGTTTTCATTAGAGCTGTCAATTGAGCCCCAATTCACAAAGCCCCACCTAAAAAGTCCCCACTAAACCCACTAAATATTAAGCCCCCTTATTAAATTAAATTATTTTGATCAAGCCCACAATTTTTTTGTTTTTTAGTGGGCTACGATGAGGGGGCTTTAGGGGGCTTTAGGCCCACTAAAACATCACACTTTCAGCAATTGGAGAGAATTAGAGAGAACACTCTCGTTCGACAAAAAAACACGAGAAACACAAATTGAACTCAGTCTCACTTCTCCGCCTACCTCCTCCGATCGCCGCCGACTATCGCCGCCGTCTCTCTCCTCTCCTCCGATCGCCGCTGTTTTTGGCTCTCCTCTACTTCTCGCCGCCGTCTCTCCTTTTCTTCTTCAGGTATAACCAAAATCATTCCTTGATTTACGATTTTTAGGTTTTTTTATTTGTGTTTCATAATCGTATTGAGCAAGACTCGATTACAGCGAATTTTATTGAGTAGATCTAGTAGCTTTTGCTTGATTTTTGAGATGAAGCTTGTGATTTTCACACTGATCTGTGATTTTTTTGCTGAAGCTTTTGTTTTCAGATACAGTAGTTTTTGCTTGCTTTTGTTTGATTTTTGAGATGAAGCTTGTGTTTAAATAAGTGATTATGATGATAAGCGCTTGCAAATAAGTTGTTTATAAATAAGTGATTATGATGAAGCATCACATAAGATAAACCTCGAGCATACACTACATGTTCATATGTTGGCTTATAAATAAGTTGTTCAGTGCTCATAGAAACTCCTAGTGATGTCTCAGTGCTGTTCTGTGCTTTCAATCCATTGAATGAATTCAGTCCTGTGATAAACTTGACATTGCTACCTTTCATATGCTATAAGGTAAAGAAAAACAATATGATATTGAATGAAGATAGTGTATGAAATATGATATATGTTATGCTAATTTCATTTCACTTCTGTACCTGAAACAATGACATTGACCTAGATACTTCTTTTTTCATTTCATTTGATTTGGCGGTGTCATGCTGATTCATTTCATTGGTTCCTTTTTTCTTATGTTTAAATGCTTCTGTTATGTATTTTATGTTAGCTATCCATAGGTTCAAGTATATAACTTGTTGAAATGTCTATATTATTGTAGTATGGAGCATATGGATATGGATATGATTGGAGAAGGTCAAGATGAAACACAGTCTGTGGCATCTGAGAATAACAACACCAATAAGAAATCAATGTCAGGAGTTTGGAATTTTTTTGAGAAAATCGGTAAAGATATAAATGGCATAGAAAGGGCTGCATGCAATTTTTGCAAGAAAGATTTTGCTTTAAAACAAAACCCCAAGTCTAAGAAAAATTATGGTACTTCACATCTCATGCGTCATGTTATTAGTTGCAAAATTATCTTGTCAAAACTTAATAGTCTTGAACAACCCTTTAGCATGACCGAAATCAACCAAAAAACTCATCGTAGTTTGCTTTCGGAAGCTATTGTTGCTCATGATCTTCCTTTTAGTTTTGTTGAGTATGGTAAAATCCGATAGTGGGTGAAATATTTGAATCTTTCTGTTGAAATGGTCTGTAGGAATACCGAAGTTTCAGATATTGAAAAGATATATGATAGGGAAAGAATGAAGCTTAAGGATATCATGGCTAGGATTCCGAATAGAATTTGCTTAACTTCGGATCTTTGGACAGCAACTACAAGTGAAGGATATATCTGTTTAACCGCCCATTTTGTAGATGAAAACTGGAAGTTAGTAAGTTGTGTTCTGAACTTTTGTAGAATGAAACCTCCACACACTGGTATTGCATTGGAAGCAGCTCTGTTTGATTGCCTAAAGCAATGGGGAATAGATAAGAAGATATTTTCTATTACCTTGGATAATGCTTCAGCAAATGATAACATGAAGGATCATTTGAAAAATCATCTTCGTGTGCAGAGTAATTTAATGGGTAATGGTGAGTTTTTTCATGTTAGATGTTCAGCGCATATACTCAATTTAATAGTTCAAGAGGGTTTGAAAGTGGCAAGTGAAGCACTCTACAAAATCAGAGAAAGTGTGAAATACATTAAATTGCCGGAGCACCGCCGTGAATTGCCGGAGCACCGCCGCCAGATCACAGGCTGCTCCGGCGTTGACCAGGTGTTGACCACAACCATCAACTAAAAATCTGAAGAAAAAAAAAAGAGAGTTTTTATTTAAAAATTGGGGCTTTTAGCCCTTTGGGGCCTATTGTTTATTTAATGGGCTTAGCATATTTGGGGCCTATGTGAAATGGGGTCTGTTTTGTTTGCTGCTTTTTAAGCCCCCTTAACATGTGGGCTGGGGCCTAAATGTTGAAGCCCCATCAAATTGACAGCTCTAGTTTTCATTAGTTTAGTTAGCTCGCAAAACCCCAAAATTCGTATTTAACTTTTTTTTTTTTGTGGAAGAGTTAGTGAATTCATAGTTGAGAGACATGTTTTCTTCTTTGACTTGATCGTTTGAAGAGAAAAAAAATTATAAGCACTGTTATTTGAATTCTGGACTAACTTTTAAGTTAAACAACAATGTTAAACTTATGAAATTAATTTCAATTATTAACAAAATTTTATCTACATGCCGTTTTAAATCACCTCCTCCTAAATATATTTGCACTTATATGATGTACTTCTTAGACCAAACTTTATTTTATAAGCAAAATATATTTTAAACCCTTACATCACAAGTTAAAGTACATTGTAGGCATCTCAAAGGATTTAAACCATCAATTAGAAAATACATGAGACGAATTACTACCTACTTTTCCCATAAATATGAACCATAAACCATGCTACATTCTTAGCTAGACAAAACTTTTGAAGTCCTACTAAAACTTTACCTTGTATTACTCTCTTGCTTCATTCTTATGGTACATTTTGGTACATTATGGTCCACAATAAACATACTCACAGATAAAGTTTATCAAAATAGTGGACACCTTAATTTGAAGAATGGTACATTTATGTTCTTATCATAAACAAGTAGAAGCTAGACAATTCAGGGTTCAAATATGTACATAACTTAGAAAAGAAAAACAGTGTAGTCAAAGAGTACCATAGAAATTGATTTTTTCAAGTTAAAGACCTGTGAATAAAAAACAAAAAATCAAGAAAGTTTTTAAATGAGTGCAACCAACTTAATTTAGATATTAGTCATAATCAGGGAATATAATAATTTTAGGTTACGAGACAAAAAATCCAGTGTGAAGAGATAAATGTAAAGTAAAATGAAATAGACGTTAAATATGTGATCAAATAAAGAGAACCATTTTTTTGAGGAAAAACACAGAAAAAAAAGAACATGATTAGTCGTAAGAAAAGTAGTAAATTATAATTAAAGATGATATTTTTTTTTAGGTGGTGATTAGTTATTTTGGGTGTGAAAGATGAAACTTATTTAGTACTATAATATTAGATGTTCAAATCATAGAATGATCACCCTAAAATGATAATGATCTTGGAATGATACGTGGAATTTGTCTAATCACCATAATTGACTCAAAATCAAGACTTGTCAGACTACAAATCAAAGATGAAAAATACATAAAGAAAAACTTATTTGAATCGTTGAAATTAATTAATGTTATTTTCCACAAGAAACTAATTAATATTGTTCGAGTGTGAATACAAAATATAGAAGAATAATTGAAGTTGTCATAATAATTCAACAAAAATATGAATTGTTATGCACCAACAATGTGATTTTTTTACGCAGACATTGAATAATTTTTTATCATGTAGGTAAGTGAAAATATGAATTGTTATTCACCAACATGTTGTTTTGGATTGGACAGCAGCTAAGTTTAAAACATGAATAATGAATAGATAAATAAATGATATTGTGACAACTACACCATCTATTTGAATAAAAAGCAAAATAAAGGGTGGGAGAGAAACTTGGAAGAGTGGAGCTAGCTAGATACATGCATTTGGTAAGATGCAAAATTTAAAGGTGCTTTATACTTTATACGACTGCTTATATCCATAACCATAAGTTTGCCTAAAAATGCTTACATTTGCAATCATGCATCACTTTATTTGTTAAAGAAAACAAGAACAATTATGTTTATTTACCTAATCTTGTTAATGAACGTCTAGCTAAATAGTTAGGAGGTTGTCATGTAATTTCAATTCAATTAATAGCCAGAGATATTTAATATGTTGAAATGTTTGAACCCGCAATTTTTCACTTCTCCAACACTTGCAGTCAGGGCCGTCCCTGAGAATTCGGAGGCTCGGCTCTGGAAATGAAAAGAGGCCAGTGATAAAATCAAAACGTATTTTTTTTAAAAGAGCAATGCTCTATTTATATTTTTTAAAAAATAAATACAAAGTGTTGTATATATGCTGTGCACCCATAGGTGAAAATAACTACCGTATACACGAGGAATCCCCACCTAACACCAAAAGCAAAAGGAAAATTATACCTGCACAAAACAATCAAAAGCCATGCGCTGTTTGCACCCCCCTTTATTGGAGGATAGTATACTACTGAATAGTATACTACCGGGTATAATTTATTTTTTTGAGGCCCATCCTTGGGGGAGGCCCAGCTCGGTTGAGCTGTTTGCACCCCCTCAAGGCTGGCCCTGCTTGCAGTTTGTGAGTTTTACCTTTAAACTCTTCGAAAAAAATAGGTTATGAGGTTAATCTCAATTAGAGGAGTAGCATCACTTTCTAAAATATAATAGTAATTAATTGATGAAACCCAAATAACTTTGTTTTGTCAAACATTTTTTGTGGTAATTTTTGTCAAACTTAGCCAATATATACAAAATTTGCATGCTTTCAAATAGTTAAATTAGAACTTTATTTCCCATTAGTTTTTTTTTACTAATTATATTTCCTATTAGTTGTGGTTGGTTATATTTGCAAACTGTAAAACATTAATTAACTCGCCACCTTTGAATGGAATTTATTTTTTGATAGTGGGGGCTGCTTGACCTTCACCATACCTAATGTTACAATGAAGTTTCCTTAATGTATGTTTCAAATCCGACAACTAGTGAATAATACTTGAAAAGAAATTACATGTTAGTTTCCTTTTTTGGGGGAAACATTTATCATGTCTCTTGTTTTTCTATTATTTTATTTTCCTAGGATGTTAGAACCATACTTTGTCATTTTCAATTGCACCCCTAATACCTAATTGAAAGATGACATGATAAGAGGTTTCATGTATATTGAAATTAGTATTTTAGGCCACACATAAATTTAACTTATGGAACATTCAGAGTGATACAATAGATCAAAACTCTAATAAAATATAAATTAGAATTTATATGTTTTGATACCATCTTAAATATATGACTAAGTTCTATCTCAACCGATAAAAATGTTAAAATTGTTAGGTCGCAAGTCGTGATCAGAGTTTAAACATCGACTCCTCCACTATACGTGAGTTTTCAATGACTATTGTCACAAAAAAAAACTCCTAACCAGATATTTCGGAGTTCTACAAAGGATCTTTGATGCAATCTTTAAATTTGTATTTCAAATCAAACACAATCCTTCAAAATACTAGAGGTGAGTTATCCCAATTTATTCAAATATCATTGTTGTTTAGTGTGATTTTTAAAGGATAAAAATCAGAAAGACAAATTATTATTAATTAAAATAATGACCAATTTATAACTATTTCCGATAAAATTTGAATCACATTATAAAGTCAACCTCTTATCGCTCAGCTGAGATGAACAATATCATTATCTAACATAGAACTCTCGACAAAACATCTAAACTAAACTTACATCTTAAACAAAGATGGTCGTTTTCAAATAACAAATTTTATATTGGATGAATTGAATACACTTACAATAATGTCACAATGTCTTTCTATTGAACATCACATGTGATACCCTACAACATATGTCGACTTCAAACATTACATAATTAATCATACATATTTGAACTTCAAAAGCCAAATTCATATGAATTGGTTAGCACTTCAATTCTGTCCCAAAATAGGCTACAATTATACCAAACAATATCTTGTAGGATCTAGAAATTCCAACTATGTCAGGTGATGAGTACCCTTAACTGTTTTACATTTCTTTGTCAATGATATCTCTCATCATCTGTATTGGTATAAGCCCTTCAGTTCTAATAGCATCTTTTTTTGGATCAGGACTAATAAAGAATAGGGTAGGCAACCCTCTTACCTGAAATACATCAAATGTATCAACAGCTAAATTTTAACTCAAATTCCAATTATGTGTGTAATAAACGTATAAGCATGATTTAGATGGAAATCTATGCAGTACAACTTCAGATTGAAGATGTGTAGCGAGCCTGCAATGAAGGCAACGCAAATGCCGCAACTAGGTGGCTAGAGGAGGACCACAATGAAGACACAATTTCCAACACACCCTATCGTGCTTAGGTCCTATGAGCCTTAAGCGTGGACGATGGGGGAAACGGACCAACAAATCTAGGATAGACTAATACCGTCTTTGAGTTTGGGTTGTCCCTAACTTAACCTTACAAAATCAACTTGTAAGATGAGAACCACAATAAAGGCAGAATTTCCAACACACTCCATCATGCTCGGGCCCTATGAGCCTGAAGCGTGGATGATGCGGTAGGCTCATCAACAATTAGGTGGCTAGGGGAGGACGACCACAATGAAGACAGAGTTTCAAACACACCTCATCATGCTCGGGCCCTATGAGCCTGAAGTGTGGGACCACAATGACGGCTGCCTAAACTTTATAAACATTACCCAGGCCATATATCTAGGCAATGTGGGACTAAATACATCCCTTCACTTCCAACACAATGAAGGTGTTGGAGGCTGCAATGAAGGCAACCCAAATGTTGCAATTAGGCGGCTAGGGGAGGATTGTAGTGAAGGAGGAATTTCCAACAATATTCAGTAACTCTTATTTTCTCACATTATTACTATTGTATACATGTCAATGTCAGTGTCTGGTGTTTGTGTTGAGTCCAAGATATGTTTCTTTTTTCCTCTAATTTTTTTAGGATAATCATGCAAGTTAACAAAACAAGCTTATTACCTGCATGTCGCGTGCAAATTCATACTCATCATCTGTATCAACTTTAACAATCATCGCATTGTTCTCGTACTCGACTGCAAGCTGCATAAAATTTTTTGAAGGTTACTACTGATCTTTCAAATCAACTACTCTTTATTTACCAACATTGGAGCAAATACCCTCAAATTAACAACCATACTATCAACAGAAATATGCTATCCTCGAAAGTTAATAAATTAACATAAAATATGTAAAGCTTGTTGGTGTAAAAATCAGAATGAAAGTAATTGGTAATTCTGAGGAAAAGGAAATCAAAGAGTTATAGAACTAACTTTTTTGGGATTATTAGAATGCAATTTGTCCCTTGAGTCCAGTTCATTAAATGTATTTCTTTCAATGATGGAAGTCAAAAAAGTATTCAACAAAGGATAATAACTACTATACAAGTTATGGCTTTAAAATTTCAAGAACATATGTAAAAGTAAAATTACTTTGATTGTAAACTAGTTGTGAAGTTGTAGTCATTTCTTTCTAGTGTTATTTAGAATGAAGGCTTAAATACAGTTTTGGTCTCCCAGTTTTCTCAAATTCACGATTTCGATACTCTTATACTTTTCATGAATCTGTCCCTACACTTTTTATTTTACAGTTTCTGGTTACTTAATTGAGGATTTTTGGCCTTTTAGTCCCAAAAGTGCAATTATAAAAGTGCAGGGGCCAAATTCACAAAAATAATGTATTAGGATCAATTTCATAAAAAATATAAAGGGATTAAAATGATGAGTTAGTGAAAAGTTCCATTACTGCAGCTGTTAGAACTCCAAAGGGGTATATGTATATGCATAAATCGTAAAGTAATTACAACTGTGAAGTGTGGATTTTTTAGCATAGCAGTTAAAACTCACAACCATAACAACTAGGACTAACGGAACATTGAATGATTCATCACAATCTAAAAACATAGTTTTAGTGTTCATGGAATATTGAACGAATATTCAATATGCCTGGATCTATTATGTTACTTCAGGTGTCATTCTCAAAAACTATAAATACAGAATATTTCACAATTTCCAGAATTAAGGTTGTTTTGTTGCATTTGCAGGCAACAAGAATCCCAACATCTATTGTAACAATTGCTAGAACAGCAAACCTGACTCTAAAGTACACAGATAAATAAACGCATGAAAGTCAGAAACAGTTGACTACAAAAAACAAAGTGGCTGTTGTAATTTTCTATTATGCACTGGTTAAGGTTACAAAGTACAAAGTTGTGATTAAATACTACATTCCATATAACAGGCTTACCCCTACGCTGCGCTCAAGTGTCTACCCACTTATCATGAATGTGAGTCAAACTCAACATCAATTCATTCAAACAGTAACAACCAAAGCCTTTTCCCACTAAGTTGAGTATCAATGCATTTATCCAAGATTGGCTTCATCTTTGTTGCATGCTAAGAGGCTGACAATGATGGAATCTGTTAAGAGTCTCACATTGGATGAGATAGGTCTCAAAATAAGTATATAAGCGGGAGACATTCGTCACCTTAAAAGTCGATTTTGTTGGGTTTAGTTAGGCCTAATTCACATTCTATGATGCCTTCAGAGCCTATCCAAGATCTGATGGGCCACTCATGTTACGCTTCAAATGTCTAGTCCTAGGCATGATCGGGTGGTAAGAGTCTCACATTAGCTGAGATAAGAAATGAAAATGAGTATACAAGTGGGAGGCAGCTGTTACCTTTCAAACGGATTTCGTAGGGTTGAGTTAAGCTCAACCCAATGGTGACTGTCTAGCCTTGTAATTCCAAGGGACCGTGTTAGAATATCCAAAGGAACAATTTGCATGGCCTAAGTGCCTCCCCCTCACCCTATTAATAAAAATCATCATGATTCATTTCAACAAAAGAAGACGAAAGCCTTTCACTCTCCTCGTATTTTCAAGCTCATGTACAAAGAATAACCTAAATATAGTTTAGAATACAAGAGCTAGCTGACCATGCTATCTTCTGCATAGAGATTGATACAACAACAACAACCAAGTCTTTTCCCACTAAGTGGGGTAGGCTACATGGATCCAATTACCCCGTAATGTTCTATCATAAATCATATTTTGGTCCAACTCATTGATAATCATCACGAAAAATACTCAACCTGACTAATGCAAGACTCTGACATGAGAACAATGCTCGTGCAATAGATACAACATAGGCTGTTATTGATCAACCAAACGTCTCAAATATTTTTTTAATGAAACTAATAATTTTACACAACAAAATCTCAAATATAACACAAATGAAAATATGACATATAACATTATAGTTCTAGTTTCTATAGCGTCAAATTATTATTACAATAATTGTTAGTTTCTGCCATTGTTGTAATGTCAACTGAATTTACTTCTAGGAAAATGAAACTCTGCTAGTTTTGTTTACTTCTAGGCGAATCTTTGTTGTTTGGATTGACTTATTTACTAGCATAAGCACTTGTGTGAAAACTAAGTGTGTCTTTTTTATGAGGGCTTATTTAGGAGGGCTTATGAAAACAGCTTATGACATGTTTATAAGTTGTTTTCAGCTTATTTCCATAAGCTGTCCAAGATATCATATGAAAACACACTTATATAGCTTATATAAAAACACTAATACTAGAAGCCCTTTAATTAATTGCTTATCCAAACAAGTCCTAAATATTTTAAGGAGTTTTATCCATTTTTTGGTGAACTATTATTAACCAATTTCAGAATCCAAAATCTATAAAACTAATAACGAACTAAAGCGGTCATTTTTAACATCAAATTCTTAATCTAAGAATGATAATCTCAGTAAAGGTTGAAGTAAGTACATTTCACTAGCTCAAAATTTTAAACCAAAACACGCGACAGGAGCAATGGTTAAGCATTTTCGGAATTTAACATCGATTAAACCTCATACCATTTCAAGTTCTTGAGCCATTAAGATGCATGGACCACACCATGTCGCGTAGAAATCAATAATAAGAGGAACATTTCTATCTCCCTTCACCAGCTCTTGAATTTCTTGAGCTGACAACTTTTTCTGCAAAATCCAAAAACAAGCAATGACCAATGAAAATTTTCAATTTTTATAACATAGAATTCACAAGAGAAAAAAAGAACACAGACCCAAATTTAGTATTAAAAAAACAAAGCAATTAGAAATGACATACCACAAGATAGTCTTCTTTAACATGTTTTCCTTTAGGTGGTTTGCAAAGCAACTTTCTATTGTTGAAGTCAGTGGATATGGTGAGAGGATAAGGATGTTGATGTGTTGAAGAAGAAAAAGAAGAGGGTGAAACAGAGATGGGTTTTGAAGAGAAAGTTGAAAAGGGTGAAAGAGTAGATAGTTTGTGATGTGGAAGAGTGTAGGAATGGAAGAGAGCCATTGAAGATGGAAGATTTTAGAGAGAGAAAGAGTGAGTTTTTGAGTGAGGAAAGAGAAAGAGGGTTTTGAATTGAAGGGGTTTATCATATCTATCTTTGTACTTAGAACTAGATAGACCTCTTTGGTTGGTTTGTCTTTCACAGTTCACCAGTTACAGTTACTGTGTGTTTTAGATTTCACTTCAGTTTGTGGTTTGAATGCATAGTTGGATGTTATGATTAGGGTTCAAACCCCGACATCACTGTGTTCAGATTAGTCTTCGACTAGGAAGAAAATATAAAAAAAAAGTCGACGACTCTAAAATTTGTTAGTCATTGTAGTCTCTGAAATGGTTGTTTGTCCAATTTTTTCATCACTAAAAGAATGGGGATGGAAATCAAATTTTGAGTTTTTGTTTAGTTGAGTTTTTTTAACAATGTTATAAACATGTATGAAAAAACTTGTTCAAAAATTGAAGAGTTTTTTTTTTTTTTTGTGGTGGCCAGGAATTGAACCATAACCTTGCATATATTATGCATTGTTCCTACCAACTGAGTTAAGCTTACGAAGATAAAAAAAAAATAAGAGTTTAAG
Organism: Medicago sativa; assembly: GCF_051527215.1. Lineage (NCBI taxonomy): Eukaryota > Viridiplantae > Streptophyta > Magnoliopsida > Fabales > Fabaceae > Medicago > Medicago sativa. The sequence goes on from NC_140751.1 coordinate 10,333,468, forward strand.
ATTAGTTAAACTAATTTTGTATTATCAAGGACTAAACCTGTAATATCCCGCCTGTCAGCATCGGTATATTACCCGTTGATCGTGCCAGAGGAATTAAATTCATGGAAAAGTAAGTTAATGGAAATATTTTATGACATGTCAGCTTTTTACGGGAAAAGTATCAGAGTCGTTTTAACTACGCATGTGGCAAGGGCAATTTGGTAATTTCACGATTAAGAGATATTTATTTGGATTTGGTCCCAAAAATATCCATTTTCCATTTACTTTCTCTCTCTAGGGTTGAGAGAAAGATTTTGCTCTCCCTTCTCTCTAACCCATCGCCCTCTTCCTCTCTTTCCCTCCATCAATCCTTTGCAAATCTTTTTCCTCAAATGATAAGGCTTTAACCTATGTTTCTTCAAGATCATGGAGAAGGATGCAAGTTTGAGTTTTGTTGAATATCTCTCCTTCCCTCTCATCTCTCACGCCACTCTCTCTTTTCCATCATCACCAATCTTGCATGAAACTTCATCCTCTCATGGTAAGCTTCCAAACTTGTTCCTTTATGATCACTTAAGCTTAAGGAAGTATGGATTATGTTTGATTTCTTCTATTCCTCTACTTGAAGAAGTGATTGGAAATTAGGGTTTTGGTGAAAGAAGCTTTGGAATGGATTAGAGTTGAGCTAACATAGATCATGATGCTAGGGTTTGCAAGAAAACAACAAGATTGGTAAGGTTTGAGCCAAAGAAGCAAGTGGATATAAGCTAGGGTTTTGGGCTTGCTTGAGTTTGAAGCTTGGAGCTATTACAAGAACTTGTTTAGGTGAGTTCCATAGATAGTTTTCCCACCCTTTGGGATTATGATTATGCCATGTATGATTAATATGATAACAATGAAAAGTCTAGGAATTTAGTAAGGTGTTAGTTGCCCTTTTTCTTGCTATGCATAATAAACATGTTTAAACTTGCCAAATGAATGTTTTATAAGTATTCTATGAACAAATATGTACCAATATGCTTAGAGATACTTGGTTTGAGGTTTTTGGGTAAAAAAATACCATTTTTAAGTGTTTTGGACTGTCCTAACTCGCCACAGCGAGCTATTACTCGCCACGGCGAGCTAGAACTCCGAGCAGGGGGTCCTGCTCGCCCCCAACTCGCCACGGTGAGCTACTGCTCGCCTCCCCAGTAGAATCACTCGCCTAGGCGAGTAAGACAGAGAGAAATCTCACTGTTTTGCTTGCTTCAGGCAGGCATGGGGATTCGCGACGCGGTTTTCTCCGTGGTGTCTTTTTACGAAAATAAACCCCTCAAACCAAGGTCCTAAATGTTAATCAAGGAAAGCAAGACTTATATGATAATGAGGCAAGTATTAAGCATGTAGGTAAAGCATAGCATAAGAGAGGATCATGTCATGAATGGGGTAGCAAGTTAACCTTTAAGCGGGGTAAAACTAGAGCCTTGACATAGTTGTCGAGAACTAGCATGATATTAAGAATTCCTAGAATGATATAGCAAGCATGTTAAGTTGTGGTTTGATTAGTTAATCTCTCCACCATGTTTAGGAATGTACAAGCATGAACAAGTATGACTTTACCACTAATCGGGTCGATCAAGGTTCCGAGGTAAACATGTAAGCATGAATAGGTTAATCCTACATGAACGACAAGTATAAGTAGGTGGCATGTCTCTTGCTATCCACATCAGGGGGATACAAAGGGTTCTCATTATGAGAACGATTCAAGCCGTAAGGGACCTGCATGTCACCGAAAACGCAAGACTAAGATTATAACCGCATGTCGGTGCTCGTGTCTCTTGTTATCCACGTCAGGGGGATACGGGAGGTTCTCGACTCAAGGGGAACGGTTTAAGCCGTAAGGGACCCGCACGACACTGAGGGAGTCCGATGTACGTACATCGGTCATGATGGGATTGTTCTCGGGGTTACTCCACCTGCGGCTCTCCGTAAAATGAACCAAGATAATGATTGTTTGTTCAACGCTAACATAATAATGAATGAACTTACGTACGATCATGTAGCTTATGTTATGTTTATGTTTATGCAAGAATGATTTCAAGCATGTCTAAGTTAAGAATAAGAGCACTAGGTGTTATAAGACAAGTGCAAGTCATGAATAGAACAAGTAATGAACATGATACCGATGACGATCTTGGGTTTCCCCTAATCGTCCGGTTTAGAATCGTGCCATGATTATGATATGTTTAGGCCTCGATACGTAGAGCGTATCCTTGGTAATGCGGTCCTAGATTCCTCCTCGGCCGCCATGACACGTATAGGAAGAGAAGCCTATAACAAGTGAGATAAGCCCATGACGGGTCTAGTTTGCACTACCGTCAAGGAAAGCATGACCACACACGTATAATCAACCGTCAGGTTGTATTGTAGACACGTGGTGACCGTAGGTTTCCCCTGAGGTTACCTATAGCCTAGGATTTAGGGGAACTCACTGATACATTATGTCTCATCCCAATCCTTTCTTGTTTCAGATATCAGGTTGGACGTCAAGGTAGTAGCCGGATGGATTTTTCAGCAAGAGCTCATTCGTACCTGGAGCATGAAGAATATGGATCTCAAGGATGTATTTATTTTAAATTAGACAAGTTATGATGTATTGATATTGTACGAACGCGTTTTGTTGTATATAAATCCATTCGAATGTTTTATTATGTTGTATATTTTAATGTATCCAGTACTAAATTCAACGCACGTGCTAGACTTTCTAGATACGTCTGGTATGGGTGTTACATTTGGTATCAGAGCAGGTCGATTCAGACCGTGCCTTGGGTCATTAAATTACAACTAAGGAAGTGGGACTATTGGATTCCGGGTAAATGTTCTAGTTGTTGTTGTTAGTTGAGCCTTATCAACTCAATTTAACATTCGACGATTATAACGGATGCCTGAGAGCTGAATAGGACCCAGGAGGAATGAAGTATGTGATGACGAAGTTTGATCGTGCCAAAAGGTGGCCGGTGAATAAATCAAGTAGAAGTGTGAATCCTCCGGGAATGTAAGACATGTTGAGAAGGAACGTTCCGACAATGTCGGGTAAGATGTTAGTGATACTTCGTGTACCCGTAAGGGAAGAAGTTGGATATATATATATATATATATATATATATATATATATATATATATATATATATAAACATGACCGAAAGTTTCGGTAAGAGATGTTGGAACGGATTTATGATATTCTGGAATGTCAGAACAAGGCTACAAGGTAGTAAGAGGTCGACATATGTTGATAGAGTCAGCAGGCTCTCAGGAATAATATCATGTGAATGAAGTTATGGATGTGTGTGTTCGGAAAGTTGCGTTAAGAGGCAATGTAACGAGGTAAGCTGTTCGTAGTGGAGGAAGTTAAGGAATTCAAGTTAAAGTTTTATGTTATCAGGACTAAGGCATTAGTTTCCGACGTGCCAAGAATTGTGTCGAAAAAGGTTGATGTTGCCATGCATATGTTATAGAATATTTCATGATGCTAGGAATGAATGATGAGCATTGGTTACTTGAGAATAAAAATTTCATGCAAAGAATGTTCTGAAAAATAGAGTTGGAGAATCTCACCAATAGCAAGCCTGGGACGAAACTTTCCGTTTTTATGAAATCTATCAATTCGTTCCTATGGTTTGCAATGACTATTGAGGAGATGTCTTCACAATAATCTTTTATGTGATGAAAATCTTTTATGACATCAAGTAACGAATGCATATCATATCCTAAGATTTTCAAGGGAAAAGGCATGGGCAACAATCAACGAAATTGATATGGTTTAAGGTAGCTTTGGAAGTTAATATGTCAAGAGTCAAGAAAGAGCTCAAATCAAGAGATTGGAAGTTCCGGTATTGATACGGAAGTCATAGATGTGAAGGTATGAAGAAAGAAGTTAAAGCGGTGCAAGTTATGAGAAATCACAAGGTTCTCAGAATTATGACGTATCTCTCGAATCTATGTTTTGCTTAATAGACTTGCTAAGGCTCGATATGATGTTGAATTATAAGGTTTAAATAATTTTAGAAAGATTTGTGCGTATGGGTGATTGAAGTTGACATTTTGAAAATTCATAGGAGATTTTCTAGGAACCGGGTTGCTACGACACTCGTAGAGCGGGCTAGACCCATTAGAGTCTAGATTGGTGACACGTATGTGTTATCAACTCGTTCTATGATTCCCGAAGCAATGACCGGGGCCTAAAATTAATATATTTATAAAGTAGAAAATTATCAATGTCAATGACCCGTGCGTTAATTTACGAAGTTTTCTTTAAAAGGAAAATCAACGAGCAAGCACTGGTATGATTAAGCAAAATATAGTGTACGAAGGTACCAGGCTAGATGTTCAAGGAAGATATGTTCAAGTGCTAGGTGAGTTTGTTAAAGGAATTCGAGTTTACTCGGAAACAAGTTCAAGTATGTTATGTATACCTCAGTAGGTAAATCCAACCAGCAGAAACGTAAGGTTTACCCCCAAGTCAAGTATTATGAGCATAAGATGAGTTATCCCGAGTTTTGTTCTTACAAGGCAGTAGTAAAGACAAGTGTAGGATTGTGACGTTGGTTGCAACATGGGAAATCTTGAGAATAGTTCAAGAAGTTAGTATTCGAGTGGTAAGCAGAAATGCGAAGTCTCAATTGCTTTAATGGATTAGAGTAATGGTTTAAGCCAACCGGTGGGAATCAGAGTAGCGCCATGGAAGCTAAATGTTAATCATGGAACATGGAATTTTAGTATGAAAGAATCTTCGTAAAGAACATTCGGTTGGTAACACAAGTTTAACAAGAATGCATCATAAGACAAGCGAGGAGTTCTCGATGTGATAAGTAAGGATGGATGCTTATTCAATTAGTGTTGGCTAAGGTAAAAGTTTTAAGTATGTGTCTTTACCTAAGTAAGATGAGAAAGACAGGAATTGCCATATACGAATTGGTCAGGATGCATGAATGATGATAATGGGAAATATGTAGGGTTCAGAAGGTTACCTTCCATGACTCGAGTAAAGAATCAAAGCATCAAGAATGATGATCGGTTTCCAGAAAAGGTATTAACTATCAAGCGATAACCGAATGAGATGATGTGGAGAATCAAGTTATGTGTTCCTGAAGAAGAGGAACAAGTTACCGTCAAGTGGGCCAAGGATCGTTTATGGTCTATGTTATGCAGTAATACGTGTCTGAGCTACGTATATCAGTTAAGAAGGTAAGGATCCACCTTCGGAGTTAAGTATGTTATCATGAAAGGAGATGCAACTCTCGAGTTTGTGCAATGAGAATCATACTCTCGTATGCAATACTTGTTGAGTGAAAACGATACTTGTCAAGACATGTTAAGTCATGATTTTATAACTTTTAAAAGTTAAGATTGGTATTAAGGAACTTGGGAACAATGCTTATTTTAAAACTCATGGAATTATACATTTTCGAAACTGATAAGATACGTCATAAGTAAACTTACTTAAGACGTACAACCTTCAGGACCAACTTGTCGTGGACAAGTTTTGGACGATTTGTAAAAATCTTTTTCCAAAATATAGAAACTCGTCTGGTGGTTCCGTGGTACCATTACAAATTCAGGTTTGGAAATGATAAAATCTTTTTAGTCATGTATCTATTCGTTCCAAGAACCTGAATACCAGAGCTTAAGAAAATTTCTTCAAGAAAAGATGCTAGAACACGTATCATTATCATTTAACAAGAGGCGACACTCGAAAGTATGCATATGTTATGGAAACGACAATGTTCGTATAACAACAATATCCTACAGGATACATGGAAATGTGTTAAGAGTTTTTTTGGAATTACTAGAAAGTTTCAAGAGCATGTGAACCACAACGTTGGTTATTAGATTGTTAGATGAAGTGGCTAGTTGATTTCACTTTTACATGTCAAGCTATATGAATTACCCATTAGTTCGGGTGTGATAAGACGCATTGAGATTGTAATGAAATCGGAAGATTTTCTGAGGCGCTGAAAAGAGGTAAGAGATTCGTGGAATCGTTTATATGAGTAATGCAAGTAAGAGGCGTGCGTCTCAAAGTTCAGTAAGTACACTGATGTATGAATTATATGTTTACCCGATAAGATTATATATGCATGAAAAGATGTTTTAAAGTTACAAGTAAGCACTGCAGGGCAAACCGGGTCTCCGTAGGATTCCAGTTAAAAGGCAAATCCTGAGTGTTCATGTTATGATAAGATATCTTTATGAATGGTTCATGTTGAGCGGGTAAGATACGAGTCCGAAACAATGAGTCTTTGTGTAGCGAGATAAGTTCTAAATCATGATGTAACAAGTTAACTCTAAATTTTGAGTGATGTTAAGATCAAGAAAGCTATATGCTTATGTATGTGAATCAAGAAACCAGACGAATCACAATCAACGATGAACTTCTTGAGAATCTGTGTTTTGAATATGTATGGATCAGACCAAAGATGATAAGTTTATGTCATGATGATTGGTAGCCGATCTCTAAATTTCGAGGACGAATTTTTTTTAAGGGGGGTAGGATGTAATATCCCGCCTGTCAGCATCGGTATATTACCCGTTGATCGTGCCAAAGGAATTAAATTCATGGAAAAGTAAGTTAATGGAAATATTTTATGACATGTCAGCTTTTTACGGGAAAAGTATCAGAGTCGTTTTGACTACGCATGTGGCAAGGGCAATTTGGTAATTTCACGATTAAGAGATATTTATTTGGATTTGGTCCCAAAAATATCCATTTTCCATTTACTTTCTCTCTCTAGGGTTGAGAGAAAGATTTTTCTCTCCCTTCTCTCTAACCCATCGCCCTCTTCTTCTCTTTCCCTCCATCAATCCTTTGCAAATCTTCTTCCTCAAATGATAAGGCTTTAACCTATGTTTCTTCAAGATCATGGAGAAGGATGCAAGTTTGAGTTTTGTTGAATATCTCTCCTTCCCTCTCATCTCTCACGCCACTCTCTCTTTTCCATCATCACCAATCTTGCATGAAACTTCATCCTCTCATGGTAAGCTTCCAAACTTGTTCCTTTATGATCACTTAAGCTTAAGGAAGTATGGATTATGTTTGATTTCTTCTATTCCTCTTCTTGAAGAAGTGATTGGAAATTAGGGTTTTGGTGAAATAAGCTTTGGAATGGATTAGAGTTGAGCTAGCATAGATCATGATGCTAGGGTTTGCAAGAAAACAACAAGATTGGTAAGGTTTGAGCCAAAGAAGCAAGTGGATATAAGCTAGGGTTTTGGGCTTGCTTGAGTTTGAAGCTTGGAGCTATTACAAGAACTTGTTTAGGTGAGTTCCATAGATAGTTTTCTCACCCTTTGGGATTATGATTATGCCATGTATGATTAATATGATAACAATGAAAAGTCTAGGAATTTAGTAAGGTGTTAGTTGCCCTTTTTCTTGCTATGCATACTAAACATGTTTAAACTTGCCAAATGAATGTTTTACAAGTATTCTATGAACAAATATGTACCAATATGCTTAGAGATACTTGGTTTGAGGTTTTTGGGTCAAAAATACCATTTTTAAGTGTTCTGGACTGTCCTAACTCGCCACAGCGAGCTATTACTCGCCACGGCGAGCTAGAACTCCGAACAGGGGGTCCTGCTCGCCCCCAACTCGCCACGGCGAGCTACTGCTCGCCTCCCCAGTAGAATCACTCGCCTAGGCGAGTAAGACAGAGAGAAATCTCACTGTTTTGCTTGCTTCAGGCAGGCATGGGGATTCGCGACGCGGTTTTCTCCGTGGTGTCTTTTTACGAAAATAAACCCCTCAAACCAAGGTCCTAAATGTTAATCAAGGAAAGCAAGACTTATATGATAATGAGGCAAGTATTAAGCATGTAGGTAAAGCATAGCATAAGAGAGGATCATGTCATGAATGGGGTAGCAAGTTAACCTTTAAGCGGGGTAAAACTAGAGCCTTGACATAGTTGTCGAGAACTAGCATGATATTAAGAATTCCTAGAATGATATAGCAAGCATGTTAAGTTGTGGTTTGATTAGTTAATCTCTCCACCATGTTTAGGAATGTACAAGCATGAACAAGTATGACTTTACCACTAATCGGGTCGATCAAGGTTCCGAGGTAAACATGTAAGCATGAATAGGTTAATCCTACATGAACGACAAGTATAAGTAGGTGGCATGTCTCTTGCTATCCACATCAGGGGGATACAAGGGGTTCTCATTATGAGAACGATTCAAGCCGTAAGGGACCCGCATGTCACCGAAAATGCAAGACTAAGATTATAACCGCATGTCGGTGCTCGTGTCTCTTGTTATCCACGTCAGGGGGATACAGGAGGTTTTCGACTCAAGGGGAACGGTTCAAGCCGTAAGGGACCCGCACGACACCGAGGGAGTCCGATGTACGTACATCGGTCATGATTGGATTGTTCTCGGGGTTACTCCACCTGGGGCTCTCCGTAAAATGAACCAAGATAATGATTGTTTGTTCAACGCTAACATAATAATGAATGAACTTACGTACAATCATGTAGCTTATGTTATGTTTATGTTTATGCAAGAATGATTTCAAGCATGTCTAAGTTAAGAATAAGAGCACTAGGTGCTATAAGACAAGTGCTAGTCATGAATAGAACAAGTAATGAACATGATACCGATGACGATCTTAGGTTTCCCCTAATCGTCCGGTTTAGAATCGTGCCATGATTATGATATGTTTAGGCCTCGATACGTAGAGTGTATCCTTGGCAATGCGGTCCTAGATTCCCCCTCGGCCGCCATGACACGTATAAGAAGAGAAGCGTATAACAAGTGAGATAAGCCTATGACGGGTCTAGTTTGCGCTACGTCTAGGAAAGCATGACCACACACGTATAATCAACCGTCAGGTTGTATTGTAGACACATGGTGACCGTAGGTTTCCCCTGAGGTTACCTATAGCCTAGGATTTAGGGGAACTCACTGAGACATTATGTCTCATCCCAATCCTTTCTTGTTTCAGATATCAGGTTGGACGTCAAGGTAGTAGCCGGATGGATTTTTCAGCAAGAGCTCGTTCGTACCTGGAGCATGAAGAATATGGATCTCAAGGATGTATTTATTTTAAATTAGACAAGTTATGATGTATTGATATTGTACGAACGCGTTTTGTTGTATATAAATCCATTCGAATGTTTTATTATGTTGTATATTTTAATGTATCCAGTACTAAATTCAACGCACGTGCTAGACTTTCTAGATACGTCTGGTATGGGTGTTACAAAACCCGTGTGCAAAAAAAAGTATAAGGCTAAAATATCTATTAAAATTAAGTAAGGACAAAACTCAAAAAGTCGTTATTTTATAGAAATTAAAAACACATTTAACTTAAATATTTTTTTATACATGCATCCAATCAAATCATGTCACGTAGTTATATGTTAAGACATTTTAAAAGCTTAGATATATGTGTAAAAATATTTTACGTCGTTGGTACATAAAAATTAATTTCATAAAATAATTTGCTAACATAATTCCTCTAATTCTTCGAGATCATTCTTTTTATATGATGCCGAAGACACCCTTAGAATCTCAATCAAAGATGACAAGAGTAGCATTAATATTTTATTTTATGTATATAATAATTTGAAATAGTAATGATGATTAAAACATAATGTTTCAAAAAATAATAATTAAAACACATAAAATATTTTTTTAGAGAAAAAAACATAAAAGTTAAACCAAATTTATATTCTACTACATGAAATTCCTTAGACAAAACGCTGCACTGATTGATTGATACTAGGGCTGAAAATGAGTCGAGTTGAGTCGAACTTGTCTAAGCTCGACTCGACTTGATAAGAATCAGTTCGGCTCGAAACTCGACTCGATTTCGATACGAACCTTTTTTTTAACTCGAGTTCGGCTCGTTTAATGTTCACAAACAACTAGGTTCGGTTCGTTAGGTTCAACTCGTTTGCTCGAGTGCCATAATTCAAATTTTTTTTTTGTCAAAAATGTATATCTTGGACATTTAATTTTTTATTTTAGAAAAACAAAAAATTCAACTAAAATAAAACCTTTGACCACGTTGGTCTTAAGGAAAAAAGTAGTAGCATAGATATATTCCAAATATCTCGAGACAGTCCACATATCAGCAAGAGGTAAGTAAAACAATAGTTAAAGTATAATTCTTTCAAAAAATAAAGTTAAGTATAATGATGAGTCCTAGTAACGAAGTCGAAAGTGCGTAAGTAGTTCATGGGCGAATATATATATGGAGAATGCTAACGAGTGTTTCAAGGGTATTGGTTAAGCAGGCAAAACAAACAAGTTTTTATGAAAAAAATTGTGTAATAATTACTTAATCAAAAGTAACATTTTATATTTTCAAGACAAAATTTCGATTTATAGATTCCTTAACCATTGCCCTGAGGGCACTGGTTAACAAGACTATATATATAGAATTTTGCTACAATAGACCCACTCATTTTATTCATGGGTATTTTTTCATTTTTGGGTGTAACCAGTATTTTAAGGGTGTTATTAGAAAAATTCTAATTTCATATAATGGAGTTTTTATAAAAATGTTAGGTAAGAGGTTTAAAAAGAGTACTGAAGATTTATGTTAAAAAAAATGTAAATTATACAAATATCCACTCATTAAACTGGATATTTTTAAGAAAGACATGAGTTATTGTTAAAAAAAAAGTAGGAGTACGTGAGATTTATTAAAAATGTAAATTACATAAATATTCCCTAATGTTTTTAGGTGACAGTAAATTAGCATCTCACGTTAAACAAATATAATGCTATATCTCTAGAAAAATAACATCAAGAATTCTTCAAGAATAAAGAATAGCCAATCACAAAGCACTATTTGCCACAATTCAAGGAGGCGTGGCTGAAAAATAGGAAGTGGACAAATAAATCATCCAATTAAAATTTGCCAACTATTTCTTGAAAAATTCTTGAAGCTATTTTTCTTGAGAAGTAGCATTTTCCTTTAAATATTTCAATAAAATACAGGGTGTTACACAAACATGTTAGCTTGATTGGACATTGATGAAATTGCAAGACTACATGTAGTGCTATCGAGCATTGTAAGATTCAAGATTTACATCTAGATTTGGGAAAGCCAACAAAATGTAGTAGAAACAAAGATAAGTATGAGTTCGTTTTAATGACCTTAAACATATGGTCAGACAAAAAAGACCGTAAATTGTTGGAAGATATGTTAAGAGTGTGTGTTTTTAAAGATAAATGTAATAATTATATGATTGAATTGAGATAAATGCTAAGTTGGATGAATAGAATCCCATATGTTATATCTTCTAAAACTTGTTTATAATAAGAGTTTTTCTAACCTGAATTTTGAATTGAACACCGCTGTTATAAACACCGTTATTTTGAATTTGGTTATATTGCTATCAATTTGAACATCGTAGTTTTGAACACCGTCATTTTGAACGCCGTCATTTTGAGTTTTGGTTCTATTGTCAATTTGAATACGGTTATTTTGAACACCGTTGTTTTAAATTTGGTTATATTGCTATTAATTTGAACACCGTAGTTTTGAACACCGTCATTTTGAACGCAATCATTGGAATGCCGTAGTTTTGAACACCGTTTAGTTTTTATATTGAAATATTGATGTTTTTGCAAGTAGCATGTGTCATGGGAGTGAGTTTGATGTGGAAAAAAAATTGTTTTTCAAAGAAAAAGACTCTAAAACGTGAAGAAAAAAAAAGGAAGAAGAATAAAAAGTTGAAAATGTTAACGTAGGAGAGAAGGAAAAAATTAAACGTGAAAAAAAAAGGAAGAAGAATAAAAAGTGGAAAATATTAATAGAGGATAGAAGGAAAAAGAAATAAAAAACACTTGGTCATTAATAAGATGTAGAGAAACCTATAAAAGTGGAGCATTAATTACTCCTTATCCTGTGCAATCTTGCACAGGTTAGAAAAACTCTTATAATAATTAGATCCAACAATTTATACCAAGAAGAAATAAATGAACTCATTGACTGTTCGTTCGAAAGAAATACAAATTCATTTTTTCTAAAATCAAAAGTGTAATAATAATTTGAGATAAAATTAGAGCTATAGACTTTGAATTAATTTTTTTTTCCAACTTAGCTATTGAAATTATTCGCATAGGTGGTAAGGTTGGAAAGTAGATGTGATATGCCTAAATAGGAGGCCGTGATGACACATCCAAAATTAAGAGAGAAGAAAACAATCAAATTATAATATTATTTAGTGCTTTGTTATATTTCATTACTAAAATTGGAGAGTAAAAAGCCATAATTGCAAGGTCTGTAAAATTATAAAAAGAAATATAGAAAATACTATTATTTGGTGTCAGCAAAATAACTAAAATGAACTAAGGAATATTCTATCAAAAGGTAAATTGATAGATTTTTTTTTACTATAAGAACTCATTCTTCCATGAACGGCGTAAGTTTACTCTCTTGGAATTCACACTCATTGAATCGGTTTCAACACTTTAGGATATCTACATTTATTGTTGATACATTTATATGTGCGACCTCTGGTACCTTGTGGACAATCAGCAGCAGTTTGACAAACAGGTAATGCTATAACGGGGAAAGGATAAAAGAATAGATTATCGTTAATGTTCTTTGCAACAAGGAAAAAGGAATGAAATAAAATCAAAGTATACACATACTTGAGAGTTTTACCATGTTTTTTTTCTCTCTCTCTCTCTCTCTCTATACATATAACAAAAAGAATATGTTTTCATCACGTTATAATGTATAAAGCACATAATGTGCTAAAAGTAATTACCTCTTATGGAGTTGTAAGAAATCCTAAAATAAAATAAGAATGCCAATATGAAATAAAATATGTATGAACTAAAAACTAAATAAGGAAATTTTAAAAATGTTGAAAAAATAGATTACCGTTAAAGTTCTTTGCATAAAAGAAAATGGAATTCAATAAAATCATATCATACACTAACGTGAGAGTTTTAGTTAAATTTTTTCTCTCTGTGCATGTAACAAATATAATATGATTTGATCACTTTATAATGTATAAAGCGCATGATGTACTAAAAAAAATTACCTCTTAAGGAGTTGTAAGAAACCCTCCCTAAAAAACAGAATAAAACAATGTTACTAAAATAAGATAAAATATTGTATACTAACTACAAACTAAATAAGGAAATTTGAAAAAGGATGAATAAATATACCACCATCAATGTTCTTTGCAGCAAGGAAAAGGGATAGAAATAAAACAATAACATACACAAACTTGAGAGTTTTAGCCATATTTTTCTCTCTATACATGTAAAAATTTAAATATGATATGTCCACTTTATAATGTACAAAGGGAACGATGTGCTAAAAATAATACCTCTTAAGGAGTTGAAAAAAAACCCTACCTAGATTTGAAATCATTATTAAGTGTATTCTAAGTATATCGAAGTGTTTCCTTTGTCCCTTTGGCATACTTATTCAAGAGGTAACATAGAAAAAAATTAATCATTAGAATTAATTTATTTTTAATTAATTTCTCAACCTTTGATAATAGAGATGATAAATTTTAAAATTTAATAATGCACAATCGATGTGGCAACATAGTTATGAAAAATTTGAACATATTTGATGACATCCTGTCATTACGTAATATTAGGGACTTATTGTGACATTTTGATAGAGTTCTCATGCAATTTATACTGTTCTGGAGTGCAAAAAGCTTAAATATTGAAGTCTGTTCGAAGGAAATCGCGCCACGCCAATTTCAAGCCGTGCTGCGATTTTTGAAGCAAAATTACACACTTCCTGTAAAGAGGAAATCGCGGCACGCCATTATACAAGGCGCGGCGCGATTTTGATGGGTCAGGCCCATGACTTCTATAAATACTGCACTCAATCTGAAGAACAAGGGTTACGATTTTGGAGAGCAAAGTGCGATTTTGAGACATCGGAGACGGCTAGAAGGGCGATTCTTCATCCTTTTACCAATTCATGTATGTTTTAATTATTTCATTGATTATGCTATTTGTAAACTCGATTATGAGTAGCTAAATCTCTTAAAGATTAGATCCGAGATGAATCTTTGTAACCCTAATTGACACATGTTGCTGTGAAACTCTATTTTGTTTATGAATTCAATTCTAGTTTATTCAATTCAATTGTTCTTAATGCTTTTTATATCTTGATCACATATAACTTGATTTCGTGAGAATGAATGACCACTGACCATGGCTTTCAACTTAGACCTAATTGAATTGTTCTAATAAACAGGGTTAGTCTAGGAATAGATAATCGTTTGTTAGTGATAATAGGTTAACGTTCGGTAAAACCTTCAAGAATTATTAGACCACCTAAGGAATTAGGGGCTGTAGTTTAAGAAGAGGGTCCTAACTCAAGGGATTGATTAGGGCTAATTTGTTAATCATCGTAAATTAGAAAAGGATTCATAACAAATAGGTGCAGTAGACCAATTAGGGGAACTTAGAGGATTCGACGGATCTGATCTCATCTTTCTCTCATATTTTCTTAATCAAATCTAATTTCTTTTATTTGATTTCATAAAATCAAACCAAATCTTCTGCCTAGTGGCAAACTAAAAATTAACTTTACACATCCTAATTATATAACGAAATTGAATTATTGAAGTTAAAAACAGTCCTCGTGGGATCGATATTTTTACTACTTCGATAGTATTTGGTGCACTTGCCAAACGCCTATCAAGTTTTTGGCGCTGCTGCCGGGGACTGTTGATTATTTCAACAAGGCAATTACGTTATTATTTAGGATTTCTGTCATTTATATTTTTGTATATATATTTATAAAGAAGGAAAAAAAATATTATGCTCTTTGTTTTCTTCTCATTGTACTGTGCTACTGAAAAGTTTATCCAAGTTTTGCAGCTATGATAGACAGGTTACTCCTCTATGACATGAGAGAGATTGCTAAGTTGAAGTACGAAAAATATATGCTATCTTTTAAGATCAAAATTTTGGACAACAAAATCTCGAGTTGTGGTCATTATGAGGCGAATCAACCAGGTAGTGATGGTGAAGGGAAGAAAGAGGTGATCAACATCGATTACAATACTCAACTTCAGAATATTTTAGATGATTTCTTGGTGTCAAATCAAGTTTTATTTGAAAAGTTTGATGTTCAGTGTGGTGATCTTGTTGAGAAAGCACATGAGTCTCAGAGGAAGCTGGTTCAGATGGAGATTGAGTGTCACAAGGTTGTGGTGGAAGAAAATCCAAAAGTGAGGAGTGCTGACATTTTCCTGAAGTCTGAACAAACAGGGGTTAAGGAAATCACTCGTGTGCAGATGGTTGCATGTCCTTCTCTAAGGTGGGAGAGCTTAAATTCCAAAGGTCTAACTGTGAGTTCATGGGAGAATCTACTTATTTGTTACAAATTCATGGAATTCCTACCAAACAAGAGGAAGAAGAAGGATGACGTGTTCTTTCTGACATATTTTCCACCCCAACAGTGGTTGAAGCGTCAAGCTCAATGACGTAAAAGAAAGCGCTGGGTGGGAGGCAACCCACTATTTATTTTTCAGGTATGATTTTATTGCTTTCAAAAACAAAAACACAAAAATATTTTTTCTTTTCTTTTAATACAAGGCAGGAAAGTTAAAAAAATTGGTTCAAGGATACCTCTTGCCAAGAAAATCATGCATGGTACTGATGTCTTGCATGATTCTCTCCTCAAAAGTTTTTCAAAGATTCAATGAACTCAGGCATTTTTCAAGAAAACAAAATTTTTTGGCCTGAGGAAGCAAAGAATGCTCCCTGTACATTCAAAATCGCGCCGCGCCTATATATGGCCGCATCGCGATTTTCAGAAGCAGCAAAGGTGACCCCCTGTTTCACCAAAATCGCGGCACGCCTAGTATCCACCGCGGCGCGATTTTGGCTGTTATGTGAAAAAAAATAGCCGTTGGAACTTATAGCCGTTACAAATTTGCCAGTTATTGCCTGTTAAACACAAAATCGCGCCGCACCTTGCATTTTGGCGTGCCGCGATTTTGACCAAACAGACCTATAAATCCTTCACTGTTCATCATCATTTTCATTCCATTCTTCATACCTTTCTCTACCAAAACTTCCCTAAACTTCCATTCACGAATTCTCCTCATCTTCATCTCAATATTCACTTCCTAACCATCATCATACCACATTCCAATCACAAATTCACCAATCCAAACCACCATCAAACCACAATCATCCCAAACCTTCCCAAACTTCACAAAACTTTCCTTTCACCATCTTCCTAAACCACAAATGGCCTCCAACCAAAGAAACACCCGCTCAAAGAAAACCACCAACCCAAAACCATCCACAAGCAAATCCAAACGCCCTCGTGCCGCATCCGAACCACCCGAAAACGCCATCCATTTCATCAATGACCAAGCCCAAGAGTTTCATCAATCCATGAAGAGTTTCGAGGTCATAGGGGAGAGGAAGTTTGATTTCACAAAGCTTGTGAAATATCCTTTCTTTGAGTCTGAATTACGAAGGAGGGGGTGGACGAGGTTGAATGATATGATCGACGAAGCAAACAACAAAACGGTGATCGTCGAATTCTTTGCAAATGCAAGGGTGTCCGATACACCCTTTCAATCTTTTGTTCGAGGAAAGTATATTGATTTTAGCCCGGATGCTCTCAATGCATGGCTGAATGTTCAAGCACCGGAGGAGTGTTGGGTTGAAAAATTGAGGAGGGAGAGATTTTCCATTACGGAGGATACCTTTGATGAGATCATAACCACCATGTGTAGGCCTGGGTCGACTTGGAAAAGGTCCCGGATGCTTACCTATGCGGAGATGTTGCCGGTACCCAAGGCGTGGGTGTCCTATTTGGTCCAGACTCTTGAGAGTGCATCTTGCACTTCTGAAATTCCTCTCAAGAGGGTGCTTGCTGCCTACGCCATCATCAAGGAGCACCCTATAGATATTGGCCGCCTCTTGGCCAATAGCCTTCATGATCTAGCAACCGGAAACACCACACAATTAGGGCATGGAAGTCTAATTAATTGGTTGTGTGAGCAAGAGCTTGTGCCGGCTTATGATAGTGATCTCAACACCAGCAATATGAAGCCAATCACGGACTCGGTAATGGATGGATTTATGAAGAAATATGAAGGCTATATGAAGGAGAGAGAGAGGGAGGCAGCAAGGCAACAACAAATGGAGCAAGGAGGGAGTAGTAGCCAAAGGGGTTATGCTCCTCTTCACCCAAAGCTTGAGGAATTCATGCATGTGCAAGCTAATTGGATGAATGAGACTTTGGACCAGCTGTGGGTGAACCGTCCTAGGTTCTCAGCTGCGTTTGCTGCGGAGGCTCAATTGCATATGGGTCCGATTAGTGGATCTTATGAGAGGTTTGGAGGATCCCGTGAGCGCATGGAGCAATATTTTACACATCAAGAAGAGTATGGTCTGCGCATGAGGAGGGAAATCACTGATGATTTCAATGTCACCGAGCAAGATCAAGGGGATGGCATCTTTGAAGGATTAAGGACACCAGGGGCTGGACACTCGGATGATGATGTGAACATGGGCTGATCTACTGATGGATTAGCATTTTCTGCTTTGTATTTTATTTTCAGTCATTTTTCTTTTGATGTACTTTCTTTATTTTCTTTTTATGTCGAAGTCCATTGAACTTATTTCCCTATTGTAATTGCTCCTGCACTTGTTTATTATTAATGAATTTGTTTTGTTTCATGTGACCTATTCCAGTTTAGTAACAGTTGTTTGATAAAACGGTATTCCAAAAGTTCTAAAGGAGGGGTGACTTGATTCAAAGGCGAAGTGTACGGCGTTGCTAGGTAGTCACATACTTCCAGAAATCTCAGCCATAAGGTTCATTGCCAAATTTGTTTTTCAATTCACTTATATTTAGATTAGTTTTCCATGCAACTACATTTCTAGAACTTGCATTGTTTCTCTATTATTGATTGGTCTTTGTCAATTACACACTGAGGCAAAAGTGCTTGGTCCTGTGAGCCTTTTTGAAGCCTACCCTGTTTTAATTTGTTGAATTTATCCTTTCTTAACCAATTGTGAGCCGGTAGGATTAGAACTTTTTGTTCGGTGACAAACTACATTACAAGCCTAGAGACTTTTAGGACTTGTCCCTTAATGTATTTTCTGAGTTAAGGCATTGTAGAATGTTGCTAAAGATTAAGTTTGGGGTTGCTATTGGAATTTGCAACCAATAAGTTTGGGGTGGGGGTACTAGAGAATAAGAGAATAAAAATGAAAGAAATAGGAAATTGTCATGCAAAATACACACAAAAATGGTGTATCAAAAAAAAAAAAAAGAAATTGAATGATGAAAAAGGGACAAAACATTGAAAATCCGAGTAACTTCAAACTCGATTGTCCCTAAATGATAAAAATATTCTCTAGTACCTTTGCATTGATTGTATTTCCACAAGGTGAATGAATGACGGATTGAATTTTGTGCTTTAACTTCCGTAGGAATGCCTAACTCAAATTTTGTGTAGCCTACTTATCCAAATATATCCCACCTTCACCTAAGCCCCGTTATAACCCTAAAGACCTCAAAAGTGTGTAATGATATTGACTTTGATTGATGTTTAGAAACTTTTCAAGCGTATGGTAATATGTAGACCTGCATGTCGACTGGTAGTGTAACACCCTGTTTTCCCAACATAAAAATTTCATTTAAAATCAGAGTATTTTGATCACAACGGAATGTCACATACTTCATTTAAATCATAAAATGGATAATAATAATTATCCTTCAAATTCAACATCATGAAAAATCTTAAACTGTTGCAGCGGAAAATAGTTCAACATTTTAAAGTCTTGGCACGCAGGCCTTATTGGAAAATCTCATAAATTAGTTCATAAAAGAGACACGTAAGGAATAGAAGTAAAAGCAAGCCCCCATCCCGTTACGTATCAGAGCACCTAGACACCAAGTGAGGAGTCCACTCACGAACGCCTCTAATCTTTTTTACCTGCACATTACCCACGGTCGAGGCAACATATACGCAGAAGGGGTGAGATTTCATAATCAATACATTAAGCATATAATCCAATAAAATGCATTTAACAACTTAAACATTAATAACATATCATCAATTAACAATTAGCATATTTTTCATTTCATAACAAACACAATCATCAAATACCGTTACTAATTTTCATCGCAAATCATAATCAACTTAACACTCAACTTGACGACACAACTCATCTTTGACCATGCAACTCTATCAACTCAACAACAACTGGACAACACAACTCATCTTTGACCATGCAACTCTATCAACACAACAACAACTTAACAACTTAGACAACATGAAACTTCTTGATATGCAAATGCATGTGGTACCATTCAACAACAAAATGAGCATAATAAGCTCTTCAACGTGTGAGCACAAAGGCTGCCGGGCCTAAAGCCCCCAACTTTAATGAGCACAAAGGCTGCCGGGCCTAAAGCCCCCAACTTTAATGAGCACAAAGGCTGCCGGGCCTAAAGCCCCCAACTTTAATGAGTATGCAATGAACTCAACTTCCAACAACTTAGACAACAACATAAACAACTCATACGACTCATGATCATGGACCACTCCTTGAATTCTACAACATAGACCGACTCATGCAACTTCAAGACACTAACAGTCAAAAGCAGGGAACAGCAGCAAGATACAACACTTAATAACATTTGAATGCGTTAACATCATCTAAGGTATGAATTACATCAACATAAATACCATAAAGCATCATTATAACATTCATGCAACCACACTTCTAATCTCAGTCACCTGAACAAACTGCAGGGTCTATAAAAACATCCTAAACAGCTCTCTTACTTAATTCTAAGGTCAACTCAAGACTACGCGTGCGAAGGGATCGCATCGGGACAATTTTGGGCAACTAACAGCCTAACTCGCAGTGGCGAGTAACTCTGCTCGCAATGGCGAGCAAAGCGTGCATTCTGGGTTCCTAAGTCCTTACTCGCAGTGGCGAGTTATTCTGCTCGCAGTTGCGAGCTTACGGGTCACTCGCAGTTGCGAGTTGCATTGCTCGCAGATGCGAGCTCTGGGTTCTAGCTCGCCGTTGCGAGTGTTCTTTCTCGCAGATGCGAGCGATGAATGTCAGTACGGCCAGAAACCTAAAAATCCCAACTTTTCACCTATATTCATGATTCCTTCATCCAAATAGCATCTAATTATCATCTTAAGTCATATATAAGGTCTGTATACTAATTTTGCATCAATCTAACATCTTTTCTTGATTCATTCATCAAAATTGATCCTAAACCTCATTCTCAATTCTCACCAAAACTTAACCCAATCATGCTAAATTCATCCTATAGAATTATACCCTTAATAATATTGAGAATTAGTCTCACCCTTACCTGATAATAGCAGAATCGCATCCCTCCTTTGGTTCTTCTCTCTTTCTGACTTTTCTCCCTTTTTCTCCAAAAACGTACGTACTACTTTTCCTAACTTATGTCTGTCTATTTATCTCTCCTTTTTACTCTTCTCACTACTAATTGCTCATCTCACCTCGCAGCCCAATCTTTAATATTTTTATTTTATTTCTCATATCTTATTTTATTTAATAATAAAATAAGTCACACCAACATAACAACTTCACAACATCAATATACTTCACGTCATTCTAGAAAATCACATAATTTATCTATAAATCATGCAAACTATTTAAATTCTTAAATCATATAAATATATATATAAATAAATATATAAATCCTCATTAAATTAAGTAAATAATTAAGACGGGCGTTACAACTCTCCCCAACTTATAGAATTTTCGTCCTCGAAAATTTACCTCAAGCAAATAACTCTGGATAAGACTCCAGCATCTTACTCTCTAGCTTCCACGTTAAGCTTTCGCCAGTCGCTCCATCCCAAACGACTTTCACAAGAGGTATCTCCTTGCCTCTCAACTTCTTTAAGTCATGATACATCTTTGTAGCTCCCGGATGAATACTTAAGCTACTCATATGACTCTCTTCAAGAATCATCTTCTTTATCTCATCATTGTCTGGAATACAAATCCTACCTCGAAACCTCAACACACCTTGATCATCGACCTTGAAGTCACCATCTTCCGTTTGATTACTAGCAACCAACAAGTCTACAAACTTGACATCAACCTTCTGCGCATCTTTAATACTTTTCAAGAAATCATTATCAATCTTCAGCATTCCTAGCTTAACACTCCGAGACGACATTTCACAAACTAAGCTCAAATCTCTAAATTGTTCAAGCAATTCAAACTCTTTAACCATCATAGCAGACATATGTAAAGTTTTCCTACTTAAGGCATCTGCCACAACATTAGCTTTACCCGGATGGTAATTCAAACCAAAATCATAATCGTTCAACAATTCGAGCCATCTTCGTTGTCTCATATTCAATTCCTTCTGATCAAACAAATACTCCAAGCTCTTGTGATCACTAAACACCTCAAATCTCGAACCATACAAGTAATGTCTCCAAATCTTAAGCACAAATACAACTGCAGCTAATTCAAGATCATGAGTAGGATAGTTTCGTTCATGAATTCTCAACTGTCTTGATGCATAAGCAACCACTTTACCATCTTGCATAAGTACACCGCCTAAGCCCAACTTGGACGCATCACAATACACCACAAAAGGTTCGTCAGGTTTCGACAAAATCAAAACTGGAGCCGTCGTCAAACGCTTCTTCAATTCATTAAAACTGTTCTCACAATGAACATCCCACACAAAGGTTTTACCTTTACACGTCAACTGCATTAACGGAAGTGCTAACTTAGAAAATCCTTCTATAAATCTTCGGTAATAACCTGCTAAACTCAAGAAGCTTCTAATCTCTGTAACTGACTTAGGAGTTTCCCATTGTGATACCGCTTCAACTTTAGACGGATCGACTGCAATACCACTACCAGAAATAACATGGCCAAGAAAACTTACTTCACTCAACCAGAATTCACACTTAGACAATTTAGCATACAACTTCTTTTCTTTCAGCACTTGTAAGACAATCTTCAAATGCTCAGCATGTTCTTCTTCTGTTTTAGAGTAAATCAAAATATCATCGATGAACACAACTACGAAGCGATCCAAAAATGCATAAAAATGTGATTCATATACTCCTTGAACACGCCAGGCGCATTACTAACACCAAAAGGCATCACCTTATATTCATAGTGTCCATATCGCGTCCTAAAAGTCGTCTTCTGCATATCTTCATCTTTTACTTTAATCTGGTGATAACCCGACCTCAAGTCAATCTTGCTGAACACACGTGCACCCACTAACTGATCCATTAAATCATCAATTGTTGGAAGTGGATACCTATTCTTTATGGTTACTTTATTCAGCTATGGATAATCAATGCACAACCTCATACTACCATCTTTCTTCTTAACCAACAATACCGGCGCTCCCCAAGGTGAAACACTCGGTCTAATGAACTTCTTATCTAGCAATTCCTCCAACTGTTTCTTCAACTCAGCCAACTCAGAAGCTGACATACGATAAGGTGTCATAGACACAGGCTTCGTTCCCGGAACAAGGTCAATAGAAAATTCAACTTCTCTCTCCGGTGGTACATCAGGGATTTCATCAGGGAAAACTTCAGGAAAATCACACACCACCTGCAACTTATCAATCACTGCTTGATTCTCCAAAGATAAGGATGCCATCAAGGAAAACATCAAGATCCCACCGCGTTCTAATTGCTTCAGCTGCTTAGTAGACAAAAATTCTGCTCCACTTTCCTCTTCAGCAGAAGAGAAACGCACCGACTTACTAAAACAATTAATGAGAACATGGTTGTACTCTAACCAGTTCATACCAAGAATTACATCCATTCCACTCAAAGGCAGACAAACTAAATCAATCTCAAAATCACGATCAAACATAGACAAAGGACATCGTAAACAAACAAGAGAAGTAGTCACCGAACCCTTAGCTGGAGTTTCGACGACCATTTCTCTACTCATATCAGACACAGCAAGACCCAACTTAGAAGCACAATCAAAGGCAACAAAACAATGTGTAGCACCAGTATCAATAATAGCAACTAAAGGAGTATTGTTAATATAACAAGTACCTCTGATCAAACGATCCTCATTTTCAGTCTGAGTACCAGTCAAAGCAAACACTTTCCCTCTAGTCCGAGTCTTCTTCGGATTCGTACACTGAGACCCAATATGACCCTCTTCTTTGCAGTTAAAACACACAATGTCCGCATGCTTACACTCTGCAAGTGTATGTCCTTTACTGCCACAACGAAAGCACCGTTTAATATCCTTAGTACAAGCATTACTCTTATGGCCTTTCTCGCCACAAGTGTAACAAACAACCTCAGCACCAGCATCCTTCTTATTTGACCTCCTCTCATCATTAGCTCTTCCTTTTCCTTTGTCAGCAGGAGCACTGTAAGGCTTTGGGCGACTTTGTTGGCCCTTACCCCTCTTCTCACTCATAATCTTATAATGAGCTTTGTTGTCATCTTCATAGATTCTGCATCTGCTCACCAAAGCAGAAAAGTCACGGATCTGTTGGTAACCAATGGCTCGCTTAATATCAGCACGCAAACCATTCTCGAACTTGATACACTTAGAGAACTCAGCATTGTCCCCAGTGTAGTGTGGATAGAACTGAGCCAGCTCCATAAACTTTGCTGCATACTCTGTCACCGACATGTTTCCTTGCTTCAGCTCAAGGAACTCGATCTCTTTTCTTCCGCGAACATCCTCAGGAAAATATCTGTTTAGGAACTCTCTCTTAAACACAGCCCAAGTAATAACTGCATCATCCTGCTCTAGGGTAGGTTGGAGGCTCACCCACCAGTCATCAGCTTCCTCAGCCAGCATATGCTTTCCAAAATGCACCTTCTGATCATCAGTACATTGCATAACTCTGAAAATTCTCTCAACCTCCTTGAGCCACGTCTGTGCTCCATCAGGGTCGTACCTTCCTTTGAAGGTAGGAGGATGATTTCTCAGAAAGGTCTCCAACATTCTCACATCAGCATTCGCACCAGCACCAGCATTTGGATGTTGTCCCACAGCTTGGGCTACAGCTTCCAAAGCAGCAGCAATCGCAGCATCATTTCTTCCAGCCATTCTAGTCCTCTTATAGCAAATAAGATTCGCAGCCTCCAGGTCTCTTCTCTGCACAACACACAACATTTAGAATATCATAATAGTGGTATTCCAACTCCTAAAGACACAACTCGACTCACTACTTGGCCGGACGGACCGACCTGCTCTGATACCAATTGTAACACCCCGTTTTCCCAACATAAAAATTTCATTTAAAATCAGAGTATTTTGATCACAACGGAATGTCACATACTTCATTTAAATCATAAAATGGATAATAATAATTATCCTTCAAATTCAACATCATGAAAAATCTTAAACTGTTGCAGCGGAAAATAGTTCAACATTTTAAAGTCTTGGCACGCAGGCCTTATTGGAAAATCTCATAAATTAGTTCATAAAAGAGACACGTAAGGAATAGAAGTAAAAGCAAGCCCCCATCCCGTTACGTATCAGAGCACCTAGACACCAAGTGAGGAGTCCACTCACGAACGCCTCTAATCTTTATTACCTGCACATTACCCACGGTCGAGGCAACATATACGCAGAAGGGGTGAGATTTCATAATCAATACATTAAGCATATAATCCAATAAAATGCATTTAACAACTTAAACATTAATAACATATCATCAATTAACAATTAGCATATTTTTCATTTCATAACAAACACAATCATCAAATACCGTTACTAATTTTCATCGCAAATCATAATCAACTTAACACTCAACTTGACGACATAACTCATCTTTGACCATGCAACTCTATCAACTCAACAACAACTGGACAACACAACTCATCTTTGACCATGCAACTCTATCAACACAACAACAACTTAACAACTTAGACAACATGAAACTTCTTGATATGCAAATGCATGTGGTACCATTCAACAACAAAATGAGCATAATAAGCTCTTCAACGTGTGAGCACAAAGGCTGCCGGGCCTAAAGCCCCCAACTTTAATGAGCACAAAGGCTGCCGGGCCTAAAGCCCCCAACTTTAATGAGCACAAAGGCTGCCGGGCCTAAAGCCCCCAACTTTAATGAGTATGCAATGAACTCAACTTCCAACAACTTAGACAACAACATAAACAACTCATACGACTCATGATCATGGACCACTCCTTGAATTCTACAACATAGACCGACTCATGCAACTTCAAGACACTAACAGTCAAAAGCAGGGAACAGCAGCAAGATACAACACTTAATAACATTTGAATGCGTTAACATCATCTAAGGTATGAATTACATCAACATAAATACCATAAAGCATCATTATAACATTCATGCAACCACACTTCTAATCTCAGTCACCTGAACAAACTGCAGGGTCTATAAAAACATCCTAAACAGCTCTCTTACTTAATTCTAAGGTCAACTCAAGACTACGCGTGCGAAGGGATCGCATCGGGACAATTTTGGGCAACTAACAGCCTAACTCGCAGTGGCGAGTAACTCTGCTCGCAATGGCGAGCAAAGCGTGCATTCTGGGTTCCTAAGTCCTTACTCGCAGTGGCGAGTTATTCTGCTCGCAGTTGCGAGCTTACGGGTCACTCGCAGTTGCGAGTTGCATTGCTCGCAGATGCGAGCTCTGGGTTCTAGCTCGCCGTTGCGAGTGTTCTTTCTCGCAGATGCGAGCGATGAATGTCAGTACAGCCAGAAACCTAAAAATCCCAACTTTTCACCTATATTCATGATTCCTTCATCCAAATAGCATCTAATTATCATCTTAAGTCATATCTAAGGTCTGTACACTATTTTTGCATCAATCTAACATCTGTTCTTGATTCATTCATCAAAATTGATCCTAAACCTAATTCTCAATTCTCACCAAAACTTAACCCAATCATGCTAAATTCATCCTATAGAATTATACCCTTAATAATATTGAAAATTAGTCTCACCCTTACCTGATAATAGCAGAATCGCAACCCTCCTTTGGTTCTTCTCTCTTTCTGACTTTTCTCCCTTTTTCTCCAAAAACGTACGTACTACTTTTCCTAACTTATGTCTGTCTATTTATCTCTCCTTTTTACTCTTCTCACTACTAATTGCTCATCTCACCACGCAGCCCAATCTTTAATATTTTTATTTTATTTCTCATATCTTATTTTATTTAATAATAAAATAAGTCACACCAACATAACAACTTCACAACATCAATATACTTCACGTCATTCTAGAAAATCACATAATTTATCTATAAATCATGCAAACTATTTAAATTCTTAAATCATATAAATATATATATAAATCCTCATTAAATTAAGTAAATAATTAAGACGGGCGTTACAGGTAGAACCCTGTTTCAATTTGATGCGAGGAGTTGTGAATTGGTGGATGCGAACAAGTCAAACTAGCTCATCTTTAGCTAGAAGGAGAATGAACTTTTGGGTACTATCGTTTTGTCAGGTAACTGTTATTTTACTGTCGTTTGTCACTGTTGCAAGCAAATTCCTTGAGGACAAGGAATGGTTTAAGTTTGGGGTTGTGATGACATC
This sequence comes from Medicago sativa, assembly GCF_051527215.1. NCBI lineage: Eukaryota > Viridiplantae > Streptophyta > Magnoliopsida > Fabales > Fabaceae > Medicago > Medicago sativa. The sequence continues at coordinate 10,360,015 of NC_140751.1, forward strand.
CTGTCATTACGTAATATTAGGGACTTATTGTGACATTTTGATAGAGTTCTCATGCAATTTATACTGTTCTGGAGTGCAAAAAGCTTAAATATTGAAGTCTGTTCGAAGGAAATCGCGCCACGCCAATTTCAAGCCGTGCTGCGATTTTTGAAGCAAAATTACACACTTCCTGTAAAGAGGAAATCGCGGCACGCCATTATACAAGGCGCGACGCGATTTTGATGGGTCAGGCCCATGACTTCTATAAATACTGCACTCAATCTGAAGAACAAGGGTTACGATTTTGGAGAGCAAAGTGCGATTTTGAGACATCGGAGACGGCTAGAAGGGCGATTTCTTCATCCTTTTACCAATTCATGTATGTTTTAATTATTTCATTGATTATGCTATTTGTAAACTCGATTATGAGTAGCTAAATCTCTTAGAGATTAGATCCGAGATGAATCTTTGTAACCCTAATTGACACATGTTGCTGTGAAACTCTATTTTGTTTATGAATTCAATTATAGTTTATTCAATTCAATTGTTCTTAATGCTTTTTATATATTGATCACATATAACTTGATTTCGTGAGAATGAATGACCACTGACCATGGCTTTCAACTTAGACCTAATTGAATTGTTCTAATAAACAGGGTTAGTCTAGGAATAGATAATCGTTTGTTAGTTATAATAGGTTAACGTTCGGTAAAACCTTCAAGAATTATTAGACCACCTAAGGAATTAGGGGCTGTAGTTTAAGAAGAGGGTCCTAACTCAAGGGATTGATTAGGGCTAATTTGTTAATCATCGTAAATTAGAAAAGGATTCATAACAAATAGGTGCAGTAGACCAATTAGGGGAACTTAGAGGATTCGACGGATCTGATCTCATCTTTCTCTCATATTTTCTTAATCAAATCTAATTTCTTTTATTTGATTTCATAAAATCAAACCAAATCTTCTGCCTAGTGGCAAACTAAAAATTAACTTTACACATCCTAATTATATAACGAAATTGAATTATTGAAGTTAAAAACAGTCCTCGTGGGATCGGTATTTTTACTACTTCGATAGTATTTGGTGCACTTGCCAAACGCCTATCAATATTATATATTTTTTGAGACAGATCAATATTGGATTATGATGTTGGATGAAATGGTTGATGTAGATAAAGAAAAGTTGATAGCCTTAGAAGTTCTTTTGAGACGGAAAGAACGTGTTGCGAAGGCCTACAATAAAAAGGTAAAGTCGAAACTTTTAACATTGGAGATTTTGTTTGGAAAGTACTTTTGCCCATGGATAAAAAAGATAGTGTCTTAGGCAAATGGTCACCAAATTGGGAGGGACCATTTAAAATTTTACAAGTATTTTCAAACGGTGCTTATGAGATTGAAGAATTAGCTTATGATAGCAGGATATTAAGAATAAATGACAAATATTTGAAAAAATATAAGCCTATCTTGCAGGAAGTTAAAATAGCAAAAGAGTAATTTCGACAGAAAACGAAAAAAGCATGGCATTTTTAATTAAACCAAAATTAATGCTAGGGGGCAATTGTCGAAGAAAAAGACATTGTCGAAATAATACTGTAAATGGATATTGTTATGTTACACCGTATCATGACAACACCAAAATGAAAAGAAAGTAGAAAATAATCAAGACTAATTTGCATAAGAAGTTGAAATGGCATTTGATTAAGTTAAAAAGCAAAAGCCAACTAATGGGCCAAGATACATTATAGTTCATTCGACATGCATATTACAAAAAACGGCTTCTTAGCTTTAAAATATAAATAAAACCTAAAAAAAATTAGTCTTCTAAGAAACAATAACTAAAAATGAACTAAGGACTCATTTTAAGAACTCATTCTTCCATGAACGGCGTAAGTTTACTCTCTTGGGATTCACACTCATTGAATCGGTTTCAACACTTTAGGATATCTACATTTGTTGTTGATACACTTATATGTGCGACCTCTGGTACCTTGTGGACAATCAGCAGCAGTTTGACAATCAGGTAATGCTATAATGGAAAAGGATAAAAGAATAGATTATCATCAATCTTCTTTGCAACAAGGAAAAGGGAAAGAAATAAAAACCATCGCATACAAAAACTTGAGAGTTTTAACCATTTTTTTTTCTCTCTATACATGTAACATATAAAATGATATGATCACTTTATAATGTATAAATCTCATTATGTGCTAAAATAAGTAGTTGTATGATACCCTAGAATAAAACAATGTTACTAAAATATGAAAAAAAAATAGTGTGTACGAACTACAAATTAAATAAGGAAGTTTGAAAAAGGATGAAAATATAGATTACCGTTTAAGTTCTTTGCAAAGAGGAAAAAGGAAAGAAATAAAATCATAGCATACACAAACTTGAGAGTTTTAGCCATTTTTTTCTCTCTATACATATATCAAAAAGAATATGATTTCATCACTTTATAATGTATAAAGCACATAATGTGCTAAAAGCAATTACCTCTTAAGGAGTTGTAAGAAAGCCTAAAATAAAATAAGAATGCCAATATGAAATAAAATATTGTGTATGAACTAAAAACTAAATAAGGAAATTTTAAAAAGGTTGAAAAATTAGATTCCCGTAAAAGTTCTTTGCATCAAAGAAAATGGAATTCAATAAAATCATATCATACACAAACGTGAGAGCTTTAGCTAAATTTTTCTTTCTATACATGTAACAAATATAATATGATTTGATCATTTTATAATGTATAAAGCGCATAATGCACATATTTACTAACTGATTCCGAGAGGCTAGAACATGATTACTTCCCGGCTATTGTGACACAGGATGTGGGTCCAGATGCAGATGGTAACATGGTTTTAGTTGTGCATGAGAACACACACATCAGTCTGAGAATACAACATGATATGGAGTTATGGCGTCGTATTTGTGAATATGATGAAAAAGCAGCCGAGATGTCGTTCACACTGGTTTTATCTAAGAAGCAGAAACAACAGATTAAGAAACAATTTTAGGTTGGGAAGCCGCCGTACCAAACCCGTTCTAGGGGGAATCCTTCTCCAACTGCTCAATGAATGTCTTCTATTGAAATGCCTGCGGTTTGCAGGTTGAGTTCTTTAAGGATCGTTGTAGTATGCCTGATTACAGGTTTCCTTAGGCGGCTGTTGTTGACTGTTTCTGTTTTTCGCTTTCTGTTTTGAGGGTTTTGTCCTAGTCCCCCCTCTTGTATATTTTTCACCCATTTTTTAATAAAGTTTTATTTGAGCTTGGCGGCAGAAGATGGGGGCTCTTCGAGGTGCCAACTTAGTTGGGATGTCGTTGCTTCCCCTTAATGCTTGTCCTTGCTCCTGACTTAGCAAAAAAAAGCGCATAATGCACTAAAAAAATTTACCTTTTAAGGAGTTGTAAGAAATCCTCCCTAGAAAACAGAATAAAAAAATGTTACTAAAATAAGATAAAATATTGTATAGAAACTACAAACTAAATAAGGAAAATTGAAAAAGGATGAATAAATATACCACCGTCAATGTTCTTTGCAGCAAGGAAAAGGGATAGAAATAAAACAATAACATACACAAACTTAAGAGTTTTAGCCATATTTTTTTTTTTTTTGGTACAAAGTTTTAGCCATATTTTTCTCTCTATACATGTAAAAAATTAAATATGACATGTCCACTTTATAATGTACAAAGGGAACGATGTGCTAAAAAATTACCTCTTAAGGAGTTTTAAAAAAACCCTACTTAGATTTGGAATCATTATTAAGTGTATTCTAAGTATATTGATGTGTTTCCTTTGTCCCTTTGACATACTTATTAAACAGGTAACAAAGAAAAAATTAATCATTAGAATTAATTTATGTTTAACTAATTTCTCAACCTTTGATAATAGTAATGATAAATTTTAGAATTTAATAATGCACAATAGATGTAGCAACATAGCTATGCACAATTTAAACATATTATATATTTTTTGAGTTTAATTGTGGTGGGTTGACGGTCCAAAACAGCTTTACTCACAAATCGCCACATCAATTAATGATTTTAATTTATGTGGTTCAAACATGACAATTCGGAATATTTTGATTGGTTGTGATGAGAGAGATGTTGTCGTTCATATCTAGCATTTACAACCTTAAGCTTTTTATGTTCATATATCATGTTCATGTTATTGTACTTTGGGCAACAATTGGGAGGACAATTAATGGTGATTTTTGTGCTTATCACAGAGGAGAACCTGCCAGAATTGTGTTTCAGCCGCCAATTTCTTTGATAAAAGAGAACGTGAAGAGACAGAGTTTGTGGGAGGTTGAGCACCAAATAAGGAAAGTTAAAATTTAATTTAACAAAAAAAAAAAAAGGGTTAAATATGTTTTTGATCCCTATAAATATGTCAACTTTTCATTTTAGTCCATAAAAAAATTTCCATCTACACTTTTTGTCCCTCTTTTAAAGTAAAGTCATATGTAGAATTCATATTTTTGAATAAAATTTTACATAAAAATTCATAATATTATAAGAATCTCTCCCAAAAAAAAATTATAATTTTTTAACAAAACATGAATTTTTATATTTTTAACGGTTAAAAATTCATATTTAATTTATGTTTTGTTAAAAAATTCTAATTTTTTTTTACAATATTCCACACATTTATACACAATTTCATTAAAATAATCCAAAAATTAACTTAAAAATAGGGACCAAAAGTAGTGATTGAAAATTTATAGGGACTAAAAGTTGAAGGAAAATTTTTATAGGGACTAAAATGAAAAGGTGATATATTTATAGGGACCAAAAACATATTTAACCCATAAAAAAATGATAATACTGCAAAGATGAAAAACGGCTGTAGGTAAAATGAATGAAAAAAATGGATGACATGACTTATTATTATTGAGTGTATTAAAAGAGTGTGTTAGTGGGTGTGACCCTAACATTTCTCTAAAAACATCTTCAAATAAAGATATATTAAGAGTAGTTTTTAAAAAATATATGTTCTTCTTTGAAAAAAAATGTTATGAGAGGGGTGAGAAAATAAGTATAAAAACATGAAGGTAATATACTAAGAATATATCTATTAACAATATATGAAAGTTGAAGTACATAAAAAATTTCATAATGGTCTCCTTAATTTTAATTGCATAATGGTCATTTTGCAAATTTCAATTTAATTGTTTTAAAAAAATTAAAAATTAATTATGGGATAATGATCATCACAACCGTAACAAATTTCCATGGATAACTATGAAATTAATTAATTTGTTAAAAAATTATGGATAATGGTCATCATAACTCTGTCAAATTTTCACGGATAGCTATGAAATCAATTTATTTGTTTTATAAAAAATGACTTAAAAACAAATATTATGGAAATGGAAAAATTTCTTGTTTGGAAGGTTTCACTGAGAAAAGCATCCAAACCAGGCTCTCTCTCTCTAAAGCGTCGCTCTACCTTCTCTCTTAACCAAACCACCGCTGACCTTCTTCCTTTGCCTCCCTTCATCCAAACCCTTCTTTAAAAATGTAGATCTGAACTCAAGTGGTGTGATCGACCACTCCAGTGTCGCGTCACCACCACCCTCGTACCCTAAAAGGGGCGGTTGCAGCAATCGTCAACGGTCCTTCAATGCCTCGACTTTCGGTTCTGTTGTCCTTAGAATCACAACTGTTCATGGTTGTGTTTTTTTGAAATATCCGTTCGGTTGTTGTTTTGCTTGTTTCCAGTGGTGGTTTCTTGGATTACGACTGTTCTTTGGCAGATCTCTGACGAACTAGGTGACACGGTCGTAGTCACGATGCATTCTATTTGTTTAGAAGTGTTGTTCTGGTTTAGTTTCTCTTCACCACTGTTATATCTATTGGTTAACTTTTGGGTGGTTCCTGTAACACCCTACTTCCCGACGATAAATATTAAATAATAAGAATTTATTTAATAATAAGGATGTTACATAACTCAACATTATATCACAAAATAATAATTAAAATATTTTCTTTTAAAATAAATTCATAGTAGAAGAAGAAAATCATTCATTGATCTCTTAATAAATTCATACTTGCATTCCAACAATCATAAATAGGTAATAATAAAGTTTCCAAGATTCAACTCAAAATCTAATTGAATTTAAATCGTCAATCTCAATCTTAGTGTTACAATATTAGAGCTCGTAGAGACTACATGCTTATTCAGCTACCAAATAACAGAACTAAACAGAGGGCATCCCCTCATCTCCACCTTCTAAAACGTTCCACAACTACTCCTCGTCAACCTGGGTATCTGTACTTAAAGTACAGTCGCCATACGGAAAACAACAAAACAAAATAAGGGGTGAGAAATTCTAATAATAAGGGAAAGCACACACATTAAATAAATATCAAGAATAGTATAATCTTCATTATCTCATCGTCTCAACAATCATTATGTATACTCTCTTCCTTTCACATGTCACAACAACACATCATTTTCACACATAAACAATTAGCATAAACATCAAGAATTACACATCATTCATGACGTCACCAAATTACTAAATATCACTGTGTATATGCGAAGATGCAACTCTTTCCTAACACCTATATGCATGCCGGTACCGGTCTCTACTCACCAAAATTGTATGTCAGAGTTTTATTACTGAACATACACGTCACCAGAATCGTCACCAAAATCCTAATCATGATATGATGCATGAAGAAATTTACCAAATACAACACCATAAAAATTATATATTTACTCACCAATAACGTCACCAAAATTTATATAGTTACTCACCAACAATGTCAACAGAATTTATACAATTACTCACCAACTGTCACTAGAATTTATATAATTACCCACCAATAACGTCACCAGAATTTATATAATTACTCACCAACAACGTCACCCGAATTTATATAATTACTCACCAATAACGTCACCATAACTTATATAATTACTCACCAATAGCATCACCAGAATTTATATGTTTACTCACCAATATCATCATCATTAATCATATAGTGTCTCCTCTCTATACAACTAGGTTCTTCCTCACCATCGTCACTAACTCTTTGCACTTATTCTTCCCATTAAAGCGACTTTATATCTTATTACCTCGTTCTCACATTCGTCGTCATTTATACATCGATCATTCTCTTAACCTTAACTTTGTTCTATTTTAAAGTTATTATCTCATCATATAGTTACATTCTCCTCACTAAGACTTCATTTTAATTTAAGGAGTTATTCTCTCGATACCGGTCGTTATTATTATCGTCAAACATTATAACTATTACCTCATTCACTCTTATCATCCCTCATTCATTCTACCTTGGGTCATTATCCCTTTAGTGATTCGTTATCTTGCATCATCGCTAATATTACCCCTACATGATTATTTAATTAACACACAACTTTCTATTTTCATTTTATTTCATCTTATCAATTCTCTCAATATCATCTATCCTCTTAAATCGACCACACTCATTTCATTTTATCCTAAGGTTGTTACTTCACCAATGTCATTCTTCCTAACATTATCTCCTATGTTAACTTACGCCCTTATTTTTCCAATTACCTTTGTCTTATCTCTTCACCTAACATCTTCATATATTGACTCATCTTCTTCACCGTCTATTGCCTTAGGCCACTAACATCATATGCTTGTTTTACTTAGTTTTGTACTCTTTAATTTTAACTTATATTATTAGAATTAACCTTTATTCCTAGATTCTTTTATTACCTCCGTCTCCTGTCTATGAACTATTCCTAATACAATCCGATTTTCTTCATTAATTCTCTAATTCGACCTTGCTATTTACACCGTTGATCTTATCAAATTATTCATGAGTAACTCGGTATTCATCCTTACCGCGACGGACATCTCTCACCATATCCTTTTATTCAACCTACTCCCCTCTATCATCGGTCACCTACACCTCATCGTATCTTTATCATTACCATTTTACCTTGACTCTTCTTCTCTTCAACCTAACAACTTTCTTACATTCTCACTCTTCATATATACTCGTCGCTACATTTATCCTTTACTATAATATACTATTATTTTCATCTTTATTAGTTCATGAATTAACCTCTTACAACTCTTTGTACTTTACATTCAAGTCTTTCATAAGCATCATTTATTACGTCGTTCATCATCGTCATATAAAATTTATACTATCATTATACCTCATTGTTTTATCTTGGTTTTCGGGTGTCAAACATTGATTACGTTTGAACCTTTTAAACCGGTGATATCTTATTTTTTCTTGGGAAGGGAAAAAGTAAGCAAAACCCTTGAGAATCGAGGTCCGGGAGTTGTTTTCGCTACGGGAAGGTGTTAGGCACCCATAACGACTATAGTATCCTATAGGAACCGTCTTTACTTTCTACGCGCGCGCTTTATTTTTAAATGCTATTTTGAAAGAAAATATGAGGCCTAAAAGTATTCTAAGTGAAGAATTGGAGGGATTTTTTATTTTAGTTGAATTGAAGGAATTTTGTTCCTTGCCTACGTACCCGTTTAAGGGATCAAATCCACCGTAGTTCTCTTCCAAAAAATGTTTTTTGTTTTTGTTGGTTGATTTTAAGTTTGAAAATTGGAATTTGAAGAATAAGAGAGAGGCCTCAAGGGCATAAGATTGGAAACATGTGAGGTGAGATTAGTTATTTAGCAAAATGTGGTCTAAGTATGGTTAAGGTTCATTAAAATTTGATTAAGAAAAGAAAAGGAAAATTCAATGGGATTTTGATCCCAAGGTTTCTTTGGAAAATTATTTGAATGATGTTGTTCATATTTTTTGGAAACTTAATTTTTCTAAGGGTAAATCCTAAGCATTCATCTAAACATACGATCCTAAACATACATCTAAACATGCATATTCTAGCTATATACCTAAAGTGATGTGTGTGCATGTGTCGGTGCTTGTGTCGGTGTACATCATTAGAGTCCATTGTCCTTATTACATCATGCCCTAGTTACATTCTATGGTCTTGCAAGAACTAAAATGACATGAAAGTAAAATATTACAAGAACTCCTAAATCCTTACATTCTAATTTTTGCATGAAATTGAAACTTGAAGTGCAAGAAATTAAAGTGGATGAAGAGATGAGATATGGAATGAAATGGGAATGCTTATGGAGAATATGAGACATGAAATGAAAATGGTTAGTAACACATGATAATATCACAAGAAATAAAGCAAGAAAGACACTATAGCACGAAGCATAGAAAATAACCCAAAATAAAGGCAAAATGAGTGCAAACATGACTAAAATTTGCTCATAAAGTGCAAGACTCATATGACTTATAATCCTCACATTCCAACACATTTTAAAGGTTTAGAATCTGATTTTGGAATGGGAATTAAGGCAACATGACTAACTTGACATTTTAGAAGCAAACTTAGGCACATTTACATTACTTATTTACACAAGTAACTTGTAAACTAAGTAACCTACCAAGATTCACAATTATGCAATAATATCAAGCACAAACAGTGGCTAAAACTCCATAAAAGCAAGTGGCATAGGTCACAAATGTTCATCAAGGAATTGGAATTGGAATCAAGCAAATTTCTATCAATTTTTAGCACAAAATATCACAAAATAGCGAGAAAATTAACACTTTATTTTTTAACTAATTTTTAATATGTAAAAATTATCACAACATGCTACAAAATTATCAAGAAGCCTATATGAATTTTTAGGTATTTTTTAAAGTTTTTTTTGGACTAAAAAGTACAAGAAAATTACTAGTTAACAAGAATGGTAAAAAAAGCTACACATATTTTTTATCAAGTTTTATTATGCAACAAGGTTATAAAACATCAAGAAAGTTATCAAGAATTGGTGAAAATTTATTTGGAATTTCTTAACAAGAATTTGACACGCAAGAGGTGCAAAGAGCATGCAACGTGGTGCAGACAGCAAGAAAATGAAGAAACAGACGAAATCCAGCAAAAGAGACCCAGGCCCAAGGCTAAGCATGGCTTCGGATCATCAGGACGTCTGAGGATCGTTGGATTGATCCACATGGATCAGATCCAAGATCCAGAGGCTACAGCATGCGACGGAACACCAGACCACCGTAGGCGAGCGCACATAGGATTAGGAGCAGGTATAAAAGCAAAATGTATGAAGGAACCAACACAAATCATGCTCGTTTCTCTCTCTAGGGTAAGTTAGAGAGAGAAGCTCTCTCCTCTTTCAACAAAACAACGGCCGGATTCTGGATTTGTTCGCCGGAAAGTTCAAATTCTCGCCGGAATCTTCATCTTCTCCGGCGAGAAGCGTAGATTCCGACGAGTTTTACAACCGTCCAATCTCAAAGATTTTTACATCTTTTTAAAGCTTTTATCGTTCTAAAGACGAATCCGGCCTCTGTTTTGTGAAAAAGAAAGGCATCGAAACCTAGATCTACATTCCTTTTGATTTCGAAACCAAAAACAAACGGAGAAAAAAGGAGAGGAAGGTGCGGTACCTCGGTGATGGACAGAGAAACGATGGACTGAGAGGAAAGAGCTTCACGCGTCTTCGAAATCGAACAAGAAGGCTGAGGGAATCCTTTGCTTTCACCTTCGTTTTCTTCTTGTGCTGCGATCTATCTTCCTTTTCACTCCTTCTGTAATTGTTGTCACGTTGCAGTTTGAACCGTTTTTGATTCGGAATCCGAGATGAATCGGTTTCACCTTCTTCTTCTCTTTCGTATCTTGCTCTTTGTGAATTTGCTGGATTCGTCACTTTTTAGCTTCGATCCTTGTTCTTCTCAGTCACAGCTTCGTGATCGTGTTGAGTTCGTCACGATTTGTGGCGGACCTGCGCTTGAATTGCGAAGTGGTGGATTCGATGATGAAGGTTCTATGACGAATCTCTGAGAATCGCCATGTATCAATTGGAACGGTTTGTATTGTGTTGTCGATTCTTCTGGAGAATTGTTTGGTTTATGGATGAAGATGAAGATGAATCTTCATCTTGTTCTTGAGAGTTTGTTACTGATTTTCGTTCTTTGATCTGGTGAATGGAGGAGAGAGAATGGGAAAGTTGTTTGTGATGAGTTGGAATGTAATGATTGCCTCTGCAGAATTTTGGTGAGTTGGCCTGCTTTATAGCTGACACTTGTATGGACTGGACCAATAGACTGTTGACATGTGGCATAACTAACTCTTGGACCAATTGGAACCTGACACGTGGCACTGGACTATGACTTGGACAAAAATGGACTAAAATGCAATTAACTAAACTAAAGGGATTAAACTGCAATTTTTAACAAAAATGACTTAAAATGAAAATTAAAAATAAAATGAATTAAAATTGGTAACCGGAAAATAACGTAAAGTGAAACGATTAAAATTGACAAAACGGACTAAAACGAACCAATGGCCTAAATGAGGTACTTTAAAGTAACCTCTCTCTGCCGAAATTTCGTGTGAAATGACCAAAATGCCCCTGGGGCTAAAACGACTGAAAATGACTCAGATGCAATTTCAAAAAAGGATTTTTAACAAGACATTAAAGCAAGAACTTATACACACAAAATTAACAGACTCAGAGACAATTTTAAGGGTTTAAACAGAGCTTTGACACTTAAAAAGACTAAAATGCCCCTAGGGGCAAAACTGACTCAAAATGACTTCAAATGCAATTTTTAAAATGGACTTTGACATAGAATTGAAATAAGGACTTATTCAAACCAATTGAAGAGACTCAAACAATTTTTCAAAGATTGAAAGAAATTTTAACATGGGAAATGACTAAAATGCCCCTAGGGGCAAAACTGACTCAGAATGACTTCAAATGCAAATTTTGAACTGGATTTTTGACATAGAATGGAACAGAGACTTATTCAAATTCCTTGAAAGGACTCAAACAAATTTTAAAAAAAAACTGAAGGGAATTTTGACATAGGAAATGACTAAAATACCCTTACATGTGAATTTTGCAAATAACATTGAAATAAAATGCAGAGAAAAATGCAATTGATCAGAGTCATATCAAATGGCTTGAAATGCAAGAAAAGAAGAATTGAGTTGGCATTTTTAGGTCCAAAATGAGGGTATAACACTCATCATATTACAACTTTAATATCTCATACATCGATTGTCATACCCCAATTTTTGACCTAAGGATCCTGCATTCATACACTGACACGTGCCCTTCGATCCTGACCAGTCTCTGACTTTTCAGTGAAAATTCGACAGAGAGGTATTTTAAAATACCTCATGTTTGAATTCGAGTCGGGCCCTCTTCGCTCTCTATTTTATTTATTCAATTCCATCTTTTATTTAAGTTTTTTTAATCAACTAACTTTAATTAAAAATATTTCTTTTAATTTAATTTTAGTCTCATCCTTTCTAGTCTTTATCCTTTTCATTTTATTATAGTTCTTATTTCATTTTATTATTATTTTCATAATTGTCCAATAATGTCCAAAAATAAGTCCAAATTCATAATATAGCCTGTCGCAGGTTCATCAGTTCCAATCCAGTTTTTCACACGCCTATCTCCAGCATTCTTCATGGAACAGAATTCACATTCAGCCCATTCCAATCCAAAGCTACAACTTTTTTCTGCTTCTTTGAAACAAACCCTAGCCTAAAACCCTCCACTATAAATTAAACATGCAGCTGCACAACCAAGGGAGCCAATTTTAAACGCACAATCAGAGGCCGATTTCACAACACAAATTCATCAACCAATTTCACAGAACCAACATTTACCATAAACCATTTTCACACAAACACAATCCCAAACCAATCAAAATCCCAATCGTACAAACCTAATAACTCAAAGCCCAATTCCATCGACACAACATCAAATCCTCAGCAGCCAATTTCAGATCGTCGACGACAACAACATCATTCCAACCGTCACTCACACAACTGAATACCAACCCCACACCCCCTCTCCAAGCCGATTCATCGGAGTCAAACAATCACGCACAAAACATACAGGCACAACGGAAGCAGACACGGTAACAACACCTAACACAGTAGCAGAACCGAATTCAACAACAACGAAGACGGCACAAAATCGGACGACACAACTGAACCGGCTCCCATCCAGGCAGAAGCTGATCGACAAGACACACCAATCCTAAGCCGAAATCAAAAAGGAGACTTTCAAAAGGTAGTATTTATTCTTTCTTTTAGATTTAGGGTTGTGATAGTTGACTTTAGAAATTTTAGGTGTGAAAATAGAGAGCAGGAGAAGAAACAGCGAAAAAAAAGGCTTGACAGTGACCGACGGCGGCGCCGCCACCCTTGGCCGGCCAACCGCCGCCGGAAAACTCATGGGGAGGGGAAGAACACTTAAGAGAGAAGACGGGAGAGTGATAAGAGAGGAGAGAGAAACAGACTTCAAAAATGAATGATATGGGTCTCACAACCCTTATATATCCTTTTGAACCGGTTCGACCGACACACCCACAAACCGACCTGCACCCATAAAGGTAACACCTTCCCTTTATGTAACTAACCCCCGAACCCTAAATCTTTTTCAAAATGTGGGGTGTTTGAACTTTTTTCCCCTTTTCTTAAAAATTAAATGTTCGGTCGTGAAATAAATTTAGTGACTCAAAAAGCTAATCGAATAGCCTTGATCTCCGAAAAATGACACGACAGAAATGGCGACTTCACTGGGGATGCCTAAGAGGGTTAAGCCTAACTTGGATTTGTTTAAAATTTTGTGCTATTACTTGCTAAAAAAATAAGAATAAAAGATGGAAATACGTGTATGTATATTCTCTCCTTCTTTCTTCTTTCTTTTAACGTGAGTGGTGAGATAAGTCCTACACTCGGACTTGAGGGAAATTAAGACAGGATCGGGTATAATCATAGTTTCCATGCCAAGAGTACTCTTCGGTATTGGTACATGTGATAACCCACTCAATGGAGGGATCTTGGAGGTATACTTTTGTCGACGTGAGTACTCGCGTATGGCATGTTACTTTCAAGTAACCGTCGAAGTTGAGAACCTTTAGTCACCTTTAACCCATCTTGGCCTTTTAGGACGTAGTGTGGTGGCTAGTCGAGAGTACTCTCGTATTGGTTGACACGCGATACTACACCCAAACGAGACTAACCTACAAATATTGTTGGAACGAGAGTACTCTCGTCACCTAACAAATATTCGGAAGTGGTTGAGAACTTTGGGAACTTGGTAGAACCCTTGTTACAAGTGCAAATGGAAACCTTAGTCCTTACCAAATGGCGTTGTTACCCTTGACTCCATTATCATGGACCTTAAACCGCACCATGTTTTCACCGTTTGTATTAGCATAATCATGCATACATGCATTCATAAACAAACTCTTTTTTCTCGTTAAAAAAAATACTGAAGGACCTAGATAAGCCCTTGTAAACATCAGAGGTGTAGACCTTATAAGGAAGGACACCAAGGGAACTGTTTGTCTTTGGCTTTGCTTTTGAGGGAACTGTTTTCAACATTTCAAATTATTAAATGAAACAATATTCCTTATGATGTTTACAATTACTTTGACAAGTCCTTCGAAAAAATGTGTCTATTTTTGCATAAGCATCTTGCATTCCATAGTCTCAATTCCGAGTCTCACAAATCTTCCTTCTCCATGAAGGGTCAACCTATCTCAAAAGTGTCATGGCGTCCTCGTCCGAAACCAACTCGCATGTACAACACTCGAGCAATCATAAAGAGAAGATGGATTTTCTCGAGCAAGAAAATCAATTGCTCCGGGAGGAAATGGCAGCCATGCAGACCAAGATGGACGAAATGACTGAATTAATGAAGCACTGACGGTTGCTCAAGCACGTCCTCCTCCTCCTCCTATCAGGACTCTAGCCGAAATTGTTTCTACTGGCCCCAAATGGACGTTTTGTGCCGATACTCCGGAGTACTCTACACCGCAACGTTCCGTACCTTGGTTCCCACCTCTTACTGCTGGCAAAATACTCCGTCCCATTGCTTGTGAGGCTCAGATGCCTACTTTTCAACGTGCAACTCATGTTCCTTAGCAAGTTACGACGATTCCTCCAGCTGTCGTGACCTACTCAGCACCCGCCGTTCATATTATCCCACAACAAGAGGAATCCATCTTCCATTCTGGGAGTGTGGGGGCCTATGACAGAGTTAATGACTTGCAGCAAAAATATGATGAAATTCAGCGAGATGTGAGAGCCCTCCATGGAAAGAAAGGGTTTGAGAAATCTGCTTACGATCTCTGTTTGGTGCCGAACGTACAGATACCACACAAGTTCAAGGTACCGGATTTCGAGAAGTATAAAGGGAACTCCTGTCCTGAAGAACATCTAACAATGTATGTGAGAAGAATGTCTGCCTATGCCAAGGATGATCCAATCCTTATCTATTACTTTCAAGAGAGTTTGGCCAGTCCTGCTTCAAAGTGGTACATGAATCTAGACAAAACAAGGATTCAAACTTTCCGTGATCTGTGTGATGCATTTGTAGAACAATACAGTTACAATTTGGATATGGCCCTAGACCGAAGCGATCTTCAGGCTATGACTCAGGGAGACAAAGAAACGTTCAAGGAATATGCTCAGCGGTGGAGAAATTTCACTGCCCAGGTCAGCCCGCGTATAGAAGAGAAGGAGATGACCAAACTTTTCTTGAAGACTCTCAATCAGTTCTACTACAAGAAGATGGTCGGAAGTGCGCCCAAAAACTTTGCAGAGATGGTCGGTATGGGTGTACAGCTGGAAGAAGGAGTCCGAGAAGGACGACTGGTCAATGAAAGTGTCCCTGCTGGCAGTTCAAAAGAGAAAGACCAGGGAGTGAATATGGTGAAAGGTCAGCAAGTCAATCCACATCACCAGGCTCAAAAAACACCGCAGCATGATCCGATTCCTATAAAATATACGGCTTTGCTTCCACAGTTGCTCGAAAGGAATCTAGTCCAGACCAAGGCGCCTCCTTCGGTACCAACAAGATTGCCAGCATGGTATAGACCTGACCTTTTCTGTACCTTCCATCAAGGGGCACCTGGCCATGATATTGAACATTGTAATGCAATGAAGAAGGCAGTTCAAAATTTGATCCGGACCAACCGCCTGACCTTCTAAGACTTAACACAGGGAATGGTTAGCTGTAATTGGGTCGCTGTTGACGTTACTTCCGCTGTTTTTGTTCAGATAATGTTTGTTTGTTGCTTTTCGCTTTTCAAAAAAATCCTTTCGTCCCGCCCGAGATGAAAGTGAACTTGTGTAGGGCTTTTTGCTTTAAGTATTTTCATCGTTAATAAAAAGGTCGTTTTGATCCCGACTTTGTTTTTTATTTTGTGCTTGTTTTGGAAAAATGGTAATACAAAAAAACAAAAAAAATAATCATTCTCAAATATCTGCATAATCATAATTTATACTTATTTGTCAAAATCAATAATCAAATCATGCATTAATAAACCCGTTGAACGCATTAACCATGTCCTCTCTTCCAACTTTGAGTTCCCTGTGTCTGAAGCTGAAGAAGGGAAGGAAGAGACTCCCGATGAAATCTCTCACATACTGGGGCATCTTAGCCCTCGAGGCTGCAAACAAATATTAAGAAGATTGTCCAGAAGATGACATTCACTCACAAAGACTGGCATGAGATGTTACCGTTGACTCGCATGGATATCGTACTTCAGTACACATTTCAACAAGGGCAACCCCCCTCCTTCCCCAATATGCAACTTGGAGGTCATGCTTCCTGTGGAGGTCGAAGTTCCGTCAATAGGAGTTCTGCTAAAATCCAAGCTTGATCGATTTGAAACGCATGACGACCTTGTACAAATATATCAAGAGAAGTTTGAAACAAGCTTCTAACAAAAAGGTTCGTCCCTATGAATTTCAAGAAGGGAACTTTGCACTGTTTTCTAACCAGACTCCAGGGGCAAGTGGATGCCTAACTATGAAGGCTCGTGTGCAATGACTTTTACTACTATGGATGATGACGAACTCACAAATCTTGTGAGTGTCGGTGCAGTCAAGAAATACTTTGTAAAAATAAAAGCTCGATAAGTCCAAACCTGAAAAGGCGGCTTAGGCAAAAATGAGCGTCTCGGTGGACTGAAAACCCGAAAGGGCGGTCCAGGCAAAAATTAGAGACATGAACAAAAATGATGATTATCCTGATAGATTGAAAACCCGAAAAGGGCGATCTATGCAAAAGTTAAGGATCATGACAAAGTAACTGCATCAGTCAGGCACAATCCACTGGGGGCATCCAGCTATCAGAAGACCTCTGATTTGAAGCATCTGCAGGTCAAACACTCGGAACTGGGGCATTCAAAGTTGTTAGGGAGTATAACGGTTATTGTGATCAATGTACCTTTCATTATATTTACCATTTTCCAATTTTTTTTAAAGATCCGTGGGGCCACGCCATTGGTAGGCCACCACTCAATTAATCAAATTTGAGCATGTGCCCATTTATTTGGAGCTCTTATTTATTCTATTTGCAAAGTTTCTTCTATTTTTGATGGCAATACTTGAAGCAAAAAAAAAATATTCAAAATACAAAACTTTTTTTTACATCTTTTGAAAAGTGTGAACAACAAACACACTCTCTTTGAACTCGTGAGTAGGTGAAGCGTACATCAACATCCGCCTCGAGAACGGTTACGTAGAGAAACATGGCTAAGCACTATATGGAGGACCTCTGCTTTGAGCAAGATGCTGTCACAGTCCAAAAATAAAAAAAAATACAAAAAAATAAAAGCTCGCTAAGTTGAAAACCCGAAAGGGCGGCTTAGGCAATAGAGAGCGTCCCGGTGGACTGAAAACCCGAAAGGGCGGTCCAGGCAAAAATTAGGGGCATAAAAAAGGAATATACTCCCGGTGGACTGAAAACCTGAAAGGGCGGTCCAGACAAAAGTTAGGGATTTTCAAAACAAAAAAGTATACAAAAACATGACTGTTGAAGCATGCCAAGGGAAAAGCACTCCGCGCTGATTTACAAATGGCGACTTCTTCCAGACTTTTGGTTAAACAACGGGCTTTCTCCCCAGTAGGAATCAGTTGCTACCTTGTGCCGGGTTTTACACCATCAACGGCTCGACTTGTTCACATAATATCATCCCCAATAAAGTTTGCCGAGTGTTTGTACTGCGATGTCAGTCTGTCTCCCATCTTACCTGTCTTGTTCGTTTCATCGAATCTCACTTGTCTTATTCACTTATACAGTTATACAAAGTTGTACATACAATCATACATTCATACATTAATACTTTCACACATGCATACATAACATATACACAATACCAATTCGTACATGGTTGCATCAGTCACCCAGAGTCATGTTCGATCGTGTCTTTTCAGTTTGGTCTCTACTTATCATTGTGTCAAGCCGCAAATTTCTACAAATGAACATCTTGCATTTATCTTCTTATCATCAAAAGTGTCATCCTCAGTGTGTCTGGTCCAGAGATGTCACTCATTACCAAGCCCGGTGGATTCCGGCAAACTTTTTATGAAGTCGAGTGGATTCTCGCAAACCTTATCAAAAGCCGAGTGGATTCTCGCAAAAGTCGAGTGGATTCTCGCAGACCCTCTATCAAAAGCCGAGTGGATTCTCGCAATCCATTTATCAAAAGCCGAGTGGATTCTCGCAAAAGCCGATTGGATTCTCGCATATATTTACCAAGCCGAGTGGATTCTCGCAAACCTTACCAAGCCGAGTGGATTCTCGCAAAAGCCGGGTGGATTCTCGCAAAAGCCGAGTGGATTCTCGTAAAAGCCGGGTGAATTCTCGCAAAGGCCGAGTGGATTCTCGCAAAAGCCGGGTGGATTCTCGCAAAGGCCGAGTGGATTCTTGCAAAAGCCGAGTGGATTCTCGCAAACGCCGAGTGGATTCTCGCAAAAGCCGAGTGGATTCTCGCAACCGTTTATCTTGTTTCAAGCTGCCAGTCCCAAACAACGGACCTCTTGAGTTTATCTTGTTTTAAGCTGCCAGTCCCAAACAACGGACCGTTTGAGTTTAGTTTTGTCTTATTTCAAGCTGCCAGTCCTAAACAATGGACCGTTTGTGTTTACCTTTCATCACATTTCAAACGATCAGTTCCAACCAATGAACAGTTTGAAATCACATTTAATCTTCTCGAAAGCGTCATCCCCAGTTTATCTGTTCCGGTGATGTCACTAATCAATTACCATTTCAATTTCAATTTCAATGGCGTCGTCCCCAGCTTAGCTGTTCAAGTGATGTCACTAACCAAATTTCAATGGTGTCGTCCCCAGCTTAGCTGTTCAAGTGATGTCACTAACCAATTTCAATTTCAATGGTGTCTTCCCCAACTTAGCTGTTCAAGTGATGTCACTAATCAAGTCAATTTCAATGGTGTCGTCCCCAGTTTATCTGTTCTAGAGACGTCGCCAATCAATTTTAAATTCAAAGAGTGTCATCCCCAGCGTCAGCTGTTCCAGAGATGTCGCTAAAAGTTTTGTCTTCATTATGCTATCGTCCCAAACCAATACGGTAGTAGACAATCATTTTCCCCAGTAAAACTACATTCCCCAGCGGAGTCGGATCCCTTTTTCTTCAACGAACTTAGGTATCCCGTTGTTGTTTGTCGTCCAGTCATATTTGTCGTCCTATATACAAGCATTTCACTGGCATTCATAGCATCTTAGGTCCAAAATTGGTGTACTTTGTATTTAAGTCTCTTCGGTCCGATCGAATCAAAGATTTCATCTTCAAATCTCCGGACGAAGAAACTTAAATAGGGGCATCTGTCATACCCCAATTTTTGACTTAAGGATCCTGCATTCATACACTGACACGTGCCCTTCGATCCTGACCAGTCTCTGACTTTTCAATGAAAATTCGACAGAGAGGTATTTTAAAATACCTCATGTTTGAATTCGAGTCAGGCCCTCTTCGCTCTCTATTTTATTTATTCAATTCCATCTTTTATTTAAGTTTTTTTAATCAACTAACTTTAATTAAAAATATTTCTTTTAATTTAATTTTAGTCTCATCCTTTCTAGTCTTTATCCTTTTCATTTTATTATAGTACTTATTTCATTTTATTATTATTTTCATAATTGTCCAATAATGTCCAAAAATAAGTCCAAATTCATAACACAGCCTGTCGCACGTTCATCAGTTCCAATCCAGTTTTTCACACGCCTATCTCCAGCATTCTTCATGGAACAGAATTCACATTCAGCCCATTCCAATCCAAAGCTACAACTTTTTTCTGCTTCTTTGAAATAAACCCTAGCCTAAAACCCCCCACTATAAATTAAACATGCAGCTGCACAACCAGGGGAGCCAATTTTAAACGCACAATCAGAGGCCGATTTTCACAACACAAATTCATCAACCAATTTCACAGAACCAACATTTACCATAAACCATTTTCACACAAACACAATCCCAAACCAATCAAAATCCCAATCGTACAAACCTAATAACTCAAAACCCAATTCCATCGACACAACATCAAATCCTCAGCAGCCAATTTCAGATCGTCGACGACAACAACATCATTCCAACCGTCACTCACACAACCGAGTACCAAACCCACACCCTCTCTCCAAGCCGATTCATCAGAGTCAAACAATCACGCACAAAACAGACAGGCACAACGGAAGCAGACACGGTAACAACACCCAACACAGTAGCAGAACCGAATTCAACAACAACGAAGACGACACCAAATCGGACGACACAACTGAACCGGCTCCCATCCAGGCAGAAGCTGATCGACAAGACACACCAATCCTAAGCCAAAATCAAAAAGGAGACTTTCAAAAGGTAGTATTTATTCTTTCTTTTAGATTTAGGGTTGTGATAGTTGACTTTAGAAATTTTAGGTGTGAAAATAGAGAGCAGGAGAAGAAACAGCGAAAAAAAGGCTTGACAGTGACCGGCGGCGGCGCCGCCACCCTTGGCCGGCCAACCGCCGTCGGAAAACTCATGGGGAGGGGAAGAACACTTAAGAGAGAAGACGGGAGAGTGATAAGAGAGGAGAGAGAAACAGAATTCAAAAATGAATGATATGGGTCTCACAACCCTTATATATCCCTTTGAACCGGTTCGACCCACACACCCACAAACTAACCCGGTTCGGCTCCTTTTGCACTAGGCCCAGCTTCAATTTCATTTTACTCACTGCATACCCCTGCTTGCTGCTGCACCCTCCTGCTGTAATTTTATTTCTTTCGCTTTTTCTTTTTATTTCTTTCGTTAGCATTGATTTTCTTTATTATTCTCATGCATTTTCATTCGTTTAGGTTTATCATTATGCTATTATCATTCATTGCATATTTATTTCTTTATTTTAGTCATTTAGAAAGTGTAAATAGGCTTTAATGTAAATAATTATGTTTTTTTTCTTGTCATTTATTTTTCCGCAGACTTTAGAATGTAAATTAGGTTAAAATGTAATTTATTTATTTATTTTCTTGCAGACCATAGCATGTATAATAGGTTTTATGTAATAGTTTTAGGTGCATGAGTGCGTGCGTGTGTGTATGCCTTTATCCTGCTTGGTAGTTTAGGTAAAAGGTCCTTGTGGTGGTCCAACGCCACCATAAGGTTCCTATGCTTTTATTTTTTATGCTCCGTTAGTTTATTACTCAAAAACAACAAAAACAACACAAATATATATATATATATATATATATATATATATATATATATATATATATATTTTAAATAAACCTTGATCTTAAATCAAGTGACGTCTTTTTTTTGTTTTTATTTTCTTAAATCAAACATTAATCAACTTAATTTCATTTTGAGTCTCTTTTCTTTAATATAAAAAATATAAACAAACTTATTTTGCCACTTGGCTTTTCACTTTAAAACCTTTTCAAAATATTATAAAACACTCAACCAATCAAACGTCAATTTTTACCACGAACTACGTGATTTTGATCCCTCACGGGTACGCAGGCAAAGGACTTGTCCTTCCAAATCAATAAAATGTAGATAAACTAGGTCTCCTTTCTTTTATCATCTCAAACTCCAACAAGCAAGTTATAGCACATTAATTAAATAAGACCAAGAGGTTCCCTTAGAGTACTACGGACATAAAGGGTGCTAACACCTTCCCTTTATGTAACTAACCCCCGAACCCTAAATCTTTTTCAAAATGTGGGGTGTTTGAACTTTTTTCCCCTTTTCTTAAAAATTAAATGTTCGGTCGTGAAATAAATTTAGTGAGTCAAAAAGCTAATCGAATAGCCTTGATCTTCGAAAAAGGACGCGACATCGATTAACATCATACTCTGACAGTTAGCTTCTGATGGTCTTCAAAATCTGATGTCTTCAGACTCTGACTTGCAACTAAGCTTCTCTTGTAAATTCTTTTACTTTAATTTGTTCTTCTTGAACCAATACTATGTTTTAAGACTTATAAATTTTAGTCTATGGTCCTGTACGTTTGAACAAATATTAGCATATCCAATTGAACTTTTAATACCTTGTTATCATCAAAACTCAAAGAGGCATTGTCAAACACATTTTGTTCCAACAAACACTAATAAGAAGAGTGATTGGGCAGAAAGAATTCATCAGAGTCTCCATGCACTAAGACAGTCTGATAAAACTATTGATATGAAAGATGATCAAAGAGTACTGCACAAGTTGATTATGCAGTGCTTCATGCCTAGGGAAGGAGACACTGACTATAGGTTATGGGATCACAACCATTTCCTTCACTTCCTGATCAACAAGTTCAGAATCAACCTCCCTGCATACATCTTCAATTATCTCTGCATATCAATCAAGGAGGGTATCAAGGAAAAGAGGCAAGTACCTTATACCAGACTCATATATGAGATTTTCCATCAAGGGAAACTCCTTCAGAAGCTGCAAAAATTTGATTTGGCTTCTGATGAAGAATTGGGAACATGCACAAGAAGAGTGATCTCTGGAGCTATTCTAGGCAATATAAAGATTATTGAAAAGAAGAAAGTAATCACATCAGAACAAGATCTTCAGACCTCATCCAGACTCTCAGCCTTGATGGAAGACTTCCCTCCAATCTCTAAAGAAGATTCTCTTGATGTGCTTGCCTACTTCATTACTCAATATTATGAAGAAACATGTATTGCTATCACTTGGGACATGATTCCGGATGGTTCTGAGTAAACCTACAAGGCACCGAAAAAGAGGATGATTGAAGCATCTGACAAGCCTAAACCTACTCAGAAGTCTGCTAAGAAGCATCAAGTATCCAAGGTTGCATCTTTTGAAGTTCAGAAGGAGGTTGCAGAGCTTGCACCTGCTGAGATCCTACCAACCATAACAAGAAGTGGAGCTTCTGAGAAAGCATCATCTGCACAAGCTAGAAAGAAGGTGCAGAATCAGAAAAAATCTGCCATCAGGAAGTTGGTGCTTTACCAGATCCTGAAGTAGAGGAAGAAGGGTTAAGCTTGGTAACTAGGGAAGTGAAAGCAAAGAAAGCCAAGGCTGCAGAGCATGTGCTTAATATGACTAAGGAGCTGAAAGATTCAACAGTTTAACAAGCTAAGGAGGTTTTGCAGAGTCACATGCTAGTAAAATCTAAACCTGGAGCTTATGATATTTCAAGACCAGAAGCTGGGAATTCAGGTAATCTTTCACACTCCTCCCCTTCCAAAGTCATAGATTTAGTATCATCAAAACACAGACCTTCACCTTTTAATGAACTAATCCTTAGTCAAACATATACAAATTTACAAAAGGCTAAGACCCCCTCACCATCTACCCTACATCAACCTGACCTTGTATCAAAACCTAAGAAAACATGGATTGGGCCTCTAAATGAGATTCCTCTTCAAACCTGTTTTCCAGGTGAAGAGCCTCAAATCTCTTCTGAGATACCCAATCCAACCTTAGAAGTTGAATTAGAGCAACTAGAAAGGCGCATAACTAAATAAATTTATGAAACTCATGTTCTATCCCAAGCATATGCTGTTAAGATAGCTTCTTATACATCATCCTCAACCCTACCTAAAAACATTTCTTCATCCGCAATAGATGTACTCTCTCAGCATCTGGGTGGTGAACTACCCAAACAATTGTCAACCTAACTTTACAAACAACCTCTGAAACAACAACTGGTCCAATTGTTTCAGAAATTCAACAACCTTTATATCCACATAAAGCCACTGATACAACATCTGATCAAGTTGTGTCAGAACCCCACACAACAACAACAACAACTACCACAAAATCTAAACCACCCTCAAACACCTCAACCCATACTATCTCTGATACATCATCTGTATCAGAAGACAAGCCCATACTTATTTTACCCATACATTTTGCTAAACCAGAAAACAACCCTACATATTATGATGTTCTCATGCTTGAGGCATTAGAAAATATAATCCAACCCGAAATCCAACCTATTAACTCCACTAAAATAGTCTTGACCTTTTATGATAACACTATAGTTATGGATCTATCATCTTCCGATATTCCAGAAGCTGCTATCACAAAAATCCAAACCACATAATCTAGCATTCATCCAACCATTAACCCGCCCACAACCTTAACCTCTAACCTGGTGCTTCAGGGGGTGTGCAAATAGTCTTCAGGAGCTAGTGGAAGCAAGACATCGGGCTATTCACTTGGTGAATTATGAGCCCGATCATATTGTGATCAAGAGTCAAGAGCCTGTATTGGTCCAATTCCAATATAAGATGGAGGCTGACATGCAAGAACAGAAGATGACAACAGAAGCAAGGAAAGCTCAGCTTATGGAAGTGATGCTTGAACAGAGGCGCCAAAGTGAGATTTAAGCTGAGTTAATCAGGAAGCAAGAAGAGCTAGACAGGAAAATGCAGAAGCATCATGAGGAATCCTTGAGAAAGCAAGCAGAATTGTCCAAAGAGCAAGCAATGATGGCAAAGAAGCAAGATCAAGCAAATGCTGGAATTGCTGTCCTCTTAGATATGATGAAGAAGCAACATTAGTCTTAGAAACCTTAGAACATTTAGTTACACACATGTTTATTGTTTCTGTTAAGTATTGCTTTTGATAATTTACTGCCCTTAACACTTTATCTGCTTCTGATATATTTTATGCATCTGAAAGTTTTTGCTTCTGATATATTATGCTATGATTATTTTCATGTTTTATCCACTATTTCTTTACTCTTTTCAATTATTTTTGGTGATGACAAAAGGGGGAGTAAGACATAATAGTGTTTAAGCTATGAGTCCACTAGGTAAATTTTAAAAATTAACTTAAGAACCATCTTCTTATCTCTTAACCTCTGGATTTAATGTGAATTATTTCTGAGTGATGCGTTATTCTATATTTTGGACTTTAAAAGGAATCTAATTAACCTGGATAGAACTTAGGGGGAATTTACAAAACTCACCTTCTGGACTATTAGACTTAGGGGGAGCTTACAAACCTCAAATCCAAAAATCAACTAATTAATTAGATTAACAACAATTGATTCTAAACACTTGTGTTTGTCATGATCAAAAATGGGGAGATTGTTGGAACAAAATGAGTTTAAACAATGCCTCTTGAGGTTTGATGATAACAATGTATTAAAAGTTCAATTGGATATGCTAATATTTGTTCAAGTGTCCAGGACCAAAGACAAAAATTTATTATGTCTTAATAAAAAAATGGCTATGGAAAGGATTCAAATTCATTCCTTCATAGGACATTAACTAAATCAAGCAACAAATCAATGTTGAATGATCAAGCTTCTCAAATGAATCTTTGATGCGCTGACACTCCTCAACGTCTCTTTTCTACCTCTATATAAAGGATTGAAGACTTGAAGATATAACAAGACTCTGCAATATTTTACAAGTGCTAAAACTTTGTGAAAATTCATTAAGCATCAAACACATAGAATTTCTTATTAACTTTCATATCTTAAAAATTCTTAAGTCTAGAGTCTGAACTGTTTTGTATTTGTGAACACCTATGATTGTATATCAAGTGTTCAACCAAACAATTATTTCTTTGTAATCTTTGTTTGTTAGAAGTTTCTTGCTTGTGTGCTTGAGCATAGGAAGTCTCTTGTTTGTGTGCTTGAGCAATTGTATTCTTGTGTGATTATAGTGAAAATCTCTTTAAGTGACAAGATGACTGTACTACTTCCGGATTGTAGAAGAAACCGGGATAATTACCTCTCTCTCTCTCTCTCTCTCTCTCTCTCTCTCTCTCTCTCTCTCTCTCTCTCTCATCTGCTACACTTAACTCTGAACATTGCTTCAGGTTCTGAACTTTATCAGAAGCTGAACTTTGGACTTAGTTAAAAAGAAGAAAAAGCTAAACACAATTCACCCCCTTCTTGTGTTTTTCTCACCTTCAACCCCTGTATTTTTTTTTTAGATTCCATATTTGTAGTTTGACGATTCTTTGATTTTGAACCTTTATAAATTTTGATTGTACAAAATCGATAATATGACAGGGGTAAACTGAAATTTGCTTAAATTACAGGGAGCGAATATACCATAAATTTTGTAATTTGATGTCAAATCCAAAACCGAAGAATCTTCAAATTACAAGGATGAAATTTAAAAAAAAAAAGTTTTTATATAAGATAATCCGTAAATGACCTATATTACAGGAAGGTAAAACACTGTTAACCTTTTGCTTAATTAAAAAAGTCAATCTATTCCATTGACGTTACAAAGAACGTTGTTTTATTTATTAATGTAATATTGCAAAAGACCAATATCTTAGCTAAAGGGGAAAAATAAGAAAAAGACATAAAGAACCAATAAATTAAAACGGCCTATAAAGCTAGGCATATCTTTTAGAATGGAATGACTCAGTAAACCCACAACATAATTTGTTTTCATTGACGTGGCTTATTTTGATTCCTCACTACAATGACCAACCATAGTCTTCATTAGAAAGCCATTTGGAGGTAGCTTTGATTTTAGTGGTTGTGCATCACCTAAAGACCTTTCAAAAGGCACATGAATATAGCTCAAGAAAGTGCACTTTGAGAGAGACAAGGAGAGAAAAAGTGGACTAATAAAGAAGAGATGGAAAGGGAGATAGCATTAGCTATATTAGTTTTAGTGACGGTAGCACATTGGCTGGTTGTGAAGGGAATTGAAATTAGAGGGCATCTTGAATGATGGTGTTGTTGGTGGTGAATACTTCTGAAATCTGCGATGAGAATTCAATGGAAGAATAAGTATTTCTCTTTACAATGTACTCCCTCCGGTCCTATTTATAAGAGAAAGTTAGGTCAACAAAAGTGAATGTATTTGGACTGAGTTTTTAACTAGATACATCAACTTTTGTTGACCCAAATTTCTCTTATAAATAGGACCGGAGGGAGTATTAATTATTATATACAATTTATCAAAAATTTAAAATAATAGAAAAAATTCAAGATTTTTTTCTTTATTAATTTTTAAATTTTATTTAATATCCATATTATAAACATTCAAATCGAATAGATAGAATTAAGTTCAAAAGGTAGTTTTGTGAAGTTATTGGTAATTATTAACTTTTATTTAATATCCTTATTATAAACATTAAATATCCTTATTATAAACTTTTGTAAATATAGTATCAAATGAAAAAAGAAGCATATTTTTATTCGGAAGCACACATTAACACGAAAAAACTTATATATTTTTCAAATGTGTACATTCAAAATGACTTAATGTTTGAGGTGGGAAAATTTTTACTCTATCAAAATTGAGGTATGTTACTTGAACATTTTTAAAACAATTTAGTGGACAACGAAAAATATACAAAAATAATATATAAGTATTTGTACGAAAATCAAAACAATAAAAAAAAGAACACTATAAATATAAAAAAGAGAGTTATCCCAAATATTATCATAAAATAATTATATAAACATCATTTCTCATCAAAATTAATTTCAAAAGAAATGGGTGACAAAACCATGTGATAGACCCACCACTACCATCACCCTTGTGCTAGGTCGAGTGGATGTCTTGGTTGGCTTCATAACAACGCTAACATCCAAATAAACTCAAACATAAAAACCATCGTACATTATATATTGCTCACAATCATATTACACCATCATACACAACCGCTCTTCCACACAACAAAAAGCAAGAAAAATAAAGTAGAAAAGTTAAGGCAATATTGACATCATTAACTTATTTGACAAAAAAGTGAACCATTTTTTTCATAGCCATTCTTTTCTTTTCCCTTTTTCTTTTTTATATAAAAATAAAATTCCATAATGCTAGTGGCTCTCTCTCTCTCTCTCTCTCTCTCTCTCTCTCTCTCTCTCTCTCTCTCTCTCTCTCTCTCTCTCTCTCATTATTACCCTTTCATATTCTTAGCCTCATGTGAGCTACAAAACTTTGTAACAAGATGTTAGCATATACACACACAACAAAGTGTTAAAAAGTTTATAGTAGATGGAGGATATTATTATGGTCAAAAGAAATGAATGAAAAAATAGAAAACAAAGAACAAATTCAACAAAACCCTCCAACATCGCAACAAGAATCACCAAGAAAACAAAACAATATTATTGGTAGTGGAAGTGGAAATGAGAGACTAAAAAGAGATGAATGGAGTGAAGGAGCAGTTACAACACTTCTTGAAGCATATGAATCAAAATGGGTACTTAGAAATAGAGCAAAACTCAAAGGACAAGACTGGGAAGATGTTGCAAAACATGTTTCATCAAGATCAAACTCAACTAAGTCACCAAAGACACAAACACAGTGTAAGAATAAGATTGAGTCCATGAAGAAAAGGTATAGATCAGAATCAGCTAGTTCAGATGTTTCATCTTGGCCTTTGTATTCTAGACTTGATCTTCTTCTACGTGGGACAGGACAATTATCTACAACAACACTAAACAATAATCAAGGTAATTTGGTTTTGTTGGAACCACCACTTTCTATGTCACATGCACAAGAAGAAGCTCATCAGCCACTAGCTCCTAGTACGGTTGTTCCTCCACCAATTACAACTGCTCAAAACTCACATGGATCAAATGGTGTTGATAAATTAGTCAAGGTAGATATTAACTAAATGACATAATTTCTTGAGTTAATTATGTTTTTACTCTTTATAATCTATATCGAATTTTATTTTAATCATTATAATCATTTTTCAAACCTTCCAAATTACAAAATTGCTTGTTCAAGAACTAAAAGTATGTAATTTTTTATTTTATTTTTAGGACTAAAAAGTAGGTACATAGACTTAAAAAAAATTATGGAAACTGAAAATATATTTAATCTTAATTTCTTTTTGTTCATTCTATGTTCATGAATTATTTTCATATTTTGTAAAACTCACGACTAAAAATAAGGTCAATTAGCAACAAAAAAATTAGTGACAAAAGTTAAAATTTGTCTCTAATTCTCTTGTTAAATATTAAAGTCAAAGGTGAAGACCAATTTATTTTTTTATTTTTTTGCATCTCTAATTTCAATTTGTAATTTAACTTTGTTCTTGTAAATTTCAGTTCAGTTTTTTTTTCCTACTTAATTATGTGAGTGAAACAATTCATGCATAAGACCTATATGAAGATCATTGTTTTTTTTGAAGGGAAATATCATTGCTTGTTCTTCATTGAACTTTATAATCTAAAGAAAATGTGAGGTTTTATTTATTTATTTTAAAGAGTTTGATGGCAAAACTCACACACTCTATATGCAAAGAAATGTAATGTATTTATTTATGATTTTGAACAATTATGTTTATCCTTCAAATGATTTTCTTATTGCTTTTCCTTGCTTAGACAAGTGAGACAATAACTTGCAGGAAGAAAATGAAATAATTTGTATATTTGAAGTGAACATAATAAGCAAATTGTTAAGTGGATGATTCAAGTCTTCCATTATACTATATATGCATTAAAACATTGCTACATTATTTAGCTATACATCCATTTATTTTAACCATATACTCTTTTGCATGTGAAGTTGACATTAAACCAAATTAGCACTCTCATCCTATATATATGTTTTAAAAAAAAAATAGTGCATATGTTGGAAAGTACCTTAGTGCTTTACTTAGGATGCTTTTACATAGAATGCTGCTGAATAATTGGTCATCAACAAAGACTCTGTCCATCAAAAGAAAAGAAAAAAAAAAGACCAAGACTTTAAATATTGATAGTATAAAGGTACAAAAGGTTTCTCATGGTAAAGTCATATAAACCTTTACCATGAAGACCAAGACTTTAAATATCTCCCAAAGATATATTTGAGTTTACTATGCATTGTATCAACAAATTTTACACATATCTCCAATTATATATTTCACTGTCTTTGTACATCACAATATTACTTCTGAAAATTTAATTACAATGTGGTGAAAATGTGAAATATAAATATTTATGATTTCATATTGACAGGAAGATGAACTGGAAACCAAGTCATCTGACCATATAGCTAACAAGAATCCATTGGAAACCGATAGCAGCACGCCGGCGCTTTACAGCGAAAAAGACGAGCAAAGAAGCAAAAAGAGGAGAATGAGAGCAGAGAACAATAACAACAAGAGGCAAAAGAAAGAAACAATGGGAATAGCAGAAAGCATAAGGTGGCTAGCAGAGGTGGTAGTAAGGTCAGAACAAACAAGAATGGACACATTGAAAGAGATAGAGAAGATGAGAGTTGAAGCTGAGGCAAAGAGAGGAGAAATGGAAATCAAGAGAACTGAAATTATTGCTAATACACAACTTGAGATTGCTAGGATCTTTGCAAATGTTAATAATAAAGATAAAGATGTTGATTCATCATTGAGAATTGGAAGAAGCTAATGATATGTGGTGAATGTGTATAGAGATTCATGTGTATCACAACTTTGTAATTCACCTAACTAGTGAAGAGATGACCATATGACAATAATTATAATCTCTCCTAATTGATTTTAATTGTAGATGGTTGATTTTAACCTTCTCTTCAATTAATTAACAAATGAAGGGATATGCCTGTTTTTTGTTTCTTGGAATTATCTCATAGTTCTATAAATATGTTAATCATAGATATATAAGATTATTTATAGTAACATATTTGTTGGGGAGTCCATGGAACCTTGGATAAAAACGTCATCTCTTTTATATGTTATTCATTTAACTCATTTATAGTCAAACCATCCACATTTGAACTTCTACGGTATTTCTCACAAGTGTGGGCCTTTCACATCACTATATTTCCACCACAGTTATCAATCAATGGAACATATCATCTCCCACATCATTATAGGTTCATTCTCGCTCCCCCCATCAAGCCGAACCAAGACTTTGATACATTTCTTAGGGTGATTGGGGTAGCATCAAGGGCAGCAATGAACTAAAAATAAGGACCACCAAGAGACCTTGATATATCACATCTCTACTCAAAATTATAAGGGATTGTCTGAGAAGGGGTTTTAAAGGAGTTTTTAGGGCAAAGTTTACATTTTAAATTTTTTGTTTTGTTTTGAAAAATATGATAAATAACCATATAATACTACGATTACACTTAATTGATTTTAATAAATTATTTTATAATGTCCGTAACTTTTAAGAGAAAAACTCGTCCCATTATCTCCAAAACACTCCATTCAAACACACCCTAAGGCATTTACCATGTTAGTCTTTTACCTAATATAATTCATTTAACTCATTAATAGTCGATGCTAAACTACCCACTCGCACTTGAACTCCAAGAATATTAAACACAATGTGTTAAGTAGATAGATAGACCATGGTCGTGTACTTGGCGTGATCTCTGCTCAATTGTAGGGTTATGAGAAAAAAGTGTATATGCGTGAGATATTGTCAATGACTATGATTTATTTTAGGTTAGTGTGTTATATTTATGAAGTTTCCGCATTCATTTAGTGGTGATTAATCGCTGTTAGGGAATTTGTTGGGCATACAAAGTGGGTTCTCCTCTCAAAATTGAATTATTTTTCATACACCAAGAGTTGGGAATCGAGTTCTTGACTACTTTCTTATGGGCTCAATGTAAAAATATTTAGTCATAGGAAATGAGGTTTCGAATTTCAACTTTTTAAACTTTTGTGTTGTTCTCAAATTAAGAATCAGATTGGTTAATTTGATGTATGCGTGTATGTCATATGCTTATAATCTATCAAAATAAAGGTATAAGGATAGAGAAGATGAAACAAAGATTTATCTTGTTTCACCCAATACGGGCTAGCCCAATCTTCATGGTATGTAAGATTATCGAATATGGTGCTTGAGATACCCTCTTAATAATATCTGCACCTTTTCAATCTTCTAGTCTCTCGACCTTTACAAGTTTTCCACAATCTCTTCATACTACACACCCACAATCCTTCTTTACAATTCTAAAAAAGATTAGCGGTGTTCATACATACAACAGAATATGTGTTTGTGAATATGATCTCACAATGATTAATCCGATCTCATTTGGAAAGTAATATACTCTAAAAATACACTTAAAGGATTTATACAAAGATATAATGATATGATTTGTTCTAATATGTAGTTTCTTTTTTGAATGATGCTCTTTATATAGAAAAGGTGGGACTTTTCTTGTCTTGGTAAACAAGAAAGAAAACTAGTAGTTACAAATTAGCCATTTTTTTAGTCCTTTGTGTGATGTGGACTTTACCTTGGTGACCAAGCTTCTTTGAATGGTGATAGTTTAACTTTGATTTTAGTTTGATCTTCTGATGCTCAATCTAATGTTCTAACTCACAATGGAAGTTGGTTCCTTTCATTATTACTATGGTTTTTATTTTTCTTTCTATTTCTCTCAATCTGAAGTCTAATATGATTTTTAGAACTTCAATTTGATATGCTTCTGAGCTGTAATTTTGATCTAGTTGATCTGCATTCTATAGTACATTCCGATCTTCATTATCATCTAATTTTTATTCTTGATTTTAAATTTTTTAGTCATTCTTGATGTGCTTCTGAACTCTTGGTTTTAAAGTCAATCTGATCTTGAAGAGTTTTTGATATCAATCTCATGTACTTTTGATCAATTTGAAGTCCTTCTTAAAATATTCTGAAGTTTATATTCATATTTCTTTAGATAGAATTTGATTTGTGCATTTGTAATATCATGTTCTAAACAAAACCAAAGAAACTTGTAAGGAAACAAAAAACAACGGAATCACAATTGATCTTTGTTCCAGTAAGTTTGTTATCATTAAAATATCTTCAAAAAATGAATTTTATAATTTTCCTATCTTCCTCTTTTTAATAATGACAAACTTATTGAAACAAGGATCATGTTTTTTATTCTGATTAAAATCAATGCATCAAAATGGAATCAATAACTCCTCCTCAATTTATTCCGTAATGATATTTGAGAACTTTTATAAACAAAATCTCCCCTCCATTAAGCATGTAATATCCAATTGTGATAAAAATATGCAACAGTTAACTTTGAACCAAGGCTATAATCTTTCATTCATTATCAAATTATTAGAGATAGCATTCATGATGCAAATACATGGTTCAAACAATGATTAATCCTAAGAACAATGATCACAACTAGCATTATTTGTTGCTTGCCAAAATAAGAGTCAGGATCAGGAGTGATTTGAAGTCCAAATTTACCATGACATTGTTCCTCCAAATGATCAACCTTATGATCTTGTTTTCCTTCTTTTTCTTTTCATTCCCTCTTGAAAAAAAATCTGATAATTAATGTCAAATTTCACACTATTCTTTAAATTAAAAAAAAATAAAAATATTGCAAAAACGCTAGAAGGAGGGGTTGAACCTCCGACCTTGTGGTTAACAGCCACACGCTCTAACCAACTGAGCTATTCCAGCTTCTTGTACTTTCGTTGCTTTACATTATACATAAATTTATGATTATTCTCACGCTCCAAGCAGCTGATAATGGAATTCATTGACGTTAATTTATTTTGTTGATAAAGAATGACTTTACTGGTTAGATTCTGATTATAACCATAAATATAATTTAACGAATTAAAGGAGCTATTGAAAAGGAGCTAAAGATAAAGAATGATTGGAAATTCTATGATCGTTCTCAGCAATGGGGCAATTTGACAATACCATTACCAGGCTTAAAAAACTATTGAAAATTAAATTTATAATGATTAAAGGCAGTATAATTTACTGTTTGATCTTGTAAGACATCGATGAAAAGTATGGTGGTACTTTATTAAAAGATACTCCAACCATCGATGAAAATAGATTGCGGTTGGAGTATCTTTTAATAAAGTACCACCATACTTTTCATCGATGTCTTCTATTTTCATCGATGAAAGCCTAATCTATTTTATGCTTCTTTTTTTCTAATTGGATATCTTCCAACCGCAATATATGACAAAATGATCCATGTTGTTTTAACCAAGTGATTAAACTCAACTATTTAATAAACTTTAAAGTCTAAATAAAGAAAAATCATTTGAGAAAATTCGAGTGCGAGTTCTAACTAGAATATTTTTTTTTATCATATTTATTGCCTAAAATGCATTTGTGATTAGGAATGTCAATGTGTATCCGTATTACACCTTAACTACATCTCAAAACACTCTAAGACAAAAGTATAAGAAAAAAATAGTCAAATATTAACTTAAAATGTTTTTGACCAGTATATCTTGTAACAAAGAAATAAAACATGTATATAGGCATCACTCTACTTGTCTTGCACTAGAAAAAAAAAAAAAAAAACACCTTGTGGCCTACAAGATTTGACAAGAAAGAAAGTAAACAACCGTAGGAAGCACCTAATTTCTTGTCTTGCACTTCAAAAAACAACCTTGCTGATTCTGCATTACTTCTTCATTAACTATTATAAACAACTTGGCATGTCTTTAACATGTATATCTTCAACCAAAACCAACAGTCTCCACCTTGATTGAAAATAATATATCATCTCCGATTGTCGTCAATGACAATCATAGTTCAAAAGAACTATCATACTCCACCATAAAGAGTATAATCATATGAAGTTAAGCCATTAATGAATTTTTACACTATCTTCGTTGACAATCATAGTTCAAAAGAACTTTCATGCTCCATCATAAGAAGTATACTTCATTCGAAGCTAAATTGCTCAAGAATTTCCACATGTCGAAAAAACTTGCTGAAAACTTATGGTGCAACTTCTATGTTGATAGAAAGTTCTTCGAGCACCTACATAATTTCACACCTTGCATCAATGTCAGTCAATGCTCGTATACTGATAAACACCTTGCATAATCCAGATTATATAAACATATCATTGACTACAAAAATTCTTAAGCCTAAATTGTTTCTTCCGTCAATTTTCTCTAGCCCAAACCACCTTGTTTGTCTTGCACTTCAAGAAAAAACTTTGTTTGTTTTGCACTTCAAGAAACAACTTTGTTTGTCCTGTACTATCTTTTTCTTTACAATTCTAAGTAATATGGAACTTCTTCAATATGTATATTTTCAACCAACGCCAACAATCATTAGGAAAGTTGTTTTAATCTCTCTTAAATGTTTGTAAAGAGGACCCTTTTTAAATTAATGACAAAAAAATATATATTTAAAACTTTATAAAGTTTTTTTTTTAAACTTTATAAAGTTTTAGATTAGAAAGTAAATATACATTTGACAATGATTATTTTTTATTTTCCATAAAAAAGTGATTATTTTTTATTTGCTGTATGTGTTTTTATTTTATATGTGTGATAAATTAAGATATAATTATTTATTGAATGTAATCCTTGATACGTCACTGGCCATCGCCATTTTTAAAGTGACAAAGTTAAACAGTAATGCCAGCAGAGATGCATATTCGTACAACATCTTAGAAAGAAAGACATTTTGACTAAAAAACAAAGAATAGAAAATTTAATCCATAACCCGTGAACTTGCACGATTAATTAAACATTGAAGTCTCATCAATTCAACTAACTTGAATAAAAAGACACAAATCAAGCTAGGTAGCTAGCTAGAGGTACATATACCCGTGACACACACTCACCATTACAAAAGCTACAAATATAACTTAACTTTAGAAATTAACATGAATTTAATCCACACACAAATATGGAGTTCTTAGCTCAAAATCTTACACCATGTGGTTAGAATCAAACCTTACCATATGTTAAATATTAAACCCATGAATATAAATGGAGTACCATATTACCATTACCCAAACAACTTTTCTAATGCCACATTGACAAAAGATTATGTGTATTGACCATTTTATTAAGTACATAGCTCACGAGCAACACCAACCCTAGAGTTAGGGACATCAATGAGCACACGGTGGTTTTGTTGCTGCATGTTGGCTATCACGTTCAACACCGAGTTCACGTTATCGGGCGCGGCTGCCATGGCCAAACACGTGGTGCTTCCGGCGGTGCTATGTATGAGGATGTTGTCCTGTGGCAATGTCACGTTCATGCCGGAGAACATGAATGTTATTGTGGGTACAACTATTGGGACATTGTAGCATGTGTCAAACCCTCCTAGGGATGTCACTGTGAGCTTTGGCCCAACTCTTCGCCGGAACTCATCTCGGACTGCCACATAGGCCGGAGCAACTAGCCGAGTAAACACGGTACCTGGTAATGATTAACAATAAATGCAAAGAATCATGATATGACTATGGTAACTAAAATTTCTATATGTTGTTCTAAAACATAATAATGCATTTAAGTAAATATTAGAACTTTCAATTGATTCTCTTTTCTTCAATTTTTTTTGAATATTTTATGTGTTAGACAACTAGTAGTATATTTTTATGTGGGAGTAGGTAAAAGGGTGTTACCTGAATCAAAGATGGTACCGGCTCCAGTGGTCGGATTAAACGCCAATGCGGCTGGAGGAATATCGACGACTTTCCGGCCAACCCTAATTGCTTCCAAGTTAACATAATATAGTGACGATCTTCTAGGGTTCTTGAGAAGAGGGGTATACTTAATCCTCTTGGGCTGAGCAACAGGCCCAAGTCTCAAAGACCCAGAGAAGTTAAGAGACTTGAAACTTGGCAAACAGTAAGAGAATGTGGACTGATAGAGGTTTTGGGTTTGAGACAAAAGTGACAACGGGCCTCGGCCCAAGCCCAATAGACCTTGTGGTGGGGCAGAGGTGCCTGTGGTTTTTGAAACACAACCGAATGTGTAGCTAGGAACTGGGTCAGTGGCTAAGGTAACTGTGTCTTGTACCAAGTTAGCTGCAATAGAGGAACTGCCATAGGTTAGGTTGAAATTGCATGAGCTCACACCACAACTAGGGTTAGGTACCTGAAAAATGAAACAAAATAAAATGTTCACATTAATACCAATGTTTAAATGAAACAAAATAAAATGTTCACATTAATACAAATGTTTTAAAATTGAGATAGGAGAATGAATTGATGAGACTTATCATGATTCAATTGGTTCAATCGATTCAACCGTTATTAAACCAAAATAAACCAACCAATGTATTGGTCAATTTTTGAATATTTTCCTTATCTGCAATTCAACCTATTCGACTCAGTTCAATCTAGTTCAACTAGAATTTAAAACCATCGAGAATAAACCAACTTATTAATCGGTCTTTTTACCGATTAATCCGACCACTTCGATCCAATTTTTAAACCATGATTACATCATTGGAAAAAGTGCATTTAGATTTTAGAAGACTCCAAGTCTCGTGAACCTTTGCCTGCCATAGAGAGCACATAGCTTTCAATATTTTGGATTCATAGATTGGGCTATAATATGTAAGTCAACCCCACCTATAATAATAATGGGACAAAAGTTGCACGTTTCAATGTGATCAATAATCTCTCCTTGTACTA
Organism: Medicago sativa; assembly: GCF_051527215.1. Lineage (NCBI taxonomy): Eukaryota > Viridiplantae > Streptophyta > Magnoliopsida > Fabales > Fabaceae > Medicago > Medicago sativa. Next base: position 10,397,591 of record NC_140751.1, read on the forward strand.
GTCCCTTTCATTTTGAAATTAGTAATTACCCTTCCACGGCAAGTAAAGGTAAAAGATTCGTGCCAAGCTGTATGTCATGTGAACTTTTGTCTAAGTAAAGATAATTTAAGTAGTTGTCTAAGATAATTTAAGCTCTATGACTAACCTATTTTTTGGTACAGCATCTCTCCGATTACATTTATAAACAACTTTTGTTTTTATAGATTTATTAAATAACTGATGTATATGAACAGTACATTGTAATCTAGACACATTAGTTATTTAATGAACCCAAACAATATAAAGATTGCTTATAAATGTAATCAGAAAAAAATATTCGATCAATTTAGTTTTACAATTGTCATGTAACAAAGTGACCAAGTATTTTAGTAATTTTTAGGGATCAATAAAAAATTCCATTAATTTGAAGAATTTAATTGGCTCACTTCTACAATTTCATGTAGTGATTCAATAATTTTATTGGCATCCCCAAAACAAATCTTTCACCATTGTATATCAGTTCAAACAAATTTTTATGTACTTCACTAGAGTACAAAAACATTCACAGTTGTGATTTGTACATTGTGACATTTGAGGTCACATGATTCTTTTAAATTTTAAAATAGAAATATGATAATCGACAAAATAACGAGTATCTTTGGATACTGAATGCAGAATAAAAAAATATAGTATCTTATGTTAGATGCTGATTACGAAATAAAAAACTGTAAAGTATTGAAATCACAATTGTTTTCATATATTAAAGAGATTACATTTTTCAACAAATATTCCACAATTGTTGTGATTTAATAATGCAAAATCCACTAGCTAGTTAACTTTGCGATCAACTCAAACAAAACAATTTTTTTTTTTGAGGGAAACTCAAACAAAACATGAAAACCAGGAATAGATATTGCATATAACTAGCAAATTATTAGAATAAATACCTTGGAGTAAAAATAACTCATTGCACCGAAAAAAATGTTTATGAAGAAAAAGGCAGAGAATCAAAAATAAATAAAAAATAGATGTAAGAGCTTGGAAATTGAAATCAACTCAGATTTTTTAAATTAGGGTTTGCAAACAATTGCAGCAACAATATAAAAGTTTTAGATGTCTTAGCAACATCGCAACCATAATTGCATTTGCATCGTGTAGCCATATCAAAGTCTGCAGCGTAATTGTAATCACGACCACAACCACAATTTAGAACCATTCTTTTCTTCCTAGTACTTGTTTAGATTTGCGGTATGAGATTAACAGAATCACAATAAACCTTCGTAATTTTTTAACAAAAACTACATTTTAGAGTTTCATGAAATCATAGTACTATCATAAATTTGTCAAAGTTACCGCCAATATAAAAATACGAAAACAAGAAAATGTGACTTTGTTAGTGAAGTGAAGTTGATTAATTTTTTACCTGTTTGCATTCAGGAGCAGCACAACTAACATTCTTAAATGTAGTTGATTTTTCAGGAGCAAACAAAGTTGAAGCACAACCATCACAAGCAGTGCAAGGAATCCAAGCAGCATCATTACTAGTATCCATAGCCAAAAGCAAAGTTTGAGGTGGAGTACCAATTTTAGCCCTAACAATGTAAGTTGGACTCTGTATGATTTGTCTACCAGAAGCAATAGGTACAACTGATTTTCTAGCTACCAAACTATCAAGGAATTGAAGTCTAGTTGTGTCTTTGGCTTGCATCTGGAGGACACTTTCTTCCCATGAAAGTGGCTTTGATGGCCTAAATGGGGAACATGGGCTAAACACATGGATTACTTGGAGTGTTGAGCCATTGTCTTGGACATCACATTTGGGGTTTAGTCCTTGGACTAGGGAGAGGAATAGGAACAAGAGGGAAAGTGTGAGTTTCATGGTTGTTATGGTGAGATTTTGGTTCATTAACTTGACTTAGTTAGTGCTATATATAGAAAAAAGAAAGGGCAAAGACCCAAATTGGTCTTTTGAAATAAAGTGAAGTGATATTCCCCTTCTTCACAAAAATTAGGTGTTTGTCTTTGACACTTGGATGAGTTTGTCAAAATCACGACGAACCACTGTGATTTTACAAAAGTTTTAGAGTGACGTTTAAAATTAATGTATCTTTGACCAAATCACGGTGACATAATGTAATGTAGCTTTTACTTAAGTAACAGTGGTCTGTCGTAATTCCACCATACTCACATACAATCTAAATTTACATAGAGTGTAGTTTTTGTAAAATCAAGTGGCTCATCATAACTTCAAAAAACATATCGTGATATCAATCATATGCACACTACATAATTTGGTTTAGTCACCGATGAAAACCACAATTTTTGGTCTATGACAAAAATAAATTAGGATATGTAAGTCACATTATCAAGTGTTCAAAAACAACTATTTTGTGTGTGATTTTTTAACAATGCTAATGTGCCATTTCAAATGTCATATTGACCGATGTTACATTGAAGACAAAAGGGACAAATTGATCCATTTGATAACAATATAAGGGAACAATCTAGCCCCAAGCTACATCACATTTTAAATCTAATTTTTAAGAGAATTAATTTTGTCATTCAAAAAAAGTTTATTGTGCCGCTTGTTGTTTGTTTCTCTTTCGTTCATGCGTAAATTTCTATATACATGTAAATATAAACATTTGATCCTTAAAAAAATATATCGGTGTATATTTCATTTTCTTCCTACTTGTTCCTTTCCACCCTCCATTGAAAGAACAACCATGATGTGACTTTTATTTTATGAATCAAGCAAGCATGATGTGAGTTGGAGTGAGAGTGATGACAAATTGTAGTTATTGATTAAAAATATCCGATAAAATCATATATGTATGTTGAAAATACACACGAGTTATAATAGACAATTCCTTGGGTACTGTTCTTATTTTATGGTAATCTTATTTAGTTGATTGTGATTTTCAAAGGGTTGCTATTTATAGCATTGAAGTTCAACTAAAATAGTTTTTAAAAATATGCATTTTACTACTCACTCACGGTGAATACGAAAATGAATTTTTTATAACTTTTTGAGAGACTAATTTGGTTCTTGCACATGTGGACGTTGCACACATCTGATTTCGTCATGATGACCACCACTCGTCAATGGAACTTTTCTATTGTGAATGCACAAACGAAGAATGTTAGGAATTCTATAGTTAAGATACAAGAATTAGGATAGGAAGATGATGGCACTTTGAATAAAGAAGAGAGATTTTAGCAAAAAATAAAAAGAGAGATGTTAAATTTTGTTCTCTCCTATTTTTTTTGTTTTGAAGGATCTCCTACTTTTTTTTTATTGGGTCACTGCGGCTACAACTTCAGCTCTTGTGAATGGTAATCTGACTGAAGAGTTTAAGTTAGAAAGAGGTCTCTGGTAAGGTGATCCTCTTTCACCTTTCTTTTTTCTAACAACGATTGAGAGATTGAATGTGGTCGATTGTATAAGGTGACCCTCTTTCACCTTACCCTAAACACATTTGTTTGACTTTTAAAATTATTTGGCCATCAATTGTGTGGGTCATCTGGGGAGGGAGGGAGGGAGGGAGGGAGGGAGGGAGGGAGGGAGGGAGAGAGAGAGAGAGAGAGAGAGAGAGAGAGAGAGAGAGATAGAGAGAGAGAGAGAGAGAGAGAGAAAGAGTTGCATTTTTCGAAGAAGGAGGATCACTTGCAATCTTTATGGGGAAAAGTTTAGTTTCAGTCTTTTTGGTGGCTGAAATCGAGTTATATTACCAATCGTGGAGGCTTAACCCTCTTCCTTGTCTAATTGATTTTTTTTCCCAGTCTGACTGACGTAAATTAGTTTCTTTTTCTCTTTTTTGGATGTTCTCGATAATGTAATGGGGTGCTTTACTCTTTTTTTCCTGAAACATCTTGTGTTGAAAAGACATGCTTGTGTTGGTAATATATTTTATTTTATCCTCTTAAAAAATATACCTCGCCCCTTCACTATTTGATATGCTAATGTTTCATAGATCAGCTTGAAGAGGTGATTATGTGTTTTTTCCCAACATCCATAGATCAGCTTGGAGAGGCAGTGGTAATTACAAACAAAGGTCAGTCAGGAGAGGCAGTGGTAAGAACGCTAATGATTAACCTTGGAGGTGGAGGTTACAAGATGAAAGACAGAGTGGATGAACACATTTGGAAGTTGAGGTGGAGAAAACTCAGCTTGAGGTGGAGCCTTACACTAATGGGTCTGAAAGAATACAGCCAACAGTGGCTTCTAGCTACTTGGTAAAAATATAGGGAAATAAAGGATATTATTGCTCCAAAGTAGTACTACTGTGGAGACCGTAGATGTCATGCTCTAGTTAAGAGCGAGAGAATTCTATAAGAGTAAGGAAGGCATTTCTAGGGTTGAAGAATGTATGCCATGACTTGTGGGATGACTTCAAAAGACCAAGGGTAATTGGATGCTAGTGGAACTTCAAGAGGATGGAATTCATCACTCTGGGGGCTGAAGTGGTTATGACGAAAACTTGTAGAACTACCTAAAATGCCTAGTGTAGTTGGGTGCAAGGATCTTCAAGAGGGCGAAAGACATTATGAGGGTTAAAGAGGTAAATGTGTAAAGTTGTGGGGTAACATAGTGTAGTTGGATGCAAGGATAAGGATCAGACTTAGAAGCTTGTGGGACTGACAAGGGTCGTTGGATGCAAGGTCGATGTCTAGGCAAGGATAAGAAAGAAGGTGATTGATGGTTATATTGACATCACCATTGATTTAAAGGCAAGGTGGAGAATTACTGGATGTATCTTGAAATCTCATGTGAATATGAAAGTGTTCAAATTTTGCCTATCTCGTGACACATAAATAAAGACTCGCGACACAGAGGCACGATTTTTTCTCTTTTCTTGGTCACCAAGTTTTAAGTGCTGGACAAACTTTTTAAATACAAGGCTCAGGTTTTGGGTTTTGGGTTTTAGTAAGTGTGTGGAAAGATATGAAACTTGAGGAACCAAAAGAGGAATCATTGAGAGATGACATTGAGGCAAGCTAAGGTTTACAAAAAAAGGAGATCCTTAGAAAATCAAAGGCTAATGATCAATTTATTTTAAGGATAGAAATTATAGTTGGGAAACAATTGTAAACACATTGGGTAGAGAAATCATTGAGTCTCTTGGCCACATGAAGGAATTCGAGAAAATGGTAGAAATTAAGGTTTATTTTTAGAGAACTTGTTGAAATCTAATTTCTTCTAACCCTTGTTTCTCTTTGTAAAGAATTTTTTGATAATGAATTTGAGAGATCTCTCTCCCCCATATCATGTCAGTATCAGACTGAACTAGGTAGCAATATTGTGTATTGTTCATCTTCTATACTACTTTTTTTTATCATGTCGTCCTTCAATTCAATTGTGGTTTTGCTTTACATTGTTGTTGGATATGTTGTTATCGCTTGTGATTGTTTTGGTTATTAATTACTGTTAACCCTTCTTCACACATCAAAATATTGGTGTGAATTTTTTTATCTTAATTCACAGCAAAATTACTAAGAGAAGATTAACTCATGGACATTGTTGAGTTTTGACACATTCAAAGCCTATTTAGAGGTAGCACTTGGGTGACATTGTGGTTGGTGATATTGGTGACATTGACCAACCACAATGTCACATGTGGCTTTCTTCTCTCTCTTTCACAAGGTTTTTTTTGTACACTTGTGACATTATGGTTGACTAGTGTTATCAATGTCACCAACCACAATATCACCCAAGTGCTACCCCAATTTAGGGACCATAGTGACACTTTGCTCACACAATATGAGGACAAAATATGCATATTTACTCCTTTCAAATATTTTGGGCTAAGATATTTTGGGGCATGTGGGTGAGGAAGGTATGGGTAGTGGGGTGTGACAAATGGACTTCAATGGAGAATAGTGGAAGATAACAGACTGTACTCCATTCGGTTTTGTAGGCAACTATCTGCTTGGCCAAAATCAAGTTTCATAAATTCAGCGTGTAAATAGCACCTTCCATTATATACTATGATTTTAGACATGTATGTTTGGAGGAATTGATTGAATACTTTAAAATATTGCTCTAAAGAAAGCTAGTTTGTGGGCTAGATAATGGAAGAAGATTCAATACATACTTTTGGGCTCTTAGTATGATTTCCAAGAGTAGTGCAGAATCCTTTACTCACATGGGATATCTAATTGTCAACTAATAAACTAGTTATAATAAACCAATAAAATTTTATCAGTGTGTATTTGAATATACACTAGTGTTGATGATGCAGATTGCTAGTAGGTGATGTCGATAATGAAAGAATACAATTTATAAGTAATAACTAGCTAGAATCTTTGCTAAAAAAAAAAAAAACTAGTTAGAATAAATTTAAGGGAAAAATGTCACAAGTCATAACTTTACCGTTAAAAATGTCGAAACAGCTAGGTTCAAACCCCATTTTTTAACGTGAGTGAGTTTTCAATGACTATTGTCATTTCGTCTATTTAAAAAAAATTATGGCAATTTTTTTTACACATATTTTTTGAAAGAACATACTACACATATATTCTTTTCCGTTGAGTTAATCATTTTTTCGTGTCAAGTTAGTCATTTATGTTTAAAACATCAAGGTTCAAATTTTATTTTTTTTATATATGCATATCACCAAAAATCATACTCAACCATTTAAAAATATAAACTATATTTTCAATTAATCGAGATAACATTTAAATTACAACAAAACAACCATAATTTCCTAAAAAAAACAAAACAACCATAATTACAAGGTGTTCTTCTCTTGTTGTCGTATCTCACAAGCCAGAAAAAATGGCCCAGATGTGGGGGTTGTGCAAGTACCATAATGCACCATAGGGTTCAATAAATCCATTATTAGTTTTTCCTCAAATTTTAACTGTTAAGAAACGTTTTAAAATTTTGAAGCGTTAGCAATTGCGATCACAATGTGATTCTTGAAATTACGAAAAAATGACGGTCTCGAGTAGGTAGGTAATACGGTTGGTGAGTTAAGGAATATCGAATAAATTCTAAGCAATAGTAAATTCGAGATTCAATATTTAAAAAACTAACAAAACCACTTCCATTTGTTTGTAAAAAAAAAAAATTCAGATTTTAATACATAACACATTAATTGTGGTTGCAGAATTTATTTAAAAGACTTGGTGTATATTTTTTTTTAAGAAGGTAAACTAACCTATCCAGGGAATAGAATCAGAGACCTTGGAAACCAGAGACCGTAATTTCAGTTGAGTTGCTCTTGTCCCCTTTCATTCTATTCTTGGATTTACCTTCTCACGGGTGGGGTTGCTTCATCAGTTCAATCAATGTCACAAATCATAAAACAAACTCAGACTAACATAGACATTCAATGTTACCCTTCAATAATGTTACCCATTTATTCATTTTAAAAGATGATTTTTTTTCTTTTCTTTTCAAGTAGTCTAATGACTGGAATTCACCTTTTTTGAAATGAATAAATGAGATGTCTGAGGTTCGAAACTCGGACCCTGCATATAACAATGCATGTCCCTGCCAACTAAACTATACTCACGAGGACAAAAAAAATGAATTTCTAACCATACCAAATGATAAAAATAAAAAATATAATTTTAATTATTACAAAGGTTTTTTTTAGTGTACAAATATTTTCGGACCGACATGACACATGCTCTGGAAGGGTGGGAATATACTCATAATTAAGGTCATGACTGAGTCTCCCTCAAAAAAAAAAAAAGGTCATGACTGAGTCTGATGGGATCTTTATACTAATCTTTATTATAAGATAAAGATAAGATACGATTTTTTAATTTACAAAATAAAGCTTAGCATCATGTCCCCCAAATTGCAAATTGAACCCATTATAAAGTACATTTAATTTAAGTGTATTTGCGAGAAGGAAATTGATATGAAATTTTTTATGTTCAAAAAGCATTCCTAAATCTTAAGTATTAGTGCAGAAATGATTAGACCAGAGAAAAATTTGTTCAAGTGTAAATATTTCTCATGTATCATTACTTTGGTTTAATTAAAAATCAGTACTTATACATACACAATAGCGTATTGTTTCTATTGTAGGACCTCATAAATGGGACCTAACTCATATAATTGTGATGAGTTTATTCCAAAAACTAATTGTGTCGGCATCATGAAAAATTCAAGAATCCGAGACAACCACACATAGATCCCCACTAAGTAGACAAGTGGTAAACTTGTTTTGTAGGCTATGAATTTTAGTTGTAGGCTATGAATTTTAGTAACAGAACTAGGTACAAACCCGTGCTTCGCACGGGTTCAATAACGTATTCGATAAAAAAAATTCGAAAGAAGAGATGTTAAAACGATGGAACATTGTGATTCATCATAAAATATGTATGGGCTGATTAAGAGAGCATATAATCAGTTTATGAGATTAGAAATTGACATAATATTTATGATGAAAACAATTGGAACCAATGATGTGTGAATTTACATATTATCCAAAATTATAAAAAAGAGTGTTGTTATTATAGAGTTACCAAAAAATGATTGATACCCATATTTACATCAAATGAAATCAAGCAAAGAAGTAACATCAGTGAGTGAAGATAATCTAGTCTAGGATTAGAGTTAAGGTGATTTGTTGAAAGTGCGGATCATGAACACCAAATCTTTATTTGGAAACGACTTGAACGTGCATATTTTTAGATGGCTTCTCTAGATCAAAAATTAACTTATCACATACCTCTAACATATGTTCTCGGCAAAATTTGAACCATTGGCCGCCTAAGTATTTTTTGTAACTTGCTCTCTTTGCTGTTATCAAGCGACACTTATACCTTTTTTGAGCTTGTTTGTCGATGAGTGTGATTGTTTTCCATGTTCCTTTTAGAAATGTCATGGATATCTCATTTGAGAAGTGCTAGGTATAAAACAAATTGCAATGTTAAATAGAAGTTACATATATGTACATTTCTAAAACATTTACCAAAGCATTATAAAGATTTACTGTAGGAAAAGAGCATGTTTTATTTTGTTCAAGAGATTAGGAAAACAACATTACAATTAACATAATACTAATTGGAACCAATGAAGGAACCAACAATGTGCAGATTAACGTTACATAATAGTTAGGTTTATAAAAGAGATTGCAAGTTTCATAGACTAACCAAAAAGGGATTTTTGCCAATATTTACACCAAACAAAATGAAAAGAACAAATGACATCTCAAAGTCAAAATAGTTTACGACTACAGTCCAAAGCGATACGTCAAAATAGTAGAAGTTCAAATAGTTCAACAACAAAGATCTACTTTGGAGCAACTCGAATTTGCTAGTTCTTCTGTGACTTTTCGAGATCAAAGATGAGCTTACCACCTTCTTCCATCACTCGTTTTCTGCAGAAATTGAACCACTGGCCACCCAAGTAATTTTCATAGCTTGCTCTATCGGCAGTAATGAGGTGACAGTTATAGTGTCTCTGTGTCTGGTCATCAAAGAGAGTTATTGTTTTACGCTTTCCTTTTAGAATTGTTCTTGACACCTCGTTTGAGAAATGCTAAACAGAAAAATAACTGCAATATTAGTCTAATGCATATTTACATGGATAAGATGTATGCGAATATAGTTACATATAATTTATAAAATAAAGGTAGCATAACTGATTTTAAGCTAAAGAAAATGTAGCATGACTTCTAATTTATCTTCCTATTATCTTCCTATAAAGTCTAGATAAATGCATGCATGTACATTATATGTACCCCACTGACCAATTAACATTGTTGAAACAAATGGAAATTAAGCATCACTTACTCATGTGCATATATAGCTAGCACCATTTGACATTGATGTCTTCGAACATTTGGTGCAACTCTCATAATACAATCCAAACTGGTTAGGATTGAATTTAGTTGTTTTCCAAATAGTGATGCAGTGTGTTTCCTAACACAAATTATGCACATGAAATAAAGAATAATGCAATATGTATTTTTAATTTGTGCGTAAAAAAACTCAAAGCATGTTTGTGCATAAAGAAAAGCAGACATTGACTAAGTTTATAAATTCAGCAATTGGCCTAACCTGGGACAGTTTGGAAAAATCGTTGTACGAAGTACGTTGAGAAGAAATCGAACTCTGACTTAAGTTCTAACTGAAGCTTTGACTCTGAGCTTGAGAAGTGTTAAGGTCACGACAACAATTCAAGAAACATGGTGAAAAAACAATCAAATCGGATTGTGAAATAATAAGTTACTCTAACACTGTATTGTGAAATCATAATGCAAACTTACTAAGTCTTAAACTTCTCAACAACCGGATGATGTAGGTTGATGAGCAGCCTCGAACCTGACCAATTGTTACATATATTTGGGTTGCCATTGACTACAAAATGGAAGCAAAGAACTCAAGGTAAATAGATGGTAAATGATAAAGCTACGGAGTATTTTTCCCATAGTGTTACATCAAGTATATTCTCACTACATAAGGAAAGACATCTTTCGGGTCATTATCAAACTTATACAAAATCCTAACATCTGATGCTGACAAAATAGAAAATAATACCTTTTCTATTTAGCAATGTTTGGTTTTTTTGAATAAGAAAAAGATATGCATAGTTTGTTACGATATAAATGTGCAATATATATATATATATATATATATATATATATATATATATATATATATATATATATATATATATAAGACAAGCATAATTTTTTTAGGTATCAATACCTTTTTTGAAGAAAAGACATCTACAATTTTACTTTTAATTAAAATTAAAATTTTATAAAAATTATACGCATTAGCGTAACTAAAAAACAGACACACATAAAGTATTACTCGAAACGCTAATATGTGTGTCTGTATATTTGCGAGGTTGAAGAAAGAAAATAAAAATATTTTGTATCATTAAATGATAGCGTGAATAAAAATATTTGTGAGGTTGTTATGATTAAACGATATTTAAATTAAATATATAAGTGATAAAAAGATAATAAAATTTCTTTTAAAAAAAGGTAATAAAATTAAATGGAACGTCCTTAAAAAAATTAAATGGAACAACTAAAAAAAATTAAATGGAAGAAAAAAACATATTGTAATATAATATTAGAAAATAAAAGAAAAGGTTCCCAACGTGAATTGAAGAGAGATGCTTGTGAAATAAATTGTGGAGAAGTAGTTTTTTGAAGTAGCATTCAACAAGTTTTGGACAAAGCTCATTCCATTCAATTTTATGCATTAAAAAAGTACCATTTTTAGTAAGTACTTAATTGATATTGTACTTGGCCTAACTTCTCCTTAAAAATGTAGAGAAGTTGAAAAAAAAAACCGGGTCAAACGGTATCTTAATCTCCCACAATGGCAGTGTAGAAGCAACTGAATTTAGGAGAAAAAAAATTAGAAAATAGTTAAAAATAAAAAAATTGGAAAATAGTCAAAAGTTTTTAAAAATATGAAAATTGGAAAATATTTAAAAAAAATCGGTGAGGTAGCACTCAACCAAGCAATAATAAAAAAATTATATGCATTAACGTAACAAAAAACAGACAGACGGACATAAAATATTACTTTAAACGTTAATGTGCGTGTGTATATATTCGCGAGGTTGAAGAAAAGAAATAAAAATATTTGGTATCATTAAATGACAGTGTGAATAAAAATATTTTTGAGGTTGTGATGATTAAGCAATATTGAAATTAAATATATAAGTGATAAAAAGACAATAAAATTCTTTTGAGAAAAAGATAATAAAATTAAATGGAACGGTTCAAAAAAATAAAATAAAATAAAGTTAAATGAAAAGAAAAAATATTGAAATATAATATTAAAAAATAAAAGAAAAAGGTTCCCAGCGTGAGTTGAAAAGAGGTGTTTGTAAAATATATTGTCGAGAAGTAGTTTTTTAAAGTATCATTCAACAACTTTTGGCCAAAGCTCATTCCATTCAATTTTATGCATTAAAAAAAGTTTCCTTTCTAGTAAGTGCTTAATTGATATTGTGTTTGACCTAACTTCTCCTTAAAAATGTAGAGAAGTAAAAAAAAAATCGGGTCAAACGGTATCTTAATCTCCCACAACGGCAGTGTAGAAGCAACTGAATTTGGGAGAAAAAATTGGAAAATAGTTAAAAATAAAAAACTTGGAAAATAGTTAAAAGTTTTTAAAAATATAAAAATTGGAAAATAGTTAAAAAAAATCGCTGAGGTAGCACTCAACCAAGAAACACTAAAAAAAATTATATGCATCAGTGTAACAAAACACACAGACAGACGGACATAAAATATTACTCTAAACGTTAATGTGTGTGTGTAAATATTTGCGAGGTTGAAGAAAGGAAATAAAAGTATTTGGTATCATTAAATGACAGTGTGAATAAAAATATTTGTGAGGTTGTGATGTTTAAACAATATTGAAATTAAATGACAGTGTGAATAAAAATATTTGTGAGGTTGTGATGATTAAACAATATTGAAATTAAAATAATTGATAGTGTGTTTGACCGAACTTCTTCTTAAAAATGTAGAGAAGTTGGAAAAAAAAACCGGGTCAAACGATACCTTAATCTCCCACAACGGCAATGTAGAAGCAACTGAATTTGGGTGAAAAAATTGAAAAATAGTTAAAAAAATAAAAATTGGAAAATAGTTAAAAGTTATTAAAAATATAAAAATTATAAAATAATTAAAAAAATGGTGAGGGGCAAAATGGGAAATGCACCCTAAAAATGATGAGGTGGCACTAACCACACCCCATCAATAGGAAATTACTAAAATGCCCCTCATTGGGGCAAAATGGTAAAATCATAGGGATTTATCTTTTTAATATAGTAAGTAGATTCAAATCTTATAATTAGTGAAGTTTAATAACAAATCTGATTATTTTTAAGGGTTGTTTTGTTCATTTCACTTTCAAATATTTTTTCCATGAATGATAGATTTTTAGAATTTGGGTTGTGGCCAACTGAATCCTACAATATTGATTTGTAAGATTGAATTGTCGCTATTTATAAAGTTATATCTAGATCGAATCTTTTTTAATATGTGACTCTTAATACATCCATCATCCACGGCCTCCAACATGATCTGAGTGCTCAGATAGTAGTGATGAACTAAAATACGCTATGATACTATATTAGAAATCTCATGAATTTCAAGCAGAGACGGATGTACTCCTTGTGGATTGGGGGCAACTGCCTAAATCTTTTTTTAACTAATTAGGCTTAATCTTATATTATGCAAACATTTCTTTCTTGTGGGATATTATAAGTTTAAAGAAGACACACAATATGACAATATGACCCTTGATGAATTAAGAGGACTAAGAGTGTACCAATGACAAAGTAATTATATTCTAGGGGAAGCAAAAAGAATGCTATCAGTTAGAAGAAATTTCTCGTGAAAAGGTTCAACTTCAAGTGGGTAACCCCTTGCTTTTAAAGATTAGTGTTAACAAGAGAACTGCATTAGTAAACACATGATTGCCATTTCTTCATCCATGTTTTCAGAAATTTAATTAGCAATCATTTTGTTGTGATATATTGTATTGTTGCTACTTGTTGAACTCGTGACATCTTTACAGGTCAAGAAAAGGAATCAAACTTCAATGTATTTGAAATTGTTAGACTAGTAACTCCGGTTCGAAAGAAAACAGATACAGGTCAAGAAAAAGAATCAAACTTCAGTGGATTGTGCATACCTCTCCGACTGTAGAGCGACTACAGTACCTTTGTATTTATAAAACTTAGGGTTTGCAGAGTACAATTTATCAGAGCGGCTCAACTCGAGTGACTTGCCCACTTATCAATAAACTATGAGTCATACTCAACAAAAATCTACAAAAGATGGCGCTGTAGTGTCTCCAACAGAACTAGGCAGACTTTTGCTATGCTCAACTAAATTCTCGAGTGTTGCCATTATGGCCCTTCTGTGTTCCTTTCTGAATGTGTCAAATATAGGATGAATTTGTCTTGGTTTCTGTGAAGGATCTCTCTACAGAGGCATGGACATTCTCCGAACATCATTTGGATTTGCAGGGAAAATCATTGGATGAATCAACCTCTAGATGAGCAAACACAAACCTAGCATAAATATAAATGGAGATACCGTGTCAAGTTTATTTATAATTGAAGAAAGAAGTAACTAGAAGCAACAAAATTATATTAAATCATCAAATTGACATGCATTTCAATTTTCTTTCATAAATTTCTTACAAATAGAACCAAGTTCTTCGGCCTTTGAATTGATGGAGCACAAAAGCTAAAAGTCTCAAACTACTATTTATGAAACAATTTTATTATCGGTCAGTCACTTTATGAACCACATCTATTACTTTCTCTAGAGGCTACATAGTCGCATTTAAGGAGAAAAAGGAACTGATCAGTAGAAGGATTATAAGAAAAAGGAAATTATCAGAACCAGGAAGTTGAAACTTGAAAGAATTGATGATGCATTTTCCGGCAACATGTTACAATTTTCAAAGCAACTAAACTTGATAGGACAAACTGAGTACAAAAAGTACCTGTGTCTTATATTCCATCGCAGAAGCATCTGTGCAAGCAAGGCATCTGTTCTGTTAATACAATTTCTCCTACTTTAAGAAGAAATTGTAAGATACAAAGCATATAGAATTTGTAGGAAATTAGTTGCATTTTATGATCTGTCACATATTACACATTGTCTCATACTTGAAAAACTTTGCAAAGCACCATACTTTCTTGGTTGATCAAAATCAACTGCCAAAACAAACCATAGCATAATTCCAAAAGGGAAATATATAACTGAATTTTTTCTGTATACAGTCATGAGTCAAACCCAGGAGATTAACATTTCTCTAATGCTTAAGATTATTGCTTCACGAAAATTTAATTAATTAATAATGAAAGATACAAACATACAATAAAAAGCAAAACATACAATGAAAGATTAACATAAATGAAAGATTGCAAGAAGTATTTTGCAGTTTAAGTCTTCAAGTAAGCAAAACAAAGCATCAAAGTACCACAATAAATAGTGTTGTATTTGTAAGACAAATCACGGCAATAAACTTAGATGTGTGGAGCAAGTATCAATGACAACCAACAAGTAATAATAAACAACAAAGTGTAAAGAAAAACCACAGTCAAAGCAAGAGCAGAGATGAAGAGAATGGAGAAACAAATACACCAAGATTTGGTTACCCAGTTCGGCCCAACAATGACCTACATCTGGGGGAGAGAGATCTCTCCAATCCACTATCAATGAGTTTCTTACAAAGAGATACAAAAGAGGTTATAAGAAATTAACTTTTACAAGTTCTCCAAGAACAACCTAATTTCTACCCATTTCCCAATCTCTTCCCATGAACAAGAGAACTTCAGGTGTTTACAATGTTTCCCAGCCCATAATCTCATCCAAAGACACTCAAATCTTAGCCTCTAAGTTTCCTAAAGTTTCCCCCTTTGGTTTCATAAGATCTTCCAAAAATGAGTGAAAAATGTTGTTTGTAACAGAACCTGTCTTGTAGAATGCCAAGGCGCCCCTGCCTGTCTGCCTTGCATGTGTATTGTGTGCTGTAGCATGCCTTGCGTGTGCGGGAATGCGCAAGTTGTATGATGCAGTACTGGAATCAACGAAAATGCTTCAAAAAAAAATGCCAATTTGATCCATCTTCAACAAGCTTCTTGCCAACACAAATCGCACGAAAATCAAAACATATTTTCAGAAAATTTGTAACTCCTTTTCTGTATCTGCAATAAACAAGAAGGTACACCAGCGTAAATAACAGTAACATATAAACTAAAGCAGAGACAATTCATGAAAAAGCTTGCAACTAAGATAACCAAACTATCTCATAAACTATCCACAATAGCAATTGAAATTCAACGCATAACACTATCTCATAAACTTTAAAGTTACATCAATGAAAAAGTTGCTTAATGGATTTAATGCAGCATAAATAGTAACTTCCAGAAAATAAATGATATTGAAATGGAAAAAACAGGAATGTCGAGAATTAATATAAAATCACCTATAACATATTTCTAATTAATCATTTTAAGAAAAAATCATTGGACTTCTAGAGCTCAAAAGGTACAAGTGTCAAACTACTATTTATGTTTCCTTGCCAGCCACATAAACTGAAAAGCAAACAATACAGCAACAATACTATAATACTATTTTTCATGCAAGACCTAGAAACCATGATATTTACATTGGTTGGTGGAAGAACCATGCACAGTAGGGGAGAGTGATCTGGTCTGGTTTCCAATTCTGATGGATTGATTTCCATGTTTATATCCCTTCCCGAGTCTCAACCAGAGGAAATGAAAAAGTAATTCACCAAAAACAGAATCATGCAATGAAACACTTAAACGCAGACAGAGATGCAAAACTTATAGTATTGGTTCCATATGAGTTCAGGATAGTAGACCAAACATAAAAAATTAGCTAACTAGATTTGGTTCATTTATTTAGTTCTCTCTTCGTGATTCTATTAACAAAGAAGAGATATCTTCTTTTTTTACGCATGCCTCACTGTATATATTAACACAGGGAAACAAAAGTTAAAAACCAGCATCACATTGGCAAAGGGTGTGCCATAAAAACTCACATGCAAGTGCAACCGAATAAGAATAGGATGATAGAAACACCAGCATCACAGAGAAAGTAATGATCATTAGACTTGTTGAGCAACCCACTTCTGATCCCTTTGAGAATGTGACATGTCTGCTAGTTGAATTTTCAATCCTTTTCAGTGACCATGGTCAGCAGCAAGAAGAAGAATGAAGAAAAAAAGGGGAAGCATTTTATTTCAGTTTCAACACCAGATGGGCCATAATCTGGAAATGGAAGCAAATGTTATCCATCAAGGTAAGAAATTAAAAATATTTATTGATGGCATATTTATAACAAGAAACATGAAAGTACTATTTGGTGACTCACCAGGATGTGATACTCATGTTATGATTTTGAAGCCGACAAATATGAAGGGAATGTGAGAAATCTTACGCCACTCTTTCCCACGCTTCCTTCGGCAAATTTCTTCCAACAATGGGCAGTTATTGATACGCAGTACTTTAAGAGAGGAAGGCAACTTCCCCTGTTCGGGCAATGACTTGAGCTTGGGAGAATCAGCAATCTCAAGTTTTTGGAGAGAGGTGAGATGTTGAAGCCACTTCCCATCCAAGCATTCTATATCTTCAAGAGAGATCATTAAGGAAACGAGAGAAGTGGGTAGCAATGGAACTTCCATTTTCATCATCGCCTTCACAAGATCATCACCCGTAATACTCAACACTGAAAGAGAAGTGAGACGTTCCCAAGTTGCATTCCACAAAATCCCTCCAACTTTGTATACACTGAGTTCTCGTAAACTGATAGGCAAATCATCTATGGGAAAGTATTGCAGATTTGGAAGGTCATGAATTTCCACATTTTGAAGGATGCCTAGAGTGTTTGTTGGTTCTGGCAGCGAACAAAGCTTCTTACACTCAGACACAGTTAAATGAATGAGGCTAGGAATGGGAAATCCACCCAGGGAAACTGACTCCAGTTCATCACATTTCCTTACTTTTACAGTTCTAAGAAACAAGAGATTATGTTGCGATGTGTCCTCTGCAATTAATATCGATTTTAGGCTTTTACAGTTACAAATATGTAGAGTTTGGAGGAAAGGGAGAAAGCCCAAGGTAAATGATGTCATTGAATTACAACTATAGGATATTTCCAAATTCTCAAGTGATTTGTAACTGTGAGAGAATTCATAAGGAATGAACTCCAAATTACCACAATTCCATATTATGAGAGATTGCAAGGTTTTTGGCAGACTGTCTCTTGGGAAGGATGTTAGAGATGGAATGTCTTTTAAGGTAATCTTTCGAAGAGAATTGAGACCAAGCATCAATTCGCTGAATACATCTGATGATGGGATTGTAATTGTAATGTTGCTTTTATCATCTGAATGCATTGACTCCATTAATAGAGGACACTCTCTTAACTCAAGTTCTCTTAGGGAAGGCAGGTTCTTGGGTGTCATCCCTTTGAGTTTGAGACAATGTTGAAGTGATAGACTTGTAAGACTAGGATGGTTGCCCGGTATGTTTCCTTTGAGTTTCGGACAATTATATAGTGACAAACGTGCAAGGCTAGGAAACTTTGTAGATGTACCTCCAATTAGCTTCCATTCCTCCCACCCTTGCATATCCCGACACTGTAAAGTCTCCAAGGAGAGAAATGGTTGAAACAAAGGAGAATTACTACTTCCATAGAACTCTCTACCAAGTGTCTTTACTGAGTGCATGCCTTCAATATGGAGTTCTTTTAGATTACTTAATTGTCCAAGGGGTACGTTTCCTTTGAGTTTCGGACACTTTCGAAGTGACAGACGTGTTAGACGAGGAAACTCTGTAGATGTACCTCCTGTCAACTTCCATTCTTTCCACTCCAGCATTGTATGAAATTCAAGAGTCTCCAATAAAGGAAATGGTTGAAACAAAGGAGAACCACTTCCATA
Source organism: Medicago sativa (assembly GCF_051527215.1). Lineage (NCBI taxonomy): Eukaryota > Viridiplantae > Streptophyta > Magnoliopsida > Fabales > Fabaceae > Medicago > Medicago sativa. Next base: position 10,416,002 of record NC_140751.1, read on the forward strand.
GAACTCAATACCAATACTCTTGACTGATTTCATCTCGACAATAAAGAGCTTCTTAAGATTACCTAATTGCCCCAAGGGTGGCAACCTTGGACAATTATCACAGTGTGAAATCTTCAAACACACCATGTTGCCAAATAATGGACCACCCAACCAACTCGGAAAGTTGTTTCCACCATAGCCATAGATGGTGAGATTCTTCAAATTTGTCGATGGACATAACTGTTCAAATACAACACACTGTATTTGTGAATTTAAAGGAGTAGTGTTATTCCAATTTAGTTCCAACTTTTCAATTTCATTTTTCGACATCAATTTTGCTTGAAAAGCATGGGATGGGTTAGTTACATTTTGAAGTTCTGAGATGAAAAGGCTTCCCCGTAGATGGGAATATTTTCCTATATCTGCAATCTTCAACCCAACATCCTCAGAGCTGACAACAAAGTCCGACAAGGTTTGTAGATTTTCTAGTTTGGATATTTGTTCAGGAATTTCCTTCAATCGAGTGCCTCTGATGTCAAGATGGCGTAGATTCACTAATTTCCCCATGTCTTTCGGTAATTCAGTGAGCCTATAACAATATGACAACAATAAGGTTTGTAGATTGTAAAGCTTGCATGTTTCAGAGGGCAACCTTTGGATCTTGGTGCAAGAGAGATTTAAGTATCGCAGGTATATCAAATTTCCAATAGAGTTGGGCAACTCAGTGATATTCTGGTAGTTTGACAGAGACAACACATGTAACTGTTTCATTTGTGGCAGCAACTCATAAACTAACTTCCTCGACACAAAATTGTTAGACAAGGACCTTACTAGTGGCAATGGCAATGGTAGGATTGTTCGTAGACTTTTTAACCCTTGCAAATGGTCAAATTTATCGTATGAGTCATATTCTCCTATATTGTATGACAAATGGCGTACTCTTTCATGTGGCTTCTGTTCGTCCAACCTAATACAATACGAAGATGAAACTATCATAGCCAAATCATTGACGAGATCATGCATTTCAAAGCTTACTTCCAGATCATCAACGGACCTTTGATGTATCAGACACCTTGACACTAGTTCATCAAAGTATTCTTCGGCTACCTTTTCCCAACTTTTCTCATTTTTGGGCTGAGGTACTAAACCTTCTGCAATCCACAACTGAACTACCATATTTTTCTCTAAGATTGAGTTCTTCGGAAAAATTGAACAGTAAGCAAAGCATCCTTTTAAAGGAGCAGGAAGATAACGATAGCTCAATAGCAGAGATGGTTGCACCTCATCATTTGTCAATTCCCAAATATTACTTTTTAATACATCGTTCCAGTAATCTTGTGATAATTTGGTGCGAAGAAGACCCCCTATTGCTATTGCAGCTAATGGCAAGCCATCGCATTTTTTGGCAATTTCTCTGCCAATATTTTTTAGATCGGATCGTTGTTGGTAGTTACTTGTTGGAAATGCATATTTGGCAAGCAAAGACCAGCAATCATCTCTTTGCAGAGGTTCCAGTTTGTAGATCGGAAGAAAGGTTTGCATGGTTGCTGCAACTCTTTCATTTCTTGTTGTGACGATGACCTTACTCCCTCTTAACCCAACATTAAATATGTCAATCAAACTATTCCAGCAGTCAACATATTTTCCATACCATATGTCATCGAGTACAAGCAAAAACTTTTTACTGCTTAAACTTTCTTGCAATTGCACTTGTAGAATATTCAAGTCATCAGTGTCATTTCTTTTTGAAGTGACGGATTCAAGAATGGTTTTAGTGACAGTGACAACATCAAAATCCTTTGAGATATGTGCCCACCCTCTTACCTCAAATTTCTGCTTCACATCATGGTCATTGTAAAGGAGTTTAGCTAGTGTTGTTTTTCCTAGCCCTCCCATCCCCACAATGGAAATCACTCCTATTTTACTTCGACCATCACTGTCATCATGTGTTAGCAGAAACTCTTTCAGTTTCTTTTTGTCATCCTCTCTACCATAAATAGCAGATTCATCCCCCACAACAGAACTTGTAGGAGTTCCATGCCAGACACTGCTAGAAACACCTTTTAAACCAAGATTCTGGTTGCTCAAATGTTCTAATCTATCAACTAGCTTTTGCAGTTTAGAGTTGATCTTTCTATTAAACATTTTGAAACGATAAGAGAGTTTTTTGAGCACCTTAGTAGAAGCAGTTTGGGTTTCATCCTCACCTTCCACTTTGCGCCGCAAAGCCTCAGTGTTGATTTCGTCAAACAAATCATCAGCTTCAAAGACAGCATCTCGCAGCATATCCAGCCATTGCTTGACAGCAGGGTTGGTGATCTGCTTCTCCTCAGCATCATGAAGTACAGCTTGCAGGCTCAGCAGTGTTACGTTCAGCTTTTCCAACAGTGCAACATCAAGTTTGGTACTCCGAATGAAATCCACGAACTCTTCAGCAACAATTTTTTTCAACAACAGCTCCAAAGAAGCTGCAAGTAGTGCTTCTACCACAATAGTCGCCATAACTTAGTCCACCAAAGCAAGAATAGCTACAGAAATCAGTTTGAAAATAAATGCAGCGTAGAAGAAAATGCAACACGAATAGACTATCTAGATGTACTAAATTCTATAATTGCCACAAAAGTAGATTGAGTGGTGGATTGTTTGTGTCCACTAATTTCCATTTCCTAGTATCTGTCAATAATAATCAGCAAACAAATATCAACCTATCTTTAAGGTGTCAATTGGCAAAGTCGTCACTATCTTGCTTGTCTCTACTTTCTATCCAAAACAAATTTTTTAAGGAATCCAACAGAAAAATTATACTGTCCACATTTTGAAAGGATATAAATTGAAAAATAACTTTCGTTAAATGATTAAACTGACTTAAATATTTGAGTCATTTTAGTTTTAATTCTTATTTTTTTTTTCATTTATTTCTTGTAATTTGAAAATAAAAAAAAAATAAAAACAATATAAAAATGCTATATTGTTTTTTTTTACGCTAAATGCTATATTGTTGGTGTTGTTGAAAAATATAATTTTTATTTTATTTTATTATTGTTTAGGACTGACATGAGGTCCAACAGGAATGGTCCAACACAGTAAATCACACGTCACTCAAATCTGAATCCAGGGAAGGTGCACCAGAAGCTCTGTGCAACTTACCGCGCAGAAGCATGCCCTGGATCAATCTTCACGGTTGTTGCAGCCATAACTAACAGTTTCCGAAGATGACGCCACATATCACGGAGGCATTTATCAAAATCTTCGCCTAAATAAGCGTGACCTTGCATCAAAACCAAGGTACTGTTCATTCATCCATTTTTCGCACACAATCCACCTCTTTCACATATTGAGCACGGGACGGGAGTGCTAATGTGATTCTCCTCCACCGTAGAAGCTTGCATTCCTCCACGCCGGAAAATCCATTTCCACCGCATCGGTAGCCCTTTCTATCGGAGCACCACCACTACATTTCTCTGTTCTACATTGGACATGACATTTGGCACTAGAAGGAGGGGAACACTCACTGATTCCCATCGATTCAAAGGATTACTCCGCCATAACTATTTTTCAGATACGCATTCCTCCGCCCTAACTGTTTTGGTTAAGTGTTCCTCCACCATAACTGTTTCACAGCTACAACTCCAGATACGAAATCATGACCAGAACTCGAGCAAGCGACAACAGCAAATCATCCGCCGCTGTAGAAGTTCAATCCGCGATTCCGACTTTTCAGAATTGTTCGCAATCGATTCTTGCACAGGTGGTTCAAGATGCGAACAATGCCGTAACTTTGCAAAGCACAATACTTTCTTGGTAAATCAAAATCAACTACCAAAACAAAACATAGCATAATCCAAAAGGGATATAAAGAACTGAATACGATCATGAGCTAAACTTGAGAGATTAACATCAAGGTTCTAAAAAACGGTCGCGATCGCGGTCGCGTTAAGGTTGTCGCGATTTCAGACGCTGCGATACAAATAACGGTCTTCGCGGTGTGAATTAATCAAAACGTTTCACAAAACGTATTAAAACTATTTATATTATCATATAATGTATAATAACTTAGATTAATACATTTTTCCATAATTATAACATGTTTAAAGTAAATATAATAATAAAAATAGACTACATTTAGTAAAGATAGAATGTTTGACAGATTGAAAAGAAATTAACTAATAAATAACTACTCAGAGCATATCTTTAAACAAAGTTCATGATCAATTAACTACATTTAGTTCACATCATAAATTTTTATGAATAAAAAAGAGGCATTAAAGTGCCAAAAATGGTGTAAAAAATAATAAAAATGGTGAAGAAATAAATAAAAACAAAATCGGCTCAGCTGGATTAAATCTGGACCACTTGATGCATCAAGGGGTCCAAACTTAATCACTAAAGGGCTCATCACAGCCACAAGATCTAAATCAAAGAGTTAAAAAAACAAGGGTGCAGAATTAAAACAAAGGGGGTGTAATAACAAGCTGCATATGGAACAAAAGAAGGTGAGGGGCCCGCAGTCAACAAGGAAGGAAGGAGGTCAACTCCTTCTTCTTCCTCTAGTTCACGTAAAACACCAACAACAACATCATTATCACTTCAAAAATTAAAATCTCAATTCTTCACCAAATCTCACAAACTAAAATACCATTTTGCTTGGATTTTCACGCTGATCATGAATCTAAGCTTATATTTCACAGTGAATGTTTGTATAGAGAGAAAAGTGAGAAAAAAGTTTTGACTGAATTTTCAAGTCTGAACGGAGTCCATAACGGCGTTTCGCGGCCGTAACGGCGTTCGGTAACGCCGTAACGGCGATTTTGCTGTGATTTTTGTTCTCAACGTGAAAAGGTCCAAAAACGGTCACGGTGGCTGCCGATACCGATTTGTAACGGCCGCAATCCAGGTACAGGTCCGTTTTTTGAAACCTTGATTAACATTTCTCTACAGCTTAAGATTATGGCTGCATAAACTGAAAATTTAATTATTAATATCATGCATATAACTTTATGAATGATCCATAAAACTGCAAAAGTCACACAACTATACAATGAAAGATTGACATAAATGAAAGATTACAAGAAATATTTTGCAGTTAAAGTCTTCAATTAAGAAAAAAAAAACAGCAAAGCACTACAATAAAAAGTGTAGTGAACTCCTAAAACAATCATACCAATAAACTTAAATGCGTGGAGCAAGTATCGGTGACAGCCAACAACCAAACAATCCAAGCAACAAAATGTAAAGCAAAACCACAATTAAAGCAAGAATAAAGATAAAGAGAGTAGAGAAACAAACACACCAAGATTTGATTATCCAGTTCGGCCCAACAATGACCTACGTCTGGGGGAGAGAGATCTCCAATAGACTATCAATGAGTTTCTTATGAAAAGATACAAAAGAGCTTGCAATAAATTAGCCTTAACAAGATCTCCGAGAACAACCTAATTTCTACCTATATTTCAATCTCTTCCATAAACAAAAGACTAAAAGATTTTTCCTCTCCCAAGGTGATTACAATGTTTCCTAACCCATAAATCTCACCCAAAGACATTCAACTCTTAACCTGTAGTTTCCTAAAAGTTTTCTCCTTTGGTTCCACAAGATTTTCCAAAAAAACAGTGAAAAAAGCTGTTTTTATAGATCCTGTCTTGTAGCATGTGCATGGCGCTCCTGTCCATGGGCGTTTTTACCACCCGGCTAGCCCGGGCACACGCCCGGGCTCAACCCATACCTTCTTTGTATCGCTAAAAGAAATTTACAAGAAATTTGACTTATAGTGACAGCCAAAATCCGTCACTATAGGGAAAATTTCCGTAGCTAGATTTATCTGTCAGTGCCAAATGGTTGTCATTGCATGTTTTCCACTTTTACCTACGGACAAAACGTAGTTAATTCTAAGGAGACCATTTTAAAAACATTTTGGACTTCTACCTATGGTTTCGGCTGTCACTAAAATTTATCATTGTTTTGTTTATTTTTATTATATTTTCTATTCTACTATAAATTCTAAAAATGAATAATTCATAAAATTACCACCAAAATTAGTTTAATCAATATAATAAAATATTATAATCAATATCATTGGAATTTGAAATTGATTACTATAATCAATTTTTAGTATAAATTATTGAAGTGACTTAACTAAAATAATTCTCATTAACTATGAACTATTATACCATTCACCCAAGCCAATACTCGATACTCACAAAAATTCTTAATACTCACATAAATTAAAATCTATATATAGTCCATTTGTAACACCCCATTTTTATTTAATTATTTTTAGTAGATGTGTGAGTATTTTTATATGAATTTATTTGTTAACTAGATGATTTTATGTGATATATGGTGTGATGCTATTTTATTATATGATTTATAGAGTTGTGTTTTATTTGAATGAATATTGTCTTATTATTTGTGGAAATAATAGGAGAAATAGAAATAGGTAGAAATAGTATTTATTTTAGTTAATGAGAATTAAGTAAATAATTATGAGAGTTTAGTGGGAGTTAAGTGAGAAAAGGAAAGAGTTATATTTTTGAGAGTAAAAGAAAGAAAAGTGAGAACAGAAACATTTTCACGTACAATTGAGAAACAACTGGTTTTGGAGAGGAAGAGGAGAAGAACCAAGAGAGAGCTAGGAAGGAATCGATTGTTGTAGCTATTCGTTCATTTTTGCTGAATTAAGGTAAGGGTGGGATTCCTTTCAATAATCGTGATATATAATTTGAAAATTGATGAATTTGTTGTTCTTGGTTTCTAGGGTTTGAGAAGTTATGATAGATGATGAATTATGATGAAACTTGTTGTTGAATTGCATAATTATATGTTGTTTTGTTCCCTATGTTGTATACTAAACCTGTAAACATGTTTCTAAGACAATTTGGGTGATTAAGGGATCAAAGATGGGATTTTTGGGTGAAACTATGTTGAAATCGCACTTTTGAAAAGCTGTTTTTTTTGACCTGGTACTGTCAAAAACGTGGCACGTTTTGGGCATCGTGGCACGATTTTAAAATGTCGAAATTTGGGTTTTTCTGGTCGTAAAAACGTGGCACGTTTTCCAAAATCGTGACACGTTTTCTGCAAACTTTTTCCTCGATTGTTCACTGATTTTCACCCGTTTCTGTGTTGAATTAGCTTTCGGTGTAAACATGAAAGTTGTAGATAATTAAGTTAGCTTTATAATGGCCTTGGTTTGGAGTGGAAAAGATTTGTAGATTTTGAGTTATGATAAAAATAGTTCAGGTGGGTCTTCAGAAAATTTTAAGAAAACTTAGCATAACTAATCTCTAGTTAGTCCAAAAACTTATGGTTGGTTTTCCAACTTCAAACTTAAGTGTTAGGGATTTAGTTGAGGTGTTTTATGGATATTTGACTTATGTTCTATTGATCAAAACTTAATTGCTTTTGGGGGATGTTTTAGACTTTGAGATGAATGTAATTGATTTATATATATGCTATGTTGTTGATTTCCGTTGTTGACGTTGTTGTATCATCTAATGTCAAAGTTGGGGAGTGTGTCATAATTGTTTTAGGCACATATGTTGTTGTTGTAGTCACTGTTGAAGTTGTATGTTGATATACACAAGTTGAGTCCATTTGCATACTCACATCTGTTGGGGGTTTATGCCCTGGAATGTTCATCATTCAACCCGTTGGGGGCTTATGCCCTGGAATGTTTATCATTCACCTGTTGGGGGCTTATGCCCTGGGATGCTTTAACCATCCAAATCGTTGGGGGCTTATGCCCTGGAATGCTTAGCATTCAACGCGCGTAGATTGGTACCACCTGCATGATGCATTAGTTGTTGTTGTCGTAGCATTGTTGGGTTGTTGTTGTCGTTGTAGCATTGTCGAGTTGTTGTCGTTGTCGCATTGTCGAGTTGTCGGTGTCATTGTGGATAATGTTGTTGTTGTCGTTGTTGCTGTACCTTGTTGCTGAAAATAATTATGTCGTTGTTTATGTGTTTATTTAAATACATTATTAATGATGCCTGTTGTGATATGCTTTGTTGTTTTCATTAATTTGATGAATTATATATTATTATTGGATAAGTTTCTCACCCCTTCTGCGTATATGTTGCCTCAACCGTGGCTAATGTGCAGGTACTGATGACTTGTAGGTTTGGTCGGCTCAAGTGTCTAGGGCTCTGATACATACTAGGATGGGGAAATCGTTGCGAATGTCTTCTCATTCTTTTATGTATCACATATTTTGGAAAAGACTTGCTATTAGAGTTTATCGTTGTTGAAAATAAAGTTGAATTATGTTGGGGCCTTTGTGCCAAGATTTTCATTAATGTTGAATTTTGGTTGAAATTATATTTTAAAGAATTATTCCGCTGCAGTTTATTAAGATTCTTTATGTTGGCCTTAAATAAATAGATATTTTCTATTTATGAATTTTTGAAAAGTAGTGTGACACTCCGTTGTGTGATTACTCTGATTATAATAATTAATATTACGTTGTTGGGAGAACGGGGTGTTACAATTGGTATCAGAGCAGGTCGGTCCGTCCGGCCAATTAGTAGAGTCGTGTCGAGCCTAGTAGTGTTGTGTGACAATTTCGTATTGTCCTTGTTGTCTTGATTGTTGTTGTTGTGCAATCCCTAGTATGAACTGCTTGGAGTACAACCATGTTCATATTAATTGTTTTAGTAAGTCGGTGTGTTTTTCTTCTGCCGAAGAAGAGAGTGGAGTTGAATTGTTATCTACCAAGCAGCTGAAGCAGTTAGAACATGATGGAGACTTGATGTTTTCTTTGATGGCGTATTTGTCTGTAGAGAATCAGTCGATAATTGATAGATTGCCCGTGGTGAATGAATTTCCTGAAGTTTTTCCTGATGAGATTCCAGATGTGCCACCAGAGAGGGAGGTTGAATTTTCGATTGATCTTGTACCGGGTACGAAGCCTGTGTCGATGGCTCCTTACCGTATGTCAGCCTCCGAGTTGGCAGAATTGAAGAAGCAGTTGGAAGAATTGTTTGATAAGAAGTTTATAAGACCGAGTGTCTCACCTTGCGGAGCGCCGGTATTGTTGGTGAAGAAGAAGGATGGTAGCATGAGATTGTGCATAGATTACCGTCAGCTTAATAAAGTGACGATAAAGAATAGGTATCCACTTCCGAGAATTGACGACTTGATGGATCAATTAGTGGGTGCTCGCGTGTTTAGCAAGATGGACTTAAGGTCAGGTTACCATCAGATTAAGGTGAAGGATGAAGATATGCAGAAGACGGCCTTTAGGACACGGTATGGCCATTATGAGTATAAAGTGATGCCCTTCGGTGTCACTACTGCGCCAGGTGTGTTCATGGAGTATATGAACAGAATATTTCATGCTTTTCTGGATAAGTTTGTTGTTGTATTTATTGATGATATCTTGATTTATTCTAAGACTGAAGAAGAGCATGCAGAACATCTGAAGATTGTGTTGTAGGTGCTGAAAGAAAAGAAGTTGTATGCAAAATTGTCAAAGTGCGAGTTCTGGTTAAGTGAAGTAAGTTTCCTTGGCCATATTATTTCTGGTAGTGGTATTGCAGTGGACCCATCGAAGGTTGAAGCGGTATCACAGTGGGAGACTTGTAACACCCCGTTTTCCCAACATAAAAATTTCATTTAAAATCAGAGTATTTTGATCACAACGGAATGTCACATACTTCATTTAAATCATAAAATGGATAATAATAATAATTATCCTTCAAATTCAACATCATAAAAAAAATCTTAAACTATTGCAGCGGAAAATAGTTCAACATTTTAAAGTCTTGGCACGCAGGCCTTATTGGAAAATCTCATAAATTAGTTCATAAAAGAGACACGTAAGGAATAGAAGTAAAAGCAAGCCCCCATCCCGTTACGTATCAGAGCACCTAGACACCAACTGAGGAGTCCACTCACGAACGCCTCTAATCTTTATTACCTGCACATTACCCACGGTCGAGGCAACATATACGCAGAAGGGGTGAGATTTCATAATCAATACATTAAGCATATAATCCAATAAAATGCATTTAACAACTTAAACATTAATAACATATCAACAATTAACAATTGGCATATTTTTCATTACATAACAAATACGATCATCAAATACCATTACTAATTTTCATCACAAATCATAATCAACTTAACACTCAACTTGACGACACAACTCATCCTTGACCATGCAACTCTATCAACTCAACAACAACCTAACAACACGACTCATCCTTGACCATGCAACTCTATCAACTCGACAACAACTCGACAACTTAGACATCATGAACTTCTTGATATGCAAATGCATGTGGTACCAATCAGCAACAAAATGAGCATAATAGGCTCTTCAACGTGTGAGCACAAAGGCTGCCGGGCCTAAAGCCCCCAACTTTAATGAGCACAAAGGCTGCCGGGCCTAAAGCCCCCAACTTTAATGAGCACAAAGGCTGCCGGGCCTAAAGCCCCCAACTTTAATGAGTATGCAATGAACTCAACTTCCAACAACTTAGACAACGACATGTACAACTCATACGACTCATAATCATGGACGACTTCTTAAATTCCAACAACATAGACCGACTCATGCAACCTCAAGACACTAACAGTCGACAACAGAAAACAGCAGCAACATGCAACAATTAACAACGCTTGGATGTGTTAACATTCACACAAAGAATTAATTACATCAATATAAATATCATAAAACATCATTATAGCATTCATGCAGCAACACTTCTAGTTTCAGTCACCATAACAGACTTCTGGAGCTTATGAAAGCATCCTAAACAGCTCTCTAACTTACTTCTAAGGTCATCTCAAGACTACACGTGCGAAAGGATCGCATCGGGACAATTTTGGGCAACTAACAGCCTAACTCGCAGTGGCGAGTAACTTCACTCGCAATGGCGAGCAAAGTGTGCATTCTGGGTTCCTACGTATTTACTCGCAGTGGCGAGTTATTCTGCTCGCAGTTGCGAGCTCACAGGTCACTCGCAGTTGCGAGTTGTGTTGCTCGCAGTTGCGAGTTCTGGGTTCTAGCTCGCAGATGCGAGTGTTCTTGCTCGCAGGTGCGAGCGATGAATGTCAGTACGGCCAGAAACCTAAAAATCACAACTTTTCACCTATATTCACGATTCCTTCATCCAAATAGCATCTAATTATCATCTTAAGTCATATCTAAGGTCTGTACACTAATTTTGCATCAATCTAACATCTGTTCTTGATTCATTCATCAAAATTGATCCTAAACCTAATTCCCAATTCTCACCAAAACTTAACCTAATCATGCTAAATTCATCCTATAGAATTATACCCTTAATAATATTGAAAATTAGTCTCACCCTTACCTGGTTATGATGAAATCGCAGCTCTCCCTCTAGTTCTCCTCTTTTCTGACTTTTCTCCCTTTTCTCCAAAAGTGTTTCACGTAAAAACGTTTCTAACTTCTGTTTGCCCTATTTATCTTTTCGTATTACTCTTCTCACCTCTAAACTTACTCTTTACACATCACAGCCCAACTTCTAATATTTTTATTTTATTTCTCATATCTTATTTTATTTAATAATAAAATAAGTCACACCAACATAACAACTTCACAACATCAATATACTTCACGTCATTCTAGAAAATCACATAATTTATCTATAAATCATGCAAACTATTTAAATTCTTAAATCATATAAATATATATATATAAATAAATATATAAATCCTCATTAAATTAAGTAAATAATTAAGACGGGCGTTACAACTCTCCCCAACTTATAGAATTTTCGTCCTCGAAAATTTACCTCAAGCAAACAACTCTGGGTAAGACTCCATCATCTTACTCTCCAGCTCCCACGTCAAGCTTTCACCAGTCGTTCCACTCCAAACAACTCTCACTAGAGGAATCGCCTTGCCTCTCAACGTCTTCATCTTGCGATCATCAATCCTCAAGGGTAAGGTCTCTACCGTAAGGTTGTCTCTAACTTGCACATCATCACTCTGAATCACATGGGACGGGTCTGGAACATACTTCCTCAATTGCGACACATGGAATACATCATGCAAATTTGATAAATGCGGTGGTAAGCCAACTCTGTAAGCCACCGTGCCAATTCTCTCTGATATCTGATAAGGACCAATAAACTTTGGAGTCAACTTCTTTGACTTCAATGCACGGCCAACCCCGGTCGTTGGAGTAACCCTCAAGAACACATGGTCTCCCTCTTGAAACTCAAGGTCTTTCTTACGCTTATCATGGTAGCTCTTCTGTCGACTCTGCGACGCTTTCATCTTCTCTTGAATCATTTTCACCTTCTCGGTAGTCTATTGAGCAATTTCTGGTCCTAGAACCACACTTTCACCTGTCTCAAACCAACACAACGGAGTCCTACACCTCCGACCATACAAAGCCTCGAAAGGTGCCATCCCAATACTTGAATGATAGCTGTTATTATAAGTGAACTCTATCAACGGAAGATGACTATCCCAAGTTCCACCTTGCTCAAGCACACATACTCTCAACAAATCCTCAAGTGACCGAATCGTTCTTTTCGACTGACCATCTGTCTGAGGATGATAAGCCGAACTCAATCTCAACTTAGAACCTAAAGCCTCTTGCAAACTCTTCCAAAATCTAGAAGTAAATCGTGGATCTCTATCTGACACGATGCTTGAAGGAACACCATGCAATTTCACTATGTCTCGAATATAAATCTCTGCCAACTGAGCCACAGGAAAACTAATATTAATCGGAAGGAAATGTGCCGACTTCGTCAATCTGTCAACAATCACCCAAATAGCGTCATTTCCCTTAGGAGTATTCGGCAAACTTGTCACAAAATCCATGGATATACTATCCCATTTCCATTCTGGTACATCTAACGGTGTCATCAACCCAGCAGGTTTCTGATGCTCTACCTTCGACTTCTGACAAATCAAACAAGAGTACACAAATTGTGCCACATCACGTTTCAATCCTGACCACCAAAACAGCTTCTTTAAATCATGATACATCTTTGTAGCTCCCGGATGAATGCTCAAGCTACTCCTATGACTCTCTTCCAGAATCATCCTTTTTATCTCATCATTGTCTGGAATACAAATCCTACCTCGGAACCTCAACACACCTTGATCATCAACTTTAAAGTCACCATCTTCAGTTTGATTACTAGCAACCAACAAGTCCACAAACTTAACATCAACCTTCTGTGCATCTCTAATACTTTTCAAGAAATCGTTATCAATTTTCAGCATTCCTAACTTAACGCTCCGAGACGACATTTCACAAACTAAGCTCATATCTCTAAACTGTTCAAGTAATTCAAATTCCTTCACCATCATAGCAGACATATGTAAACTCTTCCTACTTAAGGCATCCGCAACAACATTAGCTTTACCCGGATGGTAATTCAAACTAAAGTCATAATCCTTCAACAGTTCGAGCCACCGTCGCTGTCGCATATTCAATTCTTTCTGATCAAACAAATACTTCAAGCTCTTGTGATCACTAAACACCTCAAATCTCGAACCATACAAGTAATGTCTCCAAATCTTAAGGACAAATACGACTGCAGCTAACTCAAGGTCATGAGTAGGATAGTTTCGTTCATGAGTTCTCAACTGTCTTGATGCATAAGCAACAACTTTACCATCTTGCATAAGCACACCGCCTAAGCCCAATTTGGACGCATCACAATACACCGCAAAAGGTTCATCAGGTTTTGGCAAAATCAAAACTGGAGCCGTCGTCAAACGCTTCTTCAATTCATTAAAACTGTTCTCACAATGAACATCCCACACAAAGGTTTTACCTTTACACGTCAACTGAGTTAACGGAAGTGCCAACTTAGAAAATCCTTCTATAAATCTTCGATAGTATCCTGCCAAACCCAAAAAGCTTCTAATCTCTGTAACTGACTTAGGAGTCTCCCATTGTGATACTGCTTCAACTTTAAATGGATCGACTGCAATACCACTACCGGAAATAACATGGCCCAGAAAACTTACCTCGTTCAACCAGAATTCACACTTAGACAATTTAGCATACAACTTCTTCTCTTTCCGGTGGTAGACACTTCCTGATGTGCTGGTAAGATCACACCACAATCTCTTCAGGAAAACTTCAGGAAATCTTCACACAATTTGCAACTTATCCCTCACTGCTTGATTCTCATTAGACAGTGACGCCATCAACGAAAACATCAAAATTCCATCACGTGCTAACTGCTTCAGCTGCTTAGTAGACAAAACTCTGCTCCACTTTCTTCTTCGGTGGAGGAAAAGTACACCGACTTACTAAACAATTAATACGAACATGGTTGTACTCTAACCAGTTCATACCAGGTATTGGTTCTCTACATAACAATCAACAATAAGTACAACTTAAATACAGTACAAAACTGTAAAACGACACAACGCGACTCAACTACTTGGCCGGACGGACCGACCTGCGCTGATACCAATTGTAACACCCCGTTTTCCCAACATAAAAATTTCATTTAAAATCAGAGTATTTTGATCACAACGGAATGTCACATACTTCATTTAAATCATAAAATGGATAATAATAATAATTATCCTTCAAATTCAACATCATAAAAAAAATCTTAAACTATTGCAGCGGAAAATAGTTCAACATTTTAAAGTCTTGGCACGCAGGCCTTATTGGAAAATCTCATAAATTAGTTCATAAAAGAGACACGTAAGGAATAGAAGTAAAAGCAAGCCCCCATCCCGTTACGTATCAGAGCACCTAGACACCAACTGAGGAGTCCACTCACGAACGCCTCTAATCTTTATTACCTGCACATTACCCACGGTCGAGGCAACATATACGCAGAAGGGGTGAGATTTCATAATCAATACATTAAGCATATAATCCAATAAAATGCATTTAACAACTTAAACATTAATAACATATCAACAATTAACAATTGACATATTTTTCATTACATAACAAATACGATCATCAAATACCATTACTAATTTTCATCACAAATCATAATCAACTTAACACTCAACTTGACGACACAACTCATCCTTGACCATGCAACTCTATCAACTCAACAACAACCTAACAACACGACTCATCCTTGACCATGCAACTCTATCAACTCGACAACAACTCGACAACTTAGACATCATGAACTTCTTGATATGCAAATGCATGTGGTACCAATCAGCAACAAAATGAGCATAATAGGCTCTTCAACGTGTGAGCACAAAGGCTGCCGGGCCTAAAGCCCCCAACTTTAATGAGCACAAAGGCTGCCGGGCCTAAAGCCCCCAACTTTAATGAGCACAAAGGCTGCCGGGCCTAAAGCCCCCAACTTTAATGAGCACAAAGGCTGCCGGGCCTAAAGCCCCCAACTTTAATGAGTATGCAATGAACTCAACTTCCAACAACTTAGACAACGACATGTACAACTCATACGACTCATAATCATGGACGACTTCTTAAATTCCAACAACATAGACCGACTCATGCAACCTCAAGACACTAACAGTCGACAACAGAAAACAGCAGCAACATGCAACAATTAACAACGCTTGGATGTGTTAACATTCACACAAAGAATTAATTACATCAATATAAATATCATAAAACATCATTATAGCATTCATGCAGCAACACTTCTAGTTTCAGTCACCATAACAGACTTCTGGAGCTTATGAAAGCATCCTAAACAGCTCTCTAACTTACTTCTAAGGTCATCTCAAGACTACACGTGCGAAAGGATCGCATCGGGACAATTTTGGGCAACTAACAGCCTAACTCGCAGTGGCGAGTAACTTCACTCGCAATGGCGAGCAAAGTGTGCATTCTGGGTTCCTACGTATTTACTCGCAGTGGCGAGTTATTCTGCTCGCAGTTGCGAGCTCACAGGTCACTCGCAGTTGCGAGTTGTGTTGCTCGCAGTTGCGAGTTCTGGGTTCTAGCTCGCAGATGCGAGTGTTCTTGCTCGCAGGTGCGAGCGATGAATGTCAGTACGGCCAGAAACCTAAAAATCACAACTTTTCACCTATATTCACGATTCCTTCATCCAAATAGCATCTAATTATCATCTTAAGTCATATCTAAGGTCTGTACACTAATTTTGCATCAATCTAACATCTGTTCTTGATTCATTCATCAAAATTGATCCTAAACCTAATTCCCAATTCTCACCAAAACTTAACCTAATCATGCTAAATTCATCCTATAGAATTATACCCTTAATAATATTGAAAATTAGTCTCACCCTTACCTGGTTATGATGAAATCGCAGCTCTCCCTCTAGTTCTCCTCTTTTCTGACTTTTCTCCCTTTTCTCCAAAAGTGTTTCACGTAAAAACGTTTCTAACTTCTGTTTGCCCTATTTATCTTTTCGTATTACTCTTCTCACCTCTAAACTTACTCTTTACACATCACAGCCCAACTTCTAATATTTTTATTTTATTTCTCATATCTTATTTTATTTAATAATAAAATAAGTCACACCAACATAACAACTTCACAACATCAATATACTTCACGTCATTCTAGAAAATCACATAATTTATCTATAAATCATGCAAACTATTTAAATTCTTAAATCATATAAATATATATATAAATAAATATATAAATCCTCATTAAATTAAGTAAATAATTAAGACGGGCGTTACAAGACTCCTAAGTCAGTTACGGAGATTAGAAGTTTTCTTGGTTTGGCTGGTTATTACCGTAGATTTATTGAAGGATTTTCGAGGTTGACACTTCCATTGACTCAGTTGACCTGTAAAGGTAAAGCTTTTGTGTGGGATGCTCAGTGTGAGAGTAATTTCAATGAGTTGAAGCGAAGATTGACGACGGCTCCAATTTTGATTTTGCCAGAGCCAGATAAACCTTTTGTTGTTTATTGTGATGCGTCCAAGTGAAGGTAGTATTTTTACAACGATCAAAAGTAAGTATTTTCGTTTATATCGTCTCCACAGGGATGGTGTATATCTTTAAATATTTCCACAATATTTGTCACGTTAAGGATCTGAATATATTTGGTTTATTTGTACAAAACTATTTTAACTACTTGACATAAAAATAAAATGAGAAGAGATTAGAGCAATTCCGCTTGAGGTCAGAGACATCAACCAAGTGTAACAACTGCAATTCTCTCGATCAATTAACAGGTTCTAGCATATTCAACAATATTATCACAATCATTTCTACAACATCCTTCGTGTCCAAAGTGATATTGTTATTTCCAAGTTGTCGTTTAAACATTCGTGCCCAAAACATTTAAAAGATAACATAATCGATCGTGTCATAAAACGATATAGTTATTTCTAACGTATCTTTTAAACATTCGTGACCAAATCATTTAAAAGATAACAAAGTCGATCGGATAACTTAACCTACGATTTCCCAACCGATTAAATGTCCGAAAGCATTAAGTTCTTGATTAAAAGTGATTATCAAAAATTAGTCAAACGCGTCAAGAGTGATAATTTAAGATAGATTGTTATTCCAGTTCTAAATTCAAGAGTTCGTGTCCAAATCATCTTGAATCTCGATGAAAATATTAAAGACGAGAATAACAACAATATTGAATAAATAAGCTAGAACCATAAATTAAAAGATCAAGAAATTACATAATAGCTAGGTTGAATACCTCAAAACCACAAGTTAGATGCAGCTACATATGTCTATGATAGCTTTGCAAAGGATAAAAGAAAGATGAAGATTCCATGAAAAGATCCACGATGTCTCAATGAATCCATTATTGAATCTACTCCTAACTACCTTGCTTTGTGTTTCTCTCTATGGAAAGATCTAACCTTCTCCCTAAAACTAGAAAACATAAAGAAAATATTTATGTTACATTGCAATGGTCTGTGTTGTGTGTCGTGAGTGAAGTGTATTTATAAGCTTTCTCCTTGCCTCCCCATTGAGTGTGTGTACCGCCTATTCAGCACTTGAATCCTTCAAGTTGCAATTCTCCACTTGTGTTTGTTATTGCCGCCTCTCTTTCCAATTGTTTGCCAACATGATTTTCCACTAGATTCAATAATATATCTAATGATAATCCCTTTGTGCCTACTTGCCTTCCATTTGTTTGCAACGTGACTATCCACTATGACTTAACAATACTAGTAATAATCCACTTTGTAACAAACATCACGTGGCCATCAATCTACATTCAATTTGCCATTCACGTGAATAAATAATTCACAAGTGCTATACAAGTGCTCTTCATGTCGGCATTGCATTCCTTCCACACGTTCACTTAGATATTTGCTCTTTTATTCCTTATGCACCACATTGCTTATGCCACACTTGTTCTTTCTTTGTCCTTGCTTGTCTTTTTCTGCATAAATTGGTTTGATAATGGCATATAAAGCATAAATGGTGAAATTACATCAAATAATTGCTTTTCCTTAGATAACTTGCAGAACAAGTAACTAAAAATGCCTATTTTATCATATGATTTGTAACACTTTTGTGCATTTATCAAATACTCCCCAACCTAGCTTTTTGTTTGTCCTCAAACAAAATAAAACAAAGGAAACTTACAAGGCTTTGGACAAAAATTCTTTCACAAGTTTCAGATAGTTCAAAAATTTATCAAGTGGTGATTCATCTGTGATTGTGCAGGCAAGCATGAAGTTCTCTATTTAATCCAAGCATAAACATTGAATGTAAAACAAGTCCTAAACACAAAATCTTCTAATAAAGTTCAAGTCACAAACATAATTATCTATGAACCACACCTAACACACTTTAAAAGTAAAAATAAATAATGAAAAAGGGTTAGTGTACACACATCCAATAATCAAGCTAACATCCTGATTAAGTTATATGTCTATCCAAATATCATCTCAAAAAATACAAAGCATGGATCAAAAGGTCTTTATAAGGTTATAACTTGGCTGGGCTACAAAAGAAATGTCATATGTGGGAAAATTGAAATCAAAAAGTTCGACACATTCTTTGTAATAAAATCAATTGAAACCGATAATCTTCCTTACCAATTATTCAACCTTTGGTGATTATAATCAAAACTATAACCTTGACAACTTATTCTATTTTTTATTTTTCTTTTTCTTCTTTTTTCTTTTCTTTTTCAAATAAATGTTGCTACTACTAATATATATGCACTTCAATGTTGTCAAATTAATTCTAACACATCACCATGATACTTGCCAAAAATTACCTCCCTTTCTCCCCAACATAAACCAATATCACCCTGATTGAAAGTTTCCCTATCCTTAAATAAGGGATATAAGACAAGAAGGTTTTAGGGTTCAAAAATGTAAAACATCAAAGTCCTTTAAGTGAATCAAACATGAACTGAATTTTTTCAAAGTTTTTAGACAATAAGCATTGTGCTTATGAGTATTGCTAGTTCATGTTTGAGGACTTGATTAATTTGGCTCAGATTGGGGTGTCAGATACTCACTCGTCTCGCGGGTAGGCTTTTTGTGGTCAAGTGTTTCAACTCAAGTTTGAAAAAAATGCCTTGATCCTTTCCATGCTTTCATACAATTTTAAAATAATTATTAGATTTAACATAACAAAAACAAGTTAGTCAATGAATATTGGTCTCCAGCATATAGTATATAGATTGAAGCTACCTCACATTTAAGTTAAGTTCTAAGTGGTTCAAGAATAAATATGTTTACGAGAAGAACTAAAAGAGAAAAATTTGTGCAAAATACTTGTTCTGAAAAATTTTACATGCCTTGGAAAAATAGGAACTAATACCTTGGCTTTGCTCTTTCTCAAACTTATCACTACCTGTAATTGTTGCTCATTTCTTTGGCTCTTTTGAGCACTTGATCAAAAACATTTATGAGCCATTTTCCTCTTTGAAACACAAGCAAGATTTTTATTCACAACAAGCTAATTTATTTAAACAAAAATAAATATTAGCAAAAGTAATTAACGTACTAAGAAATTAAATTAACAAACTAAGAAATCAAAACCATACTACTAAAATACTAAAAAAAACAATAAAATTTAACCAAATCCAAAATAATAAAAAAAACTAATAATCATAAAATGCATAAAGTCATAAAATACATAAAGTAAAATGAAAATAAAAGCAAAAAATGTAGCATAAAAAATAGAATGAGCCAAGTCAATGAAATTTTTTTTTTTTTTTTCACCAGCATTTCGCTAATAGCTCAGATTTCGCTATTAGCGAAATTTTCTGAACAAAATTTTTCATTTTGATGTTTTTATGCTTATGACTTGGTCCTACATGAAATTAACAGAAAATAATTGACTTACAAAACTGGGTTGCCTCCCAGCAAGCGTTTGTTTCACGTCATAAACTCGACGCCTTTTTCTTGAAGAAATCATGGATCACTTAATGAAATTGTCGTGCTTGTTGATCAACTTCATCATCAAAGTAAGGTTCAAAAGGTTCTTCTTTAATCATAGACAGACTGGTCCACTTCAATTTGAGTTTCCCGGGATTAAACTCAAAATTGTTTCACAATCTTACCATAACGTTTAACCTTCTCTTTTCAAGTCATGAATCTTTGAGATCAAATTCTTGCAACAAAAAGATCCGCCTCAACAGCCGAGGCTTTGAATTTCCTTTAGTCAAGACATATTTCATATTTGATAATCTGTAGAAACAATGACTTTGGAACCTTATTAGATAAGAACAAAACTTTTCTAATGCAAAATTTTGCATTGGAAAAATTTGTTTTTGTGTTGGCTTAGGATTGCACAAACAGCATAATCACTTGCATCTCATATAAGTACAAAAGATGGATTTTAATTAGGTACAAGGATTATTTGTGCAGTTACCAACTTTAATCAAAGAAAAAGTATTTAAATATTCTGAATTAAAATTAAACTTTTCTTTGATCAAGATGTTATAAAGGAAAATTTCTCTATAACATCTATCTTAGCTTGGTTTACCTTGATACCCTTGAAGAAGTTTTATGACCAAAGACAAAATCTTTGGTAACCTTGAAGTGATATTTCTTACCATTGAGCACCAAGTTAATATCTTTTCATCGCATCAGTACGATGTCCAAGCTTTATAACAACAAGTTAAACAAAAATATATACAAGAAAGAATTTTGTGCAAAATTGCTTAAAATGACAAAATTGTTTCAATACTTAAGATAATTACGCCATCCCCGGCAACGGCGCCATTTTGAAGGTAGTATTTTTACAACGATCAAAAGTAAGTATTTTCGTTTATATCGTCTCCACAGGGATGGTGTATATCTTTAAATATTTCCACAATATTTGTCACGTTAAGGATCTGAATATATTTGGTTTATTTGTACAAAACTATTTTAACTACTTGACATAAAAATAAAATGAGAAGAGATTAGAGCAATTCCGCTTGAGGTCAGAGACATCAACCAAGTGTAACAACTGCAATTCTCTCGATCAATTAACAGGTTCTAGCATATTCAACAATATTATCACAATCATTTCTACAACATCCTTCGTGTCCAAAGTGATATTGTTATTTCCAAGTTGTCGTTTAAACATTCGTGCCCAAAACATTTAAAAGATAACATAATCGATCGTGTCATAAAACGATATAGTTATTTCTAACGTATCTTTTAAACATTCGTGACCAAATCATTTAAAAGATAACAAAGTCGATCGGATAACTTAACCTACGATTTCCCAACCGATTAAATGTCCGAAAGCATTAAGTTCTTGATTAAAAGTGATTATCAAAAATTAGTCAAACGCGTCAAGAGTGATAATTTAAGATAGATTGTTATTCCAGTTCTAAATTCAAGAGTTCGTGTCCAAATCATCTTGAATCTCGATGAAAATATTAAAGACGAGAATAACAACAATATTGAATAAATAAGCTAGAACCATAAATTAAAAGATCAAGAAATTACATAATAGCTAGGTTGAATACCTCAAAACCACAAGTTAGATGCAGCTACATATGTCTATGATAGCTTTGCAAAGGATAAAAGAAAGATGAAGATTCCATGAAAAGATCCACGATGTCTCAATGAATCCATTATTGAATCTACTCCTAACTACCTTGCTTTGTGTTTCTCTCTATGGAAAGATCTAACCTTCTCCCTAAAACTAGAAAACATAAAGAAAATATTTATGTTACATTGCAATGGTCTGTGTTGTGTGTCGTGAGTGAAGTGTATTTATAAGCTTTCTCCTTGCCTCCCCATTGAGTGTGTGTACCGCCTATTCAGCACTTGAATCCTTCAAGTTGCAATTCTCCACTTGTGTTTGTTATTGCCGCCTCTCTTTCCAATTGTTTGCCAACATGATTTTCCACTAGATTCAATAATATATCTAATGATAATCCCTTTGTGCCTACTTGCCTTCCATTTGTTTGCAACGTGACTATCCACTATGACTTAACAATACTAGTAATAATCCACTTTGTAACAAACATCACGTGGCCATCAATCTACATTCAATTTGCCATTCACGTGAATAAATAATTCACAAGTGCTATACAAGTGCTCTTCATGTCGGCATTGCATTCCTTCCACACGTTCACTTAGATATTTGCTCTTTTATTCCTTATGCACCACATTGCTTATGCCACACTTGTTCTTTCTTTGTCCTTGCTTGTCTTTTTCTGCATAAATTGGTTTGATAATGGCATATAAAGCATAAATGGTGAAATTACATCAAATAATTGCTTTTCCTTAGATAACTTGCAGAACAAGTAACTAAAAATGCCTATTTTATCATATGATTTGTAACACTTTTGTGCATTTATCAAATACTCCCCAACCTAGCTTTTTGTTTGTCCTCAAACAAAATAAAACAAAGGAAACTTACAAGGCTTTGGACAAAAATTCTTTCACAAGTTTCAGATAGTTCAAAAATTTATCAAGTGGTGATTCATCTGTGATTGTGCAGGCAAGCATGAAGTTCTCTATTTAATCCAAGCATAAACATTGAATGTAAAACAAGTCCTAAACACAAAATCTTCTAATAAAGTTCAAGTCACAAACATAATTATCTATGAACCACACCTAACACACTTTAAAAGTAAAAATAAATAATGAAAAAGGGTTAGTGTACACACATCCAATAATCAAGCTAACATCCTGATTAAGTTATATGTCTATCCAAATATCATCTCAAAAAATACAAAGCATGGATCAAAAGGTCTTTATAAGGTTATAACTTGGCTGGGCTACAAAAGAAATGTCATATGTGGGAAAATTGAAATCAAAAAGTTCGACACATTCTTTGTAATAAAATCAATTGAAACCGATAATCTTCCTTACCAATTATTCAACCTTTGGTGATTATAATCAAAACTATAACCTTGACAACTTATTCTATTTTTTATTTTTCTTTTTCTTCTTTTTTCTTTTCTTTTTCAAATAAATGTTGCTACTACTAATATATATGCACTTCAATGTTGTCAAATTAATTCTAACACATCACCATGATACTTGCCAAAAATTACCTCCCTTTCTCCCCAACATAAACCAATATCACCCTGATTGAAAGTTTCCCTATCCTTAAATAAGGGATATAAGACAAGAAGGTTTTAGGGTTCAAAAATGTAAAACATCAAAGTCCTTTAAGTGAATCAAACATGAACTGAATTTTTTCAAAGTTTTTAGACAATAAGCATTGTGCTTATGAGTATTGCTAGTTCATGTTTGAGGACTTGATTAATTTGGCTCAGATTGGGGTGTCAGATACTCACTCGTCTCGCGGGTAGGCTTTTTGTGGTCAAGTGTTTCAACTCAAGTTTGAAAAAAATGCCTTGATCCTTTCCATGCTTTCATACAATTTTAAAATAATTATTAGATTTAACATAACAAAAACAAGTTAGTCAATGAATATTGGTCTCCAGCATATAGTATATAGATTGAAGCTACCTCACATTTAAGTTAAGTTCTAAGTGGTTCAAGAATAAATATGTTTACGAGAAGAACTAAAAGAGAAAAATTTGTGCAAAATACTTGTTCTGAAAAATTTTACATGCCTTGGAAAAATAGGAACTAATACCTTGGCTTTGCTCTTTCTCAAACTTATCACTACCTGTAATTGTTGCTCATTTCTTTGGCTCTTTTGAGCACTTGATCAAAAACATTTATGAGCCATTTTCCTCTTTGAAACACAAGCAAGATTTTTATTCACAACAAGCTAATTTATTTAAACAAAAATAAATATTAGCAAAAGTAATTAACGTACTAAGAAATTAAATTAACAAACTAAGAAATCAAAACCATACTACTAAAATACTAAAAAAAACAATAAAATTTAACCAAATCCAAAATAATAAAAAAAACTAATAATCATAAAATGCATAAAGTCATAAAATACATAAAGTAAAATGAAAATAAAAGCAAAAAATGTAGCATAAAAAATAGAATGAGCCAAGTCAATGAAATTTTTTTTTTTTTTTTCACCAGCATTTCGCTAATAGCTCAGATTTCGCTATTAGCGAAATTTTCTGAACAAAATTTTTCATTTTGATGTTTTTATGCTTATGACTTGGTCCTACATGAAATTAACAGAAAATAATTGACTTACAAAACTGGGTTGCCTCCCAGCAAGCGTTTGTTTCACGTCATAAACTCGACGCCTTTTTCTTGAAGAAATCATGGATCACTTAATGAAATTGTCGTGCTTGTTGATCAACTTCATCATCAAAGTAAGGTTCAAAAGGTTCTTCTTTAATCATAGACAGACTGGTCCACTTCAATTTGAGTTTCCCGGGATTAAACTCAAAATTGTTTCACAATCTTACCATAACGTTTAACCTTCTCTTTTCAAGTCATGAATCTTTGAGATCAAATTCTTGCAACAAAAAGATCCGCCTCAACAGCCGAGGCTTTGAATTTCCTTTAGTCAAGACATATTTCATATTTGATAATCTGTAGAAACAATGACTTTGGAACCTTATTAGATAAGAACAAAACTTTTCTAATGCAAAATTTTGCATTGGAAAAATTTGTTTTTGTGTTGGCTTAGGATTGCACAAACAGCATAATCACTTGCATCTCATATAAGTACAAAAGATGGATTTTAATTAGGTACAAGGATTATTTGTGCAGTTACCAACTTTAATCAAAGAAAAAGTATTTAAATATTCTGAATTAAAATTAAACTTTTCTTTGATCAAGATGTTATAAAGGAAAATTTCTCTATAACATCTATCTTAGCTTGGTTTACCTTGATACCCTTGAAGAAGTTTTATGACCAAAGACAAAATCTTTGGTAACCTTGAAGTGATATTTCTTACCATTGAGCACCAAGTTAATATCTTTTCATCGCATCAGTACGATGTCCAAGCTTTATAACAACAAGTTAAACAAAAATATATACAAGAAAGAATTTTGTGCAAAATTGCTTAAAATGACAAAATTGTTTCAATACTTAAGATAATTACGCCATCCCCGGCAACGGCGCCATTTTGAAGGTAGTATTTTTACAACGATCAAAAGTAAGTATTTTCGTTTATATCGTCTCCACAGGGATGGTGTATATCTTTAAATATTTCCACAATATTTGTCACGTTAAGGATCTGAATATATTTGGTTTATTTGTACAAAACTATTTTAACTACTTGACATAAAAATAAAATGAGAAGAGATTAGAGCAATTCCGCTTGAGGTCAGAGACATCAACCAAGTGTAACAACTGCAATTCTCTCGATCAATTAACAGGTTCTAGCATATTCAACAATATTATCACAATCATTTCTACAACATCCTTCGTGTCCAAAGTGATATTGTTATTTCCAAGTTGTCGTTTAAACATTCGTGCCCAAAACATTTAAAAGATAACATAATCGATCGTGTCATAAAACGATATAGTTATTTCTAACGTATCTTTTAAACATTCGTGACCAAATCATTTAAAATATAACAAAGTCGATCGGATAACTTAACCGACGATTTCCCAACCGATTAAATGTCCGAAAGCATTAAGTTCTTGATTAAAAGTGATTATCAAAAATTAGTCAAACGCGTCAAGAGTGATAATTTAAGATAGATTGTTATTCCAGTTCTAAATTCAAGAGTTCGTGTCCAAATCATCTTGAATCTCGATGAAAATATTAAAGACGAGAATAACAACAATATTGAATAAATAAGCTAGAACCATAAATTAAAAGATCAAGAAATTACATAATAGCTAGGTTGAATACCTCAAAACCACAAGTTAGATGCAGCTACATATGTCTATGATAGCTTTGCAAAGGATAAAAGAAAGATGAAGATTCCATGAAAAGATCCACGATGTCTCAATGAATCCATTATTGAATCTACTCCTAACTACCTTGCTTTGTGTTTCTCTCTATGGAAAGATCTAACCTTCTCCCTAAAACTAGAAAACATAAAGAAAATATTTATGTTACATTGCAATGGTCTGTGTTGTGTGTCGTGAGTGAAGTGTATTTATAAGCTTTCTCCTTGCCTCCCCATTGAGTGTGTGGCCATTTTGAAGGTAGTATTTTTACAACGATCAAAAGTAAGTATTTTCGTTTATATCGTCTCCACAGGGATGGTGTATATCTTTAAATATTTCCACAATATTTGTCACGTTAAGGATCTGAATATATTTGGTTTATTTGTACAAAACTATTTTAACTACTTGACATAAAAATAAAATGAGAAGAGATTAGAGCAATTCCGCTTGAGGTCAGAGACATCAACCAAGTGTAACAACTGCAATTCTCTCGATCAATTAACATGTTCTAGCATATTCAACAATATTATCACAATCATTTCTACAACATCCTTCGTGTCCAAAGTGATATTGTTATTTCCAAGTTGTCGTTTAAACATTCGTGCCCAAAACATTTAAAAGATAACATAATCGATCGTGTCATAAAACGATATAGTTATTTCTAACGTATCTTTTAAACATTCGTGACCAAATCATTTAAAATATAACAAAGTCGATCGGATAACTTAACCGACGATTTCCCAACCGATTAAATGTCCGAAAGCATTAAGTTCTTGATTAAAAGTGATTATCAAAAATTAGTCAAACGCGTCAAGAGTGATAATTTAAGATAGATTGTTATTCCAGTTCTAAATTCAAGAGTTCGTGTCCAAATCATCTTGAATCTCGATGAAAATATTAAAGACGAGAATAACAACAATATTGAATAAATAAGCTAGAACCATAAATTAAAAGATCAAGAAATTACATAATAGCTAGGTTGAATACCTCAAAACCACAAGTTAGATGCAGCTACATATGTCTATGATAGCTTTGCAAAGGATAAAAGAAAGATGAAGATTCCATGAAAAGATCCACGATGTCTCAATGAATCCATTATTGAATCTACTCCTAACTACCTTGCTTTGTGTTTCTCTCTATGGAAAGATCTAACCTTCTCCCTAAAACTAGAAAACATAAAGAAAATATTTATGTTACATTGCAATGGTCTGTGTTGTGTGTCGTGAGTGAAGTGTATTTATAAGCTTTCTCCTTGCCTCCCCATTGAGTGTGTGGCCATTTTGAAGGTAGTATTTTTACAACGATCAAAAGTAAGTATTTTCGTTTATATCGTCTCCACAGGGATGGTGTATATCTTTAAATATTTCCACAATATTTGTCACGTTAAGGATCTGAATATATTTGGTTTATTTGTACAAAACTATTTTAACTACTTGACATAAAAATAAAATGAGAAGAGATTAGAGCAATTCCGCTTGAGGTCAGAGACATCAACCAAGTGTAACAACTGCAATTCTCTCGATCAATTAACATGTTCTAGCATATTCAACAATATTATCACAATCATTTCTACAACATCCTTCGTGTCCAAAGTGATATTGTTATTTCCAAGTTGTCGTTTAAACATTCGTGCCCAAAACATTTAAAAGATAACATAATCGATCGTGTCATAAAACGATATAGTTATTTCTAACGTATCTTTTAAACATTCGTGACCAAATCATTTAAAATATAACAAAGTCGATCGGATAACTTAACCGACGATTTCCCAACCGATTAAATGTCCGAAAGCATTAAGTTCTTGATTAAAAGTGATTATCAAAAATTAGTCAAACGCGTCAAGAGTGATAATTTAAGATAGATTGTTATTCCAGTTCTAAATTCAAGAGTTCGTGTCCAAATCATCTTGAATCTCGATGAAAATATTAAAGACGAGAATAACAACAATATTGAATAAATAAGCTAGAACCATAAATTAAAAGATCAAGAAATTACATAATAGCTAGGTTGAATACCTCAAAACCACAAGTTAGATGCAGCTACATATGTCTATGATAGCTTTGCAAAGGATAAAAGAAAGATGAAGATTCCATGAAAAGATCCACGATGTCTCAATGAATCCATTATTGAATCTACTCCTAACTACCTTGCTTTGTGTTTCTCTCTATGGAAAGATCTAACCTTCTCCCTAAAACTAGAAAACATAAAGAAAATATTTATGTTACATTGCAATGGTCTGTGTTGTGTGTCGTGAGTGAAGTGTATTTATAAGCTTTCTCCTTGCCTCCCCATTGAGTGTGTGTACCGCCTATTCAGCACTTGAATCCTTCAAGTTGCAATTCTCCACTTGTGTTTGTTATTGCCGCCTCTCTTTCCAATTGTTTGCCAACATGATTTTCCACTAGATTCAATAATATATCTAATGATAATCCCTTTGTGCCTACTTGCCTTCCATTTGTTTGCAACGTGACTATCCACTATGACTTAACAATACTAGTAATAATCCACTTTGTAACAAACATCACGTGGCCATCAATCTACATTCAATTTGCCATTCACGTGAATAAATAATTCACAAGTGCTATACAAGTGCTCTTCATGTCGGCATTGCATTCCTTCCACACGTTCACTTAGATATTTGCTCTTTTATTCCTTATGCACCACATTGCTTATGCCACACTTGTTCTTTCTTTGTCCTTGCTTGTCTTTTTCTGCATAAATTGGTTTGATAATGGCATATAAAGCATAAATGGTGAAATTACATCAAATAATTGCTTTTCCTTAGATAACTTGCAGAACAAGTAACTAAAAATGCCTATTTTATCATATGATTTGTAACACTTTTGTGCATTTATCACCAAGTTGGGCTTGGGTGGTGTGCTGATGCAAGATGGTAAGGTAGTGGCTTATGCTTCTAGACAGTTGAGAATTCATGAGAAGAATTATCCTACACATGATTTAGAGTTGGCTGCTGTGGTTTTTGTGTTGAAAATTTGGAGACATTATTTATATGGTTCCAGATTTGAAGTGTTTAGTGATCATAAAAGTTTGAAATATTTATTTGATCAAAAGGAGTTGAATATGAGGCAGAGAAGGTGGCTAGAGTTGTTGAAAGATTATGATTTTGGTTTGAATTATCATCCGGGTAAAGCTAATGTGGTTGCAGATGCCTTGAGTCGGAAGACGTTGCACATGTCGGCTATGATGGTGAAAGAATTTGAATTGCTGGAACAGTTTAGAGACTTAAGTCTTGTTTGTGAATTGGCACCTCAGAGTGTGCAGTTGGGTATGCTGAAAATTAATAATGATTTATTGAAGAGTATCAAAGAAGCCCAGGAGGTTGATGTGAAATTTGTAGACTTGATGGGTGCTAGTAATCAGAATGCAGATGGTGATTTTCAGGTTGATAATCAAGGAGTGTTGAGATTCCGAGGTAGGATTTGTATTCCTGATAATAATGAATTGAAAAAGTTGATTTTAGAAGAAAGTCACAGAAGCAACTGGAGTATCCATCCGGGAGCTACAAAGATGTACCACGACTTGAAGAAACTGTTTTGGTGGTCTGGGTTGAAGCGAGATGTCGCACAATTTGTATATGCTTGTTTGACTTGTCAGAAATCGAAAGTTGAACATCAGAAGCCTGCTGGTTTGTTGACGCCTTTAGATGTGCCTGAATGGAAATGGGATAGCATCTCCATGGATTTTGTGACTAGTTTACCAAACACTCAAAGAGGGCATGATGCCATTTGGGTTGTTGTCGATAGATTGACGAAGTCGGCACATTTTATTCCAATTAATATCACTCATTCAGTAGCTCAGTTGGCGGAGATTTATATTCATAATATTGTGAAGTTGCATGGTGTCCCGTCGAGTATTGTGTCGGATAGAGATCCGAGGTTCGCTTCGAGATTTTGGAAGAGCTTGCAAGAAGCTTTGGGCTCTCAGCTGAAGTTGAGTTCAGCGTATCATCCGCAAACAGATGGTCAGTCAGAAAGAACGATTCAATCATTAGAAGATTTGTTGAGGGTGTGTGTACTTGAGCAAGGTGGAGCTTGGGACAGTCACCTACCATTGATAGAGTTCACGTACAACAATAGTTACCATTCGAGTATTGGTATGGCACCTTTCAAAGCTTTATATGGTCGAAGGTGTAGGACTCCTTTATGTTGGTTTGAGTCGGGTGAAAGTATTGTGTTGGGACCTGAAATAGTTCAGCAGACTACAGAGAAGGTCAAGATGATAAGAGAGCATATGAAAGAGTCGCAGAGTCGACAGAAGAGTTATCATGACAAGCGTAGGAAAGACCTTGAGTTTCAAGAGGGTGATCATGTGTTCTTGAGAGTCACTCCTATGACCGGTGTGGGTCGTGCATTGAAGTCCAAGAAGTTAACTCCAAAATTTATTGGTCCTTATCAAATATCTGAGAGAATTGGCACGGTGGCTTATAGAGTCGGGTTGCCACCACATCTTTCGAACTTTCATGATGTGTTTCATGTGTCGCAACTTCGGAAGTATGTAGCGGATCCTTCACATGTTATTCCTAGAGATGATGTGCAAGTTAGAGACAACCTTACGGTGGAGACTTTACCTTTGAGGATTGATGATCGCAAGGTGAAGACGTTGAGAGGCAAAGATATACCTCTAGTGAGAGTTGTTTGGGGAGGAGCAACTGGTGAAAGTCTTACTTGGGAGTTGGAGAGTAAGATGCAGGAGTCATATCCTGAGTTGTTTGCTTGAGGTAATATTTCGAGGACGAAATTCTATAAGTTGGGGAGAGTTGTAACACCCCATTTTTATTTAATTATTTTTAGTAGATGTGTGAGTATTTTTATATGAATTTATTTGTTAACTAGATGATTTTATGTGATATATGGTGTGATGCTATTTTATTATATGATTTATAGAGTTGTGTTTTATTTGAATGAATATTGTCTTATTATTTGTGGAAATAATAGGAGAAATAGAAATAGGTAGAAATAATATTTATTTTAGTTAATGAGAATTAAGTAAATAATTATGAGAGTTTAGTGGGAGTTAAGTGAGAAAAGGAAAGAGTTATATTTTTGAGAGTAAAAGAAAGAAAAGTGAGAACAGAAACATTTTCACGTACAATTGAGAAACAACTGGTTTTGGAGAGGAAGAGGAGAAGAACCAAGAGAGAGCTAGGAAGGAATCGATTGTTGTAGCTATTCGTTCATTTTTGCTGAATTAAGGTAAGGGTGGGATTCCTTTCAATAATCGTGATATATAATTTGAAAATTGATGAATTTGTTGTTCTTGGTTTCTAGGGTTTGAGAAGTTATGATAGATGATGAATTATGATGAAACTTGTTGTTGAATTGCATAATTATATGTTGTTTTGTTCCCTATGTTGTATACTAAACCTGTAAACATGTTTCTAAGACAATTTGGGTGATTAAGGGATCAAAGATGGGATTTTTGGGTGAAACTATGTTGAAATCGCACTTTTGAAAAGCTGTTTTTTTTGACCTGGTACTGTCAAAAACGTGGCACGTTTTGGGCATCGTGGCACGATTTTAAAATGTCGAAATTTGGGTTTTTCTGGTCGTAAAAACGTGGCACGTTTTCCAAAATCGTGACACGTTTTCTGCAAACTTTTTCCTCGATTGTTCACTGATTTTCACCCGTTTCTGTGTTGAATTAGCTTTCGGTGTAAACATGAAAGTTGTAGATAATTAAGTTAGCTTTATAATGGCCTTGGTTTGGAGTGGAAAAGATTTGTAGATTTTGAGTTATGATAAAAATAGTTCAGGTGGGTCTTCAGAAAATTTTAAGAAAACTTAGCATAACTAATCTCTAGTTAGTCCAAAAACTTATGGTTGGTTTTCCAACTTCAAACTTAAGTGTTAGGGATTTAGTTGAGGTGTTTTATGGAT
Organism: Medicago sativa; assembly: GCF_051527215.1. Classification (NCBI taxonomy): domain Eukaryota; kingdom Viridiplantae; phylum Streptophyta; class Magnoliopsida; order Fabales; family Fabaceae; genus Medicago; species Medicago sativa. The sequence goes on from NC_140751.1 coordinate 10,447,988, forward strand.
ATTTGACTTATGTTCTATTGATCAAAACTTAATTGCTTTTGGGGGATGTTTTAGACTTTGAGATGAATGTAATTGATTTATATATATGCTATGTTGTTGATTTCCGTTGTTGACGTTGTTGTATCATCTAATGTCAAAGTTGGGGAGTGTGTCATAATTGTTTTAGGCACATATGTTGTTGTTGTAGTCGCTGTTGAAGTTGTATGTTGATATACACAAGTTGAGTCCATTTGCATACTCACATCTGTTGGGGGTTTATGCCCTGGAATGTTCATCATTCAACCCGTTGGGGGCTTATGCCCTGGAATGTTTATCATTCACCTGTTGGGGGCTTATGCCCTGGGATGCTTTAACCATCCAAATCGTTGGGGGCTTATGCCCTGGAATGCTTAGCATTCAACGCGCGTAGATTGGTACCACCTGCATGATGCATTAGTTGTTGTTGTCGTAGCATTGTTGGGTTGTTGTTGTCGTTGTAGCATTGTCGAGTTGTTGTCGTTGTCGCATTGTCGAGTTGTCGGTGTCATTGTGGATAATGTTGTTGTTGTCGTTGTTGCTGTACCTTGTTGCTGAAAATAATTATGTCGTTGTTTATGTGTTTATTTAAATACATTATTAATGATGCCTGTTGTGATATGCTTTGTTGTTTTCATTAATTTGATGAATTATATATTATTATTATTGGATAAGTTTCTCACCCCTTCTGCGTATATGTTGCCTCGACCGTGGGTAATGTGCAGATACTGATGACTTGTAGGTTTGGTCGGCTCAAGTGTCTAGGGCTCTGATACATACTAGGATGGGGAAATCGTTGCGAATGTCTTCTCATTCTTTTATGTATCACATATTTTGGAAAAGACTTGCTATTAGAGTTTATCGTTGTTGAAAATAAAGTTGAATTATGTTGGGGCCTTTGTGCCAAGATTTTCATTAATGTTGAATTTTGGTTGAATTTATATTTTAAAGAATTATTCCGCTGCAGTTTATTAAGATTCTTTATGTTGGCCTTAAATAAATAGATATTTTCTATTTATGAATTTTTGAAAAGTAGTGTGACACTCCGTTGTGTGATTACTCTGATTATAATAATTAATATTACGTTGTTGGGAGAACGGGGTGTTACACCATTGCTCATTTAATTTATGGTAACAAAATTTATAGGAAAAGTTGGAAGTCCACCAGTTATCAAGCCATGTCAATGAGCTAGTAAAATAATCTTATAAGCCCGTGAGAAATAATTGTTTTCAACAAGATCAACAATGTGTGGTTCAATGACTTGATGATATGTTACACCGAACGGGAGATATTCAAGTCACATGTTGATATTCTTCGAACATTCACCGCAAAGAGGTTTCAGAAAGGACATTTACCTCCTAATTTTATTTAGCACACTATTGATAGGTTATGTTTCGTCTCTCTTGTTTCAAACTGTACTTTTATCGACAAAATGACGAGCCTATTTTATTTCGATTTATGACTATTTATATATTATGTCACATGTGAATTTGCGGTCAAAATTTTGCCCAGGCTCGATAAAATTTCTGGCTTCGCCACTGCTCCTGTCTGTATGCCTTACATTGGTGCTGTGTATTGTAACACACCTTGTGTGTGTGGGCATAGCCAAGGCGTATGAGGCAGTGCTGGAATCTTTGAAAATGCTTCAAAATATGCCAATATGATCTACTTTCACATGCATTTCTAGTGCATTGGACCACAAGAAAACATTTTTCCACAATCATAATGAGATTTTAAGGCATAAACAAAAATTCTCCACCTCCTCTTCAAATCGATGATAATGCCAATTTACCCATCAACCATGTTGCAACTTGCCCTTGCCTCCAACTACACTTGTAGTCTCACAAGATTTCACCTTTATCTCTTCAATCCTCGGAATGCCTTCGGCGCTCTTGAAGAAATTGCTTCCAACTACTTTAGAATTTTTAGGTAGTTTTACAAGTTTCACCATAAACTCTTCAACCCTCACAATGCGCTTCTCCGTCCTCTTGAAGATCTCCTTGCTCTCAACTAGAGCATAACAAAGAAGGTCTCTATAGCCATGCGGCTTAGGTGCCACCGTTGGTGGTGTTCTTCTAGTCCCACCATTGGAAGACTCCACCTCAAGAGTTTTCTCCATCCCTACCTTCAAACACATACATCCACTATGTTTTTCACCATGTAACCTCTGCCTCTCAGTATGATCATGAGTGTTCTTAACTCCTCCTCTCAGACTAACCTTGATTATTCTTGCATCCGCCTCTCCAGACGACCACCCTCCTATATGAGGGTCAACGTGCATTTGTTGCCGTTTCCAAGCTAAGCTACTCCACCTTCAAGATCCCAACAAAAAGGAAGTACTTGACAACACGCAGTTTCTGTTATTACAACTTTGGTCAGTACTTGACAAATAACACTTCACGGTATAAAACAACTGGGGAGAATTTCTTTTTACCTCTTCTGGACCAACATGAGAGATGCACATGTTCTGGAAAACTGCAATCTGAAGCCATGCACAGCAATGTTGGACTCCCTTCTGGACCGATCATGGTGTTTTTAAAAACCTGTTACAAGAATGTAATTTATCTTTTAACCATATTCATAGCACTATGGATTAGCTGAGGGTGGAATAGGGACACTCACACCTATGATGTGCTAAGACTGTCCATCTTTGAGAGTAGGGATTCCAATTCATCTACACATCTGCATCAAAAGCATGATAAATAATTTACTAGGACAATAATACCTCTTTCTAATTTTCCAAAGTAATTAGTATATTTCAAAATTATAATAAACATGTTGGTCAAGGATGATATGGTGCAATTCAGAAAACAAATCTTTTATACTAAGAAACTATACTTATATTTGCATATAGAAAGACCAAGATAAATATATTCATCAGATTTCCTCTCAGGTAGGACTTAACAGCTATACTTAAAATGGAAATTAATATCTTATTAACAAATACTCACAATCATGTAGCCTTTGAGAGTGCATCATTTGGTTAAATGCTTCATGGGTGATATCACTATGTCAGACCTATAACTAAACCATTACCAGACCTACAAAGAATTTTTGGTGACCCACTAGGTTTGTAATGGAAAGTACTCTAGATTGCACTTCATTTAGCCTCTTCTCTAAATTTTGCAATTCCTTCAAGCCAAATTCTGCCAGGTCCAGGAAAGTATTTGTAAGTGGTTCTTCAAGAGACAACAGAAAAAGAGAAGAGACAATGCAAAACAGATTAAGAAAACACGTACAATTGTTTTGCCTCTAGCTTTCCAATTTGCTCTCTTAAAATCTCCACCATTTTACAATCTACCTTCTAAACAAAAATATATCATTAAATATAACAATACCATATATCGTGCAACTAAGATAATCAAACTATCTGATAGATCTACAGCGGCAATTGAAATTTAACACGTAAAACCATTTTTTTACTTCTCTTCATTTGATAAAATTACACTTGAGGCTTCAAACATGTTCTTTTAAATTGAGTTGAGGTTCAAGAAGGTAGATCAAAACACGAAAAATAAAAACTAAAAGGGAATGAGTTCATTAAATTGAGTGTAACTTCTGAAATTAATAACATACATCATCGGATAAGGGTAAAATAAAAACTCACATGCAAGTGGAACAATATCAGACAGAATAGCATCACAGTGAAAGGAAAGATCGTTAGCCTTCTTGAGCAACCCATTTCTAATCTCCTCTGAGAATGTGATTTGTCTTCTGTCGAAATTCTTATAATGGAGCATTTTATTTCAAATTCAACCACAGATGGCAGCAGAACCTGTGAAGGGGAGTAAACGTTATCCATCAACTTGTGAATTAAAATTAAGAATATTTATTGATGACATTAATAACAAGAAAGAAGTATTTTAGTGACTCACTTCTGAATGTAATGCTCATGTGATCGTTTCGTAGTCGATTTCAATGAAGGGGATGTGAGCAATCTTACGCCACTCTTTCCCTCGCTTCCTCTGCCAACTCGCTTTCAATAAGGGGCAGTTTGCGTTACTGAGTACTTTAAGAGAGGAAGGCAATCCCTCTTTTGGCAACAATTTGAGCTTGGGAGCTGAATAAATCCCAAGCCTTTGAAGAGAGGTGAGATGTTGAAGCCACTTTCCATCCAAGCATTCTATATCTTTAACATCATATATATTTAAGAATTTGAGAGAAGCGGGTAGAGAAGGAATTTCCATTTTCATCAACGCCATCAAAATATCATCACCTATAATTCCAAACCTAGAAAGAGAAGTGTGACGTTCCCAAGTTCTATTCCACAAAATCCCTCCAACAGTGCCAAGATTCAGTGTCTGTAAACTGATAGGAAAATCATCCATGGAAAAGGATTGCAGATTTGGAAGATCAAAAATAACCATTACTTGAAGGTTGGATAGAGTTTTTATTGATTCAGGCAGTGAACGAAGCTTCTTACACTTAACCACAAATAATTCAGTGAGGTTAGGAATGGACAATACACCTAGAGAAACTGAATCCAGTTCATCACAATTTGATATATAGATGCTACTCAGAAACAAGAGATTATGTTGTGACGTGTCTTTTGCAATTATTATTGATTTTAGATTCTTACAACAGGCAATAAATAGCTTTTTGAGAACTGGGAGGGAGCCCAAGGTAAACGATGTCATATCACTACCGAGTATATCCAACTCCTCAAGTAATTTGTAATTATGAAAGGATTCAGAAGGAAGGAACTCCAGTTTCTCACAATTTATGATGTTGAGAGATTGTAAGGTTTTGGGAAGACCTTCTCTTGGGAAGGACTTTAAAGATGGTATGTTTTCTATGGTCAAACATTGAAGAGAATTGAGAGGGATCATCAATTGTCTGAATACATGATCTAATGTTGGCAATCCACGTAACTTAAGTTTAGTCAAAGAAGGAAGTTTATCGGGCATGTTTCCTTCTAGTTTCGGACAATATTCCACTATTAGAGATGTGAGATTAGGAAGGCTACCTGGAATGTTTCCTTTGAGTTTCAGACAATTATATAGTGACAGGAATCTTAGACTAGGAAACTCTGTGGATGTACCTCCAATCAGCTTCCATTCCTCCCACTCTTGCATATCCCTAAACTGTAGAGTCTCCAAGGAGAGAAATGGTTGAAACAATGGAGAATTACTACTTCCATAGAACTCACTACCAAGTGTTTTTACCGAGTTCATCCCTTCAATATGGAGTTCTTTTAGATGACTTAATTGTCCAAGGGGTATGTTTCCTTTGAGTTTCGGACAATTTCGCAGTGACAAACGTGTTAGACGAGGAAACTCTGTAGATGTACCTCCTGTCAACTTCCATTCTTCCCACTTCAGCATCGTATCAAATTCAAGAGTCTCCAATAAAGGAAATGGTCGAAACAAAGGAGAACCACATCCATAGAACTCAGTACCAATACTTTTGACTGATCTCATCTCGTCAATAAAGAGCTTTTTAAGATTACCTAAATGTCCGAGGGGTGGCAGCACTGAACAATTTTCACAACGTGAGATCCTCAAACACACCATGTTGCAAAATAAAGAACCACCCAACCAACTTGGAAAGTTGTTTCCACCATAGCCCCTGATGGTGAGACTCTTCAAATTTGTCGAAGGACGCAACTGTTCAAGCACAACACTTTGAATTTGTGAATTTGAAGGAGTAATGTCAGACCATTGTAGTACCAACTCGTTAATTTGTTTTTTCATCTCTAAATTTGATTGAAAGCCATGGGATGGGTTAGTTACATTTTGAAGCTGTGAGATGGAAAGGTTTCCCCATAGATGGGGATATTTTCCCAGATCTGTAATCTTCAACCCAGCATCTTGTATGCTGACAACAAAATCCGACAAGGTTTGGAGATTCTCTAGTCTGGATAGTTGTACAGGCATCTCCTTCAATTGTGTGTGTCTAACATCAAGGTGGCGTAGATTCACTAATTTTCCCATGTCCTTCGGCAATTCAGAGAGCCTTTCGCAGTGTGACAACAACAAGGTCTGCAAATTGTAAAGCTTGCACGTTTCAGAAGGCAACCTCTCAATCTGAGTCCAAGAGAGATCTAAGTATCGCAGGTATATCAAGTTTCCAATAGATTTGGGCAACACAGTTATATTCTCATATTTTGAGAGAGACAACACATGTAATTGTTTTATTGTTGGCAGCAAATCACAAACTAACTTCCTTGACACGTTAGCGAAGAGAGATCCCTGCAAGGGTAGAAAGGTTCGTAAACATTTTAATCCATGCAATTTATCAAATTTATCATATGAGTCATATTCCCCTCTTTTGCATGACAAATGACACACCCTTTCATGTGGCTTTTGTTCATCCAACCTAATACAATATGGAGATGAAACCATCATAGCCAAATCATTGATGAGATCATGCATTTCAAAGGTGGCTTCCTCATCATCAACGGATTGTTGATGTATCAGAGACCTAGACACTAGTTCAGCAAAGTATTCTTCTGCCAAAGCTTCCCAAATTTTTTCACCTTTGGGCTTGGGTACTAAGCCTTCTGCAATCCAGAGTTGAACTATCATATCTTTCTCTAAGATGAAGTTCTTTGGAAAAATTGAGCAATAAGCAAAGCATCCTTTTAAAGGAGCAGGAAGATGATGATAGCTCAATAATAGAGCTGGTTGCACCTCATCATCGGTCAATTCCCAAATACTACTTTTTAATACATCATTCCAATAATCTTGTGACAATTTGGTGCGAAGAAGACCCCCAAGTGCTACTGCAGCTAATGGTAACCCATCACACTTTTTGGCAATTTCTCTGCCAATTTTTTCTAGATCAGGTCGCTGTTGGTAGTTTCCTTCTACAAATGCATGGCTTGCAAGTATATTCCAACAATCTTCAGTTTCCAAAGATCTTACATGGTGAACAAAAAGAAAGGTTTGCGTCGGTAGTGCAACTCTTTCATCTCGTGTTGTGATGATGATCTTACTCCCTATTGCCCCAACATTAAAGATGTCATTCAAACTATTCCAACCAACATATCTTCCATACCATATATCATCCAAGACTAGCAAATATTTTTTGTTCCTTAAACTTTCCTGCAATTGTACTTGGAGACTATTCAAGTCATTTGTTGTAATTGCTTGTGAAGTGACAGATTCAAGAAGGGTTTTAGTTACAGTGACAACATTAAGATCTTTTGAGACATGTGCCCACCCTCTCGTCTCAAATTTCTGCTTCACATCGGAATCATTGTAAAGGATTTTAGCTAGTGTTGTTTTTCCTAGCCCTCCCATACCCACAATGGAAATCACTCCTATTTTGCTTCCGGTATGACTACCGTCCTCTGAAAGTAGAAACTCTTTAAGTTTCTCTTTGTCATCATCTCTACCACAAATAGAAGATTCATCACCCACAACAGAACTTGTAGGAGTTATATGCCAAATCCTACCGGAAACGCCTTCTATCAATCCAAGATTCTGGCTTCTCAAATGTTCTAATCTTTCAAATAATATTTGCAGCGTAGAATTGATCTTTTTATTAAACCTTTTAAAATGAGAAGAAAGTTTTTTCAGCACCTGAGTAGTAGCACCTCGGGTTTCATACTCAGCTTCCACTTTGCACCTCAAAGCCTCCGTGTTGATTTCATCAAACAAATCATCAGCTTCAAAGACAGCATCGCGCAGCAGATGCAGCCATTTCTTGACAGCAGGGTTGGTGATCTGCTTCTGCTCAGCATCATTCAGTACAGCTTGAAGACTCATCAGGGTTATGTTCAGCTTTTCCAAGAGTGGAACGTCAAGCTTCGTACTCCGAAATAATTCCACGAACTCACCGGAAACTATCTTTTGCAACAACACTTCCAAAGATGCCGCAAGAAATGCTTCTCCCACAATAGTGGCCATAATCGGTCTCCTTAAACAATTATTATAAAAAATGATTGTTTTAAGGGAAAGGTAACTAGTGGATCATTAATTAATGTATTAGATTGGTATATTATTTAGGAGTAGGTGGAGTTTCCACTTTGGATTTTTATCAATATATTGATTCATTGTTAGCACATGGGCTATTTGTTCCAAATTGATTCAAATCAAAAAGGCAAAACTGATTAAAAAAATTGAAAACCACACAGATCAAATCCAATTTTGGATTCATTTTTCAAAACCTAATCGAATCAAACTAAACCGTATGTATAAATTTTAATACCTATTTTTTTTTTTACTAGGATGTCTGTCCTTTTCTATGTATAGCAAAAATGCATATTCTTGTAAAAAAAAAAAAAAGTGCATCTTCAAGTAACTGATCAAGTTATGCAAAAATAAAAGACAATTAAATGAGAAAATTGTAGACCTAACATAATTTTACTGCACCATATTCACAACAACTCATCCAAAAACCTCCTGCACAAAAACTGATAACAAAAAAACAGGCCTATATGACTGTGCACCATTTATGCATTCTTCTTCACAAATATTGTAGCTTCCTGTTTATGATTGCATCACAGTAAATCCAATGAAGGAATGTGGTGACAAAGAAGGTCGATAGTTCGATCCCTTCCTCCAACAAAAACCTAACAATACTAATATTTGTCGCTAAAATCAACCCTAAACCAGAATTCTTATCTTCTCCAAAATTCACCGTTCCGTAATTTCCTAATAGACCATACACAAGCAAATCATACCACAACAAATCTCTACACCTCAAAATCCCTCTTCCCTTCACCAGTCCACTAAACTGTTTATGCAATTTCTGCTGCTGTGATTCTTTTTCCTTTGTCAAGAATTTTGAATCTGCATGTTTTCCTTATTACTACGTCCAATCTTGTTGGTTGTTATGTCAATGATGTTTTTGTTAATTGGCTAGTTAAAGCCATCAATATATGTTAAACCGTTTCATATTTTCCACAATATATGTACTTACATGATCATAACTGTTTTGAACTTGCAACCAAATCTAACACTAATAAACGTATATGCATGGAGCAAAAGAGAAAGTTGTAACCAATAATCAAAGCAGTGGCGGATCTTGACTAAAAATGTGGGGGGAGCCAAATAATTGTAACTTATATATACAAGTTGTTTCATAAAATAAACAGAAATTGGTATGTGTTGCAGTTGTTCTCAAGGCATAAAACCACCTCAAGATCATTGGTTCGAGTCCTGCCAAGTAATTTTTTGTGATTGTGAATAAAATAAAAATGCATTGTAAATATGGAAGAAAAAGAAAAAGGAGACAAATGGGGAATCGAACGAATTGAACCCATGATCTCTCAACCAATTCTCCTTCAGTTTCCACTGCAACACTTGTGAAATACCATATAATTTGTGACTAATATAGTATATATATACAAAACCTGGGGGGAGCCATGGCTCCCATGGGCTCTTGAGAAGATCCGCCACTGAATCAAAGTAACCTCAAGAAACAACGACAACAGACCTAACTTTAATCTAGTAACCAAATGTAAAACACAAATCAGAAGTGAAATCAAAGTATTAAGATAAAGAGAGAAGAGAAATAAACACACCCATATTTGTTCACCCAATTCGGTCCAATAATGACCTACTCTCGAGTAGAGATCTATCTATTTCACTATTAATGCATGTATGGCTCCACTTGTGGGACTAGGACCGAGACTTTTTGATTGTGGGTTTACTATGGGATAGACAGACAGCCATCAAACGCTTCAAACAAAGTGGTCAAACACGAGAAAACGTGTTGACACTTTTGGCCAAATATGAGAATGTTTTTATGATATTTGATTTTGACACTATTGGCTTACTAGCTTGAGCGGTTGTTGACCTTTTAGAAAGAGTTCACTAAATGCCTTAATTTATTTTGATTTTTCGTCTAAAATGTGCAAAATCGCAATATGTTTTTAGTAAGTATATATTCACGGGTCAAATTTTGTTCCCCAATTTTTTAGTCATGTTTAAACCATCGTAAGAATCTCCATCATAAAATTTTAGAATTTTTAATTGAGGGAATAATTAATTATGAATTTTTTAAGAAATTCATAACTATGAGGAACAAAAATTTGTAATTAATTTGTCCCTCGCTTAAATAATCCAAAATTGTGTTTATGTTACGAATATGCGTGCGAAATTAAGGAATGAAATTCGACCCGTGAGTATATGCTTACTCGGACAAAAAATTACGATCTTGCACATTTTGGTCGAAAAATCAAAATAAATAGAGGCGTCTTTGAAATGTTACAAGAGTTTGCAGATCTTTTCTATGTACTTTTATAGGGGCCTTGTAAAAAAAAATCAACTCAAAATTCGATTTCTATGTTGTTTTCGTTTTTGAGTATTTGACTCTTTAAAAATTCACAGGGGGCGTTTGTTTGACGGTTGAAAATTTTACTCCTTTGCGTAACCTTTTATGGGAATAATAATGAGCATCTTATTCCTATGTATTTTTTAAAAATTGTGTTTGGTAATTAATGGTCAGATTTATGGGAATTATTTGTGATAATGGGTATATAGGTAGTTATATCAATTTTATTACTATTTACATGATAATCTTTTACTCTCGCCCACTTCCTTGGGAATAAAATCATGACCGTAAGTGGAAGTTATTATTTTCCAAGAAATTCTTTATTCCCGGGAGTTCATTTTTTAACTTTGTAACAAACATTTTTTATTTGCAAAAAAAAAAAAAAAACAATATTCATTCATTCAAATTGATAGAGTATATCAGATACAAACATCACTAAAAACGTAAGGGATGAATATGCGAACAAACTCACAGCACCCAAGTTAATAGCATACAACGGCAAAAAGCCTACAAATAATATGATAAAATAAGTCACCGAAATACTTATGCTCCCGGATCTGCAACGTTGACGCCCAAATCATTGATTGAATTTGTAATTGAATGATGTTGATCTTTCAATAAGAACTAAACGAACATCGTGATAAAACACAAAAATCAAACGCCGCACAAGACGGTGAACAACACAACGTCGCACTTTGACGACGAAATCACAAAAAACACAAAAGGCAAAACTTGATATATGTGAAAACAACTTATTTAGATTGAAAGAAAGGGAAAAAGATGTAGAGGGGTGATTCTAGGTCAAGAAATGACCTTTAACCACCCCTCCTCGTTAAATAAAGGAGAAAGAAAGTTTAGGAAGAAGTTGAAGTTTCTATCAATAGAAAACTCGGGCCGAAAACGTTGTAACAAACATAGGAATATATAATTGCAACCTCCACATTCTTGGGAATAATTTTTTAAACCAGGAAACAAACACTCCCATAATTAATTGGTTCTTAGTTGGAAAATTCTAATTTGATGAGGGAGATCTGATTTTAAGGTTCTAAACAATCCTGGACAAAATTATAAAAAAAAAAATATTCTACCTCTAAGCCATTTTCTGAAGTTTATGATCCATTTTTTTATTTTAGTCCCTCGACAAAAAAAAATTGTTATAAGAGAAAAATAATTGTTTTAATGTAAAAATGCCACTCAATTGAAATCAAATACAAAATTCATACCACACAAAAAAAAAATATAATTATTCTTCAAAAAACAAATATAATTATCACCACTCAATTTTTTTTTTCATAAATCACAACTATTTTTTATTCATTTAAAAAAGAAAGTTTTGCCATCATACATCAGATTTGTCAACTACTCTCATGTGATATGTCATAACATTTAACCACACATTAATGACAAATCAACTATTTATTTATATTTTTTCACCCAAACAAATTCATCTCCCTCATCTCTTTTTATGCTTTCTTCTTTTTCTCCACCATGAACCACCAACACTGGCCACCTTCCGGACACACCCCAACCTCCTTCATGCAACCTTTTTTAAAAAAATAACCACATATTATTCATCACATCATTACTAAAATCAATTTTTCAAAAAAAGTTATTCATCACAACATTTAATATATAATTCTGACTAAATATAGTGTTCGTCATCTACCAAAACAAATGTTTTTTTTTATGAAGTGTTCTAAAAAACGAATAGTCTTTTTTGTACACTAAATACAATTAGTAGATAATTATATTTACATACACGCCATTTCTGTATACACATCACAACTAAACTTTTTTCTTACGTATTTATCTTCTTCATTTCTTCAAAACAATATATAATCACACAAAAGAATATACTAATCAAACTCTTCCCGATTTTCCTTTATCTTGTATTTAAACATCTCCTTCTTTGTAGTTTGTTGAAGTGATAAGAACATCATTCAACTTTCCTGCAAAATATAATATTTTTCAATTTTATTAGCAACATACAAAACACCGATTCATCATTTCCAGCAAGAAATTTATACTTAAGTTGGTCATTTATTTTGTTGAGGATTTATGTACTAAACTAATTAATTTGTTTTTCTCTTCATTTACTTACCGGTGTCACCTTTCTTTGTGTGTAGTTTGCTGAAGAGACAAGAACTTTATTCAACTTTTCTACAAAAACATTTTTAGATCAAATTATTGTAGTTGAAGATAAACAGAAATAATGAAGATCAGAAGAACAAAGAAGAGGTACATTTTTTTTTTTTAACAGAGGTACATGTTAGACTATGAAAGAGTAAATTACTTACCGGTGTCTTTTTTACAGGATTTCAACTACATGTTTAGTTGAAAAATGAACAGCTTTCAAGTTTCCTGCAAAATAAAATTAAAGAGAAGACGGAGATTAGAAAGTTTGAAAAGAAGAAAAAAGTATAGAAATTTGTCATCTTCTTTTTCTTCTACCCTGATTTGTTGACATCTTCACATCTCTTGTAATGACATTATTTTTCAAAATTTATCTTGGCAAGATTGTGGTTTGGGAGAAAGAAAAGTGAGAATGACAAATATGAGTGAAAGTGAGTTTGAATATATGGTTTCAAAATATTGGTGTTTTAAAATTTAGGGGGGGGGGGGGGGGGAACTTTGAAATATGTGATATGACATGATGTAAGTGATGAATGACTTTGACAAACTAACCTTGAAAAATGAGTTATGTGTAAAAGTAATGGAACCATAAGAATATCAGTTAGATTTTGTCAACTCATTAGAGGAAAAGGTGTAAAAATTTGTAACCATGTAGTAATCATCGGCCATGAGTGGGTGGTCTTCAGTTCCGTCAGTTGTCAGGTGCTGAAGCGGGGTCTTTAACAAAACTGTTTTCGCCGGTGGAGGTGAAGCAAGCTATTTGGGACTGTGACAGTTTTAAAAGTCCGGGTCCGGATGGCGTCAGTTTTGGTTTTATAAAAGAATTTTGGGAGTTAATTAAGGATGATTTTATGAGATTTCTTACGGAATTCCATCGTAATGGGAAGCTGACAAAGGGTGTTAACTCTACATTTATTTATTTAATTCCTAAGGTGAGCAGTCCGCAGAGGCTTAATGATTTTTGACCTATTTCTTTGGTGGGATGTATGTATAAGGTGCTTGCGAAGGTTCTTGCTAATAGGTTGCGTAAAGTTGTCAGCAGTGTTGTTTCTGACTCTCAGTCCGCGTTTGTTAAAGGGAAACAAATTTCAGATGGTATTCTAATTGCAAATGAAGCAGTAGATGAGGCGAGACGTATGAATAAAGAGTTGCTTTTGTTCAAGGTTGATTTTGAAAAGGCATACGACTCGGTGGATTTAAATTACCTCGACTCTGTGATGGCCAAAATGAATTTTCCAACTTTGTGGCGGAAGTGGATATTTGAGTGTGTGGGAACGGCAATGGCTTCGGTCTTAGTAAATGGGTGTCCAACAGATGAGTTCCCCATTGAGAGGGGTGTTCGGCAAGGTGATCCACTTTCTCCGTTTTTATTCTTGTTAGCCGCAAAAGGATTTAATGTTCTAATGTCAGCAGTAGTGGGGGCGCAACTTTTCAGTGGCTATGGGATAGGTCCGGCAGGTGATGTTAAATTGACTCATCTCCAATTTGCGGATGACACTTTGATTATTGGTGACAAGTGCTGCTTGAATGTGCGTACTATGCGTGCGGTGTTGCTTTTGTTTGAGGATATTTCGTGGCTGAAGGTGAATTTTCACAAAAGCATGTTGACAGGTGTGAATATCTCGGATTCTTGATTGTTGGAGGCTGCTTCGGTGATGAATTGTCGTCAGGGGACCATTCCTTTTATTTATTTGGGACTCCCAATTGGTGGTGATTCAAGGAAGTTGCATTTTGGAAACCGGTTGTCGATCGCATTGTTACTCGCCTGTCGTCGTGGAATAATAAATTCCTTTCCTTTGGTGGCCGTCTGGTATTTCTGAAGTTTGTCATGTCCTCTCTTCCGGTTTACTTTCTTTCCTTTTTTTGAGCCCCTGTAGGTATAATTTCTTCTATTTAATCTATTTTTAATTTTTTTTGGGGGGGGGGGGGGGGGGGGGGGTGAGGATAGAAGGAAAATAACTTTGATTAATTGGGAGTCTATTTGTAATCCTAAGGAGGATGGTGGTTTGGGGGTTAGGAGGGTGGGAGATTTTAATATTTCTTTGTTGGAAAAGTGGTGTTGGAGGATGTTGATCGACAAGGGTGGGTTGTGGTATCGTGTATGTGTCTTGAATGTCGAAGCTTCACACTAAAAATAATTTGTTTGTGTGACTTCACACTGATTTAAGCAACAGACACGGCTTGCACAGCAGCTTGCTGCACAATGGAAACAGCTTCACACTTGTTCTTGGGTTGTGACAGTTACATCTCTCTTTGGCTAGGTATTTCATCAGTTCTTCATGGAGAGCTTCGACATCATTTCTTGCAGTTTACACATATGGCTGGTTTACCGAGGTTCTCTCATCTTTATTTACGGATAATTTGGTTTGCATTTGTTTGGATGATTTGGAAGGAAAGGAACAACCACGTCTTCAACAATGCGGCTTTGAATCCTTCCATGCTCCTAGAAAAAGTTAAACTTAATTCTTTTTTTGTGGTTAAAATCAAAACAGGCTGCTTTCTCTTACAATTATCATGACTGGTGGAAACATCTATTACCGTGTATGGGTGTCCATTAGTTTAGTTTGTTTTGATAGTGCTCTCTTTAATTGTGGCACTCTGATGTTGTAAATATTTTTGCTTGTTTCATCCTTTGCACACCTTGTGCAGGGTGATACTGTTTATATATATATATATATATATATGGGGTTTGCTAGAACACACCCACTAGTTTTTATGTGGGAGTGTTTTAGCAAAGCTACACCTTAAGGTGTATTTAACCACTTTTTAGTTATTTACTTGCTAAAATACTCATTCTAAAAAATAAGTGGGTGTATCCTAGCAAATGCCTATAGGATTTGCTAGAACACACCCACTTGTTTTTGTTAGAAGGTGTGTTATAGCACAATACACCTTAAGGTGTATTTATTAACTTTTTAGTTGTAACTTGCTAAAACACTCCCACATAAAAACTAGTGGGTGTGTTCTAGCAAACCCCTATATATATATATCATCATTTTAGCTTGTTAAAAAAAAATAATAGTTAGATGACATCATTAGTTAGAAAAAGTAAATTTTAGACACAATTTACCCTTAATTCAACGACGTGGCAGCAAAGCATTGATGGGTAAAAATTGGTTTTCCACAACATCTTTTTATATTAAGAAGGATTTTTGATATCAGAAAAGCAATCTTCTTTTTCTTTTGAACCGTGGGCCTTTCTCAAAATTTTACATTTCTTATAGTTTTTTGAACTGTAGGCTTTTTTTGATATGTCATACTTTTCTCACAATTTTAAAATAATTTGACCAAAATAATAATAATAATAATAAAATAACAAAATTAAAATCTAGCAAAAGAATAACAATTAAATAACAGTAAAAATATTTTATTATTTGAATAATTATATGTTTTAATACATGTATTTTAAGGTATTTTAGTAAATATAATAAATTACTTTGAGTAGTTATTAAGGTATTTTAATTTTTTTATAGTAGTATTTTAGTGTTTTTTTTGAAAAATATGTTATTTTAGTTTTAAATTTATTAGTGTACGCGCCGCCAAAACAGAGTGCGCTCCAGCACAACGCCATTTTTTGGGTTGATAGCACCGCAATCCTGCAATATTTTCATGCTATTGTTTTTTAGGTTGGCCGCACCACAATCCCACAATTTTTTTATACAATTATTTTAGCCACACGTAAAAATAAATCCTGGATCCACCTTTGAGTTGAATTGCTTTAGTTTATGTTTGATTCTACAATGATAAAAATTGATTTTCAACGAATAATTTTGTAAAAACGATTTTACTTAAAAGATAGGTAAATGTAAAATGTTTTTTTCCTCATACATTTATGTAAAAGTGTGTTGTACAAAATATTTAAGTGTAAAACAAATAACATTTAGACTCAAAAGCAACAAATTTTAACTTCAAATTAATATCAATTTAAGAGGTAAAATCAATTCTACTTAAAAGCAATTAAACATATCAAAATAAATATTTACACTCTCAAAATCAATTTTGACTGCTCCAAAGTTTAGAATCCAAACATTTAAATAAGATTAAATATATTTTTAGTCATTGTAAAGAAGTTAATAAAATAAGTTATAATCCTTTGTCAAAAAAAAAGGTTAAATATGTTTTTGGTCCCTATAAATTTGGGAACTTCTAAGTTTAGTCCTTACTTAATTTTTAATAGGTTTTTAAGTCCTTAAAAAAATTACTTCTAATTTTAGTCCATGTTACAACAAAGTTTGTTTAATTATCCTTAAACTCTTAAATTTTTGAACGATTTTTTTTTTAAGACAAGTTTAGATCACTATGAAAGGTTCATTTACCAAAATTTAGATTTTTTTTTTAACATGAAACAAATTAAATATGAATTTTTTAAAACGGAAAAAGTTAAAGATAAAATTAACAAAATCTGGACGTAGAAATTAAATTTTTCGACAATTTTTTGCAGATGAACTTTTAGTAATGTTCTTAACACGTCTTCAATTTTTTTTTTAAAAAACTCAAGAGTTTAAGCATAAATTAAACAAATTTAAATTGAGGAGGGACTAATATCTTTTTGGTCCCTATAAAATTGGTAGTTGGAATATCGATGTTGCCTCTTGATGCATGTCCTCTCTCCTTGCTTATATAAAAAAAAGTTAATAAAATAGTAAATTATAATCCTTTGTCAAAAAAAAAAAAGTTATAATCGTGGAAATATTAATTACTTTTTGTCTTACCAAAGCATAGGTTGAACCGGTTTGTGAGTAAGAAAAAGAAAATGAAAAAGATTAAACCGGATTAGGACAATACTAACCCTTCCTTCGTTGTACTGTCCCATTCTCACTCAGATAGATGGATAGGGTTTCAACTTTCAATATCTTCACCAAAACGATTGCTGATCTCCGAACGCACTTCTCAATTCTTCACCAAATCGATAAGCGATGCCATGAAATCTGCTTGGAGGTAGTGTTTAGGGTTAGATGTACCTGTTGTGGAATGTACCGTTAAGTACCTTGAAGCAGGTACATCTAACCCTATACACTACCTCCAATTTGACACAATATGGAACCGTAGGGAGGGTTATTTCTTCATTCTGATGCTGCTGCTACTGCTCAAAATCAATCCCACAAAGGTTATTTCTGTTTGTTCTTGTTTATTACCACTTTATATCTGATACACTAGTTACTTACTTTTCTTTGTATACTATGAAAGGGAGGGTAGTTAGCTTTGAAGCACCGACACATACACCGGACACGACATTGACATGTCGAAACTGGTAATAGTTTGCGAAAATGAATTGTTTGAATGTAATCACACGCGTCAGTGTCGTGTGTCGTGTATCAGACACCGGACACACCTTTGATCAGAGGTGTCAGTGTCGTATCAGACATCTTACACGCCTTTGATCAGAGGTGTCGGTGCTACAGAGCTTTTGATCCGACACCGACACAATATTGAGACATGTAATTACAATCAATTATGTCATTTTCTCAAATTATTATCCGTGTCGTG
This sequence comes from Medicago sativa, assembly GCF_051527215.1. NCBI lineage: Eukaryota > Viridiplantae > Streptophyta > Magnoliopsida > Fabales > Fabaceae > Medicago > Medicago sativa. The sequence goes on from NC_140751.1 coordinate 10,465,847, forward strand.
TTCTGTTTGTATACATGCTTGTGCTTCATATGCAGTTAATTGCCTTTTTTTAAGAGAAAATAATTGCAATTAAGTGAGTAAGAGCTTTATATACTCTGCGAGAGAATTTCATTGCAAAATGCATAGGTTCCAAATCATTGGGAGCCTTATATATTCATGTTGACTGGATTAGAATATGACTTTAATGATTTTTTTGTTAAGAATACCTCTTCAAGTTGATTCAATCAATGTTTTCTATATTGTTTTTAGATGTGTTATAGGGTCTGTTTAGTTGGGGTTTAGATGGAGCCGAGGCGATGTGAGGGAATATTTTAAATCATATTTGTTTGATTAAATTTTTATGGAGGGAAGAAAAATTCCACCATAAAACAATTATTTCCTGTTGGACTTTAAAACTAGTGAATTATTTACTGTTCGTCAATTTATATCTTTTCTGTATCTTCTTTCTATACTCCTTGTTTTACTTTGTTTCAATTGTTTATATCTTTGTTCTTTGTTTTTTTTTATCGACTTTTTTATAAAAAAAATTGATTAATGATGGTTTGATTCTGAATCATTTGGTGATTTAGATTGTAGAGTGAATTCTGTAGCTGGTAACAGTGCTTAATGGTTTTGCAATTACTGTGGTTTAAAAGTGTACATCTGGCTTTTTCTTTGGAAGAGTTATTTTCTGCTTGTCATTGTAATTTCTATTATGAACACATGAAGCACTGGCTCAAACACTGACCATACATACACACCGATAATAATTTGAGAAGATAAAAACAATTCAATAAAACCTCACGTGTCAGTACCTGACACACTGACACATGTTTGACACTGGTTACGTAAGTATTAGTATTACATTTTATATGAATGAATTGTTGGCTGGTGGTGTGTTGAAGTACATGCAATTTTGCAGGAATATTGATTTCTAGTTGTAAACAATAGCCCTTATTTGACATTTCTGGCAAATTTGATGTTTAAATGCTATTGCACACACATAACTCATCTGAACATCTATCTAGTATGTACATTTTAATCTCTTCAGTTTGAGTAAGGATCCCTTAACCATTATTGACTGTGATACTGGAAACTTCATATACTTTCTCTATCCCTTTCTTACATTTCCCATGAATAACCTTAATTATGCTCTTTTAATGGATAACCTTAATTGGGTGCCAGCACATTTTTCCTTAGAATACCTTGATTTGAGTTGGATAGACCTTCAATTGAGGGGCTTCAAGTGCCGAGTACACTTCCTTGTCTTCAAGAAACAACTTAAGGCTACTATTAGAATGCTTCAGTAGAAGAATTGTTGAGGCAATTAGAGAAACAGAATGAAAGAATCATGAACTCTGATTTCATTGATTATGGATTCGGATATAGTATTAGCTATATATATATATATATATATATATATAGCGAAACTATAACAAACTTAATTGAATTAGTAATGAAATGAGTGGGATTGCAAATTGAAATTCTGTTTTTGGATTCACAGTGCATTGATTCAACCACATATCATATATGAGTCATTATTGTCTTCAACCATCCAAACAATAAAACCATTTTTAAAACAATTTTCATTATAATTGTCTGAAATATGAACGTTCATGTCGAAGGACTATATTGGTGTACTGTAACAGTAACAATCTTATATAAATATATTCCCTTCCCATCAACCTATCCAGCACTAATTCAACTTCAAAAGTAGTCTGATATTTACCTGTACTGAAAATCAATAAACTCTACGACAACAAATTAGAACCTAGAAGAAAAACTAATATCCAATTCAATTAAACACAAAATCAGCCAACAGAACAGAGTTGATAAAATAACCGACAAATATAGAAAAACTTAAGACTGCCTTAGAAATTTACAAGTCTGAACGTAATTATTTTCTGCATTATAAATTCGTTTATAATATGCATTGCTGAAAAGTAAAACTCACATGTATGGAAGCATGTTATGTGAACCAGCAAATATTTGAGTAATCTGAGTGGTTTTGTTTGAACTTGAATGTATGAATGTTGTGTGTAATGTGTATAGCACTCATATGGTTTTGTTTGAACTTGAATGCATGAATGTTGTGTTTACTGTGTATAGCACTAATATGGAACCATACACTCATTTGTTGGACTGTCGAAATTAGTGGATTATACGAATAAATTCTTATTCACATGTTAGAAATATGGATTGTCGGATTTTGTGTATCGTGTAATATCACTATCCTCCATAGCTGCCAACATTCAAACACCTTTGTCTAATATGGGTTGTTTCTATGCTTGAACATGTTTAAGGTGAAGAGTTATGAGTTGAAGGGTAGGGTTAGTTATGCTGCTGTTTTATGGGATTGTTATTGGTGGGTTCTTGGTTGGTGTGTTTGCCATTGTGAATATTGTTGGCTTGTTGGTGCAGAGTGAGTTTTACTATGTTTGCAAGAGTTATCATCGTCAAGGGATTGATAGAAGTGTTTTGCATGATCATTTTGTTGGCAGAAAACTAAAATTTGTCTTGTTTTTATGTTATGTTTATCACAGGCTGAAGATTTGGGTAGAGAACCCACATTAGATGAGGTCTTCGTAAAAACCCACTCCAAGAACAAGAACCCACGTTACTGTTTCAACAACTGTAATTTCCTTGATTAATCATATTTTATAAAGGGAATGATTACACATCTAGATGGCTCTTTCATGTCGTCCAACTCATTCAAGTTAACTGTAATTTCCTTTGATCTTATTTTTGTAAGCACCGATTCTTTACATATGTATAAAAAAGGGTTTGTTCAAGAATAATAGATAAAACATAGAATTCTATTAATAACTGTATTCTTATTTTATTCAAAAGGTGTAAATAGCTTGTATTCAACTAGTAATGAAATGGTGTGTATTCAAATGGTATAACCCCTAGGCACAATTTGACCATGTACGAATTAAAGACGACTAGGGGTTGTACCAATGATAGAGAAATGATACTCTGGGGAAGCCTAATGTATGTTAACAACTAGAAGAATTTTCTGATGATAAGCTTCAACTTCATGTAGGTACTGCCTTGCTTCTCAGGATCAATGTTCACACAACAATTACATTAATAAACACATCATGGCCATTTCTTCGTTTTCGGTCACTTAACAATCATTTTATTGTGATATATTTTTGCTAAAATCACGGCATCTTTTCAGGTCAAGAAAGAAGTTCAAACATCAATGTATAGAAAAGCAACCCAGATTTAAATAAAACAATTACGAAAAAAAAAGAAGGATATTTGATCATTAAATTTGGCCAATTGTGCCTACGTTTTCGACTGCCGAGCAGCTGCAGTACCTTTGTATTAATCACTTAGGGTTTACATAGTACAATTTATCAAAGTGACTCAACTCGAGCGACTTGCCCGTACTTATCAGAAAACTGAGTCAAACCTAAGGAAAAATCAATAAAATTCAATAGTGCCTACGTTTCCAACTGCTGAGTGGATGTAGTACCTTTGTATTAGTCACTTAGTGTTAACAAAGTACAATTTATCAGAGCGGCTCAACTCGAGTGACTTGCTTATCCTTATCAGTCAACTGATCAAACCTAAAAAAAAAAAAATATAAAAATGGTGTTGTAGTGTCTCTAACAGAGCTAGGTAGTCTGTTGCTATGCTCAACTAAACTCTTGAGTCTTGCCGGTATGGCTCTCTTCTGTTCCTTGAATGGTTGGGATGCTCATCTCCTGAATGTGTCATGACTATTATGGAGGACCTTTCTCTACAGAGGCATGTATATTCTCCGGATATTATTCGGCTTTGTGGCAAAAACCATTGGACGAATCTACCTCCAGTTGGGATAACACAAACCTATCAAAAATAAATGGCGATATTGTGTCAAGCTTGATAGTGATAATTTATAGTAGAACAACCCAGTAACCAGAAGCAAATAAAGCTAAGAATGGATGAATGAGATCTTGATATTGTGGCCAATGTTTTCTACGTAGGGATGTCAATGGGTACCCATGGGTACGGATAGTATGATACCCGTCCCCGCCCCGTTGGATAAATATGATACCCGTACCCGCCCCATACCCTCGTGGGTACCCACTATGCGGGTACCCGCGGGTATTGAGGTATCCATGGGTATTCATGGGTACCCATGGATTTTTGAATTTATTTATTTTTTTGGTACAAATAATAACTTTTATTAATTACCTACCAAAAACTTCAACTTTTAAACATCCATACATAATCCATTCAAAATTTCATAAATCATACATAATCCATAGAAAATTTATGATTCTTATATAATCGATATAATATGTTTTATGATGTGAATGAAGTGAAAATGGTGAACTTAATAAGATGAATTAAAAAAATTAAAAATAAAAATAGGTTATTAATGAGAAATCTTAGGTGGGCGGTAAAATTTCCTTCAATAAGGTAACAACTTTAAGTAATAACAAAAGATATATAAAGATAATTTAGTAATTTACTTAACTCATTATCGGGTATGGGTACCCGTGGGTATGGATACAATCAAATCCATGTCCATATCCATATAATAATGGGTAGTCAAATACCCGTTCTTATACCCGTGGATACCCGTTTAGCTACCCGCCCCATGCCCGTGACGGATTTTACCCACGGGTACCCGTGGGCATGGGTATTTTTGCCACCCCTATTTCTACGTGACTAAAATGGTTTTCTAATTAATCAAAGATAGGGCTATCCAGACTCTCAAGGTACCTTCAAATTTATTTGAGATTCATGTGACAAAAGGGACAAAAAATCTTTAACAGAATCTTTAACAAGCTCCTACCCAACTGTTATGAATAAGGACAAAGAGGTCATTACAATAGCTGAGGAGAGTGGACACTTGGCTCAGAATCCTGAATTACAGGAGCAGGGACGTGGCAAAAGATCCAAAATTCCTAACAGAAAATACGTGGAGAACTAGGTTAAATAGGGGAGGTATCACCAATCATTGGGTGTGGAATTAATTGGTGGAAACCCTGACTCCCTTCTTTTCCTGAAGCTGCGGCTTTTCTAGATCCTTCTTTAATTCCATATTTTCATTTATGTTTTTGGCTGAGCCATTATCGTTGTAATTGAGAGTGAATTGTACTGTTTCATTGCTGAAGTATTAATATTCATCTCTTCTCTTATAATTTCTGCTTTTCCTTACTGTTATCCTTACATTTGGTGCTTTCATTGAGTTAACCATGGCTGACAATACACGTATGAAAAGCATGGAGAACTCACTTGCAGAGCTGAAGCAACTTTTCCAAAAGTTTGTGGAAGATGAAGATCGTCGTCGCGACGAGCACGCCCACCAACGTCACTTGGATCAGGCGAGATTTGACCGTGTTGAATCCCAACTCGGTGCGATTCATTCCGCGCAAGCTGCCAGCAACAAAGATGCATCATCCTCATTCCAGGTGCGAAATATCAAGCTCGAATTCCCTCGCTTTGACGGTTCTGATGTGCTCAACTGGATTTTCAAGGCAGAGCAGTTCTTTGATTATTACGGTACACCAGATAATCAACGACTTATCATTGCTGCGGTGCACATGGAGAAAGATGTAGTACCTTGGTTCCAGATGGTGTCTAAAAGCCAACCCTTTCAGACTTGGGCTCTGTTCACTCGGGCCTTGGAATTGGAATTCGGCCCCTCTCCTTATGAGTCTCCCAGGCCCAACTTATTCAAACTCACCCAAACCTCCTCTGTCGTTGATTATTACACCTCCTTCACTGCTTTAGCCAACAGATCTGAAGGATTAAGTCCTGAAGCTACCCTTGATTGTTTTATCAGTGGCCTTCAGAAAGATATCAAACGCGATGTAATTTGTCAAACCCCTGCTTCCTTGTCTCGAGCTTATGCGTTGGCTCGCCTCTTTGAGGATAAGTATTCACCACTGTCATACCCCAAATTTTGACCACTTTGCTCTGTTTTTACCTATTTTTGTCCGTATTTTAAAACGGCTCAATTTCTCTTCCTTTCGCTTTAACGAGTTAAAACATTTCTCAGTCGTTGTTTAATCATTCAAAGACTATGATCTTGCAAGTAAAATTTTGTCCAGTTGAAATTGCTTTATTTGTCTTTTCAGGCATTTTAAATTTTTACGCGTGCTTTTAAAATATTTAAAGTCTTTTATTCATTTCTTTTTATAAATAAACATTTTTAGGTAATTTCCTTTTTGTCCGCATGATTAAACCGTTTAATAAGCTTTGTTCGTGTTTTAAAACACCGTAAGTTTTAGTCGTCTCAGTCGAGATTTCGATAGCTTTAAATTTTATTACTTTTTTTTATTATTACTTTTATCTTATTTTACAACTCTATTTTCTTTTATTTCATTTTATGTCATTTTTATTTTTTTTATCAACAATTTGTCTTGTCTTAAGTCCACTTGTTACATTGTTATTGGTCCAAAGAGCATCCAAAGCATTTTCTTTCTCTCCAAGTTTCATTAAGGGTAGTTTAGTCTTTAGTCTATTCATCCTTTTTTTAACCTAGTTTTGGCTATAAATAGTCTCCCAATCATTGATGAAGGGGGCTGGACTGAATTTTGAGACTAACACAGAAAATTTGCGGCAGCCTCAAAATATGGATCAAAAACACTATTTCTTCCAAAAACCTCAAGAACATGAACCTTCAAATCTCATAAACATATAATCCAGCAACTAGCAAGCTCATACCATCAACACACAAAATTATTCTCGGTTCCTCAGTCTTCATCATTCACGAGCTCAACCACCAGCTTTAAACCAAACCATTCATCAAGTATGTTCAAGTCCATCATCACCAACACCACCTAATTTCATCTTTTCCAAACCTATACCCTTCTTTCTTCCAAATCGGTTCACATCAATTATCAACATGAACCTGCCGAGAGGAACAAACAACAACGTTCAAATTTCTGAGCTCAAGTCTCATCATCAATAACAATCCGAAACTGTCACAGAATACAACACTGCACGCAAACAATATTCCATCAAGCACAAACTCATTCAAGCCATCCTCAAGCAAACTGAATCAGAAGCAGGGAACACAAATTCGAATCCGTCACTTACCAGCTCAACAAGTTGAGGATGAACAACAATCACAACAACACGTTTTGAACAAAGAGGAACTCAAAGGAACAGAACCAGAACCGAGCTTTAGAGAAGGTGAGCATCAGCGCGAATCCAAACAAGCAGATAGCGACGAATTGAGCGGAAACAGTAGCAGATCCGAGAAGAGGAAACCGCAACCGTTTTCAAGCGAATCGGAGCTCAACAACGCCGTCGTGAATCAATCCGAACAGAGGTAACTCCCTGTTTCTTTGGTTATTTTTGTTTGCTAGATCTAGAAATTTCTTTGGCTTGCTTTTAAAAATCAATTTTAGAATCAAGATTAAGAGAAGAAGGGAAGAGGAATGGATTGAAAAAATTTAATTAAAAAAAAAACTCCGACGCGGCGGCTTTCCGGCCGACCACCGCGTCGGAGCGGATCCAACCACCTTCTTCATCTTCTTTAGCGTGTCTGTGTTGAAGAGAGAAAGAGAGAATTGTTTGTTGTGGGTAAGTTTTTTGGTCACATTGAAATGTTTTTTTTAGGCAATCTGTTTATATTAACCCAGCTGGACCGGGTTTTCTGTAACCCATGGACCTTGCTCCATACCTGACCCGCTCCATTAACTCATGGATCCAAACCGATCCATCTCTTTCAACCCAGCCCATTTTCAAATCTGTTAAGCCCAGTGTGTGGTTTCTGTTTCACTTGCATTACACTCCTGTTGCTACTACACCCCTCTGCATCCCATTTCTTTCTAAATATCTTGCGTGTTTTTTTTTTCTCTAGTTCCGTTTTTTGACTTCATAAGTTTTTTTAGCATTTTAATTGTGCCTAAAAACCCTGCATTATGTTTAGTTTACTTAGTTGCTTCAAAATTCATTTCATGCATTTTCTTCTAAAACTTCATACATTGAGTGCCTTAATCTTTGTGATATGCACCTTTTAGGTTCAATATCTTAAAACTTCATTTCATGCAATTTTTTAATACTTCATCATCATGCATTTTGTTAAGTCTACTTAGTGCTTTAAATTTGTTTATCTACATCTTACAAGTTTTGTTTAGCTTGCATTGCTTATCGATTAATTAATAGTTTGCTTATTTTTAAACTCATGCATTTTGAAACTCATTTGGTGGCTTTCTTCCAAGCATTCTAAAATACTTTAATTCCAATGTTTTGCTTTAACGCTTTAAAAAGGCTTTGTTTCATGTGTTTTAAATGTTTTTCACTCCATAATATCCCTTGTTTATTTTTGCTTTAAAATTTCAAGTTCTACTTCATGCATTGCCTTAATATTTTGACATTATGCTTTCTTTATGATAACCCATGCAATGCTTTCAAATTCCTTATCATCTTATTATGCTTGCTTTACTTCTAGTATCATCTCATGCATTTTTATTCTTGCAATTTGTGTTAAAATCCCATGATATTTTAGTATGTATAACTAGCAAATGGATGTATATTCTTATCATTGGTTTGTAGCTTGGCAAAGAGGCCATAGAATGTACCTAGGAATTTTTGTAATAATGTAGGTAACACAAACACCGACACTTGCACCGACACCATCACTTTATTTATCGCTTTACGCTCGCTTTATTTTTTCACGTTATTGCGCTAGCTTTCCGTTAGCTAGAAAAACCTTTTATCTCAAAAAATCAAATAAGCAAAAGTCAAATTATTTTTTCTTAATAAACCTTGGATCCAAATCCAAGAGATTTTTCCCTCATTTTCTTAATCAAATTCCTCAATGAATCTTAATTAAACTTAGACTAAATTTCTCAAATAAAATGAAACAACCTCACTTCTATTTTATTCTTCTATACCTTGAGGTCTCGCAACCCTTCTCAAAATCATTTTCAAAATCAAATTAAAATCAACCTAACCCACAAAAATATTTTTATAAGAGTGAACTACGGTGGTTTTGATCCCTTTTAAGGGTACGTAGGCAGAGGCTTTATTCCTTTCAAATCAATCAAATAAAAATAACCAAAACTCCTACTTCTTCTCCCTCCATTCTTTCACTCATACTTTAATCAATAATTTTTTCAAATAAAATAAAGTTAGAAAGAGGTTCTCACGGAGTACCGTGAACGACGCGGGTGCCTAACACCTTCCCGAATCGTAACCAACCCCCGGATCCAAAAAGGGTTTTTCAATCTCTTTTTCCCTTCCCAAGAATAAAATCGAGCAAGTCCGGTAGATTGAAGGTTCAAGTCCAATTAATTTTTGTAGACCAAGATTTTCGGGTGTCAAGCCATTAATTGGACTTGAACCTTCAATCTACCGGACTTGCTCGATTTTATTCTTGGGAAGGGAAAAAGAGATTGAAAAACCCTTTTTGGATCCGGGGGTTGGTTACGATTCGGGAAGGTGTTAGGCACCCGCGTCGTTCACGGTACTCCGTGAGAACCTCTTTCTAACTTTATTTTATTTGAAAAAATTATTGATTAAAGTATGAGTGAAAGAATGGAGGGAGAAGAAGTAGGAGTTTTGGTTATTTTTATTTGATTGATTTGAAAGGAATAAAGCCTCTGCCTACGTACCCTTAAAAGGGATCAAAACCACCGTAGTTCACTCTTATAAAAATATTTTTGTGGGTTAGGTTGATTTTAATTTGATTTTGAAAATGATTTTGAGAAGGGTTGCGAGACCTCAAGGTATAGAAGAATAAAATAGAAGTGAGGTTGTTTCATTTTATTTGAGAAATTTAGTCTAAGTTTAATTAAGATTCATTGAGGAATTTGATTAAGAAAATGAGGGAAAAATCTCTTGGATTTGGATCCAAGGTTTATTAAGAAAAAATAATTTGACTTTTGCTTATTTGATTTTTTGAGATAAAAGGTTTTTCTAGCTAACGGAAAGCTAGCGCAATAACGTGAAAAAATAAAGCGAGCGTAAAGCGATAAATAAAGTGATGGTGTCGGTGCAAGTGTCGGTGTTTGTGTTACCTACATTATTACAAAAATTCCTAGGTACATTCTATGGCCTCTTTGCCAAGCTACAAACCAATGATAAGAATATACATCCATTTGCTAGTTATACATACTAAAATATCATGGGATTTTAACACAAATTGCAAGAATAAAAATGCATGAGATGATACTAGAAGTAAAGCAAGCATAATAAGATGATAAGGAATTTGAAAGCATTGCATGGGTTATCATAAAGAAAGCATAATGTCAAAATATTAAGGCAATGCATGAAGTAGAACTTGAAATTTTAAAGCAAAAATAAACAAGGGATATTATGGAGTGAAAAACATTTAAAACACATGAAACAAAGCCTTTTTAAAGCGTTAAAGCAAAACATTGGAATTAAAGTATTTTAGAATGCTTGGAAGAAAGCCACCAAATGAGTTTCAAAATGCATGAGTTTAAAAATAAGCAAACTATTAATTAATCGATAAGCAATGCAAGCTAAACAAAACTTGTAAGATGTAGATAAACAAATTTAAAGCACTAAGTAGACTTAACAAAATGCATGATGATGAAGTATTAAAAAATTGCATGAAATGAAGTTTTAAGATATTGAACCTAAAAGGTGCATATCACAAAGATTAAGGCACTCAATGTATGAAGTTTTAGAAGAAAATGCATGAAATGAATTTTGAAGCAACTAAGTAAACTAAACATAATGCAGGGTTTTTAGGCACAATTAAAATGCTAAAAAAACTTATGAAGTCAAAAAACGGAACTAGAGAAAAAAAAAACACGCAAGATATTTAGAAAGAAATGGGATGCAGAGGGGTGTAGTAGCAACAGGAGTGTAATGCAAGTGAAACAGAAACCACACACTGGGCTTAACAGATTTGAAAATGGGCTGGGTTGAAAGAGATGGATCGGTTTGGATCCATGAGTTAATGGAGCGGGTCAGGTATGGAGCAAGGTCCATGGGTTACAGGAAACCCGGTCCAGCTGGGTTAATATAAACAGATTGCCTAAAAAAAACATTTCAATGTGACCAAAAAACTTACCCACAACAAACAATTCTCTCTTTCTCTCTTCAACACAGACACGCTAAAGAAGATGAAGAAGGTGGTTGGATCCGCTCCGACGCGGTGGTCGGCCGGAAAGCCGCCGCGTCGGAGTTTTTTTTTTAATTAAATTTTTTCAATCCATTCCTCTTCCCTTCTTCTCTTAATCTTGATTCTAAAATTGATTTTTAAAAGCAAGCCAAAGAAATTTCTAGATCTAGCAAACAAAAATAACCAAAGAAACAGGGAGTTACCTCTGTTCGGATTGATTCACGACGGCGTTGTTGAGCTCCGATTCGCTTGAAAACGGTTGCGGTTTCCTCTTCTCGGATCTGCTACTGTTTCCGCTCAATTCGTCGCTATCTGCTTGTTTGGATTCGCGCTGATGCTCACCTTCTCTAAAGCTCGGTTCTGGTTCTGTTCCTTTGAGTTCCTCTTTGTTCAAAACGTGTTGTTGTTGTGATTGTTGTTCATCCTCAACTTGTTGAGCTGGTAAGTGACGGATTCGAATTTGTGTTCCCTGCTTCTGATTCAGTTTGCTTGAGGATGGCTTGAATGAGTTTGTGCTTGATGGAATATTGTTTGCGTGCAGTGTTGTATTCTGTGACAGTTTCGGATTGTTATTGATGATGAGACTTGAGCTCAGAAATTTGAACGTTGTTGTTTGTTCCTCTCGGCAGGTTCATGTTGATAATTGATGTGAACCGATTTGGAAGAAAGAAGGGTATAGGTTTGGAAAAGATGAAATTAGGTGGTGTTGGTGATGATGGACTTGAACATACTTGATGAATGGTTTGGTTTAAAGCTGGTGGTTGAGCTCGTGAATGATGAAGACTGAGGAACCGAGAATAATTTTGTGTGTTGATGGTATGAGCTTGCTAGTTGCTGGATTATATGTTTATGAGATTTGAAGGTTCATGTTCTTGAGGTTTTTGGAAGAAATAGTGTTTTTGATCCATATTTTGAGGCTGCCGCAAATTTTCTGTGTTAGTCTCAAAATTCAGTCCAGCCCCCTTCATCAATGATTGGGAGACTATTTATAGCCAAAACTAGGTTAAAAAAAGGATGAATAGACTAAAGACTAAACTACCCTTAATGAAACTTGGAGAGAAAGAAAATGCTTTGGATGCTCTTTGGACCAATAACAATGTAACAAGTGGACTTAAGACAAGACAAATTGTTGATAAAAAAAATAAAAATGACATAAAATGAAATAAAAGAAAATAGAGTTGTAAAATAAGATAAAAGTAATAATAAAAAAAAGTAATAAAATTTAAAGCTATCGAAATCTCGACTGAGACGACTAAAACTTACGGTGTTTTAAAACACGAACAAAGCTTATTAAACGGTTTAATCATGCGGACAAAAAGGAAATTACCTAAAAATGTTTATTTATAAAAAGAAATGAATAAAAGACTTTAAATATTTTAAAAGCACGCGTAAAAATTTAAAATGCCTGAAAAGACAAATAAAGCAATTTCAACTGGACAAAATTTTACTTGCAAGATCATAGTCTTTGAATGATTAAACAACGACTGAGAAATGTTTTAACTCGTTAAAGCGAAAGGAAGAGAAATTGAGCCGTTTTAAAATACGGACAAAAATAGGTAAAAACAGAGCAAAGTGGTCAAAATTTGGGGTATGACAGATGCCCCTATTTAAGTTTCTTCGTCACGAAGATTTGAAAGAAGACTTTTAAATCGATGGGTCGAAGAGACTTAAATACTAAGTACACCGAATTTTGACCAATTGAAAAGCTGAGAATGCGATGAATACAATAATATGAATGCATGCGATGCGAGTATGAATGCAAAGACGACGGAAATAAACTGACTGGGGAACAAACTGATAGGTATCACTGGGGAGATAAAGCCTGCCTATTTACCAACTGCCGTGATAAAGACGAACATACGGAAGATAAAGCTTGAATTTTACCAACTGTTGTGGTAAAGACGAAAAGACAGAAGATAAAGCTTGGAACGGGCAATAAAGCTTAAGACGGAAAATAAAGCTTCAGACAGAAGATAAAGCTTGTCTATTACCAACTGACGCGGTAAAGACGGAAATACAGATGATAAAGCTTGTCTATTACCAACTGACGCGGTAAAGACGAATATACAGATGATAAAGCTTGTCGGAATATAAAGCTTGAACAGACGGTAAAGCTTGGAAGATAAAGCTCAGACAGCAAATAAAGCTTAAGACGGGAAGTAAAGCTTGAGACGGAAAATAAAGCTTAAGACGGAAAATAAAGCTTATGACGGAGAGTAAAGCTTGAGATGGAAAGTAAAGCTTATCAATTACCAACAGCCCGTGGTAAACGATGACAATGCGGAAGATAAAGCTTGGACTGAAGATAAAGCTCAGACGGGAGATAAAGCTTGAGGCTGAACATAAAGCTTGAGACAAAAGTAAAGCTTGAGGTGGAAAGTAAAGCTTATCAATTACCAACAGCCCGTGGTAAATGATGAAAATGCGGAAGATAAAGCTTGTCTACTACCAACTGTCGTGGTAAAGACGAAAATACTGATTAAAGTTTGTCTATTACCAACTGCCCATGGTAACGACGAAAATGTAGAAGATAAAGCTTGTCTATTACCAACTGCCCGTGGTAACGACGAAAATACAGAAGATAAAGCTTGTCTATTACCAACTGCTCGTGGTAACGACGATTAAATAGAAGATAAAGCTTGTCTATTACCAACTGCCCGTGGTAAAGACGAAAGTACCGAAGATAAAGCTTGTCTATTACCAACTGTCGTGGTAAAGACGAATATACTGATTGGTATCGGTAAAGTGATTACTTGATGGGACCTGCCACTTGAACACATACTGATTGGTGACATTTATGGATTAGACACTTTGAGATTGACATCTTGTGTATTGGCGTAAGACGCAGGAAAATAATGCAACTAGGCATGAATGATATTTGTATGCGTGCTATGTATGCATGGATGAATGAATGCATATGAGACTTATTTGACAGTATAATGGTGAGACTGTTGAGACCAGATTGGGCAGGTCCGAAGAAAGTGGCCCGGCATCATGTTGCAAGCATCTGACACCCTTCGTTGGGGATAATATCTCTGGGGATGAACCAAACACTGACGGGGTAAAGCCCTTCGAACCACTGACGGGGTAAAGCCCTTCAAACCACTGATGGGGTAAAGCCCGCATTCAAACCAAAATGATGAGATAAGGCCCGCATTCGAACCAACTGATGGGGTAAAAACCCATAATCAACTACTGAAAGAGGGAAGAGCCCAATAACCAATTACTGAAAAGAGAATGTCCCATAACCAAACCGCTTGAAGGGATAACAACCCATTGATCATACTGCTGAGGGGAGAATGCCCCATGATCAAATCACTTGAAGAGAGAATGACACATTGATTGTACCGCTGCACGGGTAACAACCCATTAATCAGGCCAGTGAAGAGGTACCAAATACCCACCCATTAATTGAAACACTGAAGAGGTAACAAACTCTTTAAACAGGCCACTGAAGATGTAACATACCGTCAATCCGACCACTGGAGAGGTAACAACCCATTAATCATACCGCGAAAGGGTAATGACACATTAATTATACCGCTGATGGGATACAACCCAACAAACAAAACTGCTGACGGGAATATGACCCAATATGACGTCTCAGTTGATGGTGAAGTAATCATTCCTTGGGGTAAAGCCCGCCAATCAGAAACCTGACAGAAGTCGCCATTTCTTGAGATAAAAACCCATCAATCAAACCACAGGCAAAAGATGTCATTGATCGAACCACAGGCAGCAGTCACTATCAATCAAAGCACTGGTAGATGACGCCCTTTCTCAAACCACAGACAGAAGTTGTCATTTCTCGAGATAAAAACTCATCAATCAAAGTCTGGCAGAAGTCGCCATTTGTAAGCTAGCACAAAGTGCATTCTTCCATTTAACCCCCTTGAAATTGTGATGCCTCTGTCTTTGTGTTTTTTTTTTGTTCATTTTTTGTATTGTTTTTTTTTGAATCCCTAATTTTTGCCTGAACCGCCCTTTCGGGTTTTCAATCCACCGGGAATATACTTCTTTTTTGTTTGCCCCTAATTTTTGCCTGGACTGCCCTTTCGGGTTTTCAATCCACCGGGACGCTCATTTTTGCCTAAGCCGCCCTTTCGGGTTTTCAACTTAGCGAGCTCTTTTTTTTTTTGTATTCTTCTTTTTTTCTCTTTTCTTTTTTTTTGACAGAGGTCATCTCACAGCTTTTGGTCATGTTTACCTTGCAGAGTTTAACTGTCCTTGAGACGAATGTTGATGTATGTTTCTACTACTCATAAGTTCAAAGAAGATGTACCTGTTGTTTATGCTTTTCAAAAGACGATTAAAAAAAGTTTTAAATTTTTGCTTTGAGTATTCACATCAAAAATAGAAGAAAATTATGCAAACAGAATAACTGAGAATTTCAAATAAATGGGCACAGGCTCAAATTAGATGTAAATGGAGTGGTGGCATGCCAAAGGCGTGGCTCCACAAATTTTAAAAGTTTTGGAAAATGGTAATTATATGGAAAAGGTACGTTGAACACAATAACCATTGTGCTCCCTAACAACTTTGAATTCCACTGTTCCGAGTCTTTGACCTGCAGATGCTTTATATCGGGAGTCCTTTGACAGTTAGGATGCCCCAGATGAATCATACTTGATTTGATGAAGATGCCTTGCCATAAGTCGGAAGTCTTTTGACGACTGGAATGCCCCAAGTGAGTCATGTCCGACCAGATGCAGTTACTTTGTCATAATCCTTAACTTTTGCATAGGTCGCCCTTGCGGGTTTCAACCTATCAGGATAAACACATTTTTCTTTTTTTTGCCTCTAACTTTTGCATGGACCGCCCTTTCGGGTTTTCAATCCATCGAGACGCTCTTTTTTGCCTAAGCCGCTTTTTCAAGTTTGCGACTTATCGAGCTGATTTTAACAAAGTATTTCTTGACTGCATTGGCATTCACAGGACATACAAGTTTGTCACCATTCTTCGTAATTAGGCACTCCTTTGCCCCTGGAATCAGGTAACATATTTTTGAGCACAAAGCCACTTTCTTGACATTCACGGGGACGAGCCTTCTTTGTGGAATACTTGCTTTATCCTTTCGATATAACTGTCCATGGCACACGGCAGTAACACTTTTAAATTCAATCAAGCTTGGCTTTCATTGGAACTTCCGTTGCCGGGACTTTGCCCTCCATGTGAAGCATTGCCTTTATATTGTATACTGAGGGATGGTGGGGGGGGGGGGGGGGGGGGTTTCCCCTGTTGAAGTGTACACTTGAAGTATAACATCCCTGCAAGGCAGATGGTAGCATCTCGTGCCAGTCTTTGTACATGAAAGTCCTCTTCTGGCGAGAAATCACATTGGAAACTTCTTCTTCATACTCCTCTTCAGTCTCGGATACAAGGAACTCAAAGTTGAGAGAGAGTACAGGGTTTAAGTGTTCAACGGGTTTATTAATGCATGATTTGATTATTGATATAAACATTATGATTATGCAAATATGTGGCAATGATTTAAAGAAAAGAATTTTTGGTTTTTTGTATTACCATCTTTCCAGAAAAAGCACAAAATAAAAACAAAGTCGGGATCAAAGCGACCTTTTAATTAATGATGAAAATATATAAAGCAAAAAGCCCTAAATAAGTTCACTTCCGTCTCGGGTGGGACGAAAGGATTTTTTTTTTTTTTTGAAAAACATAAAGCAACAAACAAACATATTAATTAAACAGATGAGTAGTAGAAATAAACATCAACAAAGACCCAAATGCAGCTAAACATTCCATGTACCAACATCAGGTTCCACGATCCGATAACAGATTAACTTGCACCTTCAAATTCAAAACTCTTCAAAAGGTATGAGATTTTTTTTGGATCAACTTCTGAACTATCTTCTGCAATGCACAACAGTGCTCAATATCATGACCTGGTGCCCCCTGATGGAAAGCACAAAAGAGGTCGGGCCTGTACCGGGCTGACAATTTTGTTGGCATTGGCAGAGGTGCCTTGGTATAGACCAAATTCCTTTCAACCAACTTTGGAAGCAAATCTGCATACTTCATGGGAATGGGATCGATCTGTTTCCTTGAAGTCTGTTGTTGATATTGCTGAAACTGAGGATGATAAACCGGATTTTGAACAGTATTGGTGATAGGCTTAATAGCAGCAACAGAGTGAGAAATCGAATACTGTTGTTGACTTTGTGGAAACTGAGGCTGATAACCCGGATTTTGAACAACATTGGTGATGGGCTTAATAGCAGCAATAGAGTGTGGTGCCAGATGTTGTTGCTGAAGTAGCACTTTTATGTCCGGGTCTTCGAAGAAACCGGTGTTATTTTCAATCAACTTCTGAACTTCTTGCTTCAAAGCGTAACACTGCTCGGCGTGATGGCCTGGTGCCCCCTGATGGAAATCACATTTGAGGTCAGGGCGATACCAAGATGGCAGCGGATTCGGCACCCGAGGAGGTGGTCTGGTTTGAACAAGTCTCTTCTTAAGCAAGATAGGAAGCAGAGTTGCGTATTTGATAGGAATTGGGTCAAACTGCGATGCTTTCCGAGCCTGATTTTGAAGAATAAGCTGTTGAGGAGCCTGACTTTGAGGGATAAGCTGCTGAGGAGCCTGATTCTGGGAAGTAAATGGCTGGGGAGCCTGATTCTGAGTAGTAAACGACTGAGGCTGTTGAAGAACCTGTTGTCGAGGTCGTTTCATGCACATTGGCTGACATAATGGCTGAGACCTTTGCTGAACAAGCGGTGAATCCTTTGCAGTCATCAATGAAGATACTAGGCTAGTTAACTTCTCTACCTCAAACCGAAGTGTTGTTACCTCTCCACGAAGCTCATGGACCTCTTGCTCAAGCTGATCAATCTTTTGTGTTTGCATGAGTGTTTGCATGTGCGAGCCGAACTTGGATGAAGACATCAGACCACTTTACTGATGGATTGACCTTTTGTAGAGAAAGACACATGATAAGACACAGACTAGAATCTATGAATGCAAAAATGATGCATGATATGTTCATGCAAAAATGTACAATATTTTTGTTATCGAAGGATTTATCAAGGTAAATTGTAAACATGGCATATGAACATGGTTGCATTTGAAGATTTGTAAAGCTTGGCTAAATCCTTCAATATTTTTTTTGGATGAAAAAAAAGTTTATGGATGAATACATGTATGCATGATTATGCATGGAAAGTATACAATGTTGGAGCTGAAGGTAACGCCATTTGGTAAGGACTATGGTTTCAAGTTGCACTTGTAACAAGGGTTCTACCAAGTTCCCAACTTACAACTACCCTCATGAATATCTCGGTGCGTAGGATTAACTCCTAGACCAATAATTCGTAAGGAAGTCTAGTTTGAGTGTAGTATCGCGTGACGACCAAAGTCAGGACTACTCCTGGTTTAGTCTCCGCACTACGTCCTAATAAAAGGCCAAGATGGGTTAAGGGTGATCTAAAGGTCCTCAACGCTTGATGGATTTCAAAAATAATAACGCCAATCACGACTACTCATGGTGACGTATATGTACTCTTGAACCCACGTTGAGTGGAGTTACATCACATGCACTCATATCGCAGGACTACTCCTGGTATGGCACTATGATCGTACCCCGTCCTATCTTATGTTTCACTCAAGTCCGGGAGTAGGACTTTTATTTTTCTCACCCCTCACGTAACAAAGTAAAAATATTTATAAAATAGTAAAGCAAAAATAAAGGAAGAAAGGTGGGTTTAACCCGCGTGGGACCCCCAGCGGAGTCGCCATTTTTGTAGACCAAGATTTTCGGGTGTCAAGCCATTAATTGGACTTGAACCTTCAATCTACCGGACTTGCTCGATTTTATTCTTGGGAAGGGAAAAAGAGATTGAAAAACCCTTTTTGGATCCGGGGGTTGGTTACGATTCGGGAAGGTGTTAGGCACCCGCGTCGTTCACGGTACTCCGTGAGAACCTCTTTCTAACTTTATTTTATTTGAAAAAATTATTGATTAAAGTATGAGTGAAAGAATGGAGGGAGAAGAAGTAGGA
Source organism: Medicago sativa (assembly GCF_051527215.1). NCBI lineage: Eukaryota > Viridiplantae > Streptophyta > Magnoliopsida > Fabales > Fabaceae > Medicago > Medicago sativa. The sequence continues at coordinate 10,484,892 of NC_140751.1, forward strand.
GTTTTGGTTATTTTTATTTGATTGATTTGAAAGGAATAAAGCCTCTGCCTACGTACCCTTAAAAGGGATCAAAACCACCGTAGTTCACTCTTATAAAAATATTTTTATGGGTTAGGTTGATTTTAATTTGATTTTGAAAATGATTTTGAGAAGGGTTGCGAGACCTCAAGGTATAGAAGAATAAAATAGAAGTGAGGTTGTTTCATTTTATTTGAGAAATTTAGTCTAAGTTTAATTAAGATTCATTGAGGAATTTGATTAAGAAAATGAGGGAAAAATCTCTTGGATTTGGATCCAAGGTTTATTAAGAAAAAATAATTTGACTTTTGCTTATTTGATTTTTTGAGATAAAAGGTTTTTCTAGCTAACGGAAAGCTAGCGCAATAACGTGAAAAAATAAAGCGAGCGTAAAGCGATAAATAAAGTGATGGTGTCGGTGCAAGTGTCGGTGTTTGTGTTACCTACATTATTACAAAAATTCCTAGGTACATTCTATGGCCTCTTTGCCAAGCTACAAACCAATGATAAGAATATACATCCATTTGCTAGTTATACATACTAAAATATCATGGGATTTTAACACAAATTGCAAGAATAAAAATGCATGAGATGATACTAGAAGTAAAGCAAGCATAATAAGATGATAAGGAATTTGAAAGCATTGCATGGGTTATCATAAAGAAAGCATAATGTCAAAATATTAAGGCAATGCATGAAGTAGAACTTGAAATTTTAAAGCAAAAATAAACAAGGGATATTATGGAGTGAAAAACATTTAAAACACATGAAACAAAGCCTTTTTAAAGCGTTAAAGCAAAACATTGGAATTAAAGTATTTTAGAATGCTTGGAAGAAAGCCACCAAATGAGTTTCAAAATGCATGAGTTTAAAAATAAGCAAACTATTAATTAATCGATAAGCAATGCAAGCTAAACAAAACTTGTAAGATGTAGATAAACAAATTTAAAGCACTAAGTAGACTTAACAAAATGCATGATGATGAAGTATTAAAAAATTGCATGAAATGAAGTTTTAAGATATTGAACCTAAAAGGTGCATATCACAAAGATTAAGGCACTCAATGTATGAAGTTTTAGAAGAAAATGCATGAAATGAATTTTGAAGCAACTAAGTAAACTAAACATAATGCAGGGTTTTTAGGCACAATTAAAATGCTAAAAAAACTTATGAAGTCAAAAAACGGAACTAGAGAAAAAAAAAACACGCAAGATATTTAGAAAGAAATGGGATGCAGAGGGGTGTAGTAGCAACAGGAGTGTAATGCAAGTGAAACAGAAACCACACACTGGGCTTAACAGATTTGAAAATGGGCTGGGTTGAAAGAGATGGATCGGTTTGGATCCATGAGTTAATGGAGCGGGTCAGGTATGGAGCAAGGTCCATGGGTTACAGAAAACCCGGTCCAGCTGGGTTAATATAAACAGATTGCCTAAAAAAAACATTTCAATGTGACCAAAAAACTTACCCACAACAAACAATTCTCTCTTTCTCTCTTCAACACAGACACGCTAAAGAAGATGAAGAAGGTGGTTGGATCCGCTCCGACGCGGTGGTCGGCCGGAAAGCCGCCGCGTCGGAGTTTTTTTTTTAATTAAATTTTTTCAATCCATTCCTCTTCCCTTCTTCTCTTAATCTTGATTCTAAAATTGATTTTTAAAAGCAAGCCAAAGAAATTTCTAGATCTAGCAAACAAAAATAACCAAAGAAACAGGGAGTTACCTCTGTTCGGATTGATTCACGACGGCGTTGTTGAGCTCCGATTCGCTTGAAAACGGTTGCGGTTTCCTCTTCTCGGATCTGCTACTGTTTCCGCTCAATTCGTCGCTATCTGCTTGTTTGGATTCGCGCTGATGCTCACCTTCTCTAAAGCTCGGTTCTGGTTCTGTTCCTTTGAGTTCCTCTTTGTTCAAAACGTGTTGTTGTTGTGATTGTTGTTCATCCTCAACTTGTTGAGCTGGTAAGTGACGGATTCGAATTTGTGTTCCCTGCTTCTGATTCAGTTTGCTTGAGGATGGCTTGAATGAGTTTGTGCTTGATGGAATATTGTTTGCGTGCAGTGTTGTATTCTGTGACAGTTTCGGATTGTTATTGATGATGAGACTTGAGCTCAGAAATTTGAACGTTGTTGTTTGTTCCTCTCGGCAGGTTCATGTTGATAATTGATGTGAACCGATTTGGAAGAAAGAAGGGTATAGGTTTGGAAAAGATGAAATTAGGTGGTGTTGGTGATGATGGACTTGAACATACTTGATGAATGGTTTGGTTTAAAGCTGGTGGTTGAGCTCGTGAATGATGAAGACTGAGGAACCGAGAATAATTTTGTGTGTTGATGGTATGAGCTTGCTAGTTGCTGGATTATATGTTTATGAGATTTGAAGGTTCATGTTCTTGAGGTTTTTGGAAGAAATAGTGTTTTTGATCCATATTTTGAGGCTGCCGCAAATTTTCTGTGTTAGTCTCAAAATTCAGTCCAGCCCCCTTCATCAATGATTGGGAGACTATTTATAGCCAAAACTAGGTTAAAAAAAGGATGAATAGACTAAAGACTAAACTACCCTTAATGAAACTTGGAGAGAAAGAAAATGCTTTGGATGCTCTTTGGACCAATAACAATGTAACAAGTGGACTTAAGACAAGACAAATTGTTGATAAAAAAAATAAAAATGACATAAAATGAAATAAAAGAAAATAGAGTTGTAAAATAAGATAAAAGTAATAATAAAAAAAAGTAATAAAATTTAAAGCTATCGAAATCTCGACTGAGACGACTAAAACTTACGGTGTTTTAAAACACGAACAAAGCTTATTAAACGGTTTAATCATGCGGACAAAAAGGAAATTACCTAAAAATGTTTATTTATAAAAAGAAATGAATAAAAGACTTTAAATATTTTAAAAGCACGCGTAAAAATTTAAAATGCCTGAAAAGACAAATAAAGCAATTTCAACTGGACAAAATTTTACTTGCAAGATCATAGTCTTTGAATGATTAAACAACGACTGAGAAATGTTTTAACTCGTTAAAGCGAAAGGAAGAGAAATTGAGCCGTTTTAAAATACGGACAAAAATAGGTAAAAACAGAGCAAAGTGGTCAAAATTTGGTGTATGACAACCACCCACAACCACAAAAATCCCCAATTCATCTTCGTCCAAACCCTATCATTTTCCGACCACAAAATCCAACACCACACCTCCAATTCTACCAACCCCAAACCGCACAACCCAACACCAAAACCTAATCCAGTCAGAAACATAACCAGGGCCGAAATGCAGATTCGTCGTGAAAAAGGGCTTTGTTACTACTGCGATGACAAGTTCTCTATTACACACAAATGTCCAAATCGCCATGTCTTTCTATTGCAAATGGATGAGGATGACAGTGAACCACCACCAGAGCCACCGGAGCAACCTACACCTGACTCTGTCTCTCTCGCCGATTCAGAGCATCATCTATCATTGAACGCCTTAAGTGGGTCACATCGGAGGGGTACAATGCGTTTTCAGGGTCAGATTCAGGGCATGGCGGTGACTGTTCTGCTTGATAGTGGGAGTTCTGATAATTTTTTACAACCCAGGATTGCACAATCCTTGCAATTACCGGTTCAAGCAAGCGCTCCTTTTCATGTTTTGGTGGGTAATGGTAATTCCTTGACTACTACGGGATACATCTCTGATATACCAGTAACCATTCAGGGTAACACACTACACCTTCCTGTCTATTTGTTACCTATATCTGGTGCAGATTTAGTTTTGGGGGTACCATGGTTACAAACATTAGGACCCCATATTGCTGATTACAATGCCTTATCATTGAAGTTTTATCTCCAAGATACTTTTATCACACTTTATGGTGACAAACCTAGTGGTCCACAACAAGCCCAGTTTCATCACATCAAACGACTCAATCACACTGATTCGATAGATGTAGCTTTTACCTTGCAGTTTGATAAAGTTGTACCAACGGATAATACTTCAACCCAGAATTTGCACCCTGACATTGCAGCGCTCTTACTACCCTATGATGATGTGTTTGCTGAACCTAAGTCCTTACCACCAGCTAGATTCCAAGATCATTCTATTACCCTTGTGGAAGGAAGTAATCCAGTCAAAGTGAGGCCATATAGGTACCCTCATAGCCAAAAAGCACAAATAGAGAAAATGGTTAATGACATGCTTGCTCAAGGTATTATCCAGCCTAGCAATAGCCCCTTTTCATCCCCTGTTTTGCTAGTGAAAAAGAAAGATGGTTCCTGGAGGTTTTGTACGGATTATAGAGCCCTAAACTCTATCACTGTCAAAGATAGCTTTCCCATTCCCACAGTGGATGAATTGTTGGATGAACTCCATGGTGCACATTATTTTTCTAAGCTAGATCTGCGATCAGGATACCATCAGATACTAGTTAAACCTGAAGATAGACCAAAAACAGCCTTTAGAACACATCAAGGCTTGTATGAATGGTTAGTCATGCCCTTTGGACTCTCCAATGCACCAGCTTCATTTCAAGGTCTCATGAACCGTGTATTCCAAGCTCAACTCAGAAAAACAGTCTTAGTTTTTTTTGATGACATTTTGGTATACAACCCTTCATGGTCTTCACATTTGGATCATTTATCTGAAGTCTTACAACTGATGCGCCAACATACATTGTTTGCTAAAAGGTCCAAATGTTGCTTTGGATTTACTGAGATTGATTACTTGGGGCATACTATATCTCATCAAGGTGTGCATATGGAAAAAGATAAGGTAAAAGCTGTTCTTGATTGGCCTATCCCCATTAATCTGAAACAATTGCGTGGGTTCTTGGGATTGTCGGGTTATTATAGGCGGTTTATCAGGAATTATGCCACCATTGCTGCACCCCTGACTGCCTTGCTCAAGAAAGATGCTTTTGAGTGGACTCCTAAGGCCACTGCTGCCTTCATTGCCTTGCAGCAAGCCATCACTGCTGCACCTGTCTTAGCACTACCGGATTTTTCCAAGCCTTTCATTTTGGAAACTGATGCTTCAGGAACAGGGATTGGTGCTATTCTCAGCCAAGATAAGCATCCTATAGCTTATTTTTCTAAAAAGCTCAATCCTTCTATGCAGACCAAATCAGCCTATGTTAGAGAACTCTATGCTGTGACTGAAGCTATGGCAAAATTTAGGCATTATATCTTGGGAAATAAGTTCATCATTCGCACTGACCAACAGAGTTTGAAGGCCCTCACTGATCAGACCATTCAAACTCCTGAGCAACAGAAATGGCTACATAAATTTCTGGGTTTTGATTTTACTATTGAGTACAAACCGGGCAAGGAGAATATAGCTGCAGATGCTCTATCTAGGTCCTTTTTCATGGCTTTTTCGGGACCAGTCAACCCACTTTTGACCAATATTAATAGTGCTGTCAATGCTGACCCCTCATTATCTACTATCAAAACTCAATGTCTACAAGGTACTAATGCTGACCCCTTATACCATGTGAGACAGGACATTTTATATTGGAAAAATAAGATTGTGGTGCCTCCCAATGATACACTTGTTCAATCCATATTACATGAATTCCACTCTTCCATGTTGGGGGGTCATTCTGGCATTGCTCGTACAAAGGCTCGTATTGCTTCTCAATTCACGTGGCCTTCCTTATCTCGTGATGTACGCCTGTTTGTTTCCAAGTGCTTAGTATGTCAGCAGGCTAAATCTTCCACCACTGCTCCTGGTGGGCTCTTGCAACGTCTACCGATACCAGCTCAAGTATGGGAAGATGTATCCATGGATTTTATTACCGGACTTCCTTCTTCAAATGGTTTCACTGTGGTAATGGTAGTGGTAGACAGACTTTCGAAGTACTCTCACTTCACTCCACTCAAAGCTGATTTCACTAGCATTAAGGTTGCTGATGCTTTCTTACACAATGTAGTCAGATTACATGGCTTTCCCAAAAGTCTAGTATCTGATAGAGATAAGGTTTTTACTAGTAATTTTTGGAAACATCTGTTCAAATCTAGTGGGACTACCTTGGCAATGAGTTCAGCTTATCACCCACAATCTGATGGCCAAACTGAAGCAGTCAACAAGTGTGTGGAGATGTATCTCAGATGTTTTGCTGGCCAAACTCCTCAGAAATGGTCTAAACTATTGGATTGGGCAGAATTTTGGTACAACTCCTCTTATCAATGTAGTATTGGCATGACCCCATTCAAGGTGGTGTATGGCAGAGACCCTCCTATACTACTAAAATACGACACTGCCACCAATGACCCACCCTCACTACAGGCCCTGTTGACTGAAAGGGATGCTACCATCCAACTTCTCAAAACAAACCTCCATAGAGCTCAACAAATTATGAAAAAATATGCTGATGCCAAAAGAAAATTTGCTGAGTTACAGATTGGAGATATGGTCTTGGTTAAACTTCAGCCATACAGACAACACTCTGTTACTTTGCACCAAAATCAGAAATTGGGTTTAAGGTACTTTGGACCATTTCCTGTCATCCAAAAAATTGGGTCTGTGGCTTACAAACTACTGTTGCCCCCATCTGCTAGAATTCACCCAGTATTCCACATTGTGAACTTGAAGTTATGCAAAGGTGATCACAATGTGCAATACATGCCTCTACCCCTCATGACCACAGATGTTGGTCCAATACTACAACCTGAAACGGTGCTGGACACTAGAGTTCTATTGCAAAATGGCAAGGAGATATCTCAGGCACTGATTAAATGGTACAATCTGCCAATAGCTGAAGCCACTTGGGAGGACATCAGTAAGTTTACCATGAGCTATCCTAATTTTAACCTTGGGGTCAAGGTTCCTTTTAATGGGGGGGGGGGGGGGTAATGTTATGAATAAGGACAAAGAGGTCATTACAATAGCTGAGGAGAGTGGACACTTGGCTCAGAATCCTGAATTACAGGAGCAGGGACGTGGCAAAAGATCCAAAATTCCTAACAGAAAATACGTGGAGAACTAGGTTAAATAGGGGAGGTATCACCAATCATTGGGTGTGGAATTAATTGGTGGAAACCCTGACTCCCTTCTTTTCCTGAAGCTGCGCCTTTTCTAGATCCTTCTTTAATTCCATCTTTTCATTTATGTTTTTGGCTGAGCCATTATCGTTGTAATTGAGAGTGAATTGTACTGTTTCATTGCTGAAGTATTAATATTCATCTCTTCTCTTATAATTTCTGCTTTTCCTTACTGTTATCCTTACACCAACACAAGTCATTTCAAAATCAAAACATATTTTCAGAAAATTTGTAATTCCTTTCCTGCAATAAATCAGAAGAAAGATTTGAGTAAATGACGGTAACATATAAACTTACAGCAGATATAACTAATGATAATTATTGTATTGGTAAAATTCAGAATAGTCACTTCATTCATGAACCACATGTATTTCTTCCTCTAGAGACTATAGTCTTCCTTTTGGCTTTAATATGGAAATGAACCACTAACTTATCTAAGAGGAAATCTATATCTGAGATGCCACATAAATGATGAATTCTACGGATCACTTATTATCATCTTTTATGTATTTTTTTATATATAGTTATAGGCCTAGTGACCAACACATACTAAAATGAAAACAAGGAGGAGAAATGTGGTGACCCCGGGTCGAAGCAGGGATTCCACATAAAATGTCCTCACATCCAAACCACTAGGCTGTAACATTTTATGTATGATATTGACTTGGGAAAACAACAAAGAATGTTCAGAATTTTTGTAAAATCACCATTAACATGTTGGTATATTAGTCATTTGAAGAAAACAAAAATCATTAGATTTCTAGAACCGAAAAGTGTCAATTCTTTATGGTTATCTCTGCATCTAATGAGTTGATCCATGAGTAATTTTTCCTGACTTTTAAACAGAAACCATTAGTTATATTATATCGATGGCCTGCTGTCAAAAGAAAAAAATTGTAGAAACGGGATAAAGGTGAGATAAAATGTGAGAAAAGAATATTAGTTTGTGTGTTTTAATCCATAATCATGATTAGCAAACACTTAAGAGTTTAGTTTGTTACAAAGAGATCAGTTTTGTTACAGAGATTGTTTAGTTTGTTACAAAGTTTTAACTGCTAGTTACAAAGATTTAATAGTTAGTTACAAGAGACTTAATCTCTAAGTCATTGTATATATATAAATGCTTGTAACTCTTCCATAATAATGTGAATACAATTTTTCTTCAATATTCTCTCTCTCTCAAAATCATAACAAACTCATCATCACCTTAACCAACTTCATCTTCTCCATTGAAACCCAAAATTTCAGTTTGCTTTCACACCAAGAAACCAATTGCTGCGCTAATAATTGGCATCTAGAGCTCTGGTTTTTCATTCTGGGAAACACGAGAGACATTGTGAGGGGTGAATTTTCTGGGAAACACGAGTGAAGTGTGAAGATTCAAAGATTTTGTGCGAAGCAATCATGGCCAACAATGGAGGTTTTGGTACAAATATACTGGTTCTTGATGGGAAGAATTGGGAAAGGTGGAGTGCATTGATGAGGTCGCTATTTGGCGCGCAAGATGTTCTTGAATTGGTTGAGAATGGATATGAAGATCTTGCTGCAAACGGAACTGATGTTCAAAGAGCTGCGTTTAGGGAACAGAAGAAGAAAGATTGCAAAGCGTTGTTCTACATCCAACAGAATGTGGATTCTAATCACTTTGAGAAGATCTCAAAGATAACAAGATCCAAAGAGGCTTGGGATATTCTGGCAAAATACTATGAAGGAAGTGACAATGTGAAGCAAGTGAAGCTTCAGTCATTGAGAAGAAAGTATGAGTTAATGCTGATGGAAGAAGATCAAAGGATCAGTGATTACATCTCCAAATTGCAATCTGTAGTGAACCAGATGAAGGCATGTGGAGAAGAAGTTTCAGATCAGCAAGTTGTGGGTAAGATAATGAGATCTCTCACATCTAAATTTGATTTCATAGTAGTTGCCATACAAGAATCCAAAGATGTGAAAACTCTGAAGATTGAGGAACTTCAATCATCACTTGAAGCTCATGAGATGTTAGTGATTGAAAGAAGTTCAGAAAGAAGTGCCCAACAAGCTCTGCAAGCACAAACTATCAACAAGGATGGAAATGAAAAGAATTCAAAGCAAAGAGGGAGAGGAAGATCCAAGAAGGGAAATTGGGGTAAGCCTGATGAAAAGGGTGAAAATTCAAAGTCTGGTGCAGCTTCTGGTCAAAATCAGAACAAAAGGAAAGATTTTGATAAGAGAAAGATTCAGTGTTACAACTATGATAAGTTTGGACACTATGCTGATGAATGTTGGCACAAGAAAGATGGAAAGAGAAATCAGAAAGGTGAAGAAAAGGCAAACATGGCACAAGATGGTTCAGATTCTGAAGTAGTTTTGCTGATGGCTACTACATGTGAAGGAAATCCACTTTGTGAAGATTGGTACCTTGACTCAGGGTGCTCCAATCATATGACTGGACATAGAGAATGGCTGATTAACTTTGATTCCTCAAGGAAAACAAATGTTAGACTTGCAGACAACAGAAATCTTGAGTCAGAAGGTATTGGTGACATTGCTATAAAGATGAAGGATGGAAGAAATGCATTGATAGAGAAGGTGTTACTGGTTCCAGGAATGAAATGCAACCTATTGAGTATTGGGCAACTGATTGAAAAGGGATTTTCAGTCACTATGCATGGCAACACCTTGAATCTATATGATAAGCAAGAAAATCTGATACTGAAGTCAAAGTTAACAAAGAATAGAACCTTTCTGTGCAGCATTCAAAATGCCAAAGATGTGTGTATGTCAGCTGCTTCTGATGAAAGTGTAAACTGGTTATGGCACATGAGGTATGGTCATCTAAATTTTAGAAGCTTATCATACTTAAGCACTAATAATTTAGTATCTGGTTTACCAGTTTTGGATGCAAATAAGAAAAACTGTGAAACATGCTTGAAGGGCAAGCAAAGTAGGCTCCCATTTGTGTCTGAGAAGCCTAAGAGGTCCAAAACTGCTCTAGAGGTTGTTCACTCTGATATTTGTGGCCCATTTGAGGTACCTACAATAGGTGGAAGCAAGTACTTTATCACCTTTGTAGATGAGCATACCAGGATGCTTTGGTTATACACTATAAAGTTAAAGAGTGAAGCTTTAGAAGTGTTCAAGAAATTTAAAGTCTTAACTGAGAAGGAAAGTGGAAAATCAATTAAGATTTTAAGAACAGATGGTGGTGGAGAGTATACCTCTAAGAGTTTTGAAGAATTTTGCAGCAATGAGGGTATATCTCATGAAGTGACATCTCCTTATACTCCTCAACATAATGGCTTGGCAGAGAGAAGAAATAGAACAATCCTTGACATGGCCAGAAGTATGTTGAAACAGAAGAATATGCCTCATATGTTTTGGGGAGAAGCAGTCAGTACAGCTACTTACATTTTGAACAAATGTCCAACTAAGAAGTTGAAGAACAAAGTGCCAGAACAAGCTTGGAGTGGAAGAAAACCAAGTGTCAAACACTTGAAAGTGTTTGGATCTATCTGCTATAAGCACATTCCAGATGCAAAGAGAAGCAAGTTGGATGATAAAAGTGAGAAAATGATCTTGCTTGGTTATCATTCAACTGGAGCATACAAGTTGTATGATCCAATAAGTAAGAAAGTTCACATTAGCAGGGATGTAATAGTAGATGAGAATGAAGCCTGGAAATGGGAGACTAATACTGAGATAAAGAATGTGAACTCACATATCTTCACTGAGTCAGATCAGAGTGAAGCATCTGATGAAGACATGGAGGTAGCTCAAGATGATATAGAGATTGCAGCTGATTCTGAAGTTGATTCTAATGATGATCAAGCCACACCACCAGTTGTGAGGCCAAAAAGAAACAGGCATGCTCCCAGAAGACTAGAAGATTGTGAGATATTGCCTGATAGTGCAGTGAATAATGAAGGTGAACTCATTCACTTTGCATTATTGGCTGATGCAGAACCTCTAAACTACAAAGAAGCAATTCAAACTGAAGTTTGGAAGAAAGCTATGATTGAAGAAATCAAAGCTATTGAGAAGAATAACACCTGGAAACTTGTTGAGTTACCTGAGAAGAAGAAAATCATAGATGTCAAATGGATTTTCAAGGTAAAACTGAATCCTGATGGGTCAGTTTCTAAATACAAAGCCAGATTGGTTGCTAGAGGTTTCTTACAGAGATATGGTGTTGACTATAATGAAGTATTTGCTCCTGTTGCTAGATTAGAAACAATAAGATTGGTAGTGGCACTTGCAAGCAGCAAAAACTGGTCACTATCACACTTGGATGTAAAATCTGCATTTTTGAATGGACCTTTGGATGAAGATGTGTATGTTACACAACCACCAGGATTTGAAGTAAAAGGGAAGGAGCACATGGTGTACAAATTACATAAAGCACTCTATTGCTTGAAGCAAGCACCTAGGGCATGGAACAAGAGGATTGATCAGTTCCTACTTCAAACTGGCTTCAGGAAATGCAAAGCAGAATATGGTATGTATGTTCAGAAACTAGCTCATGAGAACATAACTATAATCTGCCTATATGTAGATGATTTACTAGTGACTGGAAGTAATCAAAGTGAGATTGAGAAGTTCAAACACACTATGAAGAGTGAGTTTGAAATGACAGATTTGGGAAAGCTATCATATTTCCTTGGATTTGAATTCACAACTAGCAAAGCAGGCATAGTGATGCATCAGCAGAAGTACATTGGAGAACTGCTTGAAAGGTTTCAAATGATTGATTGCAATATTGCATCAAATCCATCTGAAACAAATGCTAAACTGGATGAATGCAGTAGTGAAGAAAGGGTAGAGTCCACTGAATTCAAACAGATAGTTGGATCATTGAGATACTTATGCAATAGCAGGCCAGATATATGCTTTGCAGTAAGTATCATCAGTAGATTCATGAATGATCCAAGAAAGTCTCATCTCACTGCAGCAAAGAGGATATTGAGATATGTGAAAGGTACACTGAAGTATGGCCTGTTATTTCCAACTGTTAACAAAGAAGGAGAAGCTGAACTAGAGGGATACTCTGATTCAGATTGGTGTGGTGATAGATTGGATAGGAAGAGCACTTCTGGCTACCTATTCAAGTTCAATGGTGCTGCAATCTCATGGTGCACTAAGAAGCAACCAGTCACTGCTCTTTCTTCATGTGAAGCTGAGTACATTGCTGGTACATTTCCAGCATGTCAAGCAATATGGCTTGACAATGTGATGAAGGAACTTAACTGTGAAGTTAAGAAACCACTGAAACTGAAGATTGACAACAGGTCAGCCATGTTTTATCTTGGTTTTCGGGTGTCAAACATTGATTACGTTTGAACCTTTTAAACCGGTGATATCTTATTTTTTCTTGGGAAGGGAAAAAGTAAGCAAAACCCTTGAGAATCGAGGTCCGGGAGTTGTTTTCGCTACGGGAAGGTGTTAGGCACCCATAACAACTATAGTATCCTATAGGAACCGTCTTTACTTTCTACGCGCGCGCTTTATTTTTAAATGCTATTTTAAAAATGATATTAAGCCTAAAGGTATTCTAAGTGAAGAATTGGAGGGAGAGGAAGATGTTTGAATTTTTATTTTATTTGAATTGAAGGAATTTTGATTCCTTGCCTACGTACCCTTTTAAGGGATCAAATCCACCGTAGTTCTCTTCCAAAAAATGTTTTTGTTTTTGTTGGTTGATTTTAAGTTTGAAAATTGGAATTTGAAGAATAAGAGAGAGAGGCCTCAAGGCATGAGATTATGAAAAGAGTGAGGTGGAATTAGTCAATTGCAAAAAGGTCTAAGTATGATTAAAATTCTTTAAGATTTTTGTTTAAGAAAAAGAAAAGGAAAATTCAATGGGATTTTGATCCCAAGGTTTATTAAAAAACATTTGAGTGAAATTGTTCATATTTTTTTGGAAATTTGATTTTTCTAAGTGTAAATCCTAAGCATTCATCTAAACATACAATCCTAAACATACATCTAAACATGCATATTCTAGCCATATACCTAATGTGATGTGTGTGCATGTGTCGGTGCTTGTGTCGGTGTACATCATTAGAGTCCATTGTCCTTATTACATCATTGGCCTAGATACATTCTATGGTCTTGCAAGAAATTTAAAATGGCATGAAAGTAAAGTACAAAAAGTCCTAAGTATTACATCCTAAATTTTGGTGAAACTTAAAGTGCAAGAAGTAAGATGGAGAGGGAGATGAAGTGTGGGATGCTTATGAATGAATGAAACATGAAATGAGATAGTTAGTGACATAAGGCATAATAGGAATTGGAAATTATAGGCAAGGAAAATGCTAAAACTTGTCAAAAACTAATGAAATTTCTAACCTAAAAGTAACTAAATTCACCTAAAATCTTACCATAATATCAAGACAAGTACATGACTTATAACCCCCACATCATGACAATTTCTTAAAAGGTTTTATCACAATTAATGATAATGAGAGTTATAAGAACACATTCAAGTCACAATCCATGATACATCTAGGCATATTTAGCACTTAATTTTCACAAAACTTGCAACACAAGTAATTGACAAGTCACATTCACAAATAGTAAGCAAAAGACCCAAATTAGAGACAAACATATCACAAGATTGCACATCACATATTACTATCAATTTGGCAAAAAAAACATAGCAAGAACTCACAAGAAATTGACCAAAAAGAGACTAATAGATCACAAGTGACATTATATATTGTTTTTAATTTTTTTAATATGTAAGACAATCACAAAAATATCAAGAGACACATAAAAAACATATAGAAATTTTTCTAGAATTTTATCAAAACATTTTTGAGCCAGCAGGGGTGGGATTAACAACATATAGTGTTAAAATAGCACAAATATAGGCATAAAACGAAACATCAGCAAAAATAGGCCCAAGTCCAACGAGAAGATGAATCCTGGACTATCCAAACGTACCAGGGACGTTGGATTGATCCAGGATCCACAAACCCTAGATCAAACGGTCATAAACATGCAGCATACCGTAAGAAACACGTAGACGCACAGGAACATGCCATCATGGCCGTACACGTCATCATCAGGCAAAATGAGTGGTCCAGATTGAAAGGAAAAAACTGAACCAAGTGAACCAGCAAGGTTTGGGTGAACCGGCCGGTTCAATCACGTTTATAAAGGGAGATTGAGGCCGGTCCACCTCATTCCTTCCTTCTCACTCTCTCTCTAACTTAAACGCTCTCTTCTCTCTCTCTAAATCCTCTGCAACCTTAACCTGGCCGGAAACTGGGAAGGACGGCGGAGGAACGGCGGAGGAAGATGAATCTTCATCTTCTCCGACGATCTGAAAGAATTTTTTACATAGAAATCTCCGTCTTCCTTCCCTCTTTACGAATCTGTGGTCATTTTTGTGAAATCATGGTGGAAACGAAGTAGATCGGGCTTTGTATTCACCATATCTAGGGTTTTCAAACTTTTTCCTAAACTTCTTGGAACTAAACCCTGATCTAACTTGTTTTCTTCGCTGATTACGAATTTGAACTTTGTTTCGTGAAATAAATGGTGAATCTCTGAGGTTTTACATTCTAGGGTTTCGTTTCGAATTTTTTTGGAATCTTTTCGAAATCTTTTCTTCGATTCACCGTTTATTTTCAAATTCAGACCTTCGATGATGATTTTATGCGAAAACGAGAAGGTTTTGTGGACTTACCTGAGTTTGATTGGAGATTTGAACTGGATTCTTCGGAAAATTTGGATTCTGGATATATTCTTGATGCTTTTGGTAAGTCTTGCACAGAAACTGAAAATAAATCAGTTCTTCATCTTCTTCTTCTTCGCTGGTTCAAATTCTCCTTGATCTTTCTTCTTCTCTTCCTCGAATTCTCTGTGATCACGTTGATTCGTCCTCTGGATGATTCGGCGTTGGAATTGCAGAGCCTTACAGTTCGATGATGAAGATTCGTTTCGAATCTCTGAGAACTTTTTGAAACAAAACGTTTTTAACTCGAATTGTTTTTGTTGCCAAATTCTGGATTTGAGTTTTCTGTGATGAAGTTATTATAAATTTGTGATGAATTGGTTCGAATTTGTGAGGAATTGTTGTGATTTGGTGTTTGTTACGGTGGTTGGAATTCTGTTACGGTGGTTTTTGTGGTGGTTGAGATGTTGGTTACGGTGGCGAGGGTTTCTGAGGAGAGAGAGAGAATCTGTTAGAGTTTTTGATGATGTGTCACTGAGTGATTGCTGATTCTGACACTTGTGATGAGTTGGCTTGCATTTATAGGCCAGCTAGTAATCCCTAGACCAATGTGGAACTGCCACGTGTTTCGGACCTGTTTTGGACTGAATTCTGGACTTGGGACTAATCTGCAATTTCTTAAAATCAAAGGACCAATCTGCAATTCTGGAAACTTAAAAAAAAGGACCATTCGGCAAATTAAAAAAAACTAAAAATAAACTTGGACCAAATATGGACTGTTTTGCAATTTTAATAAAAGGACTTACAATAATTTCGAAACAAAAAGGACTTGGATGCAATTTTGGAAGCTTTGAGGACTTAAAAGAAAAATAAAAATAAAATTGGACTAAAAAATGGTAATTTGACTAAACGTAAAGTGAAACGATTAAAATTGACAAAAACGGACTAAAACGAACCAATGGCTTAAATGAGGTACTTTAAAGTAACCTCTCTCTGCCAAAATTTCGCGTGAAATGACCAAAATGCCCCTGGGGCTAAAATGACTCGAAACGACTCAAATGCAATTTTAAAATAATTTTTTAACAAGGGATTAAAGCAAGAGTTCATACAAGCAAAACTAAAAGACTCAGAGGCAATTTTAAGAGTTTAAACAGAGTTTTGACACATGAAAAGACTAAAATGCCCCTAGGGGCAAAACTGACTCAAAATGACCTCAAATGCAATTTTTGAAATGGATTTTGACATAGAATTGAAATGAGGACTTATCCAAACTACCTGAAAGGACTCAAACAAAATTTTAAAAGACTGAAGGAAATTTTGACATAGGAAATGACTAAAATGCCCTTCTATGTGAATTTTGCAAATAACATTGAAATAAAATGCAAAGAAAGATGTAATTGATCAGAGACACATCAAATGACTTAAAATACAAGAAAAGAAGAATTGAGTTAGTATTTTTAGGTCCAAAATTAGGGTATAACAGCTGCCCCTATTTAAGTTTCTTTGTCCGGAGAGTCAAGGGACGAAGCCTTTGAGTTGACGGGACGAAGATACTTAAATATTAACATTTGCACTGTTTTTGGACATAAAAATACGCTTTCAGATTTTCAAAAATATGAATGCCATGCAGCATTTTGATTATGAATGCAAGACAAACGACTGGAGTCTATGGAACATGTCATGTCACTGGGGATTCAGGTGGACATTGACAGGGTAGACAAACCAGGGGATAGAAAATAAGGTACAAGCTGTTCTTTGGATCGAACTAGTCACTTGACCAAGGAATTCAAAACAAGAGATAGGTACAAGGTGTTCTTGGGATCGAACTTGGCACTTGACCGGAAACATAGACATATAGGCAGATACAAGCTGTTCTTTGGGTCGAACTTGACACTTGATTGAAGATACAGACAGATAGACGGGCACAAACTGTTCTTTGGATCGAACTGGCTGTTTGGCTGGAGATATAGACAAAAGGGTAGATACAAACTGTTCTTTGGATCGAACCTGCCGCTGGATCATCACCACATCATGTAGGTAGGTGCAAACTGTTCTTTGGATCGAACTTGTCGTTTGTCCAGAAGTATAGGTATATAAGCAGGTACAAGTTGTTCTTTTGGATCGAACTAGTCACTTGACCGATAACAAGACATGCTGGGAGTCTGATTTGACAAGATACCTATTGAGGGTAAATTGTCATTGACTTGATTTGAAGATAGACATGACCATTTTTGTTGGCCCAAGAGCAAATTGAGAGTGAATTGACATTGATTTGAATTGAATTGAAAGTTTAAGATTGAAAGAGAGATTGAGAATTGAGATTGAGCAGAGACATAGACATAGGCATTGGATTGGAGAGTTGAAATTGGCATTGAGATTGGATTGGAATTGAATTGAAAATTGAAATTGACATTGACATTGAGATTGGATTGAAATTGGAGATCAAGTTGAAATTGAAATTGAGATTGCTTCGAATTAGGATTGGATTGAATTGAAATTGAAATTTGAGAGTTGAGATTGCATCGAATTTGACAGTTGAAATGATTTGAAATTGAGATTGGAGAGTTTAGATTGCATCGAATTTGACAGTTGAATTTGAATTTGACAGTTGGAATTGAAATTGAAATTGAAATTGAGTTTGACAGTTGCAATTTGGATGGAATTGAAATTGAATTGAATTGGAAAGTTGGAAGTGAGTTGAATTGTAAATTGAATGTTGGTTCAAATTGAAAGTGGAAATTGAACTGAATTGAAAGTGGGAACTGAGTTGGATTGAAAGTTGGAACTGGAAATGCAGCATGTATGTATGGTATAACAAGATTATTGAATGTACGAGCACATAAAATGCATGATTATGCATGTATGAATGCTTGAAATGCATGATTGGTTTGTAGTTTGACAGAGAAGTTTCACAAAGGCGGACAAAACATTGGAAGATTGGGCACGTAGTGGCTCGTGCTGCAACATATTCACAGGGGAAAACCTCTTTGGAGAGACCGTCGTTGAAAGACGTATCAAAACCATGGCTGAGGGCAATAAAACTTGTAGAGGGAGGACCCTTGGAAGGTCCTTGGATACAGGTCGTCGTTGCTAGGCGTGTCAGCGCTGGGTAAACATTGGATGTTCGCATCTGTGGTCAATGCTTTTCAATATTTTTCATTCTTTCATTTTTCATTTTTCAATCCCATTTTTGCCTGAACCGCCCTTTCGGGTTTTCGATTCACCGGGGAATAAAATTCTTTTCATTGCCCCATTTTTGCCTGAATTGCCTTCATAGGTTGTCAATCAGCGGGGTGCTCATTTTTGCCTAAGCCGCCCTTTCGGGTTTTCGACTTAGCGAGCTTTTGTTTTCATTTTCATTTTTCTTTTTCATTTTCATTCTGTTTTTTCATTCTTGCCATTGACCACAGATCATCCTGGGGAGTAACCTGCTTGTAACATGTATTGAAATAGACATTGACATTCATTTATTCATGCATGTTCCATTGAAATGTACCTTATTGCTCAGGTTTGCTTTCAAAATAGACAGAAAAAAGATTTTTCAATTTTCAAAGATGTTTGTTTCAGACATTGACATCATCAAATAGAAAGAAAATATTTTGTATATAGCTTTGAAAATAGAAAGAAGAACAGAGTTTCAAACAAAAGCAACAGGCTCAAATTGATGTAGAAGAGTGAGAGTCAGCCAAAGGCATGACTTCATGGATTTACAAAGCTTGGAAAATGGTAATTTTATTGGTTGGTGATACATTGAACACGATGACCGCTACATTTCATAGACATTTTGAATTCACAAGTACAGAAACTTCTGATGAAGACGATCATTGACAGTTGCAGATGCCCCAAGGGGTGATGGTGATTTGCCAGATATAGTTACTTGTCTTTTATCAACCTCATTTTTGCATGAACCGCCCTTTCGGGTTTTCGGCTCATCGAGGCGCTCATTCTTGCCTGAGTTGCGTACAATCTCAGCGAGCTTTTCCATATTCGTTTTTTTTGTCCCTAACTTTTGCCTGGATCGCCCTTTCGGGTTTTCGACCCACCGGGAAGCGCATTTTTGCCTAGGCCGCCCTTTCGGGTTTTCGACCTACCACGTTGTTCTTTTCTTTTTTAGACAAAGTATTTCTTGACTATATCAGCATTAACAGGATTTGGGAGCTCAACACCATCCATGTGTGTAAGAATCAAAGCACCACCAGAGAAAGCCTTCTTGACAACATAAGGACCTTCATAGTTAGGTGTCCACTTGCCCCTTGGGTCGGGTTGCTGACTTACCCTTCTTTTCAATACAAGTTCGCCTTCCTTGAATTCTCAAGGTCGGACTTTCTTGTCAAAAGAATTCTTCATTCGCACTTGATACAACTATCCATGAGCCATGGCATCCATACGTTTCTCTTCAATCAGATTCAATTGATCGTACCGACTTTGACACCATTCAGCCTCAGTTAATTTTGCTTCCATGATCACTCGAAGAGATGGAATCTCCACTTCCAGAGGGAGAACTGCTTCCATGCCATATACTAAAGAGAAAGGAGTTGCCCCGGTTGAACTGCGCACTGTAGTAAGGTAACCATGCAAGGCAAATGGTAGCATCTCGTGCCAGTCTTTGTAAGTAGTGACCATCTTCTGAACAATCTTCTTGATGTTCTTGTTAGCGGCCTCAACTGCACCATTCATCTGAGGTCTATAAGGAGAAGAGTTGTGATGTTCAATTTTGAATTCTTCACATAAAGCTTGCATCATGCTGTTGTTCAGATTGGAACCATTGTCAGTGATGATCTTGTTGGGAACACCATATCGACAGATAATGTTATTCTTGATAAACTTGACAACCACTTGCTTGGTCACATTGGCATAGGAGGCAGCTTCAACCCACTTGGTGAAATAATCAATTGCCACTAGAATGAAACGATGTCCATTGGAAGCCTTCGGTTCAATTCTTCCGATCATGTCAATGCCCCACATAGAGAAAGACCATGGGGAAGATATAACATTGAGGGCATGTGGAGGCACATGAATCTTGTCAGCATAAATTTGACACTTGTGGCATCTTTTAGCATGTTTGTGGCAGTCACGCTCCATAGTTATCCAGTAATAGCCGGCTCTTAACAGTTTTCTTGACATGGTGTGACCCGAAGCATGGGTCCCAAAGGTACCGTCATGTACATCATGCATCAATTTCTCAGCTTCTTGTTTGTCAACACATCTCAACAAGACCATGCCATAGTTCCTCTTGTATAGGATTTCTCCGTCCAGAAGGAATTTACTAGCCCATCGTCTCAAAGTCTTTTTATCCCTGTTGGAAGCATCAGGTGGATATTCATGATTCTGCAAGAATTGTTTGATTTTGTGATACCAAGGTTTTCCATTATTCACGTCTTTATCAGCTTGATCTGGCATATTTTCAATAGTAAACACATGAGCGGGTCTATCAAGACGCTGTACTTTGATCACAGGCACGTCATTCCAATGGTTCACACGAAACAAGGAGGACAAAGTAGCGAGAGCATCAGCCATCTGATTTTCATCCCGAGGGATATGGTGCAGCTCAACCTTGGTAAAATATGTCAATAGACGTCTTGCATAGTCACGGTATGGGATCAACTTCTCATGATGAGTCTCCCACTCACCCTTTATCTGATTAATAACAAGTGCAGAATCTCCATAGATGTCAAGGTGTTTGATTCTCAGGTCAAGGGCTTCTTCGATGCCCAAGATGCATGCTTCATATTCAGCTATGTTGTTTGTGCATTCAAAAGTTATTCGAGCAGTGAAAGGAATGTGATGCCCCTGTGGAGTTACAATGATGGCTCCAATTCCTTTACCGTAAGCATTAACAGCACCATCAAACACCAATCCCCATTTGCTATTGGGGTCCGGCCCTTCATTAATTAGTGGTTCTTCACAGTCTTTTGCTTTCAAGTACATAATCTCTTCATCAGGGAAATCAAACTTTATTGGCTGGTAATCATCAAGGGGTTGACAAGCAAGATGCTCAGCATGGACACTTCCTTTGATTGCTTTCTGAGCTTTGTACACAATATCATATTCAGACAACAACATTTGCCAACGTGCAATCTTTCCAGTAACAGCAGGCTTTTCAAAGATGTACTTGATTGGATCCATTCGGGATATCAACCAAGTTGTATGATTCACCATATAATGACGCAGGCGTTTGGCAGCCCAAGCTAAGGCACAACATGTCTTTTCAAGCATTGTATACCGAGTCTCACAGTCGGTGAATTTCTTGCTCAGATAGTAGATAGCATGTTCTTTCTTTCCAGTTTCATCTTGCTGACCGAGGACACAACCCACAGAATCATACAACACTGACAGATACATAATCAAAGGCCTTCCTTCCACTGGCGGGACAAGGATAGGTGGCTCCAACAGGTATTCTTTAATGCTATCAAAAGCTTCCTGACATTCATCATTCCATACAACAGGCTGATTCTTTCTGAGTAATTTGAAAATTGGTCCACAGGTAGTAGTCATGTGAGATATGAATCTTGAAATATAGTTCAGACGTCCGAGGAAGCCTCTGACTTGCTTTTCAGTTTGAGGGGCCGGCATTTCTCTGATGGCTCGGACTTTGTCAGGATCAACTTCGATGCCCCTTTGGCTGACAATGAAGCCAAGCAACTTTCCAGATCGTACACCGAATGTACACTTGTTAGGATTCAACCGCAGCTTGTACTTTCTCAGCCTTTCAAACATCTTTTTCAAATACACAACATGCTGCTCTTCATCCCTTGACTTCACAATCATATCATCAACATATACTTCAATCTCTTTGTGAATCATATCATGAAACAGAGTGGTCATACCCCTTTGATAGGTAGCACCAGCATTTATCAAGCCAAACGGCATCACTTTATAACAGAACATTCCCCACGGATTGGTGAAGGACGTCTTTTCTCTATCTTCAGGTGACATTTGTATCTGATTATATCCAGAGAAACCATCCATGAAGGAGAACACTTTGGATTGAGCAGTACTGTCAACAAGCACATCAATATGAGGCAATGGGAAGTTATCTTTTGGACTGGCTTTGTTCAGATCTCTGTAATCAACACACCTTCGAACTTTCCCATCTTTCTTTGGCACTGGTACAATGTTGGCAATCCACTCAGGATATTCAGCTGTCATGAGGAAACCTGCATCAATCTGCTTTTGTACTTCAGCCTTGATCTTTAGAGCCATGTCTGGACGAGACCTTCTCAATTTCTGCTTGACAGGAGGACATTCAGGTCTTGTCGGTATCCGATGTTCCACAATCTTGGGATCTAGACCCGGCATATCTTCATAGGACCATGCAAAGACATCTGGATAATCATGGAGAAGCTGGGTGATCTTCTTTTTCACTTCTGGCTCGAGTGCAGCACCGATCTGATCTCTCGCTTGTTCTCTTCAGTACCCAGGTTGATGAGCTCAATCTCTTCCTGGTGAGGCTGAATGGCTCTTCTTTCTTGCTCAAGCAGTCGAGTGATCTCATACGGTATCTCTTCATTGTCCTCCTCATCTTCAGCTTCATATACAGGGAATTCAAAATTTGGAGGAACCATAGGGTCACTGTGTTCAACGGGTTTATTGTGGTTCAATCTGCATAATATGATTGGAATGATTTTTAGGAAAAATGTTTTCTATGCAGATTTTTGAAATTAATAAGAAAATACAGATGTTTTGGTTTTTTCTGGCATTACCATTATTTCCAAGAAAAAGGCACTAAAAAGTGTAAAAAACAAAGAGTCGTGAGAAAGACGACAACTTTTATTGATAACGGCAATGCCGAAACAAACATGCCCTTACAATGATATCACTTTCGCCTTGGGCAGAGCGGAAGGATTGTTATTTTGAAAACAAAGAAAAACATGAGCAACAAGACACATTACATGGAAGCATGCATGACTAAAGGAACATCAATGGCCTCCCAATTTCTCACAGTGCCTCCTGGTATAACAAATGTAGGCACATAACTACTTTCGGCAGTATCTTCAGCAATAGCGTTGATAAACCCAGCACTGTAAAAAGTTCCTGTTGAAACGCCTGAGGTCGGGGAGAATCCAAGGCCCTCTTTACGCTTGTTTTCCAAAATCTGAATCACTTTGCCCCAGCCAGCAGCTTGCCCTTCTTGAACAGCTCTCTGGGCGTCTTTCAATGAAGCCATAGCAGTACCAGCTCTTCGGGGTTCTGCACCTTCAACAGTCAAGCCTTGAAATGACGTCCCTTCAGCGGATCCTGCTTCAACACAAGAGAAAGATGACACTTGGCTAACCAGATACGCTTCTTCACCATGTACAGTGACAATCTTACCGTTCCTCCTAAACTTGAGCTTTTGATGCAGAGTAGAAGTTACTGCTCCAGCGTCATGAATCCACGGTCTTCCGAGGAGACAGCTGTAGGAAGCATTAATGTCCATGACTTGAAAAGTAATTTGAAATGTCTCAGGACCAATGGTAAGTGGCAAGTCTACTTCCCCAAGAACATCTTTGCGAGATCCGTCGAAAGCTTTAACCAAGTAGCTGCTTCCCCTCAGAGAGATTCCATGATGGCTCAATTGTCTCAGTGTAGACTCAGGCATTACATTTAAAGATGATCCAGTGTCCACCAGCACATTGGATATCATGTCAGACCTGCAGTGTACTGAGATATGCAGAGCCAACTTGTGGTGTTTCCCTGCTTCGGGGAGTTCATCATCACCAAATCCCAAGTAGTTGCAGGCAGTAATGTTACCCACTACCCCATCAAACTGATCCACAGAGACTTCATGATCAACATAAGCTTGTTCCAGTACCTTCATCAACACTTTCCTGTGAGCCTCTGAGCTCATGAGCAGAGACAAGATGGATATCTTTGACGGAGTTTGCAGCAGCTGGTCAACAATCTTGTAGTCACTCTTTTTAATAAGCCTCAGAATTTCATCCAGATTAGACTCGTCAATAGATTGGCCTGATGGGCCGGTGTTCTTGTCAATAGGAGGAGCAACTGGTGGGGTTATTGTGGCAATAGGTGTGACCACCTTCTTTTGGAACAAGGGTGGACGGACCTTCCCGCTTCTCAGAGCTGTAATTTCACTAGCAACATTATCAACTGTAGCTGGAGATACCAGAGGCACCTCCACTCCATTCTCGACCATGGTTGCATTGTACTTGTAAGAAATTGCTTTTGTAGAGGCATATGATACCGGACCAGGTAACCTGATCACCAAAGGTTCAACATTCCTTGTCTGAGATGCACTTTCAACAGGAGAATCATGAAACACTGGCACAATCACACAAACATCACTGGCAATCAAGTGCTTGTCATCCATCAGGCTCTGTATATCATTTTGCACCACACAACAACCCATAGGATTTTGAAGACATTCCGAACAAGAAGCATGATCGTGATTGAACAAAGAAGCCTGGCAAAGTTTGACATGTAGCGGTACCAAGGGAGTAACAACATTGCGGACATCCAACATGGGATCCTCTTGAAGAACGGGGATTCTTTCGAAAGCCTCAATCATGTTAACAGCAACATGGTTTGGAAGTGGATTGTCAAGAACATGAGGAACGCTATTTTCAAAAGTCAACCGTCCTTTTTCTATCAGGTCTTTCACAATATATTTCAGAGCATAGCAACCTTCAACATCGTGGCCGTGAGCGCCCTGATGGAATTCACATGTGATATCTTGTCGGAACCTGGGAGGCAAAGGATTAGGCGGAGGATTGCCTGGTCTGGTGACGCAGTGTCCCTTTGCAAGTAGAGTTGGGAGCAGCTCAGCATACCGCATTGGTATTGGTGGAAAAGAAGGTCTGGGTCGGGGACCCTGTTGTTGCTGTCGTTGTTGCTGAACAGGAGGCTGGTGTTGCATTTGTTGAGCAATGGCATTAACGGGCGCTGGTGGTTGACCCGGCAGCAGAGGATATTGCTGATAGAATGGCGGGAAGAAGGGATGTTGAGAGTATTGCATGTATTGATAGGGCAGAGGTAATTGTGTAGCAGCTGCGGATGGGTTGCCAGATACCATCCCTACTTCAGATTCTTTCCTCTTATGGTGGCCATTACCGTACTTCTTTGGTGCACTGGCTGAAGATTCACCCTTCTCAAGAACAATGATACCCTCTCTGACAGCCTCCTCTAGACGAGTTCCCATAGTAACCATGTCGGAGAAGTTGTTTGGAGCAGAGACTATCATTCTTTACTTATATTCCTTCTTCAGAGTCTTCAGGAATGTCTGTGTTAATTCTTCCTCATCAAGCCGAGGAGAAACACGGGCCGCTGCCCCTCTCCATCTCTGGGCATATTCACGGAAGGTTTCATCCGATTTCTGAGACAAAGACTTAAGAGAGTCCCTATTTGGCTTCAGACGAGTGTTGAACTCATAATGACTTTCAAAAGCAGTAGCCAGATCCTCAAATGTATGGATATTGTCTTTGCTCAAACCAGTGTACCAATCTGCCGCATCTTCTGCTAGGCTGTCTTGGAAGCAGTGTATCATCAGTGCGTCATTATCTGCATAATTGGCCATCTTTCGGACGTACCGAATGACATGGCTATGTGGGCAGGAAGATCCGTTGTATTTGTCAAAATATGGCACTTTGAATTTCTTAGGAATCTCTAATCGGGATACCAAGCACAGATCACGAGCCTTAGCAGAGACATTGTTTCCACGGACAGCCTTGACCTCGCGGAGTTCTCCAGCCAACTCCCTTAACTGTCTTTTCGTGGCTTCCATTGCAGGGTCTTGTCCACGCGGAGTATCGACATCAATTACCTGTTGTACAGTGTGGACAATAGGGTCGGTAACAACAGTAGTCACCTGAGGCATAGCAGTGGATACGGGAATCTGTCCTTGTCCAGCAAAACCAGAGACACCAGCAGCGGTATTAGGAGAATAGTAAGCTGAGAGCCCATAAGGACGCCCATTGGGCATAACAAAACGAGCATCAGTGGCCACAGTAGACAGTGGGATAGATGGAATTGCTTCAGTAGAAACTGGGATGGATGTGGCCGGTTGTTCATGTGCAGCCATCATAGTGGACATAGCGTCATGAGCCTTAGCCAAGTCTTCTTTCATAGCAGCCAATTCGGCACGGAGCTGAGCATTTTCTTCTTCAAAGTTAGCCATAATTCTTCTCTTGTGAAATCTTGTTTGATGAATTCTATCTGGTTGGTAGACTTTGCGAACACGAGCCACTTTTCAAACTGCGGCGGACAAAACCAGGAGGCAATGAGCACAGGAAGCCATTTGTGACCGATGAATGATGTATATGATGCATGATATGCAAATGCAAAAAGACTCTTTTTTTTGTCAGAAGACTTGTCAAAGTGGTTGTGAACATCACGGAGAAACACGGTTTTATTTGAAGATCTTGAGCAAAACTAGAAGTTTAGTTGAGATGGTATCACTTGGTGTTCACATCCGTGATGTTCAAAAGATGACTTGTCTAAGTCCTCCGATAAATGCATGGAAAAAAGTTTATGCATGTATGCATGAATGCATGGATGTATGATTATGTTCAAGTTCGGAGAAAACATGGTGGGTTCAAAGTCAAGGAGTCGTGGGTGGACACGGTGTCCGGTGAAACTAGGGCTTTAGGAAATAGTAACCGGGTTCTAAAAAAGGTTCCCAAGTTGCAACCTCTCCGACGTATATCATGGTGCCACGAGACAACACTCGCTCCATGATTATCCGTGGAAGGTCTAACTTGAGTGTAGTATCGCGTGACGACTAAAACTCGAGACAACACTCGGTTTAGCCTCCGCACTACATCCTAGAAAAATGGCCATGGATGGGTTTGGTTATCTATGGTTCATAGCGTCATAGAACAATTAGAAGTAAAGTGCCTAAACGCGACAACACGCGCCGACAACATCACCCCCAAAATGCCTCAGCTATGTGGGATTGATCGCATAATCCAAAGCACGAGGCAACCCCCGGAATGAATTGTCGATTATATCCTTCCTAAATCCTAAGTTCACTCAGCCCGGGTGCAGGACTTTTGATATTCTCACCCCACACGTTTGCAAGAATTTGAACATTTATTCACATAAGAAAGCAAGTAAAAGACACAAGTAAAAACGAAGCGCAAGCATGGAAATAAAGACTAGGCGTAACTCTCGAATCTCCCCAGTGAATTCGCCAGCTGTTTTATCTTGGTTTTCGGGTGTCAAACATTGATTACGTTTGAACCTTTTAAACCGGTGATATCTTATTTTTTCTTGGGAAGGGAAAAAGTAAGCAAAACCCTTGAGAATCGAGGTCCGGGAGTTGTTTTCGCTACGGGAAGGTGTTAGGCACCCATAACGACTATAGTATCCTATAGGAACCGTCTTTACTTTCTACGCGCGCGCTTTATTTTTAAATGCTATTTTAAAAATGATATTAAGCCTAAAGGTATTCTAAGTGAAGAATTGGAGGGAGAGGAAGATGTTTGAATTTTTATTTTATTTGAATTGAAGGAATTTTGATTCCTTGCCTACGTACCCTTTTAAGGGATCAAATCCACCGTAGTTCTCTTCCAAAAAATGTTTTTGTTTTTGTTGGTTGATTTTAAGTTTGAAAATTGGAATTTGAAGAATAAGAGAGAGAGGCCTCAAGGCATGAGATTATGAAAAGAGTGAGGTGGAATTAGTCAATTGCAAAAAGGTCTAAGTATGATTAAAATTCTTTAAGATTTTTGTTTAAGAAAAAGAAAAGGAAAATTCAATGGGATTTTGATCCCAAGGTTTATTAAAAAACATTTGAGTGAAATTGTTCATATTTTTTTGGAAATTTGATTTTTCTAAGTGTAAATCCTAAGCATTCATCTAAACATACAATCCTAAACATACATCTAAACATGCATATTCTAGCCATATACCTAAAGTGATGTGTGTGCATGTGTCGGTGCTTGTGTCAGTGTACATCATTAGAGTCCATTGTCCTTATTACATCATTGGCCTAGATACATTCTATGGTCTTGCAAGAAATTTAAAATGGCATGAAAGTAAAGTACAAAAAGTCCTAAGTATTACATCCTAAATTTTGGTGAAACTTAAAGTGCAAGAAGTAAGATGGAGAGGGAGATGAAGTGTGGGATGCTTATGAATGAATGAAACATGAAATGAGATAGTTAGTGGCATAAGGCATAATAGGAATTGGAAATTATAGGCAAGGAAAATGCTAAAACTTGTCAAAAACTAATGAAATTCCTAACCTAAAAGTAACTAAATTCACCTAAAATCTTACCATAATATCAAGACAAGTATATGACTTATAACCCCCACATCATGACAATTTCTTAAAAGGTTTTATCACAATTAATGATAATGAGAGTTATAAGAACACATTCAAGTCACAATCCATGATACATCTAGGCATATTTAGCACTTAATTTTCACAAAACTTGCAACACAAGTAATTGACAAGTCACATTCACAAACAGTAAGCAAAAGACCCAAATTAGAGACAAACATATCACAAGATTGCACATCACATATTACTATCAATTTGGCAAAAAAAACATAGCAAGAACTCACAAGAAATTGACCAAAAAGAGACTAATAGATCACAAGTGACATTATATATTGTTTTTAATTTTTTTAATATGTAAGACAATCACAAAAATATCAAGAGACACATAAAAAACATATAGAAATTTTTCTAGAATTTTATCAAAACATTTTTGAGCCAGCAGGGGTGGGATTAACAACATATAGTGTTAAAATAGCACAAATATAGGCATAAAACGAAACATCAGCAAAAATAGGCCCAAGTCCAACGAGAAGATGGATCCTGGACTATCCAAACGTACCAGGGACGTTGGATTGATCCAGGATCCACAAACCCTAGATCAAACGGTCATAAACATGCAGCATACCGTAAGAAACACATAGACGCACAGGAACATGCCATCATGGCCGTACACGTCATCATCAGGCAAAATGAGTGGTCCAGATTGAAAGGAAAAAACTGAACCAAGTGAACCAGCAAGGTTTGGGTGAACCGGCCGGTTCAATCACGTTTATAAAGGGAGATTGAGGCCGGTCCACCTCATTCCTTCCTTCTCACTCTCTCTCTAACTTAAACGCTCTCTTCTCTCTCTCTAAATCCTCTGCAACCTTAACCTGGCCGAAAACTAGGAAGGACGGCGGAGGAACGGCGGAGGAAGATGAATCTTCATCTTCTCCGACGATCTGAAAGAATTTTTTACATAGAAATGTCCGTCTTCCTTCCCTCTTTACGAATCTGTGGTCATTTTTGTGAAATCATGGTGGAAACGAAGTAGACCGGGCTTTGTATTCACCATATCTAGGGTTTTCAAACTTTTTCCTAAACTTCTTGGAACTAAACCCTGATCTAACTTGTTTTCTTCGCTGATTACGAATTTGAACTTTGTTTCGTGAAATAAACGGTGAATCTCTGAGGTTTTACATTCTAGGGTTTCGTTTCGAATTTCTTTGGAATCTTTTCGAAATCTTTTCTTCGATTCACCGTTTATTTTCATATTCAGACCTTCGATGATGATTTTATGCGAAAACGAGAAGGTTTTGTGGACTTACCTGAGTTTGATTGGAGATTTGAACTGGATTCTTCGGAAAATTTGGATTCTGGATATATTCTTGATTTTTTTGGTAAGTCTTGCACAGAAACTGAAAATAAATCAGTTCTTCATCTTCTTCTTCTTCGCTGGTTCAAATTCTCTTTGATCTTTCTTCTTCTCTTCCTCGAATTCTCTGTGATCACGTTGATTCGTCCTCTGGATGATTCGGCGTTGGAATTGCAGAGCCTTACAGTTCGATGATGAAGATTCGTTTCGAATCTTTGAGAACTTTTTGAAACAAAACGTTTTTAACTCGAATTGTTTTTGTTGCCAAATTCTGGATTTGAGTTTTCTGTGATGAAGTTATTATAAATTTGTGATGAATTGGTTCGAATTTGTGAGGAATTGTTGTGATTTGGTGTTTTTTACGGTGGTTGGAATTCTGTTACGGTGGTTTTTGTGGTGGTTGAGATGTTGGTTACGGTGGCGAGGGTTTCTGAGGAGAGAGAGAGAGAGAATCTGTTAGAGTTTTTGATGATGTGTCACTGAGTGATTGCTGATTCTGACACTTGTGATGAGTTGGCTTGCATTTATAGGCCAGCTAGTAATCCCTAGACCAATGTGGAACTGCCACGTGTTTCGGACCTGTTTTGGACTGAATTCTGGACTTGGGACTAATCTGCAATTTCTTAAAATCAAAGGACCAATCTGCAATTCTGGAAACTTAAAAAAAAGGACCATTCTGCAAATTAAAAAAAACTAAAAATAAACTTGGACCAAATATGGACTGTTTTGCAATTTTAATAAAAGGACTTACAATAATTTCGAAACAAAAAGGACTTGGATGCAATTTTGGAAGCTTTGAGGACTTAAAAGAAAAATAAAAATAAAATTGGACTAAAAAATGGTAATTTGACTAAACGTAAAGTGAAACGATTAAAATTGACAAAAACGGACTAAAACGAACCAATGGCTTAAATGAGGTACTTTAAAGTAATCTCTCTCTGCCGAAATTTTGCGTGAAATGACCAAAATGCCCCTGGGGCTAAAATGACTCGAAACGACTCAAATGCAATTTTAAAATAATTTTTTAACAAGGGATTAAAGCAAGAGTTCATACAAGCAAAACTAAAAGACTCAGAGGCAATTTTAAGAGTTTAAACAGAGTTTTGACACATGAAAAGACTAAAATGCCCCTAGGGGCAAAACTGACTCAAAATGACCTCAAATGCAATTTTTGAAATGGATTTTGACACAGAATTGAAATGAGGACTTATCCAAACTACCTGAAAGGACTCAAACAAAATTTTAAAAGACTGAAGGAAATTTTGACATAGGAAATGACTAAAATGCCCTTCTATGTGAATTTTGCAAATAACATTGAAATAAAATGCAAAGAAAGATGTAATTGATCAGAGACACATCAAATGACTTAAAATACAAGAAAAGAAGAATTGAGTTAGTATTTTTAGGTCCAAAATTAGGGTATAACAAGCCATCAATTTAGCAAAGAATCCAATTGCACATGGCAGAAGCAAGCATATAGAAACCAGATTCCACTTCATCAGGGAACAAGTCTCAAAAGGAATGATTGAAGTGGAGTACTGTCCTACTGAAGCTCAATTGGCAGATGGTTTCACAAAGGCTCTGAAGATTGATAGGTTCACTTGCTTGAGAGACAAGCTGGGTCTCATTGAATGTTAGGATTATGGATTAAGAGGGGTGTATTAGTTTGTGTGTTTTAATCCATAATCATGATTAGCAAACACTTAAGAGTTTAGTTTGTTACAAAGAGATCAGTTTTGTTACAGAGATTGTTTAGTTTGTTACAAAGTTTTAACAGCTAGTTACAAAGATTTAATAGTTAGTTACAAGAGACTTAATCTCTAAGTCATTGTATATATATAAATGCTTGTAACTCTTCCATAATAATGTGAATACAATTTTTCTTCAATATTCTCTCTCTCTCAAAATCATAACAAACTCATCATCACCTTAACCAACTTCATCTTCTCCATTGAAACCCAAAATTTCAGTTTGCTTTCACACCAAGAAACCAATTGCTGCGC
This sequence comes from Medicago sativa, assembly GCF_051527215.1. Taxonomy (NCBI): domain Eukaryota; kingdom Viridiplantae; phylum Streptophyta; class Magnoliopsida; order Fabales; family Fabaceae; genus Medicago; species Medicago sativa. The sequence goes on from NC_140751.1 coordinate 10,516,166, forward strand.
TAATAAAGAAAACAACGAAGAACATGATGGATGAAATTTTAAAACAATGTTATGCAGGAAAACAAAATAAAATCTTGTAACTAAGATAACCAAACTATCTGATAGACTATCTACAATGGCAATTGAAATTCAACACATAAAACTATTATTTTACTTTTCTTCATTTCATAAAATTACATTTGAGGTTTCAAAAATGATCTTTTCATAGTTTCACAAGAGAATAAAGCGTATGAAGCATTGATGGAACAAACAATTTAATGGAAAATCGGACTTCTCTAAAATTTTGAAATTACATCTGGTTGGTGCTGGTGCTTCTATGATATGACAGCTAATAACATCAATAAAATTTCGGTGACTCACCGGGACGTGATACTCATGTGAATGTGATGTTTTCATCGTTGATATATATGAGGGGAATATGAGAAATCTTATGCCACTCTTTCCCTTGCTTCTTCCGTAAACTTGCTTCCAACAATGGGCAGCTGTCATACGCAGTTCTTGAAGAGAGGAAGGAAACTTCCCTTCTTCTGGCAATGACTTGAGCTTGAGAGCATTATTAATGACAAGTGTTCGGAGAGAGGTGAGATGTTGAATCCACTTCCCATCCAAGCATTCTATATCTTTAAGATTAAAGATGTTTAAGAAAACAAGAGAAGCAGGTAGGCGTGTAAACGTTTTAAGTTTTTTAAACATTTTCAATTTAGTCCTTTCTCCCATCCACACATAAGTTGTTAAGTTTGTAAACGTTTTCAATTTAGTCCTGCCATATCATCTTTTTTGTAATAGAAAGACTAAATCGAAAACGTTTACAAACTTAAAGGACTCATGTGTGACCGAAATAACGTAAATAACCAATCTGTTACAAACCTCAAACTTAAAGGACTTGTGTGTGACCAAAATAACTTAAACGATCAATCTATTACAAACTTCAAACTTAAAGGACCCCAAGTATAATTTAGCCTATCTTTTTTCATGAATTTAAACAAATTTATATATGCAATATTTTGTTTTAATGAGGAGAAAATTTCTATATCTACTAGCGGAAAGACGGACACTATCGTGCCCATCTGTCCGCTCTTTCTACTGCGCTAACGCATGTGATTATTTTATTATGTTTGTTTGTATAGTTTTGATTAAAATTTTTAAATATTTAAATATTATGAAAATTATTGATATATTGATTTATAAACAAAATATTGTCAAGATATATAACAAAATTATTTTTGAACTCAACATATTTTAGTTTGTCTGCATATAAAATTAAGGTAAAATAATGATCATTTATTGTTTATTCTAATAGTAATTAGTAACATCATAACATAAATGTGTGTTGTGTAAAAGAAACATCATAAATAAATGTATAAATGACATGTTATGTAAAAGAAACATTGTTATGACTGCGATAAAAGAATAAATTTAAAAACTACATTTTCCGTAAAGTCTTCATCTTCTCCTTCTATTTTCTCTTCTTTAATGAGAACTTTTGTATTTTGAAAAACTCATCTTGATAAAACTACATATAATTGACCATGGCTGAAAACATGTCATGGAAGATAGATCCCGACATTGGCAATGGTTTGCCCTTGTGACTTATTTATGGTAATAGCAAAACTTAGTCTTCAAGGAAATTGTTTTCTACTAAGCACAAAGGGAAGTTATGAACTCGCATTTGTTTTTAATTTAATTCTGGGCAAGAATGCTCTTTTTCCAGCATTGCTTCCTGTTAGGATTTCCACATCCAACATATTCTTAAATAAACCACGACATAACAATCGTGTTCCATTACACAGGCCATATCCAGGGTCTATGTTTCGCAACAACATCAAAGGTGCACCTTTTTTACCATTAAAATATGTGGTGGGATACTTCCTTGAGCAGTTGAGTTTAGGAATTCATGTTGATATAAGTTATGAGTATCCCCCTTCAACCTCGTTAAATGACAACAAATTATGTTATTCTCCTGAAAAATAATTGATAATTATGTCATTCAATTTATGAACATCATAATTTGAAGGTGTAATTATGGCTCTTTCGACCATATATGAATTATAATATTACTCCTCGCCTATGAATCACATACACTCGTCATATTAGATGTGTCTGAACATGTGTTGCATCCGCATTGTTAGGATCCGTGTTGTATCTAGTTTCGGTGTTCGTATCCATACTTCTTAGCGGTCATCTCTTTTTATGGCCTCTTAGGCGGTGGTTTGAATGTAACCAAAAACAAAAGATGGTGGTTTGAAACTTTCTAGTGTTTCTGTTTTTAGTTGTTGGTAACATGAGTGTGACTATCGTTTAACAATTTTAAATTGTTTAAATGGTTTTAGCACTTTGATTTCACTGTATTTTGTTGCATATTGGATGGGGGCCATGGGTGCAGTTTATCAATTGTATACATGCAGTACATTTGGAATCATAGAGAAAAAATCAATGCTTTTATTCCTTTAAACGGCAGTGGAAGGAGCTTAACGACACGGGATGTTATTTCTTATTTTCCCTTTATTTAATAATTTTAAAAAAAACCACGGTTCTCTTTATATAAAATAAAAACCACACTATCATAGTTTTTATAAGCAATTATAAACCAACACAGTTAAATAATTCTTAAAATTAATCGTACATAATTTGAATCATAATCGCTTATAAACTAGCAAAGTCAAATATATACTCCATAAAATTAATCGACTTTGATTAGTTGTAACATGAAAGAAAAAGAAAAAAAAACTAAACAGGTTAATTCAGAATTTCAGATGCAGATGGTTAAGAGAGGTTGAGAGAAACTAAACAACGCAGGAACGAACTGTTAAATGTGAGAACCCTAGTTATTAATATTTAATATAGTGCTAACAAATCTTTTTCTAAAATATTTTGAGTCCTAATCTTTTTTTAGAGGATTTAAAGGCCAATCTTTAACATTATTTTTTACTCACGTTTGTTACTAATCTTTTTTTTAGAGTATTTAAAGTCCAATCTTTAACATTATTTTTTGGTTACGTTTGTTACTAATCTTTTTTTAGAGGATTTAAATTCTAATCTTTAACAATATTTTTTGCTCACGTTTGTTACTAATCTTTTTTTTAGAGGATTTAAAGTCCAATCTTTAACATTATTTTTTGCTCACGTTTGTTACTAATCTTTTTTTAGAGGATTTAAAGTCCAATCTTTAACATTATTTTTTGCTCACGTTTGTTACTAATTTTTTTTGGATGATTTAAAGTCCAATCTTTAACATTATTTTTTGCTCACGTTTGTTACTAATCTTTTTTTAGAGGATTTAAAGTCCAATCTTAACATTACTTTTTGCTCACGTTGTTACAATTGATCAAAGGCTAAGGAAGAGTAACTTATATTAATAAAATAATATGGAAATATTGTTTTTTGTGGAAGGGATACGAAAATTCTTGGCTAATCTTTGTCGGTTGTATTGAGGGGAACAACACAGATGTACAACCTAAAATTTGCTGATAAAAAAGTAACATGAGTTTTTGTTTTGTGCTTGTTTTTTGTGAGTTTGATCTGTGGTTAACAGAGGTAAAATAGGGCTTTCGGGGACGATTAGTGACATGGATTAGTAACCCACGTGTTATCTTATAATTGGTTAACAGTAAGAACAGTTCATAAGAAATTTTGTGTAAGTTTTCTCCTTAAATTAAATTTATTCTTATCTATCTGTTACATGTGTTATTTGTATTTAAAATTAAGGGTATTTTTGGAAAGAAAAGTCCAACCCAAAAGTATGGTGAAAGGAGTAGTTTTCTTTATATATAGTACTAGTTTGGACACCCGTGCCAAGCACGGGCTAGAATTTGGTTATACTTGACATAGAGAATATTATTATGTATCATGTATCTATTAAAGCTAAAGATTTGATAAAATAGTGGAGGTTGAACAACAAACAAATGGAAAAAAAAAAAACACATACTTAAACCTTAAAGTTTTGAATGAAGATGTGGTATCATTCTCACCTGTGTGGTTGTTCTTTCTCCAATGTGCCGATCCACACCAGTGATGTCTCCCCTTGAAGGTCCAACGACGGTATCATATCCCGGTTCAACATTGTGGGGGAGCGGTTCTTGGTAGTGGATCACGTATACAGAGACTATGATACTTAGTGGAGAGATGTTAATTTGTCAACTGTGAGTAACAATTTCACATTATATGCAAGAATAGATGTTGAGCAACATATAAGTATGGTGACTCATATATCTAATATCTTACGATTGGTGCAATATCAATTTCACTTATATGATTGGTCTTAGTCTAATGTGATGATACAACCCATTGTAGGCTTCCACAAAAGACATAATATTATGATGATTTTTTTGTTTCAGTTTTTGGCTGTCATTTGTTGAATTTTTAGCCTTAAATTTTAATTTTTAGATGTCATTCGCTTTCATGCAATTTTTTTTATTCAACCTTTGTTACTATAAATTTCTTTACTTTTGGTGTTTGGTGGAATCATAGTGGAAAATATAGATGTGTTAGGTCAAAAAATACATGTTTATTAGACAGTTTAAATTGATGTGGTATTTTTTTAATGAGTCTAATATTTTGGTAGCATAATTACCAGCAATCGCCAACGCCTTCAACAAATCCATAAACTATCAGTAACTCACTATATTACCTATACTCTCATGGGTAAAACATACTTTCCTTAGTTGTTCCCTCGTAATTTCTCTCATGTTCAAATTCCTTGTTCATCTTCTTTCTTTTTTTAATTTACTTTCTTTCTTCGCATGAAAGAAACAAACAAAAACACTCCTCTATGAAACCACCACCAACCAAATTTTTTTACGATGTTGTATCTTTGATCTGATTTCGCTATCTCACTATATCACATACACAGAGATTCCTAACCTTAAGGGAGATATGTTAATGTGTCATGTGAGTTAAACTTCTCTTTTGGATGCAATAATATATATTGAGCAACATATGAATGAATTGATAATATGCCTAATGTCTTGAGGTTTTAGGTGAAGATGTGGCGTCAATCTCACTTCTGGAGTTTTATTAGTCAAATGTGATGATTCAATTCATTGCAGGCTCCCTTATAACTACAAATATTATGATGAATTATTTAATTTTTTATTTTTTTAATATAATATCTTAATTTTTTAATATTCAATATATATTTTTGGATGTCGTTCGATTTCATTCAATTTTTTATCCAACCTCTATATTACAAATATCTTCACTTTTGATCTTTGATGAGATTGAACAATAGAAAACTACATATATGTTATGATGAGTTGATAAAGTACATGTGTACATGTTTATTAGACATTTTAAATTGATGTGGAGTTTTTTTATTGAGCCTATTTTTTGGTGAAATAATTACTCATAAATTTCGTACTCCTTCAAATAACCCATCAAATTATCACTAACACACTCTTTTCTTAATATTTCCACGGACAAAACACACACTACTTTTTTTCCGTTATCATTTCTCTCATGTTCAAATTTCTTTTTCTATTTTTCTTTCTCTCTTTTTCATTAAATGTGCAAACATAAATCTCCTTCCATGAAACCACCATCAACCAACCTTTTTTACTATGTTTTTCCTTCGTCTAGCTTTATTAGGCTATGTCACCAGATCTCAAACGAAGAGAGTCTCACATTTAACGAAGATATGTTAATGTGTCAATTGTTAAGAAATAGATACGTGAGATGATCAATAAAACTAATGTGTTAAGATTTTGGTGATGATGTGGTGTCAATCTCACTTTTATAGTCGCACTTAGCTTAATGTGTTGTTCTAACCTATTTTAGTCTTCTTCAAAACTCCGAACATTATGATTAACTATTTTGTTAGTTTTTTGATGTCATTTATTTCATTTTTATATTAAATATAAGTTTTTGGATGTTATTCATTTTCATGCACTATTAGTATTTTTTAATCAATCTATATTATTTCAAATTTCTTCACTTTTGATCATTGGTTGGATTTAACTATAGAAAAATTCTCACGTAGAATGTTGCGTTGACATAATTTGTGCTTATTAAAAAGATTTAAATGTTGTAGTGTTTTTTAATTAGGTATAATTTTTTGGCAAATTAATTACCCAAAAATATCAAACTTCTTCGATAGACCTATAAAATTACCAGCAACTCACTTTATTTCTTATAACCTCATCGACAAATACACAATTCTTTTTTTTTTTACCTGTATCATTTATCTCAATCTCAAATTTATTTTTCATCTTCTTTCTTTTTCAATTTCATTTCTCTCTTCTCATAAAAGTAAGAAATATAAACCTCCTTCTATTTAATTACTACCATCCCTCCAATCTTTATGACCATGTTGTGCCTTCATTTGGCCTTATTTGCCTATGTCACATAATTACACACGTGGAGACTCGCACACTTGAGTGAGAGATGTTAATATGTCAAATGCGAGTTAAAATTATAATGGAGAAAAGAGAAGATGTGATATGAACTAAAAAAATTGTATGAAAATGTGGTATCAATCTAATTTTTGTGGTTTCTCTTAGCATAATGTTACGATATAACCTAATGTAGGCTACACTGGGAATTCCAACATTATGATAATTTGTTTTGTTAGTTTTGCGTGTTATTTTTTTTAATATTTTTAATCTTAACATTTAGATGTTGGACGTCATTCATTTTCATGCAATTTTTTTTGTCAAGGCAATATATATTTTTATTCAACATCTATTATTTCAAATTCCTTCACTATTGGTCTTTGGTGGAATCTGAAAAAGGAAAATTGTAGATGTTTATTAGACATTTTAAATTGATGTTGACTTTTTAATGAGTTTGGTACTTTGATAGCATAATTACTAAATTATCTCAATTTTCTTCAACGTAACAAACCCATAAAATTACCAACAACTCACTATTCTCCCTTACTTTTTCTCTCATGTTCAAATTCTTTTTTCATCTGATTTCTTTTTCTACTTTATTTTTTCTCTTCTCATGAAATAAATGAGTGAAAACATCTCTCTACGAAATGGCCTTATTTGGTTATTTCACCATATCATAGATACAAAGAGTCTCACGCTTAAGGGAGAGATGTTAATGTGTCGTGTGTGAGTTAAACTTCTACACATTAGATGCAAAAGTACATATTGAGTAACATATAAGTGAGATGTGGTGTCAATCTCATTTTTTTTAGGGTTGTGTCAATCTCATTTGTGGGGTTTCTCTTAGCCAAATATGAAGATCCAACCCATTGAAGACTCCCTCATAACTTCAAACATTATGATGAAATATTTTGTTAGTTTTTTAATATCATTAGCTTAATTTTTTATATTAAATATAAAAAAAAATCATTTTTTTGCGTTATTTTAAATTCCTTCATTTTTGGTCTTTGGAGGAATCTAAAAATGGAAAAACGCTAATGTGATATGTTGAGTTGACAAAATACATGCTTATTAAAAAAATATATGATAGTTAAATTAGGAAAATAATTTGATGAGTTACATATATACGCAAAACCTTTGATTAGTTTTAGGATTAATTAGAAGATGACCCACTTGTGTTGTTTTATTTTTTTGTATTATCCGTTTAGGGTCGACCTACACTTTTGCGTGGATTTACTGGGGTAGATTTATATCCCCCTAATTCGTATTTGTATCTCCCCCTTTTTTTAATAATATAATATATATAAGCAAAAATGAATAAAGTCTAGTTGAGATGTCATATATTCTCTTTAAATTGTGCTTTTAATTTAGAAAAAAAATTACAAATATGATATGTAAAATTTACATTTAGATGTCAACGTATATTGAAGGAGGACACAATCGAAAACCAAACTCTCCACTCAATGAAGAAGGGATTTGAGAATTCGAGAAGAATTTCAAATTTTAGAATGAACGTTGAATTTTGAAATGGTGTGAAAATGTTGAAAGTTATAAACAATATTTTATAAAATAAAAATCAATTAAATAACCTCAATTACCCCCTTCCCCTCAAAAAAGAAAAACATCAATTACCCCTTTAATTTTGTGATATCATCAATGTATGGATATCTTATAGGATAAATGCATAGTTGACTAATGATATGGTAAATGTCTAATCTTAAATATCATATTAATGCATTCCTTTCTCACTAAAAACTGAAAATGTACATGCTGATGTGGATTAGTTTGATAACATTTAGTGAGCTTAAGCACCATATATGTACACGTGTACTTTTGCATTCTCTGAAGCCAAATCTTTATAATAGAGAAAGTTTTTTTATATATTAAAACACATTTACGTGCATTTGTTATTTTTTTTTTTGACAATTACGTGCATTTGTTATTAAAATATGACATAATTTTAAAAAAAAATCAAGATAAACATTGTAGGAAATTCGTAAAATTGAAATTTGAAAAATTACCGAGTTATTGGTAAAATTTAATTTTAGATATCATTCGATTCTCCTTTTAAATTATCTTTGTTATTATTATTTGACAAAAAAAATTCCTTTAGAATCTAGCAAATAGACTTTAATTTTACATAAAAAAAATTTAGGACACATCAAGGTCAGGACATGTCTCATGACTCAATAAGCACTTACAAAATTTTTAGAGATCCCTTGTCAAAGAGATCTTCACGCTAATAGCGGAGATTGAATCCACACCCTTGAAATTGAGTCAACTCATTATTAGCAAAACCAATCTTGATTAGGAATGCTATTATTAGTATTAGTAGGGGTGTTCGCGGTGCGGTTTGGTTCGGTTTTAAGGGTAAAAGTCATCTGAACCGCAAGATAAATAAGTACGTGGTTTGGTTTGGTTCGGTTGACTTTTAAAATAAAATCCAAACCAAATCAAACCAAACCAATCCGGTTTGGATTGGATCGGTTGGTGCGGTTTTTTTAGACAATAATATATTTTTTTTGTTTTCAACTTTAAAATCAAATTAAAAAGGTAAAACACAACATATTTTCAGGAATGTTTTAAATTTCATCCAACAATGTTTTCAACTACGTAGACCAAATTAAAACGTGGACAAAAAGTAATCCTATTTTGTAAGAAATACAAAAGACTAAAATTTTAATCATTCTCTAAGAGTTCAAGAAGAACATAAATACATTTTTGATAGAAAAAGCAGCAAAGTAGAAACTTAATAAGAGAAAAAATATGTTCTTTTATTAAAGTTTCCATTGAATTTCTATGAGTATTGATCTAGATGATATATATTTAATTAGTTTTTTTTCTTCTTATACTGTGGTTTGGTTTGGTTTGGTTCGGTTGGTAAAATCAAAACCACAAACCGAACCAAACCATGCGGTTAGGTAAAAAAATGATCCGAATACATCCGAACCAAATGCGGTTTTTTGCTATTTCGGTTTGGATTGATTCGATTAGCGGTTTTTCTTTTGGATTGGTTCGGTTTTGAACACCCCTAAGTATTAGTAGCAAAAATAGTGAATCAAAACATGATATCATATAATGGTATCTTTTAAATAACATTTTTTCATCTGACTAAATAAATGAGACATTTAATAGAATCATTTTAATTTAAATTACCACATTAATGACTATTATTTAAAGAACCTTTTATTTTTTAGTCTATTATTTGTCTGACCTATTAAATGACAAAGTTTAATATTTATTGGATCAACCCAATTAAAATGACACATAAAATATAATTATTTTAAATTATAAAAATATAAATTTCAAAATTTAATCCATTCAAAAAAAAATCAAAATTTAATGATTTTTTTTTTTTTGTGAATTTGTCAAAAACTTTTTTATGTAAATTAAATATTCCCTTAAAACAAATGAATATAAAACATTAATTAAAAAGGTTAAAAGATTCAAATAATTTATTTTTTTTATACAGATAGGAAAATCGAACTGTTTGAATTTTAAATGTCTTCCATTTATTTGTTATAATATACTACTTCAATATTTGTTTGTTTCCATCTTTTTTTTTTGGTTTAGTTGTTTCCTTTTTTTTTTGGTAGTGTTTAGTTGTTTCCTTTAATTAAGGGTTATAATTAACGCTATCATTTAATTTTTTTTTCTGTTTTCTGTCTGATCCACCAAATGAGGCATTTTCATTCTAAATAATTAAATGACACATTTTAACCTTTATATAATCATTCTAATTTAAATGACATATTAATTACTCTTAAATTGTTTTATCATTATATTATCCTTAATAAATGCGAAAATAATTATATTTGAGAACTATATTATTATTAAGTATACAAAAATACATGAAAATTTTGTGTTAATATAATTCATTTTGTGTTATATTTGAGAACTATATTAAATGGATTTTTTTTTCTCAAAAAAAAAATCATTTTGGCTTGTTAAAAATACCAAATACGTGAAACTTAGAAATGAAAAAAAACAAAAAGAAAAAAGGCATGACATTGAGACAAAAGATTGAAAATAATACAATTTTTGATTGAAATGGTGGGTGGAATTGCTTGCAAATGGATGATATTTATAATAAAGGGTAGATAACAAAATTAACAATATTATTTAATAGTCCCCACAAAAAAATTATTTAATAGTAACTATCTAATTGACAAATTAAAGGAGAAAAAGTCATATATTGATTGTCAAATAAATAAGATGAAATGACACTTAAAGGATTGTGTATTATCTCATATTTGGTCAAAAGAAATAAAAAAGAAACCATGTATATTGCTCAATGGTTGGTTGAAGCTTTTGATACATTCTATTGAAGAAACTATGATAAGTGAAAAGCCGTCATAGTAAAACATGATGATTTAAGATGTCTTCTTATTAGAAAAGGTTTGTCCAAATTAGATGATGTGAACCAATTGTATGAAACCTTTATGATGATGTTTAACATGTCCGGAGATGTATTTAAAATCATCAATTAGGATTCATCAAATAAGAGTTTTTTTTTTAATCAAATAAGAGTTCATGTGTAGGATTCATCAAATAAGAGTTCATGTGTAATATACGTTTTTGTGCAAGACAAAAATTCATAAAATAGATATAGATAAAGGCTAAATCAATTTATTGAGATTAGTTTATCGACATATAAATTCATTAAATAATATTCAATAAACCTAAGGTATCTAAACTCTAACATCTTGATTCTATATCAAATACAAAACATTGTCTTGACTAAAAATTATATTGTTGATGTTGAACATCTTGAAGTCGTAGAATGTAGACACATGCTCTCCAATGAGATCCTGGGAAAGTAACATTATCCATTAACAATTAGATACAAATAAAAAAGAAAATCAACCCCATAATCTACGACCAAGTGATTAAACTTCTATGATTTCAAAACACATAAAAAATAATGAAAAAAAATAATGATTTGTTGATGGGGGAAGAGACACATGAAAATAATGAAAAAAAAATTGTCTATATATAGAGAAAAAAATCATGGCTTGATCAATTTTGATTGGTTGATGAAAACTTAATGAGTCATTGTCCATCTTGATTGGCTAATAAAAAGACAAATGAGTCATAATTTAATTTGATTGGGTGATAAGAAAACATTAAATGTGATGAAGAATGTGAAGATGCCACATGTACTTTTGCCCATAGATGTATGCTTTTGTATTATATAAAGATAAAGATAGATTTATTTTAGGTTTAAATGCACTTTTTTTCCCCCTTTATGTTTCAAAACATTGCAATTTTGACTCCTTTTTAAAAAAAATGGAACATTTAACCCCTAACTTTATCCCTTTTGCAAAATTGGCTCCATCCCTCAATTTTGACCAAGTCAACATATATGTGGTAGCTGACTTAACCTTATTTTCTGGCACACCTTGTGTCGACCAGTCCAGGCTTTTTGGTAATCTAATATCATTTTAACTTCTTTAAAATAAAAAAACACTCTCGGACACCGTTCGGAGCTCCAAACCCGAATGATATCTTGATGAATATATTATATTCAATCTACTTCAGCAGAAGTAGAACGCTAGGCTTGTTCATAACATGCTCAACATGATGAGATTCATGTGAAATATAATTTCTAAATTATTTTTTAATATTCTTTCAAAAAAAAATATTTTTTAATATGTATAGGTGTAATCATCTATCATAAATTTATAGTGAAATATATTGAATTGAGAGTAATGAAAATAGTATTAATTAGAAGGTGGAATTGAAAAACAAGCAATTAATATTGCCTTAAAAAGCAAGAGTCATATTTATTTTTTTACAAAAGTATTTCAAGATTGTTGATCTAAAATGGGAGCTAAATCATGTGGCTCCTTTAACTTTTGGGCATCCCATTATGTGACGGTGAAAGATAGGATGGACACAGGGGCGAACGTGAACTAGGTCAGGTGTGGCAAGTGTTAACTAAATGTTATATTATATAAATCAATCTTTGTAAATAAATCATATGTGTATGGTGTAGTCCAGCGGTAAAGGCGCACACTCATCAAGTGATGAACCTAGGTTCTAACCTTTTTGTGTCCATTTTAGCCATTTTAGCTTTTCAAGCGTTTAATTTTAACTAAAATTACCATTAAAAAATGCACAAAGCAAACCTTGAACCAAGGTTTCCTGATGCAAAATCCAATAGTATGTACCACTGTACCTACAATTTTTTATGAATAATTATTTGGCTTAAATATGTTATTCGTCCCTGCAAATAGGGGTCGCTTAAAATTTCATCCCTGCAATCGCTAATACTTTTTTTTTTTAAAATGCACAAAGCAAACCTTGAACCAAGGTTTCCTGATGCAAAATCCAATAGTATGTACCACTGTACCTACAATTTTTTATGAATAATTATTTGGCTTAAATATGTTATTCGTCCCTGCAAATAGGGGTCGCTTAAAATTTCATCCCTGCAATCGCTAATCCTTTTTTTTTTAAAAATGCACAAAGCAAACCTTGAACCAAGGTTTCCTGATGCAAAATCCAATAGTATGTACCACTGTACCTACAATTTTTTATGAATAATTATTTGGCTTAAATATGTTATTCGTCCCTGCAAATAGGGGTCGCTTAAAATTTCATCCCTGCAATCACTAATCCTTTTTTTTTGCCCCTGCAAAGTTTAATCAATTAAAAATTCGTCCCTTGATCAAGTTAATGACTGCCACGTCATCAAATTAACAAAATGGCATGGGAATTGATGAAAATACCCCTGGCTTATTTTTTTTTTTTCCTTCAAAAAAAAAATTCAGTTTTTTCCCGAATTTTTTTTACGATTTTTTCCCGAAAATTTTTCAGTTTTAATTCTAACAGTTTTTTTCCGAATTTTTTTTTGACTTTTAATTATTTTTTTTCAGATTTTTTTAATTTAAAAAAGAATTTTCAAAATTTTGAAAAAAAAAATTTTTTGAAGGAAAAAAAAAATTAGCCAGGGGTATTTTCGTCAATTCCCATGCCATTATGGTAATTTTGATGACATGGCAGTCATAACTGGGTCAAGGGACGAATTTTTAACTGATTAAACTTTGCAGGGGAAAAAACAAAAGGATTAGCGATTGCAGGGATGAAATTTTAAGCGACCCCTATTTGCAGGGACGAATAACATATTTAAGCCTAATTATTTTGATAAGGGTGTATTTGGATTGAGGGTTTAGGAGAGAAAGTGAGGGGAGGGTTTGCTTTTCTTTTATATATTTCGGACTATATAACATGTTTTTCTAAAATAAATTAAATTAAATGTGATTGAAGTATTATATGATTGTTTATCATGTTAATATGTTAACTTTTTAGAAAAACATTTCATAGTGTCCGTAATTTAAAAAATGAAAAGTAAACACTCCTCTTCCTTCCCCTCCTAAACCCTCCATCCAAACACACCCTTAAAAAATGCCCCAAAAAAATTACTTCTGGCTCCATCATTGCTGGAGACAAAACTAGTAGTAGACCTACAACACATTGTGGCTCACTAATATTATATTGCGAGCAGGCCCGACCCTGAGGGGGTGCAAACAGCTCAACAGAGCTGGGCCTCCCTCAGCCATGGGCCACAAAAAAGAAATTAATACCCACTAGTACTATTGCCCTCCAATTTTTTTTAATACCCCCAGCCATTTTCTGTCCCCTTGTTTTAGCCTTTTAGGCCTATTAGAATTAGGTCCTCTTGCTTTTGGTGTTAGGTGGAGGTTCCTCATGTATACGGTAGTCATTTTCACCTTTGGGTCTACCGCATATATACGGCACCTTATATTTATCTTTTAAAAAATATAAATAGAACATTGCTCTTTTAAAAAAAATATGTTTTGATTTTATCACTGGCCTCTTTTCATTCCCAGAGCCGAGCCTCCGAATTCTTAGGGAAGGCCCTGATTGCGAGTCCAGGTCTGCCCCTGGATGGACGTGCATCATATTTTAGGACTTTGAGTTAATAATATTAGGAATTTGCACTTTGAGTTCAGAATATTTTAGAACTTGGAGTTCATAACAATGAGGACAAGCTTTTGATGGATTTGATATCTCGTGCAAGCTGCAGGCCATGTGCAAACAACAAATACATAGCGGAGAATCCGCTTCCTCCTGAATATTTTTAATAGTACCTACCTACCTTAATACACTACTTTGATAATTAATGATCATAATTCAAAAAAAAAAAAAAAGATAATTAATGATCCACTTTGTCACGTTACCCATAAAACAATCATTTTTGTTAATCATTGTTTAATTCAACGTCCATGTGAGTTAGCTGTAACCTGATTTCATCATTTGAATAATAACAACTGATCATCAGTCTGGTTGTTAGTGTCTCCAAAATTCAACGCAAATACCTCCTCTTCTTCTTGCAGCAAATTTTAACAAATTTATGGCGACTATTGTCGGAGAAGCACTTCTTGCAGCTTCTTTGGAAGTGTTGATGGAAAAGATTGTTTCGGGTGAGTTCGCTGATTTATTTCGGAGCACCAAGCTTGACGTTGAACTTTTGGAAAAGCTAAAGATAACAATGTTGAGTCTTCAAGCTGTACTGAATGATGCTGAGGAGAAGCAGATCACCAACCCTGCTGTCAAGAAATGGCTGATTATGCTGCGAGATGCTGTCTTTGAAGCTGACGATTTGTTTGATGAGATCAACACCGAGGCTTTGAGATTCAATGTGGAAGCTGAGTATGAAACCCGAAGTGCTACTACTCAGGTGCTGAAAAAACTTTCTTCTCCTTTCAAAAGTTTTAATAGAAAGATCAATTCTAAACTGCAAATACTATTCGAAAGATTAGAACATTTGAGAAACCAGAATCTTGGATTGAAAGAAGGCCTTTCCAGTAGTGTTTGGCATATAACTCCTACAAGTTCTGTTGTGGGTGATGAATCTTCTATTTGTGGTAGAGATGATGACAAAAAGAAACTTAAAGAGTTTCTGTTGTCAGAGGATAGTAGTGATGGTCGAAGTAAAATCGGAGTGATTTCCATTGTGGGTATGGGAGGGCTAGGAAAAACAACACTAGCTAAAATCCTTTACAATGACCATGATGCGAAGCAGAAATTTGAGGTAAGAGGGTGGGCACATGTCTCAAAAGATTTTGATGTTCTCACTATCACTAAAACCCTTCTTGAATCTGTTACTTCTGAAAAAACCATGACTAATGATTTGAATGGTCTGCAAGTACAATTGCAGCAAAGTTTACGAGACAAAAAGTTTTTGCTAGTATTGGATGATATATGGTATGGAAGATATGTTGGTTGGAATAGTTTGAATGACATCTTTAATGTTGGGGAAATGGGGAGCAAGATCATCATCACAACACGAGATGAAAGAGTTGCATTACCAATGCAAACCTTTCTCTCTGTCCACCGTTTAAGATCTTTGGAAAAGGAAGATTGTTGGTCTTTACTTGCCAGACATGCATTTGTAGCAAGTAACTACCAACAACGATCCAATCTAGAAAAAATTGGTAGAGAAATTGCCAAAAAATGTGATGGGTTACCATTAGCTGCAATAGCACTTGGGGGTGTTCTTCGCACGAAGTCTTCACAAGATTCTTGGAATGATGTATTAAATAGCAGTATTTGGGAATTGACAGATGAAGAGGTGCAACCAGCTCTGCTATTGAGCTATCGTCATCTTCCTGCTCCTATAAAAGGATGCTTTGCTTATTGTTCAATTTTTCCGAAGAACTCAATCATAGAGAAAAAAATGGTAGTTCAATTGTGGATTGCAGAAGGCTTAGTACCTCAGCCCAAAAGTGAGAAAAGCTGGGAAAAAGAAGCTGAAGAATACTTTGATGAACTAGTGTCGAGATCTTTGTTACGTCAAAATTCGATTGGTAATGAGGAAATGGGCTTTGAAATGCATGACCTCATTAATGATTTGGCAATGGTAGTTTCATCTTCATACTGTATTAGATTGGGAGAACAGAAGACACATAAAAAGGTACGTCATTTGTCATACAATAAAGGGAAATATGACTCATACGATAAATTTGAAAAATTGCATGGATTAAAATGTCTACGAACCTTTCTACCCTTGCCATTACAAAGAAGGTCGTGGTCGCCTTACTATTTTATGCCGGAAAGGTTAGTTTGTGACTTGTTGCCACAGATGACACAGTTACACGTGTTGTCTCTGTCAAATTACCAGAATATTACTGAGTTTCCCAACTCTATTGGAAATTTGATATACCTACGATACTTAAATCTCTCTCACACTGAGATTAAAATGTTGCCTTCTGAAACATGCAAGCTTTACAATCTTCAGACCTTGTTGCTGTCAGACTGCAAGAGACTCACTGAATTGCCGCAAGACATGGGAAAACTAGTGAATCTTCGTCACCTTGACATCAGAGGCACTCGATTGAAGGAAATGCCTGTACAAATATCCAGACTAGAAAATCTCCAAACTTTGTCGGACTTTGTTGTAAGCATTCAGGACGTTGGATTGAAGCTTTCAGATTTGGGAAAACATTCCCATCTACGGGAAAACCTTACCATCTCAGAACTTCAAAATGTAACTGATTCATCCCATGCTTTTCAAGCAAACTTAGAGATGAAAAAACAAATTGTAGAGTTGGTACTACAATGGTCTGGCACTAGTCCATCAAATTCACAAATACAAAGTGCTGTACTTGAACAATTGCGGCCATCGACAAATTTGAAGAGTCTAACCATCAATGGCTATGGTGGAAACAACTTTCCAAATTGGTTGGGTAGTTCTTTATTTGGCAACATGGTGTGTTTGAGAATCTCACATTGTGAAAACTGTTCAGTGCTGCCACCCCTCGGACAATTAGGTAATCTTAAAGAACTCTTCATTAGCGAGATGAAATCAATAAAGAGTATTGGTACCGAGTTCATGGGATGTATTTCTCATTCGTTTCAACCCTTTTCCTTCTTGGAGACACTAGAATTTGATAAGATGCTAGAGTGGGAAGATTGGAAGTTGATTGGAGGTACAACTGTAGAGTTTCCTCGTCTAAATCGCCTGTCACTGCGACAATGTCCAAAACTCAAAGGAAACATACCCCTTGGACAGTTACAAAATCTAAAAGAGATCATTATTGAAGGGATGAAATCATTAAAGACACTTGGTTCTGAGTTTTATGGAAATAGTAGTTCTCCTTTGTTTCAACCATTTCCCTTCTTGGAGACTCTGAGCTTTATGAATATGCAAGAGTGGGAGGAATGGAAACTGATTGGAGGTGCATCTATCGAGTTTCCTAGTCTTACCCGCTTGCTACTAAGTAATTGTCCGAAACTCAAAGGAAATATACCAGGAAACCTTCCTAGTCTTACGAGTTTGTCACTTAAATATTGTCCCAATCTCAAACAGATGTCGCCCAACAACGTTCCTTCCCTTAGCGAACTTGAGTTAGAGGACTGTCCTCTACTGATGGAGGCGAGGCATTCATCGGATGTGTTCAACCAATTGATCATTTGCCTCAATGCTCTTTGAAATATTTCCTTAAGGAATATTCCATCTCTAACGTCCTTCCCGAGAAATGGTCTGCCCAAAACCATACAATCGCTTAAAATCTGGAAGTGTGAGAATCTAGAGTTCCTTCGTTATGAATCCTTTCACAATTACAAATCACTTGAGCATTTGGAAATATCCGATAGTTGTAATTCTATGACATCGTTTACCGTATGCTCTCTCCCTGTCCTTAGAAGTCTATGTATTTACGGTAGTAAGAACCTGAAATCTATATTAATTGCAGAAGATGTGTCGCACCAGAAACTCATGCTTCTTAGAACCATCAAAATAGAGCATTGCGATGAACTGGAGTCATTTTCCCTTGGTGGATTTCCCATTCCTAACCTCATTCATTTATCAGTTTGTAATTGTAAGAAGCTTTATTCGCTACCAAGATCAATAAATATCCTAGCTAGCCTTGAAGAAATGAAAATTCACGACCTTCCAAATCTGCAATCGTTTTCGATAGATGATTTTCCTAGCAGCTTACGGGAACTGAGTGTTGGCAATGTTGGAGGGGTTTTGTGGAATACAGCTTGGGAACGTCTTACTTCTCTTTTAGAGTTGCTAATTCGGGGTGATGACATTGTGAACGTGCTGATGAAAACGGAAGTTCCATTGCTACCTGCTTCTCTCGTCTCTTTAAAGATCTCTTTACTTGAAGATATAAAATGTTTGGATGGGAAGTGGCTTCAACATGTCACCTCTCTCCAACATTTTGATATTATTGATGCTCCCAAGCTCAAGTCGTTGCCAAAAAAGGGGAAGTTGCCTTCCTCCCTTAAAGTGTTGAATATCAAAAAGTGTCCGTTGTTGAAAGCAAGTTGGCAGAAGAAGCGAGGGAAAGAGTGGCGTAAGATTGCTCACATTCCATCGGTACTTATCAATGGACAAATGATCACATGAGTATCATGTCGAGGTGAGTCAGCAAAACATATACTTCTTTCAATTTTCCTGTTATAAAAGTCACCAACAAATATTTTATTTTCATACATTGATGAATTACATTTGCTGCCGTTTCCAGTCTTCTATCCTAAACTCGTATGAAATCAACCCTATAGTATGCCCTTTATGTCTTTCAACTTTGACTATGCTTCAGTGCTTCATTGCATGATTGTGTGTTTGGTGATTGTTTATTTTTCAATGACAATTGTTGGGCTTAAAGGAATTGCAAAATTTTGAGCAGCAGCAAATTGAAGGGTTACTCTCTATCCTGAAAAGAAAGGTTCTTCACATTATATATCACTTTATCCCTTTTCTACAAAAAATTTCTATTGATAGTCGGCCGTCAGTAAAATATAACTTATATGGTTTTTGTTCAAAACAATTGTCAATCAATTCAGTCCATAATCCTCAACATTCGACCTTTCAGGAGAAATAACTCATCAAGAAACTGGAGCAATCTAGTCAACTCAGTCCTATAACTTGTAAGGTCTTATGAAGTTGGAATAATGGGCTTCACAAACCAAGAGGATTGCAAAAAAGTATGCATATGTGTGGTAATGGTTTAGTTATAGGATAATAGGACCGACATAGTGTTATCGCCCATTTAACCTTTAACCAAGTGATGCACTCTCCAAGACTACATGATTTGTGAGTATTTGTTAACTCCTACCTAAAAGATATGTTTTACATTCATATCAGAGGATGAAAAACTTGATTTATTGCTTAGAAATTCATGATAGAAAATTGAAATGTGTGTCGAATTGATGATTTAATATAATTTATAGAATGGTGAAATATGCAAAAATTACTTGAAAATTAGAAAGATATCTTTTTGTTTCAGTAAGTTATTGTGCTTTAAATTAGGATCATACATATTCAGGACACGACAAATGCCTTGTTTGCACAGATGCTGCCGCGATGGAATATAATCCACAGATACTCGTTTGCACTCAGTTTCCTATCAAGTTTAGTAGCTTCGAAAATTGTAATATGTTGCCTGAAAATGCATCATCAGCCCTCTCATTTTCCTGCTAATGATAAGTTTCTTTTTCTTTAGGACCCAAACATAACTTCGGTCCATTATTTGCCGTGGCTCTATAATGGAAGAGAAACCGTTGATTAAAGTGGCAGCTATATGTGGCTCTATACGCAAAGCTTCTTACAACAGAGGCCTCGTTCATGCTGGTAAATGTTATTACCTACTAAAACTATAGACTATTTTCATAACCCTACGATAGTTAGAGAAAAAGTTTCAGTAATCTAAAAGTCTGCCATAAAATAAGTAATTTATGAGAAAAGATTATTTTAGTCAAAGTTCAAACTCAGTATTTCTGAACGATTCGTCTTAACTTATAGACTAAATATTCATTCATTTTTTCATGGTTTTTATATGGTAAATTGAACAATATATCACTCCATAAATGAATCTAAATATGTTGAGGTTGTGCTTCGGTGTGGCGGGATGCAGCAGCAGAGCTAACAAAGGAGCGAATTGATGGCATTCACGTGGAGTGCATCGAGATATCAGGGTTGCTGATGTTGAACACCGATCTTAAGCTAACATAGAAGCTGATTCATGTCTCTTTTTGCTTCTCTTGATTACAACTACTCCATCACTCGTATGCTTCTTTACTTTTATAATTTTTCTTCAATTTTAATTCCCTGTTTAATTAGCAAATTTGATCGTAAGGATTGGTAAATTTGTGAAGTATGTTCATGATAACTGTTATATAGTATATAGTATGTTATTTAACGAGTTTTACTTAAAGTCGAATTGATCATAAGTAAAATAAATAGAATGTTCTATGAATCATGGCAAGTGCATGATGCAATTTCACTGATTTGTAATTTATTCATATCACTGTTAGGATTTAAGCATATAAGGAAAGTCCGACCCTAAAAACTAATCCATTGGGTGGGAGAGTACAAGACAAAGCAAGAATATGTACTAGCAACATTTGTTGTTTGTCCATAAGAAATGAAATGGATGCATTGTATTCAAACCAGTGAAAAAAAAACACTACCAGCAAAGAGAGAGAAAGTGCAACAATGGTTATGCCGGACAACAAACGAGGGTGGCAATGTAGACAGCGGTGACGTGACAAAAGGTGCAACGATGGCCATGCTAGAACGACAGCAAGGATGCAACGATGGCCATGCTAGAACGACAACAAGGGTGGCGGTGAAAACGGAGGCAACATCGATGTTGATGACGGTGATTATTTATTTTCCCTGCTGGAAGCCTGTGGTTGGGAAGAAGGGGAAATTAAAAGAGACTGAGAGATGAAGAGAATATGGGATCACTCGATCAGATTTTTGTATTGATGTTGGAAATGGTTTTTGGAAAATGGGCTTAGGGGGAAACTAATTTTGCTGGTGTTTGGTTTTACAATGTGTGTCAACCATTTTGGTTTGTAAGACAGTTCAGTTTTGGTCTCAAATAATGTAGGAGGTGTTGATTTGCAATTCAGCTAGTAATTGAGGTTTGGTTATTCATTGACAGTAATTTGTATTGAGTTCATTGTACAATTAAACATAAAAGCTTTACATTTCTTTTTCTCATTATCATAATAACATTCATCTCCTTTTCTCACACTAAAACTCACTTTGAAGGCATGTTGTTGATACAAGTTATAGGCTTCATCTTTACTAAACACAACTTGACTAAGGGATATATCTTTGGACTCTTTAATTCCAACATATACATTCATTTTCCTCCATATTTTCATAAATAATAGAAGATGGAATGCGAATCTTGACTGATAAATGGAGGCATGAGATGAAAGTTGGAAATTTTTTTGTTGGAAAATAACTTTTGAGTTTTCCAGCCTCTACTTTTTATTGGAAAAATTTCTCTCTTTGTTATGTTTATTTAATTCATGTGTGTGAGGTGTCAAGTTTTGATTGGTTGTGACCAGTTGCAATTTCTTGGTCATGTGATTCATGGAAAATACTCCCTATGTCCATGTATACAAGCACCCTTTACCTTTTTCATATTTCTTAAAAAAAAAAAAAATTGTTAGTGCAATTAATGTGTCTATTTTGTGCGTTAATATTAGCAAATTGTCATTTGTTTGTACGTGTATTAAATTTGACTTTTCATATTTCAAGATAAGTTACTAGTATTAATTAGGGATATCTTTAGAAAAAAATTATAAATGCATATAGTAATTTGAAAAGAGGTTTATATTTAGAGACAAATTTTTAATTAAATGATGCTTATATAGAAGGACTGAGGGAGTAGTTAAATGGGTTCTCAAGTGTCTGAATATGTTAGGTTATTATTGCCCTTATTTTTATGAATTAAATTGATTAGCGAAAAACAAATGAGGATAAAAAATTACTCCCTCCATCCCTTAATGTAACCACCCATTTGATTTTATTTTTGTCCCTAAATGTAACCCCCTTTTCAAATTACTAGATGCATTTATTACTTTTTTCCTAAACATACCCCTAATTAATACTACTAATTTGTCTTGAAATATGAATAGTCAAATTTATTACACAAACAAACAAAGGACAGTTTGGTAATATCAATACACAAAACAGACACATTAATTACACTGACAACTTTTCTTAAGAAATGTGAAAAAAGCAAAGGGGGTTACCTATTAAGGGACGGAGGGAGTATTAACTAGAAAACATTTAAAAATGTGTTTGCAATTTTGATACATTCAAAACTATAAAGTCAACCTTTCACACACATCGAGTGACCAGATTGTTTACTTGTTATTTATGTGTATCCGTGACATATTGATTAGGATTAGCAACATTGTTTATTTCTTAAAAGTTACATCGAGACAAGTAATCCATGTGCAGACGCTCCAAAAGATGCAAAAACGAATCTTTAGTGCACAAAACATAGTCTATATGAGATGCTTTATGGCACCAATAACAATTAATTTAATATTAATATATAACAAAGTAAGCTGTTACCTACTATTGTTAACTGATAAGTGAGGGTTAGTGACTTAATTTCATTGTTAGGAGACACTGCTTGTAAGTTGTAACAACTGATAACTGTGGTAAGTGACTTCAAAATTCAAAGTAATATACGCTACGCTGCTTGTAAGAAGCTTGTATATTGTTGTGACTTTAATTTATGAAGCTAATTTTTCTTCTTCTTGTGGCAGCTACTTTTAAGGAACTTATGGCGACTGTTGTGGGAGAAGCCCTTCTTGCAGCTTCTTTGGAGGTGTTGTTGCAAAAGATTGTCTCTGGTGAGTTCGTGGAATTATTTCGGAGTACCAAGCTTGATGTTCAACTCTTGGAAAAGCTGAACATAACACTGCTGAGTCTGCAAGCTGTACTTCATGATGCGGAGGAGAAGCAGATCACCAACCCTGCTGTCAAGAAATGGCTGGATATGCTGCGAGAAGCTGTCTTTCAAGCTGACGATTTGTTTGATGAGATCAACACGGAGGCTTTGAGGTGCAAAGTGGAAGCTGAGTATGAAACCCGAAGAGCTACCACTCAGGTGCTGAAAAAATTTTCTTCTCCTTTTAAAAGGTTTAATAGAAAGATCAATTCTAAGCTGCAAATGTTATTTGAAAGATTAGAATGCTTGAGACAACAAAATCTTGGATTGAAAGAAGATGTTTCCAACAGTGCCTGGCATGGAACTCCTACAAGTTCTATTGTGGGTGATGAATCTTGTATTTGTGGTAGAGATGATGACAAAAAGAAACTTAAAGAGATTATACTTTCAGAAGATGTTAGTGATAGTGGAAGTAAAATAGGAGTGATTTCAATTGTGGGCATGGGTGGGCTAGGAAAAACAACCCTAGCTAAACTCCTTTACAATGACCATGATGTGAAGGAGAAATTTGAGGTGAGAGGGTGGGCGCATGTCTCAAAAGATCTTAATGTTGTCACTGTCACCAAAACCCTTCTGGAATCGGTCACTTCACAATCAACTACAACTAATGAGTTGAATATTCTCCAAATGCAGTTGCAGCAAAGTTTAAGCCACAAATTGTTTTTGCTAGTCTTGGATGATATATGGTATGGACGATATGTTGGCTGGAATACTATGAATGACATCTTTAGTGTTGGGGAAAATGGGAGTAAGATCATCATCACAACACGAGATGAAAGAGTTGCACTACCTCTGCAAACGTTTCTTTATGTCCACCGTTTAAGAACGTTGGAAACTGAAGATTCCTGGTGTTTAATAGCTAAACATGCATTTATAGGCAGTAACTACCAACAACGATCCAATCTAGAAAAAATTGGCAGAGAAATTGCCAAAAAATGTGATGGTCTACCACTAGCTGCAGTAGCATTAGGGGGTCTTCTTCGCACCAAATTGTCACATGATTATTGGAATGAAGTATTGAAAAGTAGTATTTGGAAAATGACAGATGATGAGGTGCAACCAGCTCTGCTATTGAGCTATCGTTATCTTCCTGCTCCTTTAAAAGGATGCTTTGCTTATTGTTCAATTTTTCCAAAGAACTCAATCATAGAGAAAAAGACGGTAGTTCAATTGTGGATTGCAGAAGGCTTAGTACCTCAGCCCCAAAGTGAGAGAAGTTGGGAAAAAGAAGCTGAAGAATATTTTGATGAACTAGTGTCGAGATCTCTGATATGTCAACGGTCAACTGATGATGATGATGATGTTGTTCTTGCTGCTGATGGTGATGCTGCTGATTATGATGAAGAACCAAGGTTTGACATGCATGACCTCATCAATGATTTGGCTATGATAGTTTCTTCTCCACATTGTATCCGGTTGGACGAACAGAAGCCACATGAAAGGGTACGTCATTTGTCATACAATAAATGGGAACATGACTCGTACAGTAAATTTGATAAATTACATGGATTAAAAGGACTACGAACCTTTCTACCCTTGCCGTTGCAAGGACCGTGGTGGTTTTTCTATTCTGTGTCGGGGAAGTTAGTTTGTGACTTGTTGCCACAAATGAAACAATTACATGTGTTATCTTTGTCAAACTACTCAAATATCACTAAGTTGCCAAACTCTATTGGAAATTTGGTATATCTGCGATACTTAAATCTCACTAGCACTAAGATTCAAAAGTTGCCTTCTGAAATATGCAAGCTTTACAATCTGCAAACCTTGTTGTTGTCAGATTGTGATAGTCTCACTGAATTGCCGAGAGACATGGGAAAATTAGTGAATCTACGCCACCTTGACATTAGAGGCACCCAACTAAAGGAAATGCCACCACAAATTTCGAGACTAGAAAATCTCCAAACCTTGTCGGATTTTGTTGTTAGCATTCACGAGGTTGGATTGAAGATTGCAGATTTAGAAAAATATCCTCATCTACGGGGAAACCTTTCCATCTCACAACTTCAAAATGTAACTGACCCATCCCACGCTATTCAAGCAAACATGGAGATGAAAAAACAAATCGACAAGTTGGTACTACAATGGTCTGATATTACTCCTTCCAATTCACAATTACAAAGTGTTGTACTTGAAAAGTTGCGGCCATCAACAAATTTGAAAAGTCTCGCCATTAATGGTTATGGTGGAAGCAACTTTCCAAATTGGTTGGGTTGTTCTTTATTTGACAACATGGTGTGTTTGAGGATCTCACATTGTGAAAATTGCTCATGGTTGCCACCCCTTGGGCAATTAGGTAATCTAAAAGACCTCATTATTGTTGGGATGAAATCAGTAAAGAGCGTTGGTGTTGAGTTTTATGGAAGTGGTTCTCCTTTGTTTATGATGAAGAACCAAGGTTTGACATGCATGACCTCATCAATGATTTGGCTATGATAGTTTCTTCTCCACATTGTATCCGGTTGGACGAACAGAAGCCACATGAAAGGGTACGTCATTTGTCATACAATAAATGGGAACATGACTCGTACAGTAAATTTGATAAATTACATGGATTAAAAGGACTACGAACCTTTCTACCCTTGCCGTTGCAAGGACCGTGGTGGTTTTTCTATTCTGTGTCGGGGAAGTTAGTTTGTGACTTGTTGCCACAAATGAAACAATTACATGTGTTATCTTTGTCAAACTACTCAAATATCACTAAGTTGCCAAACTCTATTGGAAATTTGGTATATCTGCGATACTTAAATCTCACTAGCACTAAGATTCAAAAGTTGCCTTCTGAAATATGCAAGCTTTACAATCTGCAAACCTTGTTGTTGTCAGATTGTGATAGTCTCACTGAATTGCCGAGAGACATGGGAAAATTAGTGAATCTACGCCACCTTGACATTAGAGGCACCCAACTAAAGGAAATGCCACCACAAATTTCGAGACTAGAAAATCTCCAAACCTTGTCGGATTTTGTTGTTAGCATTCACGAGGTTGGATTGAAGATTGCAGATTTAGAAAAATATCCTCATCTACGGGGAAACCTTTCCATCTCACAACTTCAAAATGTAACTGACCCATCCCACGCTATTCAAGCAAACATGGAGATGAAAAAACAAATCGACAAGTTGGTACTACAATGGTCTGATATTACTCCTTCCAATTCACAATTACAAAGTGTTGTACTTGAAAAGTTGCGGCCATCAACAAATTTGAAAAGTCTCGCCATTAATGGTTATGGTGGAAGCAACTTTCCAAATTGGTTGGGTTGTTCTTTATTTGACAACATGGTGTGTTTGAGGATCTCACATTGTGAAAATTGCTCATGGTTGCCACCCCTTGGGCAATTAGGTAATCTAAAAGACCTCATTATTGTTGGGATGAAATCAGTAAAGAGCGTTGGTGTTGAGTTTTATGGAAGTGGTTCTCCTTTGTTTATGATGAAGAACCAAGGTTTGACATGCATGACCTCATCAATGATTTGGCTATGATAGTTTCTTCTCCACATTGTATCCGGTTGGACGAACAGAAGCCACATGAAAGGGTACGTCATTTGTCATACAATAAATGGGAACATGACTCGTACAGTAAATTTGATAAATTACATGGATTAAAAGGACTACGAACCTTTCTACCCTTGCCGTTGCAAGGACCGTGGTGGTTTTTCTATTCTGTGTCGGGGAAGTTAATTTGTGACTTGTTGCCACAAATGAAACAATTACATGTGTTATCTTTGTCAAACTACTCAAATATCACTAAGTTGCCAAACTCTATTGGAAATTTGGTATATCTGCGATACTTAAATCTCACTAGCACTAAGATTCAAAAGTTGCCTTCTGAAATATGCAAGCTTTACAATCTGCAAACCTTGTTGTTGTCAGATTGTGATAGTCTCACTGAATTGCCGAGAGACATGGGAAAATTAGTGAATCTACGCCACCTTGACATTAGAGGCACCCAACTAAAGGAAATGCCACCACAAATTTCGAGACTAGAAAATCTCCAAACCTTGTCGGATTTTGTTGTTAGCATTCACGAGGTTGGATTGAAGATTGCAGATTTAGAAAAATATCCTCATCTACGGGCAAACCTTTCCATCTCACAACTTCAAAATGTAACTGACCCATCCCACGCTATTCAAGCAAACATGGAGATGAAAAAACAAATCGACAAGTTGGTACTACAATGGTCTGATATTACTCCTTCCAATTCACAATTACAAAGTGTTGTACTTGAAAAGTTGCGGCCATCAACAAATTTGAAAAGTCTCGCCATTAATGGTTATGGTGGAAGCAACTTTCCAAATTGGTTGGGTTGTTCTTTATTTGACAACATGGTGTGTTTGAGGATCTCACATTGTGAAAATTGCTCATGGTTGCCACCCCTTGGGCAATTAGGTAATCTAAAAGACCTCATTATTGTTGGGATGAAATCAGTAAAAAGCGTTGGTGTTGAGTTTTATGGAAGTGGTTATCCTTTGTTTATGATGAAGAACCAAGGTTTGACATGCATGACCTCATCAATGATTTGGCTATGATAGTTTCTTCTCCACATTGTATCCGGTTGGACGAACAGAAGCCACATGAAAGGGTACGTCATTTGTCATACAATAAATGGGAACATGACTCGTACAGTAAATTTGATAAATTACATGGATTAAAAGGACTACGAACCTTTCTACCCTTGCCGTTGCAAGGACCGTGGTGGTTTTTCTATTCTGTGTCGGGGAAGTTAGTTTGTGACTTGTTGCCACAAATGAAACAATTACATGTGTTATCTTTGTCAAACTACTCAAATATCACTAAGTTGCCAAACTCTATTGGAAATTTGGTATATCTGCGATACTTAAATCTCACTAGCACTAAGATTCAAAAGTTGCCTTCTGAAATATGCAAGCTTTACAATCTGCAAACCTTGTTGTTGTCAGATTGTGATAGTCTCACTGAATTGCCGAGAGACATGGGAAAATTAGTGAATCTACGCCACCTTGACATTAGAGGCACCCAACTAAAGGAAATGCCACCACAAATTTCGAGACTAGAAAATCTCCAAACCTTGTCGGATTTTGTTGTTAGCATTCACGAGGTTGGATTGAAGATTGCAGATTTAGAAAAATATCCTCATCTACGGGGAAACCTTTCCATCTCACAACTTCAAAATGTAACTGACCCATCCCACGCTATTCAAGCAAACATGGAGATGAAAAAACAAATCGACAAGTTGGTACTACAATGGTCTGATATTACTCCTTCCAATTCACAATTACAAAGTGTTGTACTTGAAAAGTTGCGGCCATCAACAAATTTGAAAAGTCTCGCCATTAATGGTTATGGTGGAAGCAACTTTCCAAATTGGTTGGGTTGTTCTTTATTTGACAACATGGTGTGTTTGAGGATCTCACATTGTGAAAATTGCTCATGGTTGCCACCCCTTGGGCAATTAGGTAATCTAAAAGACCTCATTATTGTTGGGATGAAATCAGTAAAGAGCGTTGGTGTTGAGTTTTATGGAAGTGGTTCTCCTTTGTTTCAACCATTTTCCTGTTTGGAGACTTTAAAATTTGAAACAATGCCAGAGTGGGAAGAATGGGAGTTGAATGGAGGTACAACTACAGAGTTTCCTCGTCTAAAGTGTCTGTCAATGCAAGATTGTCCGAAACTCAAAGGAAACATACCTCTTGGACAATTAGGTAATCTTAAAGAACTCGTTATTGAAGGTATGGAATCAGTAAAGACACTTGACACTGAGTTCTATGGAAGTAGTAATTCTTCTTTGTTTCAACCATTCCCCTTGTTGGAGACTCTGAGCTTTAAGGATATGAAAGAGTGGGAAGAATGGAAGTTAATTGGAGGTACGTCTATAGAGTTTCCTTGTCTTACACGTCTGTCACTACATAAATGTCCGAAACTCAAAGGGATGATACCCAACAACCTTCCTTCCCTTTGTGAACTTGAGTTAAAAGAATGTACTCTACTGATGGAGTCAAGGTATTCAAATGATAATACCAATATTATAGTTAGAAGCCTTTCTTCAGATATATGCAACCAATTGATGACTTGTCTCAATTGTCTTACAAAGTTGACCTTAAACAGTATTCCATCTTTGACGTCCTTCCCGAGAGACGGTCTACCCAAAAACTTAAAATCTCTCACTATATATGGTTGCGAAAACCTAGAGTTCTTTCCTCATGAATCCTTGCGCAATTGCAAATCACTTGAGGATTTGAACATATCCTATAGTTGTAATCTGATGACATCGTTTACCTTGTGCTCTCTCCCTGTCCTCAAAACTCTTCATATTTGTAAATGTAAATGTCTGAAATCAATATTAATTGCAGAAGATGTGTCGCAACAGAATCTCTTGTATCTTAGAAACATCATAATAACATTTTGCGAAGAACTAGAGTCAATTTCCCTAGTGTATTGTCCATTCCTAACCTCATTCAGTTTGAGCTGATGTGGTGTAGGAAGCTTCATTCGCTACCAGAAGCTATGAACACTCTGACTAGCCTTCAAGAAATGAATGTTCATTACCTTCCAAATTTGCAATCATTTTCCATAGATGATTTGCCTATAAGTTTACAGAAACTGGAACTTGGCAATGTTGGAGGGTTTTTGTGGAATACAACTTGGGAACGTCACACTTCTCTTTCGCTGTTGCGAATTAGGGGTGATGAAATTGTGAAGGTGCTGATGAAAATGGGACTTCCATTGCTACCCACTTCTCTCGTTTCCTTAACAATTTTTGATCTTGGAGATATAGAATGCTTGGACGGGAAGTGGCTTCAACATCTCACCTCTCTTCAAAACCTCGAGTTTATGTGGTGTTACAAGCTCAAGTCATTCCCAAAAGAGGGATTGCCTTCCTCTATTAAAGTATTGCGTATTTGTAAGTGTCCGTTACTGGAAGCACGCTTACGGAGGAAGCGAGGGAAAGAGTGGCGTAAGATTGCTCACATTCCCTCCGTACTTATCGACGACAAAGTAATCACATGAGTATCACTTCCAGGTGAGTCGCTGAAATACATCTTTTGTGTTTCTTATTATTATCATAAATAAAAATATTTTTAATTCTTGACCAAAAAAAAAAATAGATATATTTTTAATTAAACATGTTGATGGATAATATTTACTTCCTTTTCCAGGTTTTGATGCCATCTGGGGTTGAAATTGAAATGAAATGAAATGATATGGTTCTCTCTCACACACCACATTCTCAAAAGAGGAGATCAGAAATGGGTTGCTCAAGAAAGCTAACAAAATTTCCTTTCTCTGTGATGCTGGTATATGGATCAATTCATTCAGTTATTGCTATGATATTAAGAATCAAGAGTTATTAAATATACGGGAAGTAATAATACCACCGACTTCTATAATACAATCCCATGATATTAAGAATTATTAAATTTAAATATACCAAAATAATAGTTTACTTCCTTTCTATCGTGCTCTTAATGGAATCTCATATGGTAGGGCATAAAATGTGACTAATTTCCTATAAACTATATAAGCTTTATATCTTACAATTCCTTCTTAAATTAGGATCAAACATAATAGTTAGGCTTTTATTATGTACGTATTTGTTTACCTTTAAGGTGTGTTTGCGAGTTGGTTTAAATTACCAGACAGTCAACAAGAAAAACTGAAACATATCAATTGTATAGTCCATATTAGGACAGGGTCCTGTCAATGATGTGGTGCTGGATAAAACCAGACAACACTGACACACAAATTAATCTTCACAACATGATAGATAGACAATATTGATAAACT
This sequence comes from Medicago sativa, assembly GCF_051527215.1. Taxonomy (NCBI): domain Eukaryota; kingdom Viridiplantae; phylum Streptophyta; class Magnoliopsida; order Fabales; family Fabaceae; genus Medicago; species Medicago sativa. Next base: position 10,546,997 of record NC_140751.1, read on the forward strand.
AATAATTGCTTCCTCCCCGATCTATACATCAAGGGAGGTTAATCAAACACACAGTGAATTTTGCAGATCAACAACAAAAATATACTATTGTAATTAGGTTTCAGAAATTGAAGTGGAAAGTCATGTCTTATTGATATCATGAAAGAGATTTGTACAAGACATGTGTATTTAACTAGAAAGCTACTAAATTTGATAGCACAAATATATTTCTAAAATATATTAAGAAGGAATGGTAAGATACAAAGCTTATACTTCAAAAATAAAAAGCACAAGACTTATACTTCAAAAAGATTGCAAAGTACATGTTATTACATGTTACACGTTGTCTTATACTTCAAAAAGATTGCAAAGCACAAGACTTGATTGGTAGATGAAATTCCACTACCAAAACATAGCATGCATAATTCCAAAAGGGAAATAAATAACTGAATTTTTGCTACATATGAGCATGAGTAAACCTGGGAATTTTTGGGCACTAAAACAACGGAAAGTGAACTGAAATTTATTTTTCTCAGTACATCAAACAATGAATGGATGTCGAAACTTCTCTATCCTACTTAATTTTCACTTCCCTCCTTATGTTACATTTTTCTAATTTCCTGTTTTCATATACTCAATTAATTGTGGCTTTAGAATGCTGTTAGCACCTACTGTTGGTATAATATTGTGAGCATGTCTGATACAAATTATGCCTTTCAACATGCAAGATTAACTCCCTGGCTTCCTTCAATTCTTGATATGGATATATCTCAATGGTTTTGATAATTATGCCCTCCAGCTGCATTTTTCAAAGTAAAATACAGTCCCTGGCTTCCTTTAATTTTTAATATCATGCCTATAAATTTTACAATGACATACTGTTTTAGCTATGATTAGTTAAGCCTCTTCAATTGGTTAGATATAATTAGTTTTTTTGGTTATAATAAATGTCTAGATGTAATGAAAACGGGAAAAATGAGAATAAAAGACACTCCTAGTTTGCAAATTCCCACTGCAGATTAATGTTTAACAAGATATCTAGTAATCTTAAATGTTTTCGAAATACAATAGGCTTGTAGCAATCACAGGAAGTCCTGTTCAAAAAAAAAAAAAAAACAGAAAAGTAATCCCTCGAGAGTTGAGACATTTCAGTTGAAAAAAAACAGTTCTACCCTTGTTGAAAGAAACGTTTCAGTTTAACTGATGAGTTGAAAAATGAAAAATAGTTCAGAGAAGTTAAGCAATTTATAAAGCTAATCTTCGTGCAGGAGACACAGATTGGTCTGTGTCAATTTTTCTCAACAAGGCGATTCAAGCTCAGTGGCATCTGCTGGCTGGCAGAATCAAGTTAAAGTAAAAAGTCTGGATCATGCTAAGCAGGCTGGCTCTTGTTTATTTGTTTATTCACTTAATAATTGTTATGCTGCGACTGATAGGACCTATCTGCAGTAAACAAATGCACATAACGGGTCTGCTGGAAATAATACTGAGCAAAATTGTTAGCCTTGGCATTAATAAGTTGCATTGGCCGCTGCTATTAGTCAATTATACAATTGTGAACCTTTTTTATAATATCAGTTGCATTCTTTCCCAACATTAAAGGCATCTTTGAACTTTTTGTATAATATCAGTTGAAAGTGGTTCTCTAAATCAAGAATGACAGTACAAATATTTATACTTGTATGTGGAAAAAATGAAATGAAGTATACTCAATTAGTTTTTCGATTAAGATTTGAAACGATTTGTTGTCTGTCACTTAAATGATATGATGTCAATGTTGATTCTCAAAATATTAAGTATGTTATATTCAATTGTGAACTCTGAAACTCAAGTATGTTATTGTTATCGATTTTGTATTTCCTCAATGAAAAGGAGGAAAAAAAAATAGGGTCAAAAGAAAATGCCATTTTGGAGTTTTATCAACAATTTGATTGTATCAAGCTTCAAAACCTATTTATGGTAACAAAATGTGAAAGTCTAAAACATGGGTTCCCATCCAAACAAAGCGGAAATAGAACCTGAAACGAATCAGAAGATACACAACAAGACCGCAAAAAACACATAAAAGAACACTACATCGATCCACCACAGTCCATACAACAGAAAAGGAAGAAAAACCACCAACACCTCCCAGGGAACCCAAAAGCAACAGAGCACGGCAGCAACAAGAAGTTTGATACACATGTTCCATCTTAATAAATGTTCCATCTTCATGCCACTTTTGTAGAATAAATATTACAACTTGTTTGGGAAGTTCCCACTACAGATTTACGGTTAACAAAATGCAGTATTTCTTAGAAATGAAATGAGCTTGTTATTCAACAAAACAAAAACAGAAAAATAAGCCAATCTTAAGGACACTATACTACCTTAGTTGATAGAAAACCAGTTCAGTATAAGTAAAATTCATTTTGCTCAACACTCCTATAACTTCGTCGTTCTTTATATACCCATTGTGACCATTGCGATATCTCAATTCATAATGTACTATGTAAGATTTGACGCAAACATTATATAAATTTGTGCATCCTTGTGCATACATTGCAAAAAATAAATACTATGGTGCCTTTGAAAAACATCAAAATCATAATTAGAATCGTAGGAAACCAAACGAGGAACCATATAATGCAATGCATAATTGTGAACTATATCAAATGTAATGTATGCAGAGAGAACAAAAACATGTAACAAACAAATAATATAAATGAAAATGACAGCAGTTTCTGAAGAAATAACATTCGACAATTAATTAATAATCCAAGAAATAACATGCAACCTTTAATTTCCTGGGAAATAAAACCTATGCTCAAGTGACATAGCACTACATCTACATCCTAGCATAGGGAACTAGGCGATATTAAACTTTCAACACAGACTTCTGGAATATTTTTTAAATTAGTAGCCTTGAAAGTACCGCTTCTGGGATTGTAAAGAACCAAATTCAAGTCAGAATCATACAACTCCAGCAACACTTGATCATCCTCAAAAACATATATTGCCTTGGCAAAGACCTTAGGTTTAGAAGAATCTCTCATGTAAGGAATATTGAACAATTTAGTCCAAGACTCTTTATTTCCATATTCCTTCATAATCCAAACATCATTACCATAAGTCGTCACACACAAGCAATCCCTCAAAACACCCAAAGCCGACAAGTCACACACATCCACCCCTCCCAAATTAGGAGGTGAAATCTTTTGATAAGACTCCTTTGCCAAATCAAATGAAACAATAATGCGTGGACATCCCCAGAACTGTTCTTTAGAGAACAACCAATTAATCGTGCCACTCACAAATTCCCCCTTCACAACGGGAACAATAAGACCACCAAAAGGATACTCCTGAATGGTTCTCCAAATATTAGTACCCAAAGTATGAACCTTTACTTGAGTTTTGTTAAAAAAACTATCATCCTCATCAAGAACTAGGTAGTCAAAAACAACAACCACCTTGTAATTATCCTTTGAGGAATCATAGCCAAAGCCAAATGTCATGACATTTAGACCAGTGGTGGGCTTTTCAAAAAGGGGCAACTCCTTGAATTTTCTTGTGGAAGGGTTCCAACATATAACTAAGCCTGTACGTTTGTCGTCTTCAATACCCACAATGCTGCCTGCAATACACACAATGCCCACCACAATGCAGACACGATGCCATTTTTTATCATGCCTATCGTTACCAGAATAAGCCATCTTCAATCTCCAATTGTGGCTTTAACCTGAACCCTAATGAATGCAATATATAGTAACGTTTTGTGCTGAACACGCTTTTGTAGGATTTCCGTAACAAAACTTCGTAAGTGTCTTTTTTGACAGTCAAACACTTCATTCATTCAAAGGCAAAAAAAATACAATCAATGAAGAGTTGGGGCATTCCCCACACCCATAAATTGAGATTAGAACTAACAATCAAGATAGTAGGATACATCCTAACGATACATCTATAAAGTTCAGAAAACAAAAGGGCAACAATACTCCAAAAACAATACCCTAACAACCAGACTAATTCCTTCCACCTATGGGCCAAGATCACCAAACTTTTGAGATCCATAGTCTTTGATGTCATCCAACTCCGGAAAAAAGATTGTGCTGTTGTTCGCGCATATTGACTATAATTGATCTCTGTGATAACCAATACAACCATAAGTTGAAAAGTCCTATGTGAGGCTGAGAGGATGATGAGTTTGCTGATTGTCGCCAGGAGTTCCTTACTCATAACAAAGTACCAATAAGACGAATCCTTCACTAGCATTTCAACAAACACATGGCATGCAAACTTGAAATAAACCAACAATAACAAAAACCAAACAAAACCGTAAATAAAATAACAGAGAATCAAAAACATGGAGCCAAACCACACTCTCAAACGGGAAGATAGTAGAGAAACCCAAATAAAATTTTTCCAGGGTGGCTTTCGAGGGGGCCGTCTCGGGATCAGATCACTAGTTAATTTGTGACTTGGGGGCGGTTTAGGAAGTGGTCGGACAGCTAGCGAAGAAATTGATACCCATTCTGTAGCTTGATATATGCTTGTTGGAGGGACTTTATGGGACGTGTTCCAGCAATGAGCAGAACAGTTCCAAAGAACAGCAAAACCTCCACTATGACCAACGCAATCAACAGAAAAATGATAATCAAAACCAATAGAGTACTTCAAATTTAGAATTTTATTATTATTGCAAAGTGTTTCAATAAGGACAATAATATCCGGTTTATAGACACGGACAAGGTCTTTTATACGGGGAACTGCCTTGACGTTGTCCAAGCCACGACAGTTCCATGCTATGACATTCATGACTCCCGGCAGCCCTGGGAACCAGGCGCTGCCGATAAAAAATGACTGGTGACAGGGGAAGACTTGTTTTGCACTACTTCCATTAGTGTTGGTTGGACAATATTTTTCACAGACGACTGAGAATTTGTGGACTGTGCGAGGTTCCCCTTGAGTGAGTCGACATTAGTCAATTCAGTTCTTGAACGTTTTGTGTTATTCTGGATTACTGTCTCAACTTCCTCCTCATTTAAAGTAGCATCATGGGGAGTTATGTGTGAATTAGTCACAATAGTTTTGCTTGATTGCCTAATTAAATGCGGATTTTTCAATAGTTCAGCTAGTGAGACAGTTTTGGGATGTGCTGAAGGGAATAATGTGTTACCATGACTGACTAATGTTTGATCTGAAGCAACTTCTACTATCCCATCCGATGAAGATGATGGTGGTGACCAGTCCTGACCTTCCTCTCTAAGCCAGCGCGACTCCTTATTAGAATTCTTCTGATTTTCAACGCGGATTTCCGAACCCCAGTGTCGAATTCCATCATCTGACTCAACTGCATAGAGTTTATCACAATAGTCTTCTATGTGACCAAGGATACCACAGTAGTAACAAAAGTTCCCTAACCTTTCATATTTGAACCTGACAGTCAATGTATCACCTCCTGGACGCTTGATTTTTTTCTGTCTTTTGAGGGGTTTGGTAACATTGAGAAGGACGCGAATACGCATATACTGTCGAAGGTGATTGGAACTGTTCTTGACATCGTACTCAAGGAATTCTCCAATGAAGTTTCCAAGGTCCTTACCCACCCTTTCAGTCATAAACGCGGTGGGAACGTCGTGGATCCGCACCCAAAACGGCACAGATAGCAGTGGCACGGTTTGTGGAGGGGTGTTATCTGGCAGTGCATCAAGGACCAAAAGATTGTTATCGAAATACCACGGACCTCTTTTTAGGACTGTTTGCATATCCCTGTAATGAAAGAATTTGAACGTGAATAAATTCTGTTCAATTTCCTTGATATTGACACCTCTTCCTGGATGCCAGAATTCAGCTATTTTTGTTGTCATCATATGGCCTCTGATAGGTTTGTCCGTGAGGAACCTTCCCACAAGGCTAGCACTTGTATCGACAGTTGGGTTGGGCACAGTTTCAATTGGAATCTCTAGTTCTTCTTCCTCATCACTCAAGGAAAGAGATGACATAGAAGCCGTGAAATTGGAAGCCATGTAATCAGATGAAAAAACTTCTCACAAGGAGAGAATAACAAGAATTACGTCTCACCAATGACGGGAGAGAATTAACAAGAAGAAATCAGCGTGAAAGAGGGTTGAAACGGCGACGGAACGAAGCGAACAGAAGCATAAGGAGTGAAAACTGATGAAGGGAGGCGATTCTGAATCCTAGCAGGGAGAAGCTTTCAATCGCATCGCAGAAGGGTTTTCAATCGCATAGCCTTTGTTTTTCAATCGCGACTTCGAATGGAATCGTAATCGTTGTTGGTTTCACTAATTACGATTTGCGATTGGACGAGCGATTTGCGATTCGCGACTTCCAGAAAGGCATAATAATAAGATTTAACAAAAGTTTTAAATAATATTTTATTTTAGAAAATATAAAATTGCAATTATAATATTTTTCAAAAAAAAAAAAAAACTTCGTAAGTGTCTGTTTGCTTATCAAGAATGAAAAAATAAATTAAAAAAGGTAATTACACCCTTGCATAAAATTTAATTTTCAAAATGCCTCTTCCTTCTTTCTTGGTTACACCCCAAAACCTCTCTTCCGTGTTTCCTCTTCCAAAACAATACTTTTTAAGTAGATTTTTAAAAGAAAATTTGAAGCAAATAAGGTTAGTGTTTTTCTATTCACACCCCATGTAATTCTAGTTACACCCAAATTTACTTAAAATTTTATAATAATACCAAAATTGTCCTTTTATATAAATTTTCTTAAAACTTTGATTTCATTCATTGTCAGTCTAAAATTTCAGTTTCTTTCACTGAAAAACAATCATGGATATTCAATCAATCTCTATAGAAGATTTAAGAGTGAAGCAAAACATCTTTCTTCCATACTTTATTGCATATAAGTACTTGAATTTCTTTTTCTTTTACAATGATGCTAGAGTTTCTATTTTTTTCTTGTTGTTCAACGTTGATTCTATTTTTTTCTTGTTGTTCAACGTTGATATGTAATGCACAACATAGTTATTTAATTGTGCAGCACGTACAACGTTAACTAACATTGTAGAGGTTAACTTGAATTCACTTTAAGTAGCTACATGTAAACTTAGTTTACATAACTTACTTAAAGTGAGTTTACATGTACATACTTAAAATAAGATTACGTATAATCATTTAACAAGGTTAAAGCAAAATTTAACTTTTAGTATGTACACTCAAACTCAGTTTACATGACCTACTTAAACTAAGTTTACATGATTTTTTTTTAACGTACTTAAATTGAGTTGAAACTCAGTTTACATTACCAACTTAAACTAAGTTTACATGACCTACTTAAACTGAGTTTAAGATTAAATTAAATTTTATTTTAGGGTAATTTTGGCATTTTAGGGTGTAACCAGGAATATATGGGGTGTAATTAGAAAAATATTAACATGTGCCATAACATTTCCCATTAAAAAAAAAAATTCTAAATTGGCCTAAAGATGTTTTTGTTTTATTATTACTTTTTCCACACTATGTGTTTCTCACCGTCCTATTTTTCTCCAACATACATTTTATTCGGATTCTAATCCGAACCAAATTTAAGGAACTTTTAGATTATATAATCTGAATTCTTGTGTTGCCCAGATTTTAAGAACAACATTGGCCTATATTATTAAGATGATATAATTGAAAATGACAACAAAACTAAAATTAAATTAAAGAGACAAACATGATACAAATTCTCTATTTATTAATATATAAAAACTTTCATAGTACATTACAATAAAACTGAAGCCTATTACACAAAATTGTTAAACACCTAATGCTAATTTATTAAACATCTAACATTAAACCTGTGGTGCAAGAAGATGGAGGGGAAAGAAGTTGAGGTAGGGTTTGTTTCTTTTCTTGAGCGAGTGAGACTTTGTTGGTCAACCTAACACCCAGACAAATAAATCAACGTTACACCCAAACATGTTGTGTAAATTTGCAGAGTCGCACTATCACTGTTGACCGTTCATATAATCCCTACAATATTAGAGTAACTTTTTTGTATGAAAGGTCAACGGTGAAAGCACATTGCAGAAGAAAAGAGAAGGAGAGAATGTCACGAGATGAAATGAGAAATTGTGAAAGATTGATGGTATTTAATTATAGAGAGAAATTTGTGAAGAAGGAGTGCATAGGGTGTAACGATTCATAAATGGGGGTCAAAAAATGTGTTAAAGCTGGTCTGACCAATCAATGAAATTGGTCTGACCAAAGAAAAATGTGACCAATATGTTATTCTTGTTGAACAAGTAACTGTGTAAACTCTCAACTATTTTGGATTATATAATGCAAACACATCCCAAAAATGTTTGGTTTATATTCGGAACCGGTTCAAGACTGTGTTAAAGTTTTCACTTTTTAGGGTGAGGGAAAATTCTGATTATAAAATCCGAACCTTCTCATTACAAGATTTTTTATGTGGTCCACATTACACAAACAGTTTTTGTGGTCGACAATTTAACGCCCTAATTTATTATATTTATTGGAAAATGCTAACAAGTGCCCTAAGGGCATTGTTTAAGCATCTAAAAGTGGCAATTTTTGCATTGGAAATTGTACGGTTATGACTTTTAAAAGTGTTTGACTTGTATTTTCAATACATAGTTTCTTTTTTTGGGTTCCTAAACAATGCCCTTAGGGCACTTGTTAGCAAGACCCTTATTTATTTTATTGAGTTTTAGTGTCTTTTAATATAATTTATTTGAATATTTGTGATATGTTATATGTTGGTATTTATTAGTAGCTATTATGAGCTTTATTTAGTGGAGGAATTATTAATTAAAATAGAATATAGAGGTTGAGGGGCAGAATGGGAATAAGGGAGAAAAAGTAAGTTAAGAATAGAAAATTAGAAAGTCAGAATACAGAATACCTAGAAACTGCTTTTGGGAGAAAAAGGGAGAAAGTGAGGAGTTAGAGAAGAGAAGAGGAGCAAGCTTGTAGAGTCTGAATTCAACCAATCTAAGGTAAGGGTGGGACTAGCTTCTCTAATAATGGGTTTATAATTCTGAAATAGGGTTTAACATGGTTGTTGTTGTCTGATTTTGATGATTAGAGAAATTAGGTTTTGATTTGGAATTGATTGTTGAAAAAGTAGATAATTCAATGAATTCATGATTAACTGCTGTTGTTGTTGTTACGAGATGTTGTTGTTGATGATTGATGCCATGGGTAATCATAATCATAGAGCTTGCTATGAATTTGTGTCGTTCTTGAAGGTTTTCATGAAAAATGGGTCAAATGGTGATTTTCGTTAAAATGATGTTTTGGTTCAAGTTTTATATGGATTTGAGTGTCTTTTCATGTTTAGAAACGTTTAAACAAAGTTTGGTACCAAATTTGGGCTTAGGGGATTTAAAATTGGGATTTTGGAGTGAAAAATGGAGTTTTTCCGAGAGCTACCTATCTGACAGCTTGCCCTGTTTCGCGTTCTTGCATCTTTTTACACATTTCTGTTTTAAATTGGCTTTTGGTGTAAACATGAAATTTTTAGATAATTTTGTTAGCTTTCCAGTGGCTTTGGTTTGACATGAAAATGATTTTTAGATTTTGAGTTATGATGGAAACACTCCAAGTAGGTCTTGGAGAAATTTTAAGGAAATTTAGCATAACTATTTCCAAATCAACCCGAAACCCTATGGTTTGTTTCCAAACTCCATAAATTGTGTTTTAGGAGTTCAATTAAGGTGTTTAAGAGTATTTAACCTATGATGTGATGAATCTAACTTGGTTTTGTTTTGAAAGTAAATTGGTTTTGTAAAATGATTCTATGAGTCGAACTTGGTGAATTTTATAATTCTATTGTATTTAGCTGGTGAAACGCACATGTATACTCTACTGCACTCATATATGGTCTAGGTGTATCCATAGTTGAGGCATTGGATTCTAGTTGTTTGGTCTTGGTTTATTTGTTTCAATTATTTTAAAGTTGTAAAATGAGAGACGAACTTTGTCGAAAATGATCTTTAAAACCAAATACTTGGCAAATTATTTGTGGATAGTTTGATATGATTAAATGAAGATATGTGAATGATTGTTAGGTGTTGAATATGATGTTATATGATGTTGTTCATGATTGATGAACTATGAAGTCATAATGTGAAGTCGTTGTTGTTGTTGTTGCATTGGTTGTGTCAATACATAATCATTTTAAGCGAAGGGGGTTGTAGCCGGACATGTCGAATTATGACATTAGCAAAGGGAGTTGTAGCTCTGTTAATTTTAAGCGAAGGGGGTTGTAGCCAGTCAAGTCGAATTACGCCATTAGTGAAGAGAGCTTGATGCTCTGATGGTACCACATGCATATTGCATTTGTTGAGTCGTTGTTGTTGCATTGTTGAGTCATTGTTGTTGCATTGTCAAGTCATTGTTGACGCGTTGTTGAGCGAAGTTTTGTTGTTGAAGTTATGTGAAGTAATGTTGCTGATGTACTGTTGTTGATTTATGTTGTTAAATTCTTTTAATGAATTATATGCTTATTATTATTGAATGTGAAATCTCACCCCTTCTGTTTGAATGTTGCCTCTACGTGGGTAACGTGCAGATAACCAGGAGTAACCGCTGATGTTAGTTGATTCCTCGTGTCGTCTTAGGAGTCGCTCTGATACGTAACGGGATAGGAATTAATTGTATTTGATTTTCCATTGTTACGTATTCTTTTTATGAATTTATTGTTGGACCATTTTTAGATGGAATTAATTATGTTGATGACGTTGAGGCCTTTAGTGCCAAGTATTGTTTAAACATTTAATAATTTTCCCGCTGCGACATATTTGAAATTATTGACAGCAGTTGTTTTAAATAAAGAGTGGATTTTAACTCTATTTATATTTAATGATATTTTGAAGAACGAAATGTGACATCCTGTTTGTGATGAACTCTGATCTATTTTATAATATTTATATGTTGGAAAAACGGGGTGTTACAGACAGCGACAAAACATTCTATAAATTGGTGTGCTTGTTTTCATATAATGTAAATCACACCAAAAAAACATAGACACTTCAGTCATTGATTTGAGCACCTAACTAGCTACAATTTACTACAATGGGGGAAACCCCATCTGTTTAGGATCCGAAATGATGCCTGTAACAGCCCAATTTTCGCTAGTTTTTATTTTATTATTTAATTATGTGTTATATATGTGCTCTTATGTGATTATTTGCCTCTGTGTGTATTTTTGGTTGAGAATTGTAGAATTCGGTGTAGAAGGGTATTTTAGTCATTTTGGACTTATGGGCATTTTGGTCATTTTGAGAGTAGGGGTAATTTTGTAATTTTGGATGAGGATTATTTTTAATGTTTAGTACGAGTATTATTTTGCCAAGTTACTAGAGATGGTGTGGTAATTATTTTAATTACCATTAAGTGGCCGTTAGTGTTATAATTTACCATTAAGTGAGTAGTGACATTTTGGGTGTTAGAATAGAAATGGGTTAGGCCCATTAAGGTTTAAGAGATAAGCCCAATTGAGTAGAGCTAGTATATAAACTCTAGTTGTTGGTAACACTAGGTTTTACAAACATTATTCATTTCATTTCATTTGGGAAGAGAAGAGATAGAGACTAGAGGCAACAACAACAACAAGGGTTAGAAGGCAAAGAGGGGATTCAACATCTAGGAGCAAAATTGAGGCTTGGGTTAGAGAATCTTGGTGTTAGAGGTAAGAGGGTTAGATTTCAACCATAATCCATAACTTTTTCTCTTTACCCATTTTTGTGAAATCGATGAATTGAATCTAATTGTTGTAAATTCGTGCATGATTGTTGTTGTTATGTTTGAGAACATGATTTATAAGATAATTGTATGTTAGTATGTGAATTAACATGTTTAATTGCATAGTTGTTGGTGCTTTGTGTTCTTGAGCAAGTTTGATAAGAATTGATGTTGTGGTGTTGAATTATGCATGAATTTGTGTTCATTGGTTGTTGTTATTGATTTGGAATATGTTGTTGTTGAATTGGTGCTTTGGGTATCAAGATTGATGAATTGATGAAGAGATTTTGTATTGTTGTTGAAAGTTGAAGAAGTGATGATTATTTGGTGAATTTTGTTATGTTGATGCTTTAATTCCAAAACTTGTATGTGTTTAAGTGTATTGAACTTATATTGACCTATAAACACTTTCTGGAACTTGTTTTGGTGAATTGGGGGATTGAAAATTGGATTTTGGGGTGAAAAGGGTTAGAACCCGTAATATTTTTGTTGCAGAACTGTGATGTTTCGCTTAAGCGAACGCGTAAGCGAACCAGCATGTAGGTTCTGACTTGAGTTCGCTCAAGCGAACTGTGCCTTCGCTTAAGCGAACCTGCACAGGTTTAGCCACTTTTGATTTTTCGTTTCGTGCACTTGGGGACCAATCCGATACTTCTAAAATGTTTCTTTGGACTTAATTAACCTCTGTTTATACCTATAATCCTACTGGAACATGATTTGAATTGGTTTGGACTTGGATTTGTGAAAATCGTCTAACTTTTATAAAAACGGTCTAAACGTCGATTTTTTTCCGAAAACTCGTTTTTCTCCGGAAATTGCAGTGGGATTAGAGTTGTATAATGTTTATATGATTTCTAAAAATGGTTGTGATTGGTTTCATCAAGTTTGAACTTGTTTTTCTTTGAAAATGGAAAATTTTGGGAAAGTGATAAAATGAGACGAAATTTGAGTTTTTCAAGAATTCGTCGTATTTGGCCGGTGAAACGCCAAGGTATCCTCTACTGCACTCATATGTGGTCTAGAGGTATGCTTAGTTGAGGCATTGGAACTTGTTTACTTGGTTTTGACTTAAATGTTCAATTAATTTAATTGTTGTGACTTTGAGAGACGAACTTGACTAAAGATGATTTTTGAGAGCCAATTGCTTATGAACCCTTTATGAATAGATTAATATGACTATGAAATGGTGTATGAATGGTTATGAGAAATGATAAGTAAACACACAATTTTGGACACAAATACAACACCATGGGTAAAACAATAATTTTGGTGTGAATTAGAGGGGTAGTTTGGTAACTCCACTCCCTTATTCTCATTTTCCATGCCTTTCTCTTTCTTCTCTTCCCGTTAACCTCTTCTTCTCTCCCAGCAACAACATTTTCACCACCACCACAACCACCACCAACACCGTCCTCGTCAGTCACAACCACCGCCGTCATCACCACACCCACCATCCTTCTCATTTTTTCTTCCGTCTTCCTCACCACTGTAACCCCCATCGTCCTCACACCATCAATCTATTCAGATCAGCTCTCCCTCACGCCGCCCGTGACATCGTCGTCTCCCTCACACCGGCGACGACCCGATCAGATAACGACAATGCCGAAGAGATAACTGACGGACCGGATCTGAGACGAACGAAGTGAGAGACCGGAAATCCAATCACCGCAATGAGGTACCTCATCGCCGGAATTGAGCACCATTGCATCCTAACTTACGGCAGACGACGGCGGTTGTGGTGTTGTTGCAGTCAGAGCTTTGGAAAAAGAAAACCTTTGTACAGTACTTGGTAGAGGAAGGAAGGAGACGTGGTTACAGGCAGAGAGAAAAAAAATTAAAAAGTATTAAGCAACAGTAAATACGTATGGTGTCGTATATGTGTCACATGTTTTGTGTTTGGTTATCATTGCTGAATGGTTATTGAGTGATGAATATGATGTTTGTGATCATATGTTGTATTTGTTCCTTTATTTGGATTGTAAGGAATTATGTGGAATTGTGGCAACTATATGTTGATTTATGTGGAGATGATTGATGATGTATATATGTGAAAACTATATGTTGATTGAATTGTGGATGTTGTTGGTGATTGTATATATGTCAAGTGGTGGTGAATTGTTGTCGATGCATATATATAATTGAATGGTGATGAACATGTTTATGTTATGTTGTTTGTTGAACATGTTAAATGTTGATTGTTGGTGGTGTAATTATGTGACAACTTCATGTTGTGATTTTTGATGTTGTTGGTGATTGTATATATGATAAATTGGTGGTGAATTGTTGATGATTGCATATATACAAGTATTGGTGATGGTGAGGTGATTATTGTTTGTGTGAAAATATGCATTTGTAGTTGAGTCATATGTTCATGCATTCATGACTGATGGTGGTGGATTTTATATCCAAGACTGATGGTGGCGGATTTTATATCCAATTGAGGTGAGTACGATGTTTTTGTTGCATCGAAGGTGACGACCTTGAGGTGTTTTGGTACCACATGAATCTAGAGAAGAGTCTAGAACATTGCATGCATTTGAATAATTGATGAGTTGTGTCATAATTGAATATATGACTTGGTGAATTTGTGTATTGGTGAAATTTGGTGAATGTTGTGATGGTGTGGATGGATGTATATGTATATTGGTGAATTTTGTGGATGGTTGTGAATAATTGTATTATGCTCTAATTGCATGTCTTAATTGTTTGTGCTTATACACTTGGTGAATCAATTGATGTTGCTTATTTTAATAATAATGATGAGGTGATATTTGTATATGTATATATACATATATGATGTAGTGATGTTCTTTGATAATGATGATAGCTTGCTTATAACTTCGATATGATGAATTGTACTTGTTGAGATAAGCATGATAGATGAGTAATGAAGTGAGTAATGTTTTCATTGATTGATGTTGATAAATGATGAGCTTTTATTGATGACTTGATTAGAGGTGGAATATGCATGCTATGCTATAATGTGATAGCTTGAAATGTAAGTGACGGGGGATAGTAATAATCATGTGATGTTAGTGTTCTAGGAGGGAGGGTTATGTATATGTGATACGTGTATGATACACTTGTTGATATGAACTTGGAATGATGATATGGAATGATTTTGAATGGTATGAGAATCATGAATACTTGTGAATACATGTATGATTTGTTATTCTGTATTCTTGAATATATCTTTCATTTCCAAAGTTCTTGTTTAAATCTTTTATGGATTATGATGATGTAATGCTAACCCTCAGTGGTCTGTGGTGGACCGCCTACCTCTCTGTATGGATGGGTAGATGGCGTGCAGGTGTAGTTTAGTTGTTTGCTTGATGATGCCGAGGAGTGGAGTTCCTCTTTTTCATGCAAGTGCCTAGATTAGGGCTCTGATCTAGGGTAGTTCTTGCATGTTGGTTTTTATTGGACTATGTATTTGGAGTTGAGATGTTATTTGTTATTTGAGAATTGGAGAATACAATTGTATTTTGTTGAGATCTGGAGATGTTTTTATGAATTATATGTACGTTACACTGCTATGTTGTGTAACTTGATCTTTATGCATGTATGTTTTGTGGTTTATTCGGAGACGTAGCATCTATTTCTAGAATATGTCTGATGTATTCGCGCGTTTTACCGCTTATTAGAAATAGGGTGTTACAATGCCACGCTCTCCGGGTTGAAGGATCAAATCAAGTGTAAACTCAGAGACATAAGGAAGGTGTTGATTATCGACGTCCATCGTCCGACTCATCCAGAAGAGTGCTTTCATACAAATGAAACTCATGAACGACGATAACGTGAGAACCATGTTCTCAATATTTGGTCAGTACAGTACTAAAGGACCAATTGAGTTGGACGTTTCTTTGGTCGGATCTTTCAAGGATATTCGGGAAAAAAATTATCCGACCTAGGAACTTCGAAGAAATCTTGATCTAGTGGAGAAAGCAGATGAGGAATTTAGTTTGGTTGATCCGTGATCTGGTATGATTTATTTTGTTACGTATTTTATGCTGTTGAATTATTTTGTTCGATGTATTTGAGATTGTTAAAATTAATATAACTCGTTGAACTTAAATTACATGCGTTAAAACTCGTATTTTGTAGAACAAAATTGAAAGACAGTCTACGGAGGAAGCTAGGGAAAGAATGGTGGAAGATTGCTCACATTCCCTTTGTACTTTTTATTTGAAGGAATTCCCTTTGTACTTGTCGTAGAACAAAATTGAAAGACAGTCTACGGAGGAAGCTAGGGAAAGAATGGTGGAAGATTGCTCACATTCCCTTTGTACTTTTTATTTGAAGGAATTCCCTTTGTACTTGTCAACAATGAAATGCTCACATTTATGACATGACCGGGTGAGTCACTGAAATACTTTTTTTTTTCTTCTTCTTTTTTTGTTTTTGAAGAAGCTAAACTAGCTCATCCAAATTAGCACCGGTGAGAATCGAACCTGAGACCTTGAGAAGGAGCACACTCCCAAGTTCCAACTCAATACCACCATGCTAACCCAAGTGGGTTTTTTCTTCTTGTTATTATTTCATCAATCAATATTTTAAATTTCACGTGTTGATGGTTAACATTTGCTTCCCTTTCCAGGTTCTGGCATCATCAGGGTTTTGAAATTTCATCAATCATAATATTTATTGTATACAAGCCATTTGGAAATCTGCAGCAGAAAATGCTAACCGTAAAAGTATAGAAAATAATAAGAGAGAATTCCTTTGAAAAGGACCAAGGGAGAGACACACTGATTTCATCAAATTCTTCACACCTTTTGCCAATCATTTGTTTTGCCTCTTATAGTATGATGAAGAATATTTTTTAGTTAGCATTTCAAATCCTCAACTCCTTCATTTGTGCATCACGTGCCATGCATCCCTTATTATTTATTTATTTTGGTACAAATTTATCATCAAAAACATATATCACACTATTTCAGTACAATTAATTATCATTTTATATTTCTATCAAATAAATTATCATTTCATATTAAAATATCGTAATCGGAAAAAAAAATTGAGGGGGTGATGTGGAAAAAACTTAACAGTTTTTCTAGTCACAGAAAAAAAAAAAATTGGCTATACTTTAAAATGACTAAAATATCCTTAAAATAAAATATATGATTCAATGTTTTATCCAACAAATTGACAGTACATAAACTAACTTAGTTTACGTAATTCATAGTGTATGTAAATTGAGTGTACATGCTTGAACATAAACTCAAATTACATACACTACTGTAAACTCATTTTACATACACTTCCGTATGCAACTCAGTTTACATAAATCTCTAAAACTGAAGGGAAAAAAATATGAGTAATGTAAACTCAGTTTAAGTAAATCATTTAAAAAGTGTTTATGGCAATGTACGTAAACCGAGTTTACAATAATGTATGTAAGCTAAAATTAAAGTATACCTCTAAACCCGAAGAAATAACATAAAATCGAAGAGAATCCAGAAACAATTTTCAAACATAAAGGGACAAAAAGAAATCGAAAAAAAAAAATCCCCACTCCTTTTTCTTGGTTAATTTTATTGATTTAGATTGGCTTGGTTTTTTTGGGCTCCGCTATATCACCACTTAGCCAAAAACTCGTAAAATCATCATTGATGTAGAATTTCATTGAAATTGCTCCTACATCCGTCAATGTTTGTAAGAGAGCATATGAAGATTCAAAGTGAGAGATGGAAAAGGTGTTTTGAATAATTAGAAGCACAAGGACCATTTTGATATTATTAATAAATTTTAACAAAATTTGGGTGTAAAAATAAAATTATTGTTGGGTGTAAATAGAAAAAGAAAACGTAACTACTAACTACTACAACAATGGAGCAACACGCATATTGATAAAACCAAAGCATTAGGGTTTTGCTCACTCTCAACTATCAACATTTCCGCATCACAATTGCTTCTGGCTTCTGAAACGATGAAAACTCATAACATCGATGAAAATAAAGACAGAATCAGTGATTTACCGAATTGCTTGTTACTTCTCATACTGTCGATTTTGAACACCAAAGAAGCCGTTCAAACCTGCGTTCTGTCCGCGAGATGGAAGAATCTCTGGAAGTATATTCCTGTTCTTTCAATAAGTTCTTGCCACTTCGAGACTCGGAAGGGTTTCACCAGATTCGTGTCTCAATTTTTGTCTCTACGTGATAACAAAACCGCACTGCACACTCTCAATCTTCACCGTGAATGTGTCATCCGGCCTCGCCTCCTCAAGTGGGTTATAAAATACGCATTTGACCACGGTATCCAGCTATTAGATGTAGATTTGAGCTTTTATCATCAACACTATCCACTTCCCTGCGTTTCATGTCAAACTTTAACATCTCTTATTCTCTGTACAAACAAACAATTTGGTCATCCTTCACCATTATTCCCAACTTCTCTGAAATTGCCTGCGTTAACCAGCTTGTGTCTAAAATACTTAGCCTTTCAAGGTAGCGGTGATGATAACCGTGCTGAGCCCTTTTCGTCATTTAACAGCTTGAAAAGTTTGATCATTCACTGTTGTGTTGAAGAACAAAACCTGTTCATATCAAGTGACACACTTGTTTATTTAAGAATCAATACATTTGCTACTCACCGATGTTGCAAAATCGAGTTATCTACTCCAAGTCTCCGTAGCTTTGATTTTAAGGGTAATCCTATTGAGAAACTCAGTGGGAACAATAACAATCTCTCTTCTATCAAACATGTAAAAATTGATGTAGCAGTCCGATCATATTATATCGAAAAATGTCCCTTGGTTCTTCTCAACTGGCTAGTTGAGCTTTCTCTTATCGAATCATTGACAGTCTCTTCCTCTACTCTTGAGGTACTTTAGTGACTATTTGGTTTAGGAAAAACATAAATTTTCATTTTCACTTTTAATTACAATATTTTCATTCATTCTGCTTGCTTTTTTATTTCATTTTATTTTTTAAAACATGACTTGCGTTAAATTGATCATGATTCACCCTCCCTCATTGCATAGACTCTTTGCTCAGTTCCTGGTTTATGGAAGCTTGATTTCCCTTACTTACAAAACTTGAAATTGCTGAAAATAATAACATACCGACCTTCGGCAATACCTGAGGGAATAGTCGACTTTTTGCTGCAAAACTCACCCTTAACAAAGGCTGAGATCATAGACTTGAGAAGGTAAATATGCATTAAACTTCTAAAAACTTTTTTTTCATTCTGATTTGGCCGTTTTGTTTTATTTCCCTTGGTCTCTCTTGTTATGAAATGTCTGTAGATACATTACAAGTCTCTCTGATGCTCCTATATATAGTAAGGATTGAATAGAACATAATTTCATGCTTTCACTTTTGGTCTGATTTGCAACATATATTGCATCTAAATTTGGGTTTTGCAGACATGGTCAGGTGGAGGATACTATCTAGAAAATTATGAGGTGCATTAGTTTTTCCAAGAGATCGGAGTAAGCATCGATGCAGTATAATAACAACAATTTTGCCAAGAGAAATCTTTCCCTAGCTATAGATAGCATGTGTTAAGATTTATTTATTTTTCTGCAACTTACTGAATTATCGTTTCTATTTTGTTTCATTTGCTATATTTCAACATTTCTTTGTCATGTGTTTGATTCTTCCATGTTTAATTTGGAGACCATAGTATGATGTAGATTACATCGTCTGCTATATCCAACTATTTGGTTAGAAAACTATACTTTAAGGTGACTCGCAACTGATGTATGTCAGTCACTTACAATTTTCTTGTAAATTATGTTTGTCGTGTTACTTTTGAATTTCTTTTGTCCTTTCTATTTTTTGTTTCATAACAAGAGATATTTTTGTTGCTATTTAATGTGACTTAACTGTACATATAAACATGGCGGCAACTAAGTTTGCAAGATCACTAGTATTCACTAAATTTAGGGTTTTAAGAAAGGTGCTTCTGTTGCAATTATAGAAAAAACTATTTTATATTGAATATAGATAAAGTTTAAGATTGGTGATGCTACCTTTATTAATAGTTTGGTTCAATAAGTGATGCTTCTCAATTGTTCTATCACATTCAAATGTTGGCAAGACTCAAGAGTTTAGTAGATCATAGCACCATCTTTTTATTTGTTTATGTTGGTTATGACTCATGGTTTAATGATAAGTGCGCAGGTGGCTCGAGTTGAGCCGCTCTGATAAACTGTACTTTGTGCGGTTGCATTTTTTATTTGAATTGAAAAAAATTGATATAACCAATTTTTATTATATTTGTAATTAATCTCTTTTAGTATAAAAAGACTGATGTAAAAAAAATAGTACAAAAATGCTTGATGAATTTCATTTTAGCTACTATCAAGTCCTGCATGCAACGCAAATTATTAGCACATTATAATTTTGTACTTTTTTTTCTTTCTCACTTTTCCCCTTTGCTTCTGAAATACTTACTTTAATTTGGTTGAATATATGTATGGTAGTTAATCTCTTTCCACTCTTATATTTAAGAGATGTAACAAAAAAAAAAGAGTGAAAAGAGTGAAAGCTCATCGAAGTAACTGTCATGGGATTATATGGCCTGTCATTCAAGCTTTTCAAAACTTTAAGAATATCTTCTACAGTCTTCAAATTGCTTTAATAATGTCTTGTAATTTTAATTTCAAAGTATTTTACATTTTCAGTCAATTTTTCTATTCAAAACATTGTCTTTAAATTTATTTACTTATATGCAAGTTCACAATCTAAGTTATTTTCATTTCAGCAATTTATTATTCAAGTCTTTTACATTTCTGTTTTTAATTTAAAGTCGTTTTATTTTCAAGTTCTTTAAATGCAATTGTCATTTCAATTCAAGTTGTTTTTCAAAAAAACCAACCTTAAATTTTCTTTTGGCCAATTTTTAACCATAAAACCCATATTAATTTTGGTGAGAATTTCAAAACTAATAACATGCCAATTTGTTAGTCTACCTATTAACTTGCTCGAGATTCCATATTCAAACTGATTAAACATTTATTTGTGTTTCAAATTTGATTGACTTTCTTTAGAAGAAAAATACCCTTAAACGGAGACATTGCCCATGTGATGGTTAAAAAGTGCGTTAGACCAGTGGTGGAGCCAGTAAAAAAGGTTTGGATGGGCCACCAAAATTAACTAAAAAATATATACACAATTATTTTTTTAATAAGCATTAATCATAAAGTTGCACCATCTGGTGGTGTAGCGGCTGCCGGTGCCGGACCTGGTGAGGAAAGGCAGATGTCTCTTCTTCCTATTTCCGTACTTTGGTTCCTCAGTTTATTCTTTCTCCCAAATTTTTTTTTCTTCCTTAATCTATGTTTTTTCTTCTTCTATACCTATCAAAAGCTATTTTTGTTTCTCTTATTTTATTCCATCTCCTTAAATTTTTATGTTGTAGTTGAAAATGGTTTAGTCCAGACATATTTTTCTAATCTTGCTTTTTTTTATTTTTTTTTTGGCTAAAAATACTTGCATCTCAGTCGAACTCAAACGTTCTAAGTCAAAATCTCTCAAAATAGTTAATAGTTGTGTGAAACAAACGTTGTTTACACTCCTTCTAAACATACATATTGAATCAGATATATAACAACCAAGAAACAAAGTGAAACCTTACCTCTTGAAAACCAAGGATGGAAGTGAAACGTTACACTCCTTCTAAACATATTTAATATATTTGGATGAACTTGACCGTGGGTTGAGATGGAAGTTTGAATATCAAGCTTCTTGAAATGAAAAGGAAATTGGCAGAAATAGAGTGGCTGCAGCTATACTGTAATGCTTTTTGTTCTTTTTCATGTTTTTTATGGTATGGTGTTGTCAAAAATTAAACATTAAACAGTTTGTAACGTGCAATACTACACTTCTAATATTAAAGGCTAAAACCCACTTTTTGCCCCCTATGTTTGCAAAAGTTGCAATTTTGGCCCCCTATTAAAAAAAATGGCAATTGTGACCCCCTATGTCTACCCCCTTTTGCAAAAGCCCAATTTTGACCCAGTCAACCTTATGTGGCACGCCACATGTGTATTTATTTTTATTTTGTATTTTTTTTAATTCCACGCGTATAATTAATTAAAAAAATCAAAAAAAAAAAAGGTGAGGCACGTGCGAGCTTTTGCAACGGTAAAATCCTTCATTTTTCCTCTTTTAATAACCTTCATCTTCATCTTCTCTTTCCAAACCTTCATTTTCCTCTTCCAAACCTTCCTTTTCCATTACACCTTTCCTTTCCTTTGTTTTTCCAGAAAATTGCGACCAAGAAATTCCCCAAGAAATTCCGACCCAAACCTTCATCTTCATCTTGTCTTATTTCATCCCTCCCTCTATCTCCATTAGCGGACCTTGTGTTTCCAGAATTTCGAAAATGTCTCAATATTCATCCTCAAGCTTCAATGGGTCGACATTCAAACAGAAAACAGGGTTGGTTTGTCACTGTGGTGTGGAATCTCCTTGGGTGACTGCTTGGACAGACGAAAACCCAGGAAGGAGATTCCATGGATGTGGAAGATTTTTTTTGAGAAGGAAATGCAACTTCTTCCGTTGGTTTGATCCTGAAGTTCTAGATAGACAGAAGAAAATCATTAGAGGGTTGTTGAAGAAAAACAATGAACTGAAGAAGAGGGAAAAAAGTCTCTTGAAAGTGATAGTCATATTAGTGGTTTTGCTGGTCTTGAGTGTTGGTGTAGTTTGCTATAAGTGTCTTTAAGTTCTGTTGTTTAGTTTCTGTTGTTTAGGTTGTAATTTTATGCTTTTTATGTTGATGTCAGTAACTTATTGTGTTTTTAAGTTTCTGTAATTTTATGAAACACTATGTATTGTTAAAGTTTGATGTAATTTGTGATGAATTAATTAAAAGTGTGTGTTTGTTTGTGTTAATATGGCTAGGGGTGTGCATAACAACCAGTTTTAGGCCCAAACCCATAACCATATCCAATCCACTTTAAAATATCTGGATTTTTTGTAAATGGGTTACAACCAACCCATTTTAAACGGGTTGGATATCAAAACCGGTTAAAATTCGGATCCAGATTTTAACCATTTTGCCATTTTCTTTCTTTCTTCCAAATTTTAATCTGGATTACACAAATAGCTTCTGGAAAATTGCTTCTCAATTCTCCTTCTGAGAAAAGCTATTAGTGTGAACACAATTCAGAACCCAACACAAAAACTGGAAAATTGCTTCTGAAATCGCAAATTGCTTCTCAATCAAAAATCCCAAATTGATTCTGAAATTGCTTCTGAAATCGCAAATCGCAAAATCTGGAAAATTGCTTCTAAAATTGTAAATCGCTTCTCAATTCTCCTTATCTCCTTCAACTCCGCCGTTAACTTCGCAAATCGGTTTCACAAACCCCCCAAATCACCAATCGATAATCGTCAATCGATTTCCAGAGCACCTTTGATCCCAAAATGTAAACTGTGTGTTTCAAGGTTAGTTTTGTGAATCTCGCAATTTTAGAAGAAGCATTTGAGGAACACGTAAAGAGAAAGGTTTTTGTGTGGTGGTTTTTGAAATTGTTGTTACAGTAAATATTGTTGATGTGGCGGAGAACGGCGGCGACCAAACGGTAGTAGCGGTGGGTCAAGCAGAGAGGTTACGAATCACATTCGAGTTTCGTCTTGTTTCCATTTCTCATAAACGGGTTGACTCGGCGATTTATTAGATTGTAACTCGGAATTGTGAAGTTTGCGTTTAAGATGAATGAATCATGTCTCAGAAGAGAGTGTTGAAAACCAGGTCAAGTAAAGAAATTGGGTTTTTCCTGTAAAACGGATTTGAACTGGTTTCAAACCGGTTATAACCCAAACCTGAACTAGTTTTGCAAAAAAACCAGTTTTTAGTAAAATGGGTTTAGGAACTGAACCAGAACCAAATATTGGTTATGGTTTTGGTTTGGTTTTTAACTTGCACACCCCTAAATATGGCATCTGTGTTACCTTATTGAACAAAAGTTTAATGCTAAAAGCTATCTTAAATAAGCACATAGAATTAGCACCATAAAAGTAGTTATCATTACATGCCAAAAGGTTATACACCAAAGGTGAACTTAGCATTACAAACCAAAAACCATAGGTCTCATCACTTAACACAATTACTTAGCAGAAAGTACTTAGCAGAATTACATCTCAAAATAACATAAATATTGCAAAGAGTACTTATGAATTACATGCCAAAATTACATAAGTCTCATGACTTTAAAAAGGACTAGTTGTTGTTGACAGATTGTTGAGTTCCAATTTCATCCACCTTCCTCTTAACTCCTGTTGTCCTTATCTTTCTTGGCACAAACATTGTAGCCTCACCAACAGTGACATGTTTCCCACCACTAACAGAGGCTAATTTAGCAGTAACAGTTGCATGTGTAGACTGCTTAATAGTCTCAGCCCTTACATCAGTTTGTGTGAAAATTTGTGTGACAGTTTGTGTCACAGTTTGTGTAACAGTCTTGCTCACACCACCAGCAAGACTGCCACCAGCATGACTGCCACCAACATTGCTCCCACCAGCATTACTCCCACCAGCTTGACTGCCTCCAGTTTCTGTATGCTTCTTAGCTTTCTTTGATACACCAGTTGCAACTGCTTTGCCTTTACCCTTAGCTGCAGCAGTCTATACAAAACATATACAACATAAAATTCAAACTCATTTCACAGCATATATAGAGAAAACATATACAACATTCATTCAAACAGCATTCAACATTCAATCATACCTTGTTAGCTCCCTTAGGAAGCTTCCTATCTGCACCAGTCTTTCCCCCACAAGTTCTCTGATTATGCCCTAACTCCTTACACCTTTTGCATCTCACAGTTTCTTGGTTTCTTTTGTTCATCCCACCAGCAGCAGATGGTCTCTTTGGTTCATCATTTGTCTTCCTTCTCAACTTCTTTGGTCTACCAGGAGCTCTCCTCATTTTAGGTGGTAATATGGGATCACCAACTACTTCTGGCCATAGCTTATGTCCATTGGATGGCAAAATCAGATTGCTATAGCAGTCTAAGAAAGTTTGTTTTCTATACAACATAATTAGCAAAACAGTTAGTAAGATAAGGCAAAATATTAATTCATTGAGTGCTAAATCTTTAATTAACAACATAATTACATGTACCAATGGGCCACAAAATCATCTGGATTCTGGTTATTAAACCTCATACAAGCAATAGCATGAGGGCAAGGTATGCCAGTGATGTCCCATTTTCTACAAGCACATGAGTTATCTTTCAGACTAACAACATACTTATCAATAAAATCACACACAGAAAATGAAGAGTACTCTCTATCTCCATGCCAATTTGGTGACCATCCATCAGCATCCCTCTTATTTTTGTCCATAATTTTTGCAATCTTAGGACAAATATTGCCTTCATATCTTAACATATAATCTCTCAGCCTCACAATCCTACTTGTCAAGTAAAACTTCAAACCCTCAAAAAGAGAAATGATTGGATACTCTCTGTACTCTAATATGGCACTGTTAAATGCTTCACACATGTTATTGACTTGTAGGTCACAACATGTGTATGTACTATACCCAGATCTAGACCACATACCTACTGCCAACTCAGTCATTTCCTTCCATGCAGGTTCACTCAATTTCTTCAGATTTTCCATAGCTTTCTTGAACTCAGGCTCAGTTGTTGCTCTTGCAGCAATCCACAAAGCTTCCTTTAGGTGTTCACCACCATGTCTCTTCCTCCAATTTCCATACAAATGCTTCACACAAACTCTGTGTTCAACATGTTCTGATGTAGCAGCAATTGTGTTAACCAGGCCCTTGCACAAAATAAATCATTGAAATGTTAGTAACTTTACATATATTGAAACAGAACAATATTGCATTCAAATGTACATATTTTTACCTTTTGTTGATCTGATATAAAGGCCCATCTTTTATGTTGAATACCATTCAAATCAGCTAGCAACAGATCTATAAACCAATCCCAAGATTCAGTGGTTTCAGCCTCTACAACAGCAAATGCAATGGGCATCATCTGATTATTCCCATCTTTACCAATTGCTGACAACAAATGTCCTGCATACCTACCCTTCAAGAAACACCCATCTAGACCTATCAATGGTCTGCAACTTTGAACAAAACCTATCTTGCTTGCATTGAAACACACATACATCCTCTCAAACAAAGGACCCTCAAAACCAGCATTACATTTTATCTTCACAGTACTCCCAGGGTTACTTCTACGCAATTCCTCAGCATAATTCCTAAGATGACTATACTGTGAAGGAAAATCGAAAGATATCATACACAGCGGAAGAAGAAGAAGAAGAAGAAGAATTTCGATTTTCTTTCCTTGGATCATTACGAATTTGACATGAATCAATGATACGATTGTTACCTCGATAGTTTCTGTTCGGAATCACGATCACATCTAAGCAAAGCAGCAAAGCCTCTAGTAAGTCCACATGAACAGTGCTCCTCCAAAACTCGGTGCTAGCCAATGAATTGGAAGTGCAGAGAAGAAAGGGGTTGCTTCAAAACGTGTAACCAAAAACTTCAGCACCAGAGTTCTATTTATAGAACTTCTAGTGTGCTCTGCAAGTCATAAGTCACTATTGGGCTTCAGTAAGCCCAACAACGAGTTTAGTAGTTTTGCTAACTAATTAGCGTTATTTACTAAACGCACCCCTTATATAAGTCATACTTATATATTTCTCTTTTGACTGTTCTTTGTGTGTGACCCTATAGGTTCTAGTCACGTTGGCAATAATATTAAATCTAATATTTAATATTATAAACAATGAGCGGTATCTAGCAACACATCATTGCTACCCAAGTGACAAGAATGTCAAGTGATCTGACGAAACCTTTCCATGATAATACTCATGTGTACACTTACTCCTTTGTCTCGATATCTTTATTGATACCAAGGCATAGATATTGTCACCCTTGTATAGATCAATGTTTATATTCCTTGATTCCGAAATATACTGAATAACGAATAAGTCCAATATCTTATATTGACTTAGTTCGGCATGGCCATGCAGTTTTACAGTCATATTTCATCAAGTGGCCTAAGATATATCTCCTGTTATGAAGGAGGGACAAATCCCATCTAGGACACTCATGTCACTCAGCATGATTCTTCAAGTACCCATCAACCAACGTTATAGTCATCTAGTTACAGACAACGTTTGAATGGCAACAAAGCACTTGAGTCCACATCTAGGGATCATAGTGGTTTCAGGTCTAAGAGTGATATACACCATTATCATTGTGAGAATATCTTATGACATTTTCATAACATACTATGTAGTATTCTCACGGTGGGTCAATCCAGTATAAATATTACTCCTAATATTTATACCTATGTATAGACTTAATATCTCAATATCAATGACCCATGAGATGCGGTCATCAGTCTACATACATAATAGTCTTTATGCTTTATTATTATCCCAATTCATATTAAAGCTTGACTATGGATATGTTTAAGAATAGCGTTCTTTACGTAATGTAATCTCATGATTAAGTCACACTTAATATTCCATTACATGAACTATCTATTCTAGGGACTTTATTATTTTGAAACATAACAAAATCAATAAAGAAATGCCTTATTATTATATATATTCACAATATATATTTATATCAATATCATGATACAAAGCCAAACCCAATCAATATTGATTGGATATTAGGGCTTACTCCAACATACTGCTCATCAATAGCACCATGAATCATTTCCAAGGCTCTGGTCTTTGCTCTATACAACTGATACTTACTTAAGTGAGCACCCCACCTAGTCTTACACTCTTCCCCTAAAGATTTTAGTTTCATGGTTGGTGTGTGTTTCAGAATTGGAACAAGTTTCTTAGCCAAAATAGTTGTTTTCAATAACCTAGGTTTTTTTGTGACATAACACTTATGACCAGACCTATACCTAGATAACACATAATAAGTATTTGGTTCAGCCCTACTAAACCTCATATGAAATGGACACTTAGGCATGCATTTGACAATGACTCTTTTTCTCTCACTTTTCTTAACATGAACATTTTTCCTACTTTGTAAAGCATACTCTTTAACAGCAGCTTTAATTAACTCAACATTAGCATATACCTGACCTACCTCAAAGATAACTTGGTCATTCTCATTCAAAACAAACTTATTCAACTTTTTCTTACCAACACCATCATCAGATGAAGCGTATGGACTCTCTAGGTCCTCTGAATCAGCATTGTCATCCTCAAAATCAGAGAGAGTAGTTGGAGCAGGGTTCCTAGATGATTGAGCAGCAGCAACTACAACAGGCAACACACTTGAAGATGGAGCAGTAGGATTCAAAGTGTGATCAGGCAACACAGATGTCCACTCCCAGTCTTCATCATACTCACTATCATACTCTGATAACCCTTCAACACTTCCTTCTTCAGATTGTTTGTCTTCACCACCTTCACTACCTTCACCTTCCTCTTCACTACCTTCACCTTCTTCGTCACTACCTTCACCTTCTTCTTCACTACCTTCACTACCTTCACCTGCAGCTATGTATTCACCATCTGAGCTAGAGTCTTCACTGCCTTTTACCTCTTTTACCACCTCAACATCACTGTCATACCTATTATCCAATCCTTCAGTGTGTGGAGTCTCAACATAAAAATCAGCAGCTACCTCCTTTTGAAACTCATTAATGAACCTCACAATGTCTCTATCTGTTTTCAGCAACCTTAAACCACCATTCAAACTTCCACCAGGTATAACATACCACAGCTTATACTCACCTTCCACACCTATCTCCCTTACTAGTTTGTCAAAATCTTTGAGATTCACCACGTCTGTGTTCCACTCACCCCCAAACTCGTGAACCTTACCACACTTATATGCAAAATCAGGGTCACAAATAAAATACCCTTTGTAATGAAACCTTATCTTCAAGTAGTTGGTAGCAGCAAACCTAGCAATAAATAAACCAATATACGTATAAGGGAGTATTCAAATACATACGAAATTTACAATACGTTACACTAAAAATACGGTTTTAATACTGTATTTCTACCGTATAATATACGATTCCCGTACAAAATACATCCCACCAACCATTTTTTAACTCATAACTATGCTGACTTCAATAAAGGAGTAGGACAAACAAAGCAAAACAAAAGATAACTTACTTTGAGACATCTTTGTCAGGAATCTTCTCTGGGACCACGTTTTTGTTGTCGTTCGAAGTTTCACCAAGCTTCACCGTTGAAGAATCTGTCGCCCACTTCATCTTCAACCTTCGCTTCGCACCAGTTGCTATTTTCGGAGATCTGAGATTTTGATTATGAAAATGGTGATGGATGATCCAGACGGAGCTTCTGAACTGTGTTTTAGGGTTGTGATGAGATGAAATGAGAAATGGAAAGATAAGGGTAGATGAATGGAATTGGGGGGAAAACGGGGGAAAAAAACCCTAGAATCTCAAGGGAGGGAGATAGCTCGCACGTGCCTCTCTCTATTTTCTATTTTTTTAATTTTCCTAATTATACGCGTGGAAATAACTTACTCAAAAATAATTAAAAATCAAATAAATTGCCAGGTGGCGTGCCACATAAGGTTGACTGGGTCAAAATTGGGCTTTTGCAAAAGGGGGTAGACATAGGGGGTCACAATTGCCATTTTTTTTAATAGGGGGCCAAAATCGCAACTTTTGCAAACATAGGGGGCAAAAAGTGGGTTTTAGCCAATATTAAAATGGATCTGTTGAAATAAATTTTTTATGGAAGAAGTTAGACCTCTTCCTCATGTCGTGCTCTCTCCATGTCGAAAGCAGCTAATATAATCGTGTATGTTGAATTAAATGACTAGACACCTTCATTTCATACTTCGATGACAAAACCCCTGTAACATTCCGCCTGTCAGTGTCTGAACTGTATCAGTCGATCGTCCCAGAGAACGTATTTTGAAAGAAAGTTAATGGAGAATATTTATTATATAATATCAGCTTATTACGGAGTAAGTATCCGTGTCGCTTTTACCACGTTTAAAGACAAGGGCAATTTGGTAATTTCACTTGGAAAGGGTATTTAATTGAGTTGGGCCAAAATATCTTCATTCTTCTTCAACCTTTCTCTCTCTAGGATTTGGCAAGAGTTTTCTCTCCTCCTTCTCTCTACTCCAT
Source organism: Medicago sativa (assembly GCF_051527215.1). Classification (NCBI taxonomy): domain Eukaryota; kingdom Viridiplantae; phylum Streptophyta; class Magnoliopsida; order Fabales; family Fabaceae; genus Medicago; species Medicago sativa. Next base: position 10,576,785 of record NC_140751.1, read on the forward strand.
CGGCCTCTCTCTTCTCTCCCCACCTTGCCAATTCATCAAAACTCCTTCCTCAAAGATTCATGATCATCTTTTGGTTACTCTATGCCCTTTAAGAGATTGTGTAGCTTGGATTAAGCTTGTTTTCATTCCTCTCCTCTTTCCACCAAACTTTTCTAAATCTTCTTTCTACCATGGCAATCTTTAGATTATGTTTCCTTATGAACCTCTTGAACTTAAGGAAGCTTGGGTTTTGTTTGATTTCCTTCATTTCTCCTCTTAAGGATGGATTCAAAGTTAGGGTTTTGATCAAGTTGGTAAGTGAAGCATGTTTTGGCTTAAGGTATGGGTTCTTAATGGTTAAATAAGCAAAGAGGAAGATGATTGAAGATTGATTAGTAAGCTAAGGCCATGGATGTGGGTAAGTCAAGAACTAGGGTTTGTTGAATAAAGCTTTGGGTTGGATTGAGATGAGCTAGCAAGGATGAAGATGATGTGGATAGCAAGAAAACAAAAGGGAACTAGAAGCTAGGGTTTGGTTTGTTGATGCTTGGAAGCTTTTGGGAAGCAAGTATAATCTTTTAGGTGAGTTCCATAGATAGATTTCCCACCCTTTGGGATTATGTTTATGCCATCTATGATTAATATGAACAATATGAAATTCTAGGGTTCAAGTATATGTTTAGTTACCCCATTTGTATGCCATGCTTGCTTGACTTGTGAATACTTGTTGAGTTCATGTTTTACAGGTTTCTAATGATCCTAAGAGTCATATAACACTTAGAGACACTTGGTTTGAGGTTTTTGGGTCAAAAATACCATTTTTAGGGGGTTCTGGACTGTCCTAACTCGCCACGGCGAGCTATTACTCGCCACAGCGAGCTGGAAGGCCGAACAGGGGGTCCTGCTCGCCTCCTACTCGCCATGGCGAGTAGCTACTCGCCTCCCCCATGAATTTACTCGCCTAGGAGAGCAAGTGGTGTGTTCCGGCACTGCTTGCTCGTTTCAGGCAGATTCGGTGTTTTTCCGTTCCGGATCTTTTGAGCAGTCTTTTTATAAGTTAAACCCCTCAAACCAAGGTCCTAAATGATGATCAATCTAAGCAAGATTTTTACAAGTTAGTGAGGCATGGCATACGAGAGATCATATTATGAATCGGGTAGCAAGTTATCCTTAAGAAAGGGAAGAACTAGAGCCTCGGTATAGTTATCGAGAACTAGAATAGTTAGTAAAGAATAGAATGCTATGCATTAGTAATATGCTTGTTTAGATGCAAGGTAATAAAAGTATTATCTTCGCATAAGAAGCAAGAACCATACGAGTATGGTAAGATGTGAATCGATTTCGTATCCATTCACAAAGTAAGATAAGCAAAGCTTAAGTTTACCTCTAGTGGATCGTTCAAGGATCCGAGGTAAAAGAGATAGTATGATTAGGTTTAACCTTCATACATGCATAAGACTAAGATTATAATAAGAGTGTTATGTCTCTTGAATTCCTTCCAAGGTTGGGTTCAAGGGGTTCCCCAAGGGGAATGGTTAAGCCGAAAGGGAGCCGCATTTCACTAAGTTAAGGTGTCGTGTCTTTTATATTCCTTCCAAGGTTGGATATAAAAGGTTCTCCAAGGGGAACGGGGTAAGCCGTAAGGGACCCGCACGTTCACTAAGGGAGTCCGGTGCGCTATTGCAAAGCATTTTCACCGGTAGCAAGGGATGAACTTCCGGGGTTACTCCACTCAGAACTAATCCGTAAAATGAACTCAGATAAGTTGTTTGTTACACGCTAACATAATCAATGAAGCTGACTTTGCATATTTATTATACATTTATATGTCATGTCATAGAGCCTTGACATAGACTGTCAAGAATTAGAAAGAATAAAGAAGAAGATAGTCAAGAACTAGCAAGCTAGAAAGAGTCACTTTTGTGGTAAGATTAAGATAGATACAATTCAAGTAAGCAAGTAAGCAAGTAAGGAGAGCTATACCGACGACGATCTTAGGTTTCCCCTAATCGTCCGGTTTAGAGCCGTGTCATGATTTTAGCAAGAGAAGGCCTTGATGCGTAGATAGTATCTTGGCATTGCGGTTTTAGTTTCCCCCGTAACCGCCATGACACGTATAGAAGAGAAGCCTATAACAAGTTAAGATTTTATGACGGCCCTAGTATGCACAACCGTCTAAGAAAGCAAGTCCCCACACACGTATAATCAACCGTCAGGTTGTAATGTAGACACGTGGTGACCGTAGGTTTCCCTTGAGGTTGCCTATAGCCTAGGATTTAGGGGAACTCACTGAGACATTATGTCTCATCCCAATCCTTATTTGTTTCAGATAAGCAAGTTGGTATGCAAGCTTGAAGCCGGATGGATGTTTCAACAAGGGATCGTTCGTACCGCAGCAGGATGACAAGGGTTCCAAGGATGTATATATTATACTTTAGGAAAAGATGAGTTGTATATCTTTGTACGAACGCTTTGTTGTTGTAAATAATATTCATTCGAAGTTTTTATGTTGTATATTTTAATGTATCCAATACTAAAATAACGCACGTGCTAGACTTTCTAGATACGTCTAGTATGGGTGTTACATTTGGTATCAGAGCTGGTCGATTCAGACCGTGCCTTGGGTCATTAAATTACAACTAAGGTAGTGGGACCATTGGGTTCCGGGTAAATGTTCTAGTTGTTGTAGTTAGTTGAGCCTGATCAACTCAAGTTAGCATTCAACGATTAGAATGGATGCCTGAGAGCTGAATAGGACCCAGGAGGAATGAAGAAAGACATGAAGTTGTACCGAAAAGTAAGAACTCAGGATGAGTAGTAAGTAAGAGTTTGTCGTGCCAGAAAGTGGTCGGTGAACTAAGTAGTAGAAGTATAGATCCTCCGGGAATGTAAGATAATGCTAAGAAGGAACGTTCCGACGGTTCCGGGAAAGATGTGGAAGGTACTCGTATACCCGTAAGTAAGAGTTTGGAAATAACTAAGTATGATCTGAAGTTTCAGTAAGAGCTGTTGCTTGAACAGAATTATTGTATAGGAAGGAATTGTTTTCCGGAACGTAAGCGTGAGGTTACGAGTTAGAAAGAAGTTGGTGTTGTTGACGGAATTAGTGGGCTCTCAGGATATCATTATGTGAATAAGGTTATGGATTTGAACACTCAAGAGTGGACAAGGTTCTAGTGTTCTGAAAGTGCGTTAAGTCGCAACGTAGCAAGGCAAGTTACTAGTAGTAGAAGAAGTTAAGGATTTAAGCGAAAGTTTAAGTCGTCAGGACTAAGCCATTGATTCCGACGAGTTGAGAACTGTATTGAAATAGGTTAACGGTTGCCGTGTATTTATATTGTAGAATATTTTAATATGATAGGAATGAAAGATATGCATTGGATTACCTGAGAAATAAGAATTTTCACGTGAAGAATGTTTTTAGGAAAATTGAGTCGAAGAAACTCGCCAATAGCGAACCAGGAGCGAAATTTGAGTTTTTGAAAATTTTCAATTCGTTCCTAGGATTTATAGTAGCTATTGGGAAGTTGTCTTCACAATCTTTTATGTAACAAAAACCATTCATGACCTCAAGTAATAAATGCATATCATATCCTAAGATTTTCAAAGGAAAAAGGGCATGAGCAACTATTAACGAAAATCGATACGGTTAGGGTAACTTTGGAAGTTAATATGTCAAGGGTCGAGAAAGAGTTCAGATTAAAAGTTAGAGGTTCCAGTGTTTAGAACGGACGTCACAGAAGTGAAGACATGAAGTAAAGAAGTTAAAGAGGTGAAGAGTTGTACGAAGTCACAAGGTTCTCGGATTTTGTGGAGTTATGAGTATCCCTCGAACTTGTGTTTTGCTTAATTAACTTGCTAAAGCTCGTTAGGATGTTGAATCATAAAGTTTACGAGATTTTAGAAAGATATATGCATGTGGGTGACTGAAGTTGACATTTTGAATTCAAAAAGAAATTTTACAGGTACTGGTTGTTACGACTCACGTAGAGTATACTAAACTCACTAGGACTAAGATTTGATGGCACGTATGTGTTGTCAACTCGTCCTGTGAATTTAGAGTAGCAACTGGGGCTCAGGTTCAGTTTATTTTAACAATGTATTTAGTGGAAAAAAAAAACCATCAACGTCAATAACCCATGTGCTGATTTACAAAGTTTTCTTTGAAAGAAAAGTCACGAGCAAAGCATATGTATGATTAAGCAAAACGTAGTAAGAGGAAAATACGAACGCACCGTGATAGATGCATAAGGCATATATGTTCAAGTGCAAGCTGAGTTTACCATGGAAAGTTTTGAGAAGAGTTCACGAAGATAATATTGAAATGATAGAAGGAGTGTGAAGATTACTCGTCTCAATGGATTAGAGAACTAGACAAAGCCAACCGGTGGAAATCAGAGTAGCGCCGCGGAAATGAATTGGTAAAGTTGTGAGCGGTGACCATGGAACATGGAATTTTGGTAGTAAGAATCTTCGCGAAGAAAGTTTGGGAAAGTAATATAAGTTTTAATAAGAAGTACTATAAGATGAACAAGAAGTTCTCGATGTGTAAAGTAAGTGTTGATACTCACACCGTCAGTGTTGATTAAAGTAGAAGAATAAAGGAAGTATCTTCGCTTAAGTAAGACAAAGAAGACCAGAGATACCACAGATGAAGTAATCGGGTTGTTTAAATGATGTTGTTGAATATGTAGAAGAGCATGTGCTATTATAATGGAGTAAGGTTTATGAGTTTCACAAGATGAAGAACATACCCTCCTATACCAAACTTGTTAAATGATAACGATACTTTCTAGACTAGCGATAAGCTATGTTTGTAGTTTTCTCAAAGTTAAGATTGGTATTAAGGAATTGTGAACGAAATTGTTTTAAAAAGTATGATATTAAACATTGATGAAACCGATGAGTTGCGCCGTAAGTGAGCAAGCTCACTTAAGACGTACAGACTTCAGGACCAACTTGATATAGACAAGTTAGGGGCGAGTTATAAAACCTTTTTAATAAAATTTAGAGACTCGTCCTGTGGTTCTGAGGTACCATTGTAACTCGGTTACAAAATAAGATATTCTTTTAGATAAGCAAATGTTCGTTCCAAGAACCTATATACCGAAATTTTGAAATTTCTAGAAGTAAAATACTAGATTGAGTATCGTTATTAACTAACAAGAAGCGGTATTTGGAAGTATGCAAGTATTAATAGGATAAAGTTTAAGAGGAGATGGCAATGTTCGTGTGATATCAATATCATACGGGGTGCACGGTTTTGTACTAAAGAGTTAAGAGTTTTGTATAATCATTAAGATAAGTAACATAAGTAAGAGATATAAATCGCAAGATGCGGTAAGAAAGATCATGTATGCATGATAAGATATTTCAGATGCCAGAAAGCACTGCAGGGCAAACCTGGATTCCGGTAGGACCCTAGTATAAAGGCAAATCCTGAGTGTTTTAGTTAGAAAAAGGTTACTTACGTGAATGGTTATGCTAAGAAGATGAGATATGGAATAGAGACAACTAGTCCGCAGGTAGCGAAAGTGTGTTTCAAACACAATATTCTAAGATGGTTCTGTGACTTTGAGAAAGATATTAAGATTGAGGAGATCATATTCGTTTATGCGGATTAAGAAAGAGGATGAGTTACACGTTTGATGAGGAAAGTATGCTTTGAACTCTTTGGAGGGAATATGAATGGACCTTGTCTAACTGAAAACGGAAGAAGATAAGTTCAGTTTCAGAGATGGATAGATGGTTTCTAAATTTCGAGGACGAAATTTTTTTAAGGGGGTAGAAATGTAACATTCCGCCTGTCAGTGTCTGAACTGTATCAGTCGATCGTCCCAGAGAACGTATTTTGAAAGAAAGTTAATGGAGAATATTTATTATGTAATATCAGCTTATTACGGAGTAAGTATCCGTGTCGCTTTTACCACGTTTAAAGACAAGGGCAATTTGGTAATTTCACTTGGAAAGGGTATTTAATTGAGTTGGGCCAAAATATCTTCATTCTTCTTCAACCTTTCTCTCTCTAAGATTTGGCAAGAGTTTTCTCTCCTCCTTCTCTCTACTCCATCGGCCTCTCTCTTCTCTCCCCACCTTACCAATTCATCAAAACTCCTTCCTCAAAGATTCATGATCATCTTTTGGTTACTCTATGCCCTTTAAGAGATTGTGTAGCTTGGATTAAGCTTGTTTTCATTCCTCTCCTCTTTCCACCAAACTTTTCTAAATCTTCTTTCTACCATGGCAATCTTTAGATTATGTTTCCTTATGAACCTCTTGAACTTAAGGAAGCTTGGGTTTTGTTTGATTTCCTTCATTTCTCCTCTTAAGGATGGATTCAAAGTTAGGGTTTTGATCAAGTTGGTAAGTGAAGCATGTTTTGGCTTAAGGTATGGGTTCTTAATGGTTAAATAAGCAAAGAGGAAGATGATTGAAGATTGATTAGTAAGCTAAGGCCATGGATGTGGGTAAGTCAAGAACTAGGGTTTGTTGAATAAAGCTTTGGGTTGGATTGAGATGAGCTAGCAAGGATGAAGATGATGTGGATAGCAAGAAAACAAAAGGGAACTAGAAGCTAGGGTTTGGTTTGTTGATGCTTGGAAGCTTTTGGGAAGCAAGTATAATCTTTTAGGTGAGTTCCATAGATAGATTTCCCACCCTTTGGGATTATGTTTATGCCATCTATGATTAATATGAACAATATGAAATTCTAGGGTTCAAGTATATGTTTAGTTACCCCATTTGTATGCCATGCTTGCTTGACTTGTGAATACTTGCTGAGTTCATGTTTTACAGGTTTCTAATGATCCTAAGAGTCATATAACACTTAGAGACACTTGGTTTGAGGTTTTTGGGTCAAAAATACCATTTTTAGGGGGTTCTGGACTGTCCTAACTCGCCACGGCGAGCTATTACTCGCCACAGCGAGCTGGAAGGCCGAACAGGGGGTCCTGCTCGCCTCCCCCATGAATTTACTCGCCTAGGCGAGCAAGTGGTGTGTTCCGGCACTGCTTGCTCGTTTCAGGCAGATTCGGTGTTTTTCCGTTCCGGATCTTTTGAGCAGTCTTTTTATAAGTTAAACCCCTCAAACCAAGGTCCTAAATGATGATCAATCTAAGCAAGATTTTTATGATAAAGAGGCAAGTATTATGCAAGTTAGTGAGGCATGGCATACGAGAGATCATATTATGAATCGGGTAGCAAGTTATCCTTAAGAAAGGGAAGAACTAGAGCCTCGGTATAGTTATCGAGAACTAGAATAGTTAGTAAAGAATAGAATGCTATGCATTAGTAATATGCTTGTTTAGATGCAAGGTAATAAAAGTATTATCTTCGCATAAGAAGCAAGAACCATACGAGTATGGTAAGATGTGAATCGATTTCGTATCCATTCACAAAGTAAGATAAGCAAAGCTTAAGTTTACCTCTAGTGGATCGTTCAAGGATCCGAGGTAAAAGAGATAGTATGATTAGGTTTAACCTTCATACATGCATAAGACTAAGATTATAATAAGAGTGTTATGTCTCTTGAATTCCTTCCAAGGTTGGGTTCAAGGGGTTCCCCAAGGGGAATGGTTAAGCCGAAAGGGAGCCGCATTTCACTAAGTTAAGGTGTCGTGTCTTTTATATTCCTTCCAAGGTTGGATATAAAAGGTTCTCCAAGGGGAACGGGGTAAGCCGTAAGGGACCCGCACGTTCACTAAGGGAGTCCGGTGCGCTATTGCAAAGCATTTTCACCGGTAGCAAGGGATGAACTTCCGGGGTTACTCCACTCGGAACTAATCCGTAAAATGAACTCAGATAAGTTGTTTGTTACACGCTAACATAATCAATGAAGCTGACTTTGCATATTTATTATACATTTATATGTCATGTCATAGAGCCTTGACATAGACTGTCAAGAATTAGAAAGAATAAAGAAGAAGATAGTCAAGAACTAGCAAGCTAGAAAGAGTCACTTTTGTGGTAAGATTAAGATAGATACAATTCAAGTAAGCAAGTAAGCAAGTAAGGAGAGCTATACCGACGACGATCTTAGGTTTCCCCTAATCGTCCGGTTTAGAGCCGTGTCATGATTTTAGCAAGAGAAGGCCTTGATGCGTAGATAGTATCTTGGCATTGCGGTTTTAGTTTCCCCCGTAACCGCCATGACACGTATAGAAGAGAAGCCTATAACAAGTTAAGATTTTATGACGGCCCTAGTATGCACAACCGTCTAAGAAAGCAAGTCCCCACACACGTATAATCAACCGTCAGGTTGTAATGTAGACACGTGGTGACCGTAGGTTTCCCTTGAGGTTGCCTATAGCCTAGGATTTAGGGGAACTCACTGAGACATTATGTCTCATCCCAATCCTTATTTGTTTCAGATAAGCAAGTTGGTATGCAAGCTTGAAGCCGGATGGATGTTTCAACAAGGGATCGTTCGTACCGCAGCAGGATGACAAGGGTTCCAAGGATGTATATATTATACTTTAGGAAAAGATGAGTTGTATATCTTTGTACGAACGCTTTGTTGTTGTAAATAATATTCATTCGAAGTTTTTATGTTGTATATTTTAATGTATCCAATACTAAAATAACGCACGTGCTAGACTTTCTAGATACGTCTAGTATGGGTGTTACAACCCCCCCTCAAGGAGAGACTCAATCATCCAACATCAACCTCATAGTGAACAAGATCTCTTGCTTCTATATAATATATCATTCTCTCTCTATACAGGCACGCGCGCGCGCACACACACCTCTTTTTCTTAATTGATATAGTGAGAAGAAATTTGTAATGTTTATCAGTATCCTCCTCCAGCAATAAAAAATGTTTAAATTGGACCTATAGTGAGAAGCAATAAAAATATAAGCATTAATTGGACGATAACCTAATAAATTTTGGCTAAAACATATGTTTGATGTTTAATTTTTTTATATAAATAATGTTACATATATCTTGGTACATTGTATATTATTTTATATTTTTTATAGTTGATTTTATACTTTCAAAAATCAACTTAAAAAATGGTTATGAATCACACAAATCACAATTCATATTAACTATTGTTCACCAAAATACATGTTAGTGTTATATGTCATTAGATGAGTCATCATTGAGTCATTATGAGCAAAACAACACGTTCTCGATCATGCTAAGCAGGCTGGTTCTTGTTTACTTGTGTTATGCTGCAACTGATAGGACCTATCCGCAGATAACAAATGCACAGAACCGGTCTTCTGGACATAGTATTGAGCAAAATTGTTAGCTTTGGTAATTTAATAAGTTTTATTGGCCACTGCAATTAGTCAATTATACAATTGTGAACATTTTGTATAATATCAGTTGCATTTTTAAAGGATAGCTGCTATTAGTCAGTTAGTACCGACGGGAATTCTACATGCTAAGGATAGTTGCATGCAACATTCTTTCCCAACGTTAAAGGCCTCTATGAACTTTTTGTATAATATCAGTTGAAAGTGGTTCTCTAAATCAAGAATGACAATACAAATATTTATACTTGTATGTGGAAAGAATGAAGTGATGTATACTCAATTAGTTTTTCCATTAAGATTTGAAACCAATTTGTTGTCTATCACTTAAATTTGTTGTCTATCACTTAAATGATTTGAAACCGGTTTCAAAGAATTACTCAGGAATTTTACGGGTTCGAATTTAAGCGAAATTCTTGAGAACGTTTGCTACCCCGAATTTATTTTGTCTTTCCTCAATGAAACGGAGAAAGAAAAAAAATAGGGTAAAAAGAAAATGCCATTTTGGAGTTTTATCGACAATTTGCTTGTATCAAGTTTCAAAACCTATTTATGGTAAAAGTAACAAAATGTGTGAAAGTCTAAAACATGTTTCCCATCCGAACAAGCGGAAACAGAACCTGAAACGAATCAGAAGATACACAACAAGACCGCAAAAACACATAAAAGACCTCTACAGGGATCCACTACAGTCCATATAACAGAAAAGGAAGAAAAATCACCATCACCTCCCAGGGAACCCAAAAGCAACAGAGCACAGCAGCAACAAGAAGTTTGATACACATGGTTGTCATCTTTGTTTGATGTACCCTCTTAACAATGTTCCATCTTCATGCCACTTTTGTAGAATAAATATTACAACTACTCTTTTCAATTAGTTAGATCTAATTAGCAAGTTGTTTGGGTATTATAATAAGCTTGTTAGTCAACAAAACAAAAACAAAAAAGTAAGCAAATCTAGCAAATTAAAAATGACTCTTGAGACACTATACTATCTTAGTTGATAGAAAACCAGTTCAGTATAAGTAATTCATTTTTTTAAACACTCCTATAAGTCATTCTTTATATATGCCTGTTGTAACTTGTAACCATCGTGATATCTTAATTCATAATCTACTGTGCAAGATATGTCGCAAACATTGTAAAATTTGTGCATCCTTAAGCATACATTGCAAAAAATAAATATTACAGTGCCTTTGAAAAACATAAAAATCATAATTAAAATCATAGAAAACCAATCGAAGAACCATATAATGCAACACATAATTGTGAAATATATCAAATGTAATGTATGAAGAGACAACAAAAACCTGTAACTATTAACTAACAAATAATATAAATGAAAATGACAGCAATTTCTGAAGATGCGAAATTCGACAATTAATTAATAATCCAAAAAATAACATGTAACCTTTCCTTGGAAATAATCCTATGCTCAAGTGACATAGCACTACATCTAAATCCTAGCATAGAGAACTAGGTGATATTAAACTTTCACCACTGATTTCTGAAATATTTTTAAAATTAGTATCCTTCAAAGTACCGCTCCTAGGATCGTTGTTAGTTGTTTAGGTAGTAGTGATAGTTAAGAGTGTAGTTGGATAGTGAAGAAGACTTTAGTTGATAGTTGAAATATAGTAGTAAGTAGTGTGAGGACTTGGAGCAAGAATATATTGTATTGCTCTCCAAATTGGATTCATTGGATTATTTGGATTGATTACAAATGAGTACATGCTTGCCTATTTATAGTGTGGATGTCATGTTCTAGATAGTTCTTTCTAGATTCTTCATGATATTTCCTACTACATGTGTAGTATTAATTAATTCTAAAACATACTAAACTATTCTAGAGAAATCTAGGCATGTACATCATTCTATAAACTACTAATGCATTCTAGAGAATTCTAGAAATATGCAGCACATTCTAACACTCCTTCTTGATGCATATTTCGGTAACTCCAAGCATAATTCGTAGTAGCTCAAATCTTGATCTAGCCAAATCCTTGATTGATAAAATGTTGATCAATTCTTATGTACCATGCTCGAGGATGTTTATTATGCCCATTCAATGATTTTCTTAGTCTTAGATCTTTTCCTCCATTGCCTTTGGCACATAATTCTGGTTTTGATGTCACTTCATAGTTGTTAGGCTCATGTTTACCCATGTTGCAAGTTTCATATATATCCACCAGTGATCCCACTCTTGTTGGAGTAGATTTTAAAGAAGTTTTTTGTTGAGAATGTGAAGGTGGCGTACCCGGTTCCTCATTTGCTTCTTCTATAGCTTCATTGTTTGATTGTTTTATTGGAATGGTAATGCTACTTCTCTCAACTTGTCCTGCATTCCTATTCCAACTTGCATTTTCATCAACTTCAACTTTGAAGGCAGTGTTAGTAGTATATTTGAAGCTTATTGGAAAGCTTCTATTTCTTTTTTCCATTTTTATTTTGGCTATCTCTTGCCTTTTGTGATTGTTGTCATATATTGAGCATGTGTCTCCTTCAAAGTGTATAATATATCCTTTCTCCAACATTTGACCAATACTCAAAAGATTTTCTTTAAGATTGGGAACTAGTAAGACGTCTTTGATAAACCTGGTACCTTTCTTGGTTTCCACCATCACAGTGCCTTTGCCTTTAGATTCCACGACTGAGTCATTTCCCAGTCGAACCTTTACTTTGACAGAGTAATCAATATCCTTGAAGATACTCTCATCTTTGGCCATGTGATTGCTGCAACCGCTATCCAAGTACCAATTACTTAATTCATCATTGGAATCTTGGGTGGCATAAAAAAGATGTTGGTCATAGTCACGTTGGCCCTTCTCACACTCATGCTCTTCAACGAAGTTTGCTTGATGCTTATTTTTGCTGTAGCAGTCCTTCTCCACATGTCCAAATTTCTTACAGTATCCACATTGTGGTTTTCCGCGCCATCGACAATATTTCTCGGCATGATTGGTCGTCTTGCATATGCCACATGGAGGATAATCATCTTGATTTTTCTTTGAGAAATTTCTAGAAATATCTTTGTTTCTAGAATTTTCTCCATTTTTCTTGTTTCCTCCAAATCCTTTATTTTGAGACCGTAATTTAAGCTTTGATTGAAAGGCATTTTCAATTGTATCATCATCATGCCTATTCAATCTTTGCTCATAAGCTTCTAATGAGCCTATTAATTCTGTCACTGACAAAGTAGACAGATCTTTGGTTTGCTCAATCGTAGTAACAATTGCATCATACTTACGAGGAATAGATATTAGAATTTTCTCAACAATTCTTTTGTCGAGAATATTATCCCCGTAAGTTTTCATTTGACTCACTAGTTCTTTTTATCTTGGTATAATATTCTTTTATGGTCTCAGACTCTTTCATTTTTAATAACTCAAACTCACGTCTTAGAGTCTGAAGTTTAATGGCACGTACCTTGTCACTTCCTTCAAACTCCTCCTTTAGTGTACCCCAAGCATCTTTGGCACTTGTAGCTCCCATTATTCTTGGAAAGATACTGTCTGCTACCGCTTGTTGCAGAAAGAACAACGCCTTTGCATCTTTCTGTTTATTTTCCTTCAACTCTTTTTTCTGAGCTGCATTGAGAGTTGAAATGTCTGTGGGAATAGTAAATCCTTCATCTACAATCTCCCATAAATCTTGAGAGCAAAAAAATGTCTTCATTTTAATGCTCCAAAAATCATAGTTTTCACCATTGAAGGTAGGGATAATCATAGATGATGGTTGAATGTTATTAGCCATGCCTTAGGGAAAAGTTTAGAAATTGTGTAGAATATAAGGAGGGTTTGGTTGAAATTTAGGTGGATAAATTGTCTACGCCCAATATATGATCGAACGTAGCTCTGATGCCACTGTTAGTTGTTTAGGTAGTAGTGATAGTTAAGCGTGTAGTTGGATAGTGAAGAAGACTTTAGTTGATAGTTGAAATATAGTAGTAAGTAGTGTGAGGACTTGGAGCAAGAATATATTGTATTGCTCTCCAAATTGGATTCATTGGATTATTTGGATTGATTACAAATGAGTACATGCTTGCCTATTTATAGTGTGGATGTCATGTTCTAGATAGTTCTTTCTAGATTCTTCATGATATTTCCTACTACATGTGTAGTATTAATTAATTCTAAAACATACTAAACTATTCTAGAGAAATCTAGGCATGTACATCATTCTATAAACTACTAATGCATTCTAGAGAATTCTAGAAATATGCAGCACATTCTAACAATCGTAAAGAACCAAATTCAAGTAAAAATCATACTTCAGCAACACTTGATCATCGTCAAAAACATATATTGCCTTGGCAAAGACCTTAGGCTTAGAAGGGTCTCTCATGTAAGGAATATTGAACAATTTAGTCCAAGACTCTTTATTTCCATATTCCTTCATAACCCAAACATCATCACCATATGTCGTCACGCACAAGCAAATTAGGAGGTGAAATCTTTTGATAAGACTCCTTTCCCAAATCAAAAGAAACAATAAAGCGTGGACATTCCCATAACCGTTCTTTAGAGAACTCACAAATTCCCCCTTCACTACGGGAACAATAAGACCGCCAAAAGGATACTCCTGAATGGTTCTCCAAATATTAGTACCCAAAGTATGAACCTTTACTTGAGTTTTGTTAACAAAAATATCATCCACGTTGTCAAGAACCAGGGAGGAAAGAACAACAACCACCTTGTAATTATCCTTTGAAGAATCATAGCCAAAGCCAAACGTTATGACAGTTAGACCAGTCTTGGGCTTTTCAAAAAGGGGCAACTCCTTGAATTTTCTTGTGGAAGGGTTCCACAATATAACTAAGCCTGTACATTCGTCCACAATGCCGTTGCAAGAGCCAATGAAGCTATAAAAATTTGCATAAGGCCAATCAGATTGTGTGAAGTTCGAGGTTATGTTTGTGAAAATAGAGTTGAGTGGGTAAGATGTGAGAATGCACTTGCGTGAGTCAAGGGCATAGTCTAGGAAATCCAGGTTCTGAGTGGTGGACACACGGAGTTGCTTCTTGACGAATTTGGGATCAGATATTAGAGAATTCCATGACTTGCAAAGGCATCGGAATCGAAGAATAAACTTTACCGGTAGCCTACATAGGATTTCTGGAATGATGTCAGAAGGAAGAGTTGGGAGAGGCAGTGGCTGGTGAAGTGAATCGCAAACACGACGCCATTTTTTATCATGCCTATCGCTACCAGAGGAAAGCCATCTTCAATCTCCAATTATGGCTCTAACCTGAACCCTAATGAATGCAATATATAGTAACGTTTTGTGCTGAACACGCTTTTGTACGATTTCCGTAACAAAACTTTTTTTTGAGGGAATTTCCGTAACAAAACTTCGTAAGTGTCAGTTTGCTTATCGAGAATGAAAAAATAAATTAAAAAATTCTAAAGGCCCAAATAAGTTTTTGCTTCATTATTACTTTAATGAATTTTTTCATGTGTCCTATTTTTTCTTAAAAATACATTTTATTCGAAATCTATAATCCGAACCAAGTTTAAGGAACTTTCACATTATATAATCTGAATTCTTGTATTGCCCAAAGTTTAAGAACAATACCGGCGTATATTATTAAGGTGATATAATTGAAAATGACAACAAAAATAAAATAAATTTAAAGAGACAAACATGATACAAATTCTCCATTTATTAATATATAAGAACTTTCATAGTGCATTTTCATTTGAAGCTTATTACACAAAATTGTTAAATACCTAATGCTAATTAATTAAACATCTAACGCTAAACATGTGGTGCAAGAAGATGGAGGGAAAAAGAGGATGAAGTAAGGTTTGTTTCTTTTCTAGAGCGAATTAGACTTTGATGGTGGATGGTATTGATTATCAACGTTCATCGACTAACTCATCCACAAGAGTGCTTTCATCCAGATGAAGCTCATGAACAATGATGACGTGAGAACCATGTTCTTAATGTATTGATTATCAACGTTCATCGACTAACTCATCCACAAGAGTGCTTTCATCCAGATGAAGCTCATGAACAATGATGACGTGAGAACCATGTTCTTAATATTTGGTTAGTATAATACTAAAGGACCAATCAAGTTGTACGCTTCTTTTGTAAGATCTTTTGAATATATTCGAAAAAATTTGTTCAGGCGCAAGAACTACGAAGAAATCTTGACTCTAATGGAGAAACCATACGAAGAAGTTAGTTTGGTTGATCAATGATCTATTATGTTTGTTTTATTATGTATGTTACGCTATTGAATTATTTCGTTTGATATATTTGAGATTTTTATATTTACTGTAAGTCGTTGAAATTAAATTACGTTAAAACTCGTACTTTATCTCTTATTTATAAATGTTAATCCGTCCAACTATCCTTAACCCTAATTAAACCCTAATTTTCATCTCAAAATTTCCCTCCTTTCTCCACGCAATTAATCTAAAAAATCTTTAATCTTTATTGAAAAAAGCCTTTGCAAGGATTCGAACAAGGATTCGAACCAGAGTGTTAATGGCTTCTTCTCAAGAATTTCACCACTAAGCCACTAACAATTTTCTTGATTTAATTTTGCTTTCATTAATTGATATCCAATATCAATCGCCCTTTTAAACAAATCACTAAATCTCTTATCTCTTATTTATAAATGTTAACCCGTCAAGCTATCCTTAACCCTAATTAAACCCTAATTTTAATCTCAAAATTTCCCTCCTTTCTCCACGCAATTAATCTAAAAAATCTTTATTGAAAAAAGCCTTTGCAGGGATTCAAACCCGAGTCTTAATGGCTTCTTCTCAACAATTTCACCACTAAGTCACTGCCAATTTTCTCTTACTTATAAATCTTAATCCGTCTCGCAAAATTAAACCTAATTTTGACCTAATTCTCTCGCCTAATTTCCCTCCACACTTTTGCATTTAATGTTTATCTACAGTCAAATTATGTTTCTAATTTCATGCGAAAATTAAATCTTTTCTCTTACTTATAAATCTTAACCCGTTTCGCAAAATTAAACCTAATTTTAACCTAATTCTCTCGCCTAATTTCCCTCCACACTTTTGCATTTAATGTCAAACTAGACTTTTGACCCGTGCGACGCACGGGTCTTGTTGACTATAATAGAGACCAATGCATAATCTTTAATCCGTAAGATCCTGGGTCGATCAATAAACGCAGATATAATCTTTAACCCGTAAGATCATGGTCGATCAATAAACGCAGATTAGATTATTAGAGATACAATATTACAATCAAATTTGTCTTACTATGTCTTCAATGACACTTGAATCTTATCAAATTTTACAATTTAGTTTTGAAAAATTAATCAATTAAAGACTTTCATTTTATTTTATCACAATATATTATTGGGGCATTATCTTCTCATATTTTTAAAAAAATTATAAAGAAAAAAGATAAAAAAAATACAATACTATTATATGGTTGCATCGGTCAATTTTATTTATTACTTTTATAGTTAAACATGACTTGTAATAATTGTTTTAAATTTATACTTAATGTAACACCCTATTTCTAATAAGCGGTAAAACGCGCGAATATACAAACATATTCTAGAAATAGATGCTACGTCTCCGAATAAACCACAATACATACATGCATAAAGATCATGTTACACAACATAGCAGCGGAACAGACATATAACTCACAAAACATCTCCAGACCTCAACAAAATACAATTGTATTCTCCAAATCTCAAATAACAAATAACATCTCAACTCCAAAATACATGGTCCAAAAACAAAAACCAACATGCAAGAACTATCCTAGATCAGAGCCCTAATCTAGACAATTGCATGAAAAAGAGGAACTCCACTCCTCGGCATCAACAAGCAAACAACTAAGCATCCTGCACGCCGTCTACCCGTCCATACAGAAAGGTAGGCGGTCCACCACAGACCACTGAGGGTTAGCATTACATCATCATAATCCATAAAAGATTTAAACAAGAACATTGGAAATGAAAGATATATTCAAGAATACAGAATATCATACATGTATTCACAAGTATTCATGATTCTCATACCATTCAAAACCATTCCATATCATCATTCCAAGTTCATATCAACAAGTGTACCATACATGTATCACATATACATAACCCTTCCTCCTAGAACACTAGCATCACATGATTATTATTATCCCCCATCACTTACACATTTCAAGCTATCACATTATTATCATAGCATAGCATGCATATTCAACCTCTAATCAAGTCATCAATAAAAGCTCATCATTTATCAACATCAATCAATGAAAACATTACTCACTTCATTACTCATCTAGCATGCTTATCTCAACAAGTACAATTCATCATTTCAAAGTCATAAGCAAATAATCATCATCATCAAGGAAATCACCATATCATATGTATGTATATATACAATTCTCACCTCATCATTATTATCCAATTAATTATCATCAAATAGATTCACCAAGTGTATAAGTACAAACATTTAAGACATGCAATTAGAGCATAAATCAATTATTCACAACCATCCACAAAATTCACCAATGTACTTATACATCAATCCACACAATCACAACATTCACCAAATTTCACCAATGTACTTATACATCAATCCACACAATCACAACATTCACCCAATTTCACCAATGTACTTATACATCAATCCACACAATCACAACATTCACCAAATTTCACCAATACACAAATTCGCCAAGACATATATTCAATTATGACACAACTCATCAATTATTCAAATGCATGCAATGTTCTAGACTCTTCTCTAGATGCATGTGGTACCAAAACACCTCAAGGTCGTCACCTTCGATGCAACAAAAACATCGTACTCACCTCAATTGGATATAAAATCCGCCACCATCAGTCTTGGATATAAAATCCACCACCATCAGTCATGAATGCATGAACATATGACTCAACTACAAATGCATATGTTCACACAAACAATAATCACCTCACCATCACCAATACATGTATATATGCAATCATCAATAATTCACCACCAATATATCATATATACAATCACCAACAACATTCAAAAATCACACAACATAAAATTGTCACATAATTACACCACCAATCATTTTCACATAACATATAACAATTCTCCATAAAGGATTCACAATCAATTGGTTCTCAAAAGTCATCTTTAGTCAAGTTCGTCTCTCAAAATCACAACAATTAAATTAATTGAACATTTAAGTCAAAACCAAGTAAACAAGTTCCAATGCCTCAACTAAGCATACCTCTAGACCACATATGAGTGCAGTAGAGGATACCTTGGCGTTTCACCGGCCAAATACGACGAATTCTTGAAAAACTCAAAGTTCGTCTCATTTTATCACTTTCCCAAAATTTTCCATTTTCAAAGAAAAACAAGTTCAAACTTGATGAAACCAATCACAATCATTTTTAGAAATCATATAAAGATTATACAACTCTAATCCCACTGCAATTTCTGGAGAAAAACGAGTTTTCGGAAAAAAAATCGACGTTTAGACCGTTTTTATAAAAGTTAGACGACTTTCACAAATCCAAGTCCAAACCAATTCAAATCATGTTCCAGTAGGATTATAGGTATAAACAGAGGTTAATTAAGTCCAAAGAAACATTTTAGAAGTATCGGATTGGTCCCCAAGTGCACGAAACGAAAAATCAAAAGTGGCTAAACCTGTGCAGGTTCGCTTAAGCGAAGGCACAGTTCGCTTGAGCGAACTCAAGTCAGAACCTACATGCTGGTTCGCTTACGCGTTCGCTTAAGCGAAACATCACAGTTCTGCAGCAAAAATATTACGGGTTCCAACCCTTTTCACCCCAAAATCCAATTTTCAATCCCCCCAATTCACCAAAACAAGTTCCAGAAAGTGTTTATAGGTCAATATAAGTTCAATACACTTAAACACATTCAAGTTTTGGAATTAAAGCATCAACATAACAAAATTCACCAAATAATCATCACTTCTTCAACTTTCAACAACAATACAAAATCTCTTCATCAATTCATCAATCTTGATACCCAAAGCACCAATTCAACAACAACATATTCCAAATCAATAACAACAACCAATGAACACAAATTCATGCATAATTCAACACCACAACATCAATTCTTATCAAACTTGCTCAAGAACACAAAGCACCAACAACTATGCAATTAAACATGTTAATTCACATACTAACATACAATTATCTTATAAATCATGTCCTCAAACATAACAACAACAATCATGCACGAATTTACAACAATTAGATTCAATTCATCAATTTCACAAAAATGGGTAAAGAGGAAAAAGTTATGAATTATGGTTGAAATCTAACCCTCTTACCTCTAACACCAAGATTCTCTAACCCAAACCTCAATTTTGCTCCTAGATGTTTAATCCCCTCTTTGCCTTCTAACCCTTGTTGTTGTTGTTGCCTCTAGTCTCTATCTCTTCTCTTCCCAAATGAAATGAAATGAAATGAATAATGTTTGTAAAACATAGTGTTACCAACAACTAGAGTTTATATACTAGCTCTACTCAATTGGGCTTATCTCTTAAACCTTAATGGGCCTAACCCATTTCTATTCTAACACCCAAAATGTCACTAGTCACTTAATGGTAAATTATAACACTAACGGTCACTTAATGGTAATTAAAATAATTACTACACCCTCTCTAGTAACTTGGTAAAATAATACTCCTACTAAACATTAAAAATAATCCTCATCCAAAATTACAAAATTACCCGTACTCTCAAAATGACCAAAATGCCCCTAAGTCCAAAATGACTAAAATACCCTTCTACACCGAATTCTACAATTCCCAACCAAAAATACACACAGAGGCAAATAATCACATAAGAGCACATATATCACACATAAATAAATAATAAAATAAAAACTAGCGAAAATCGGGCTGTTACAACTCTCCCCCACTAAAAAGAATTTTCGCCCTCGAAAATTACCTGAAGGAAACAACTATGGATACGCAACCCTCATCCTACTCTCCGATTCCCAAGTGGCACTCTCACCAGTTGGTCCAACCCAAATCACTTTAACCAAAACGACCTCCTTGCCACGCAAACGCTTCACTTCACGATCCTCAATCCTAACTGGCCAAGTCTCAACGGTCAAATTATCCCTTACTTCCAAATCATCCACTTGAATCACATGAGACGCATCATACACATACTTCCTCAACTGAGACACATCATGAAGATTCGACAAAGATGGCGGTAACACAATCCTATACGCTACAACCCCTACCTTCTCAACAATCTCAAAAGGTCCAACAAAACGAGGAGTCAACTTCCGACACTTCAAAGCACGTCCAACACCAGTTACAGGATTCACTCTCAAAAACACATGATCACCAACCTGAAACTCAAGGTCTTTCCTCCTTTTATCGTGATAACTCTTCTGCCTACTCTGAGACGCTCTCATCTTCTCTTGAATCATCTTAACCTTCTTGGTCGTCTCTTGCACAACTTCCGGCCCTAACAAAGCACTTTCTCCTGACTCATACCAACACAAAGGAGTTCTACACCTCCGACCATACAAAGCTTCAAACGGTGCCATTCCGATACTAGAATGAAAACTGTTGTTGTAGGTAAACTCAATCAACAGCAAACATTCGATCCAACTGACACCTTGCTCCAACACACAAGCTCTCAACAAATCTTCCAAACTCTGAATAGTCCTCTCTGTCTGTCCATCAGTCTGGGGATGATACGCAGAACTCAACCTCAACTTTGTTCCCAAAGCATCTTGCAAACTCTCCCAAAACTCAGAAGTAAACCTCGGATCCCGATCCGACACAATACTAGAAGGAACACCATGCAATCTAACAATCTGCTCAATGTAGATCTCAGCCAACTTCGCCACAGACATATCGGTCTTAAAAGGAACAAAATGTGCCGACTTCGTCAACCGATCAACAATCACCCAAATAGAATCAAAACCATTTGCAGTCTTCGGTAACGCTCCAACAAAGTCCATTGATATACTATCCCACTTCCACTCTGGCAAAAACAACGGTTGCATCAAACCTGACGACTTCTGATGTTCAATCTTAGACTTCTGACACACCAAACAAGCATACACAAACTCTGCAACATCCTTCTTCATTCCAAGCCACCAAAATAACCTCTTCAAATCCTGATACATCTTAGTCTCTCCTGGATGAATACTCAAACTACTCCTGTGACCCTCTTCCAAAATCTGTCTCTTAAGCTCAAGAACATTTGGCACACAAACACGATCACGAAACATCAAAACACCGTGCTCATCCAACCTGAAATCTCCACCCTTACCTTGGTTAACCAATACTACTCGATCAACAAGTTCCAAATCTTCCTTCTGACCATTCTTGATCTCCTCCAGAATATTACTTGTCAGCTTCAACATTCCCAACCTCACACCATCCGGTGTCAACTCACTAACCAAACTCAAATCCCGAAACTGCTCAATCAACTCCAACTCTTTCACCATCAAAGCAGACATATGCAACGACTTCCTACTTAAAGCATCAGCAACAACATTGGCCTTTCCAGGATGATAGCTCAACTGGAAATCAAAGTCCTTAAGATACTCCAACCATCTCCTCTGCCTCATATTCAACTCCTTCTGGTCAAACAAGTACTTCAAACTCTTGTGATCACTGAACACCTCAAACTTAGAACCATACAGATAATGCCTCCAAATCTTCAGCACATACACAACGGCCGCTAATTCCAAATCATGAGTCGGATAGTTCTTCTCATGCACTTTCAACTGCCTTGAAGCATAAGCCACAACCTGACGATTCTGCATAAGCACACCACCAAGACCCATCTTAGAAGCATCACAATACACGACAAACGATTCCTTCGGATTCGGCAAAATCAACACTGGAGCTGACGTCAACCTCTTCTTCAACACTTGGAAACTATTCTCGCACTTAGCATCCCAAACGTAAGCTTGTCCTTTCCGAGTCAACTGCGTCAATGGCAACGCCAACTTAGAGAATCCCTCAATGAACCTCCGATAATAACCTGCCAATCCAAGAAAGCTTCTAACTTCAAAAACAGACTTAGGTGATTCCCACTGCAACACTGCATCAACCTTCGACGGATCCACGGCAATGCCACCTTTAGAAATCACATGACCAAGGAAACTCACTTCCCGCAGCCAAAACTCACACTTCGACAACTTAGCAAACAACTTCTTCTCTTTCAAAACTCCCAAGACAATCCTCAAATGCTCAGCATGCTCTTCTTCAGACTTAGAATACACCAAAATATCATCTATAAACACCACCACAAAACGATCCAGAAAAGGATGAAATATTCTATTCATGTACTCCATGAAGACACCTGGCGCATTAGATACTCCAAATGGCATCACAGAATACTCATAGTGTCCATACCTCGTTCTGAACGCAGTTTTGGATATATCTTCCGCCTTTACTCTAATCTGATGATATCCTAACCTCAAATCAATCTTGCTAAACACTTCTGCACCAACCAACTGATCCATCAAATCATCAATCCTCGGAAGCAGATACCGATTCTTGATTGTCACCTTGTTCAACTGCCGATAATCCACACACAACCTCATGCTTCCATCTTTCTTCTTAACCAACAACACAGGAGCTCCCCGCGGCGAAACACTTGGCCTGATAAATTATTTCTCAAGCAACTCTTCCAACTGCTTCTTTAACTAACCCAACTCTAATGCAGACATCCGATACGGCGCAATCGAAATAGGACTCGTTCCAGGCACCAAATCAATTGCAAACTCAACTTCCCTCTCCGGCGGTAATTCGGTAATGTCGTCCGGAAAAACTTCTGGAACTCTTGCACTACCGGCAAATCACCAACTCCTTTCTCACTACTCTCTTTCAAGGAAGCAAACATCATGAACACACTAGCTTCACCGTCCAAAGACTTATTCACTTGCTCCGCGGTCAAGAACCTCCCACCTTCCTCAACTATCGGCTTAGAAAACGTTACACTCTTGGTCAAACAATTAATGTTAACACCAAAAGTCAACATCCAATCCATACCAAAAATAACGTCCATATGCCTCAACGGAAGACACACAAGATCCAACTCAAAATCAACATGAACCTTAACACAAACCACAAACAACTGAGCCTTCGCAGCCAAAGATACCTTCCCTTGCCAGACCCAACGAACCTGAAACAACCTGCTACTCCCCCACTACGCTCAAACCCACCTAAAAGAACGGAACAACAAAACAAGTACGGACAGTACTCCCGTACATGTCGCATACAACAGGGAATTCAACGGGTTTTGGTCTGGACAAGACCGACCACGGCTCTGATACCAACTTGTAACACCCTATTTCCAATAAGCGGTAAAACGCGCGAATATACAAACATATTCTAGAAATAGATGCTACGTCTCCGAATAAACCACAATACATACATGCATAAAGATCATGTTACACAACATAGCAGCGGAACAGACATATAACTCACAAAACATCTCCAGATCTCAACAAAATACAATTGTATTCTCCAAATCTCAAATAACAAATAACATCTCAACTCCAAAATACATGGTCCAAAAATAAAAACCAACATGCAAGAACTATCCTAGATCAGAGCCCTAATCTAGACACTTGCATGAAAAAGAGGAACTCCACTCCTCGGCATCAACAAGCAAACAACTAAGCATCCTACACGCCGTCTACCTGTCCATACAGAAAGGTAGGCGGTCCACCACAGACCACTGAGGGTTAGCATTACATCATCATAATCCATAAAAGATTTTAACAAGAACATTGGAAATGAAAGATATATTCAAGAATACAGAATATCATACATGTATTCACAAGTATTCATGATTCTCATACCATTCAAAACCATTCCATATCATGGTTCCAAGTTCATATCAACAAGTGTACCATACACGTATCACATATACATAACCCTTCCTCCTAGAACACTAGCATCACATGTTTATTATTATCCCCCATCACTTACGTTTCAAGCTATCACATTATTATCATAGCATAGCATGCATATTCAACCTCTAATCAAGTCATCAACAAAATCTCATCATTTATCAAATCAATGAAAACATTACTCACTTCATTACTCATCTAGCATGATTATCTCAACAAGTACAATTCATCATTTCAAAGTCATAAGCAAATAATCATCATCATCAAGGAAATCACCATATCATATGTATGTATATATACAAATTCTCACCTCATCATTATTATCCAATTAATTATCATCAAATAGATTCACCAAGTGTATAAGTACAAACATTTAAGACATGCAATTAGAGCATAAATCAATTATTCACAACCATCCACAAAATTCACCAATGTACTTATACATCAATCCACACAATCACAACATTCACCCAATTTCACCAATGTACTTATACATCAATCCACACAATCACAACATTCACCAAATTTCACCAATACACAAATTCGCCAAGTCATATATTCAATTATGACACAACTCATCAATTATTCAAATGCATGCAATGTTCTAGACTTTTCTCTAGATGCATGTGGTACCAAAACACCTCAAGGTCGTCACCTTCGATGCAACAAAAACATCGTACTCACCTCAATTGGATATAAAATCCGCCACCATCAGTCTTGGATATAAAATCCACCACCATCAGTCATTAATGCATGAACATATGACTCAACTACAAATGCATTAGTTCACACAAACAATAATCACCTCACCATCACCAATACATGTATATATGCAATCATCAATAATTCACCACCAATATATCATATATACAATCACCAACAACATTCAAAAATCACACAACATAAAGTTGTCACATAATTACACCACCAATCATTTTCACATAACATATAACAATTCTCCATAAAGGATTCACAATCAATTGGTTCTCAAAAGTCATCTTTAGTCAAGTTCGTCTCTCAAAATCACAACAATTAAATTAATTGAACATTTAAGTCAAAACCAAGTAAACAAGTTCCAATGCCTCAACTAAGCATACCTCTAGACCACATATGAGTGCAGTAGAGGATACCTTGGAGTTTCACCGGCCAAATACGACGAATTCTTGAAAAACTCAAAGTTCGTCTCATTTTATCACTTTCCCAAAATTTTCCATTTTCAAAGAAAAACAAGTTCAAACTTGATGAAACCAATCACAATCATTTTTAGAAATCATATAAACATTATACAACTCTAATCCCACTGCAATTTCCGGAGAAAAACGAGTTTTCGGAAAAAAATCGACGTTTAGACCGTTTTTATAAAAGTTAGACGATTTTCACAAAACCAAGTCCAAACCAATTCAAATCATGTTCCAGTAGGATTATAGGTATAAACAGAGGTTAATTAAGTCCAAAGAAACATTTTAGAAGTATCGGATTGGTCCCCAAGTGCACGAAACGAAAAATCAAAAGTGGCTAAACCTGTGCAGGTTCGCTTAAGCGAAGGCACAGTTCGCTTGAGCGAACTCAAGTCAGAACCTACATGCTGGTTCGCTTACGCGTTCGCTTAAGCGAAACATCACAGTTCTGCAGCAAAAATATTACGGGTTCCAACCCTTTTCACCCCAAAATCCAATTTTCAATCCCCCAATTCACCAAAACAAGTTCCAGAAAGTGTTTATAGGTCAATATAAGTTCATACACTTAAACACATACAAGTTTTGGAATTAAAGCATCAACATAACAAAATTCACCAAATAATCATCACTTCTTCAACTTTCAACAACAATACAAAATCTCTTCATCAATTCATCAATCTTGATACCCAAAGCACCAATTCAACAACAACATATTCCAAATCAATAACAACAACCAATGAACACAAATTCATGCATAATTCAACACCACAACATCAATTCTTATCAAACTTGCTCAAGAACACAAAGCACCAACAACTATGCAATCAAACATGTTAATTCACATACTAACATACAATTATCTTATAAATCATGTTCTCAAACATAACAACAACAATCATGCACGAATTTACAACAATTAGATTCAATTCATCAATTTCACAAAAATGGGTAAAGAGGAAAAAGTTATGAATTATGGTTGAAATCTAACCCTCTTACCTCTAACACCAAGATTCTCTAACCCAACCCTCAATTTTGCTCCTAGATGTTGAATCCCCTCTTTGCCTTCTAACCCTTGTTGTTGTTGTTGCCTCTAGTCTCTATCTCTTCTCTTCCCAAATGAAATGAAATGAATAATGTTTGTAAAACCTAGTGTTACCAACAACTAGAGTTTATATACTAGCTCTACTCAATTGGGCTTATCTCTTAAACCTTAATGGGTCTAACCCATTTCTATTCTAACACCCAAAATGTCACTACTCACTTAATGATAAATTATAACACTAACGGTCACTTAATGGTAATTAAAATAATTACTACACCCTCTCTAGTAACTTGGTAAAATAATACTCCTACTAAACATTAAAAATAATCCTCATCCAAAATTACAAAATTACCCGTACTCTCAAAATGACCAAAATGCCCCTAAGTCCAAAATGACTAAAATACCCTTCTACACCGAATTCTACAATTCCCAACGAAAAATACACACAGAGGCAAATAATCACATAAGAGCACATATATCACACATAAATAAATAATAAAATAAAAACTAGCGAAAATCGGGCTGTTACACTTAACATGAAAAACAAAGTCACTTCAATGAATAGAATTTCTAAATTACACGTACAACTCTGAAAAGAATAATTACGATTTGATATTTACTAAAAGTAATAATATATTTTTCCAACCAAATACATATCATATTTGCATATATCATAGAATTTAATAATAGAAGAGATCTTATACAATGTACTTAATTATTTTAAAGATGTGTGCTTGGTTGGAGAGATGTGTATTTTCCAAGGGGTATAGCAATGAATTTAATTTAATGCAGTACATGGTTCCTAACAAAATTTTTTGAATTTCAAATTGAAGAAGTGTAGGAAAGAAATACATACTTAGGGTTAGCACTTAGCAATTAATGCTGATCATTTGGACGGAATTTTCTAGGTTTAGTTGTTGCAAACCTAATAAGATTAAAGAGTAAGGGAATTCTGTTTGTAAACGTATTAAATAAGTGTACAACAACTTGTCAAAAAAAAAAGTCAGCAGAAACAATAGATATGTATAAACGATGACACAACATGAAATTGGTGCGATGCATTTTTTTAGTATTAAATAAGTGTACAAAATATTTGCTTCAAAAAAAAAAAAGCATACAAAATATTGTAAAAAAAAAAAGGCATGAAATTGGTGCGATGCATTTTTTAAGTATTAAATAAGTGTACAAAATATTGTCAAAAAAAAAGGCAAGAGGATATAAATGAAATTGGTGCGATGTATTTTAGTATTAAATAAGTGTACAAAATATTGTAAAAAAAACGGCAAGAGGATATGAATGAAATTGGTGCGATGTATTTTTTTAGTATTAAATAAGTGTACAAAATATTGTCAAAAAAAAGGAGAGAAGATAGGAATGAAATTGGTGTGATGCATTTTTTTAGATGGAATTTGTTAGGTTAAACTACTGCTAACCTAATACAGCAAATGAGCGGGAAAATATTAGGTTAAATTGCTGCAGACGTAACAAAATTAATAAATAAGGATATTTACTTTCTAAAATACTAGACTTTTCACCCGTGCTGTCGCACGGGTCATATACAATGTAAATGTAGTAGGGAAAAGCAAAAATACATCGTATATTTTCAAATGTCATAACTTTAAATTCAATAATAATGGAAGTTTTTTGTGTCTACACATTTCGAAAAATTTCTTTAAACATTGTCTTCATCTATTAGCAAATTTTTTAGACCGTTTCTTGAGGTGACCGTTGAAAATTGTGCCCGTGAACTCAAATTCATATCTATATCAATCCCAGTTAGGCTTCTTTCTGAACTTTTTTCTGTATTAATTGTACTTTAAAAGAGGTTGGTTTTCAAAACCTAAGTAAACAATGAATTTAAAAACATTAATTGGCTTCTGCTTGTACATAAATGCGTTTATCATTTAAAAGACTATATTTTAAGAGTGTAAGTGGACCGGGTAAATCCAACGAATTCAACAGGCCGAACCAAACCAACCCGTATACACCCGTGCTGTTGATTGGTTCAAGTCAAAAAATGATCCGAACTGAAGGCATTTCAGAACAAATTGTGTAAAGAACAATATGGTGAATAAATATCATAAAAAACAAAAAGAATGGAATAACGTATTTTCCCAATTCCCCTTGTAAATTTATTTTCCAAATGCAGTTTGCTAAGGTCCTACAAAGAAACACTCTTTAACAATTTTCGTTTTCATTGCTACATCTTTTAAGCAATGAATTCTTCAAATCTAATAATAATCAACTGGAATATACAATCTTCTATTTCCACATGTTATATAGAGTTGGCAGACTCATCATCCCATTTTTTTTCATCCTTCAATTGAAGGTCTTGTGTTGGGCAATCTCCTACCATTCACAAAGGAACTGAATAAAGGCAGTGCTCTAGAAGGTTGTACATAGGGTACCATGTGAGCACCTCCCCGTACGGTGGCGAAAATTAACAAATTTCCATACTCAAAGTTGCCCAACCTCCAACCTACACATAGATATGCAATGCAATTAATCAATTATTACCCGTCCAAATAATGGTTCGCTTAAATTTTACAAAGCTACAATGCTATAGCACTGCTAAATAGCGTATCTCATAACAATAATGATTTGTTTAGATTCCACTACGCAATAGCGCCACTATAGCCTTTATTTGACAACAGTGACAAAAACCACTGTTGCTTTGGAAAACTGGAGCGAAAAAATTGAATAACCATACTATAGAGTACTGAACTTATTTTTCGAAATACAGAAAATGGTTAAACTGTTAAAATAAAATAAAAATTGCTTGGCCTTTGCGGAACCAAGCTCCATATGGGACTGTAATCTTGAACTTCAGGTCATTAGCCAGTTCACGAATGAGTGTTCGAGAACCTAGCAATGGCACAACGGAATCTTGGTCTCCGCTGTCATAATAATTTAACAAATGATTAGCTTCTTAGTAATCAGAGGATTTCAAGAGAAATGATCAATAGAGATTTGGAAGCCTGAGAGTGAGTAAAACTTGTAAGGAGTCGTTCTGATAAAAGATGTAAAATGAATAATAAAGTATAGTATCTATAGGGACAGATCACCTAATTAATTTATAACTAACTTATTGATATTAACATAATTAGTATTCTGTAACATAGCTTACTATCAAAAGGCAAAATTAAATAGCCAATTGGTCTCTTTTGTTGAAATTAGTTACCTGAAAACCCATACTGGAATATGGTTTTGAACAATCTGTTTGAGAATTGGAAGCATATTAATGTTAGGATCTGTATCACTGTAATTTAAAACACTGCAATAAAGAAAAAGTGCAGATCAGACATCAGATCACTAATGAAATGAATAAGAAAAAAAAAGACATATCTATTATGATTATAGCAGCCAAGATTTCAAGTAAGTTTAAAAATCTCAATTATCAAAATTCCAAAAAAAAAAATAAAATAAATCAACATGAGAGGCAATGATTGTTTATATTTTATAAGCTATATTAAGACGATATATCCAGTAGATTGTAATAGTGAAAAAACACAGTAAAGAATAGTTGTGCCAAAAGCCTTATTGACAAAGAACAGTAAAAAACAAAATCTCAAGACGGGATAGAGACTTAATTTAATAAAGTAAAGTAAAACATTAACAAACCATACACTTGCTTAATTTAGTAAACCATTTTGTGTTCACTTATCATTTCTCTTTGGATAGAGACTTAATTTATGTTACTAACACACCATATACTTGCTTAATTTGTGGATAGAGACTTAATTGGGTACAGGTAAACAATCTAGCAAAGTAGTACATGTAACATCATAAAAGGAGGGAAAAATTATATTTGGACATCATAATAGATTATAGAAGATTAACCAAACAAAGAACTATTAATTAGACAAAGAGCGCTATTAAGCACAAACAGAGGGAAAAATCAACGTGCATAATTATTATGTAGCATGAAATTGAAATCGTATGAGAAAGAACTATGAATACACATAACAGCTTGTTCCTCAACAGCTAGATTCCACCATGGGGTCCTATTCACATTGACAAACTATCTATATTAAAATTACTTCAAAAAAAAAACCTGCCTAATATCAATAATAATGCCACATCTGTTAGGTTGGTTATTCATTAACATATTCTGCTGCAACTTGGCTTGTTAAAAAAAAACATATTCTGCTGCAACTTTCCCAATCCTTAATACTCCTATTTCTGATTCATTGCAACTAACTATAAATTGCATAGATTAAATTTCTTAATCTATAAAAAATATACTAAAACAACTAACTATTTGGAATACCAAAACTGTAAATTTATATAGAAATCAGTAAAAGTATTGTGGATATAATAACTTAAATTTACATTGTTACATTAATTTATCGCCCAGCTTCAAATTAATCAAAGATCCTTGTTTAGATTTCAGTTTTTTTAGGCAGTGTTTCTATCAAGTATCAACTGAAACCTTGTTAGAAAACCTCAAAAGAATCCTATTAAAAATAAGATTAGGATCCATGTATTTACTTTATTATATATATAGGATCAGCATATCGTATCCTATCATATCATGTAAATAAGAACCGTATCCTATCATATCGTGTAAATAAGAACAGAATATCCTGTATATATTATTGTATTAATTGATGTGACGTCTATATAAAGAGAGCTCATTGTGTAGTTGAAACACATGGTCTCGCCATAAGTCCTAGTTTTTCTCATTCAACAAACTCAAATACTTCATTTGCCCTATGTTAGAAAAGCTGAAGCTAGACAAATACAAATGAGTTTAAGCAACACCAAACTGATATGCACCTACCATGTCAAAATCATTGGAAGCTGCTGTTAGATTTATACCAACTCCACCAGCTTTAAGTGACATCAACAACACCTGGTGCAAGAGATAACTGGTGATGGTTATTATTAGTCAAAGCATTGAAACAGTTCACTACACTGATTAGGTAACAGATAAACATGATGAAATATGTTAAGACCTGTATGTCGCTGTCTTCTGAGAATTGTTTGATTACTTTTTCCCGTTGCTGCAGATTCAATGTCCCATCAAGACGTACAGATGAAATTTTATTCCTGAACATAGATGATAACACAAATATAATGATTAATTAACCTCTGCTATCATTGTTCTTGGAAATTGGGTTAAGCCAAATTCAACCTTACAAAACCGGCTTGAAAGGTGAGGCCTGTCCAAGATTTATAAACACTACACGGGTCATATGCTATCTACTTGGTGTTTCAAAATACATTAATATAACAAACACTAATTTCAGAAAGTACATTGCAATTTGCAAGTGATATATTTAAGTCCATGTTTTTTACTTTTGTTCCAAGCAGCTATACAATTATTACTGGTTCTGCCATACATACTCTTATGTAAGAATGCAATTTTTATCACATATAGTTAGGATGCTATTTCTTGTCATGATAGGCTTTAACATAATTCATGAACTTGTCTTAATCAGGGAGGAGTTTTTATTTAAATGGAACAATATGTACACTGCAAACATAATGAAGAATTTTTTAAGATGTTTATGTTTCAACTGCACAAATACGGGACCAACCAAATGAATCATCACAGCACAGTTCGTCTATACTACATAAAATTCTGTTGAATTTGAGTTTAGCATTTACCTATGTTATGTTACAGTACCAAGGACGATGTCATGGAATATTATGTTATGCTACAGTTCCAATGTATATGCTTCTTAATATTTTAACATTCAACCAAACTATTTTTTTACCTCTTACCGTCAAATATTACCTTCGATATGACCCGTGTGTTAGCACGGGTCAATGGTCTAGTACAACAAAATTGGAAGAGAGTCTAAGAAGGAAGCTAGGGAAAGAGTGGTGTAAGATTTCTCGCATTCCCTTTGAACTTATCAACAATGAAATGCTCACATTTGTGTCATGACCGGGTGAGTCACTTAAATACTTTATTCTTTTCTTCTTGTTAATGTCATCAATCAATATTTTAAATTTCACATGTTGATGAATAAAATTTGCTTCCCTTTCCAGGTTCTAGCAATATCAGGGTTTGAAATTTCATCAATCTTACATCACGAAACCCTTTACTCTTCATTGTTCTTCGTCCTGCAGACATGGGCGCTGACAAGTCAAATTCTCAGTTGGTCGAACATACTTTCCTTTCTCAATTGGCATGTCTTGTGTTTGAAAGGATATTGCTGAAGATTCTGCCCGAATTCATATAGGTAATGCTCATCAAAATTACTTTAACTCTAATAAATAGTTATGCTACTTATACTGCATAAAAATATTTTTTGAAAATATGCATTGTATACAAGCCATTTGGAAATCTGCAGTAGAAAGTGCTAACTGTAAAAGTATAGAAAATAATAAGAGAGAATTCCTTTGAAAAGGACCAAGGGAGAGACACACTGATTTCATCAAATTCTTCACTCCTTTTGCCAATCATTTGTTTTGCCTCTTATAGCATGATAAAGAATAGGGTTGTGTTAATCGGTGCCCCGGGGAATTGGTTAAGGTATCTAAAAAAGGAAAATTAAATTAAAAATGACTCTTTTTTGACTTTTGAAGCATTGATTACACAATTTTCAATACAAAAGCTACTATATTTGCTTCCTTAACCAGTGCCCCGGGGCACCGGTTAACATTTCCTAAAGAATATTTTTAGTTAGCATTTCAAATCCTCAACTCCTTCATTTGTGAATCACGTGCCATACATCCCTTATTATTTATTTATTTTGGTCCTCACAAAATAATTATTTATTTATTTTGGTACAAATTTATCATCAAAAACATTTATCACACTATTTCAGTACAATTCATTATCATTTTATATTTCTATCAAATAAATATTTCTATCAAATAAATTATCATTTCATATTAAAATTCGTAATCGGGAAAAAAAACATTTTTTGAGGGGGTGATGTGGAAAAAACTCAAGAGTTTTTCTAGTCACAATAAAAAAAAATATTGGTTATACTTTAAAATGACTAAAATATCCTTAAAATAAAATAAATGATTCAATGTTTATCCAACAAATTGACAGTACATAAACTAACTTAAGTTATGTAAATCATAGTGTATGTAAATTGAGTTTACATGCTTGTACATAAACTCAAATTACAAACACTACTGTAAACTCATTTTATATACACTACCATATGCAACTCAGTTTACATAAATCTCTAAAACCGAAGAAAAAAATATGAGTAATGTAAACTCAGTTTAAATAAATCATTTCAAATGTTTTTACGGTAATGTACATAAACCGAGTTTACAATAATGTATGTAAGCTAAAATTAAAGTATACCTCTAAACCCGAAGAAAAAACATAAAAACGCAGAGAATCCAAGAACAATTTTCAAACATAAAGGGACAAAAAGAAATTTAAAAAAAAAAACATTTTGATATTATTAGAAGCACAAGGACCATTTTGATATTATTAATAATTTTTAACGAAATTTGGGTGTAAAAATAAAAATATTGTTGGGTGTAAATAGAAAAAGAAAACGTAACTACTAACTACTACAACAATGGAGCAGTAGGTAGGGTTTTGCTCCCTCTCAGGTATCAACTTTCCGTATCACAATTTCTTCTGGCTTCTGAAACAATGAAAACACATAATATCGATGAAAATAAAGACAGAATCAGTGATTTACCGAATTGTGTGTTACTTCTCATACTGTCGATTTTGAACACCAAAGAGGCCGTTCAAACCTGCGTTCTGTCCGCGAGATGGAAGAATCTCTGGAAGTATATTCCTGTTCTTTCAATAAGTTCTTGCCACTTCGAGACTCGGAAGGGTTTCACCAGATTCGTGTCTCAATTTTTGTATCTACGTGATAAGAAAACCTCACTGCACACTCTCAATTTTCACCGAGAAGGTGTCATCCGGCCTCGCCACCTCAAGTGGGTTATAAAATACGCATTTGACCACGGTGTCCAGCTATTAGATGTAGATTCCACTTGTTATCGTGAACACTATCCACTTCCCTACGTTTCATGTCACACTTTAACATCTCTTACCCTTGCAAACAATCAATTTGGTCATCATTTACCATTATTCCCAACTTCTCTGAATTTGCCTGCATTAACCAGCTTGTGTCTAAAATACTTTGCCTTTCATGGTAGTGGTGATGATAACCGTGCTGAGCCCTTTTCGTCATTTAACAGCTTGAAAAGTTTGATCATTCACTGCTGTGTTAAAGAACAAAACCTGTTCATATCAAGTGACACACTTGTTTATTTAAGAATCAATACATCTTCTACTTACCGATGTTGCAAAATCGAGTTATCTACTCCAAGTCTCCGTAGCTTTGATTTTAAGGGTAATCCTATTCAGAAACTCAGTGGGAACAATAACAATCTCTCTTCTATCAAACATGTAAAAATTGATGTAGCAGTCCGGTCGTCTTATATCGAAAAATATCCCTTGGTTCTTCTCAACTGGCTAGTTGAGCTTTCTCTTATCGAATCATTGACAGTCTCTTCATCTACTCTTGAGGTACTTTAGTGACTATTTGGTTTAAGAAAAACATAGTTTTTCATTTTCACTTTTCATTACAATATTTTCTTTCATTATGCTTGCTTTTTTATTTCGTTTTATTTTTTAATACATGATTTGCGTTAAATTGATCATGATTCACCCTCCCTCATTGCATAGACTCTTTGCTTAGTTCCTGGTTTATGGAAGGTTGATTTCCCTTACTTACAAAACTTGAAATTGCTGAAAATAATAACATACCAACCTTCAGCGATACCTGAGGGAATAGTCGAGTTTTTGCTGCAAAACTCACCCTTAACAAAGGCTGAGATCATAGACAAGGTAAATATGCATTAAACTTTCAAAAACTTTTTTACATTCCGATTTGTCCTTTTTGTTTTATTTCCCTTGGTCTCTCTTGTTTTGAAATGTCTGTATATACATTACAAGTCTCTCTGATGCTCCTATAGTAAGGATTGAATGGAACATAATTTCACGCTTTCTATTTCATGCTTTCACTTTCGTTCTAATTTGCAACATATATTGCATCTAAATTTGGGTTTGGCAGACATGGTCAGGTGGAGGATACTATCTAGAGAATTATGGGGTGCATTAGTTTTTCCAAGAGATCGGAATAAGCGTGGATGCAGTATAATAACAACAATTTCGCCAGGAGAAATCTTTCCCTATTTTGTTTTCCTGCAACTTACTGAATTATCGTTTCTATTTTGTTTCATTTGCTAAATTTCAACATTTCTTTGTCGCGTGTTTGATTCTTCCATGTTTAATTTGGAGACCATGGTATCATGTAGATTACATCATCTGCTATATCCAACTATTTGGCTAGAAAACTATACTTTAAGGTGATTCTTAACTGATGTACGTTACTTACAATTTTCTTGTAAATTATGTTTTTCGTGTTACTTTTGAATTATTTTTTGTTTCATAAGATGAGATATTTCTGTTGCTATTTAATGTGACTTAATTGTACATATAAATATTGCGGCAACTAAGTCTGCAAGATCACTGGTATTCACCAAATTCAGGGTTTTAAGAAAGGTGCTTCTGTTGCAATTACAGAAAAAACTATTTTATATTGAATATAAATAAAGTTTAAGAAGCCCATTGGTGATGCTACCTTTATCAATAGTTTGATTCAATAAGTGATGCTTCTCAATTGTTCTATCACATTCAAATGTTGGCAAGACTCAAAAGTTTAGTTGATCATAGATCTTTATGTTGGTTTATGCTGGTTAAGACTCATGGTTTAATGATAAGTGCGCAGGTGGTTCGAGTTGAGCCGCTCTGATAAACTGCGCAGGTGGTTCAGGTTGTAAAACTTAATGAATTTCATTTTAGCTACTATCAAGTCCTGCATGTAACACAGATTATTAGCACACTATAATTTTACACTTTTTTTTTCTCACTTTTCCCCTTTGCTTCTGAAATAGTTAACTTTAATTTGGTTGGATATATGTATGGTAGTTAATCCCTTGAAAACAAACTATAAGAGCTAGAAATAATGAATATTACTAAGCAAAATTCAGCACATATTACACAACAAACCCAAAAGAAAGTGGTACAAAGGCATGTAAATTAACAAAATCTATGTACTACTTGTTAGAGTTGTTTAAACTCAAGAATGACACATACAAACTCATTTGTGTAAAACCAAAAAAAAAAAAAAAAAAAAATCAAAGTTAGAAGAAATACAAAGATGGATAATTGAACAAAATCAACCAAGGTTCTCTTGTGTCTATTAGTACAATTGCCTTTGCAATATAAATCAACTTGGTTGTAGATGGAAGACGTGTATGGCGAGACAAATGCAGTGGTTCTGAGGCGATACTTACAACTATAATATATACTTGCAATAGAGATGGTATAAACCCAGTGAAATCGTTTGCGATACAATATTGATAGTTTCAACGCTTCATATCACATGAAATAATGCTATAGGTATTATTGTTTCAACTCTAGAAACAACGTTGTTTACACTCCTTAACTAACATATTGTATCAGATATATAACAACAAAGAAACATAAGTGAAACCTTACCTCTTTAAAACCAAGGATGCTAAGGTTCTTTTCTTGCACTTTTGTTCTTTTTAATATATTGGGGTGAACTTGGCCGTGGTGTGAGATGAAACTTGAAAGTTTGAATTTCAAGCTTCTTGAAACGAAAAGGAAAATGCTATGGTTCTTTTCTGAAGTGATAAGAAACATTTGATGGGTTGTGAAATTGGCAGAATTAGAGGGGCTGCAGCTCCTGTAATACTTTTTGTTCTTTATCATGTTTTTTATGGTATGGTGGAGTCAAAAATTAAACTTTAAACAATTTGTAACGTGCAAGACTACACTTCTAATATTAAAATGGGAACAATAACAATCTCTCTTCTATCAAACATGAAGTGCTTATGTAGGGTTCGTGATCAACCAAACCACAACTCAAATTAGTTCAAGACTCAGCATCGACAATTAACTTACTGAAATCGGTTCATGAACCAAATGACTTTAACTTAAGCTAAAAATTGGTCTTATTAAGCACTTACAGCATAAGTGCTAAATGTATCAATTATTTCTATAACAATATAAAATAATGATAATTTGTCGTCTTACTAACTATGAACTGTTTTAATCAGCTAGCTTATAAAAATAAGCTGAAAATAGCTTATGGACATAGTCCTGTTTGGATAAACAACTAACTTTGCAGCTCATATCACAAGCGCTTATCATATAATTGCTTATAAATATGCTATTTCTATTACACACAATAAAATAAAGCAAAATTGTTTCCACATAAGCCATAAGCTATTTTCATAAACTATCTTGAACTTATGGAAAAATGTTGAAAACAACAAATGAACGTGTAATAAGTTCTCCTAAAGAGTCTCACAAGTGCTTATATCAGATAAACTCAGTGGGAACAATAACAATCTCTCTTCTATCAAACATGTAAAAATTGATGTAGCAGTCCGGTCGTCTTATATCGAAAAATATCCCTTGGTTCTTCTCAACTGGCTAGTTGAGCTTTCTCTTATCGAATCATTGACAGTCTCTTCATCTACTCTTGAGGTACTTTAGTGACTATTTGGTTTAAGAAAAACATAGTTTTTCATTTTCACTTTTCATTACAATATTTTCTTTCATTATGCTTGCTTTTTTATTTCGTTTTATTTTTTAATACATGATTTGCGTTAAATTGATCATGATTCACCCTCCCTCATTGCATAGACTCTTTGCTTAGTTCCTGGTTTATGGAAGGTTGATTTCCCTTACTTACAAAACTTGAAATTGCTGAAAATAATAACATACCAACCTTCAGCGATACCTGAGGGAATAGTCGAGTTTTTGCTGCAAAACTCACCCTTAACAAAGGCTGAGATCATAGACAAGGTAAATATGCATTAAACTTTCAAAAACTTTTTTACATTCCGATTTGTCCTTTTTGTTTTATTTCCCTTGGTCTCTCTTGTTTTGAAATGTCTGTATATACATTACAAGTCTCTCTGATGCTCCTATAGTAAGGATTGAATGGAACATAATTTCACGCTTTCTATTTCATGCTTTCACTTTCGTTCTAATTTGCAACATATATTGCATCTAAATTTGGGTTTGGCAGACATGGTCAGGTGGAGGATACTATCTAGAGAATTATGGGGTGCATTAGTTTTTCCAAGAGATCGGAATAAGCGTGGATGCAGTATAATAACAACAATTTCGCCAGGAGAAATCTTTCCCTATTTTGTTTTTCTGCAACTTACTGAATTATCGTTTCTATTTTGTTTCATTTGCTAAATTTCAACATTTCTTTGTCGCGTGTTTGATTCTTCCATGTTTAATTTGGAGACCATGGTATCATGTAGATTACATCATCTGCTATATCCAACTATTTGGCTAGAAAACTATACTTTAAGGTGATTCTTAACTGATGTACGTTACTTACAATTTTCTTGTAAATTATGTTTTTCGTGTTACTTTTGAATTATTTTTTGTTTCATAAGATGAGATATTTCTGTTGCTATTTAATGTGACTTAATTGTACATATAAATATTGCGGCAACTAAGTCTGCAAGATCACTGGTATTCACCAAATTCAGGGTTTTAAGAAAGGTGCTTCTGTTGCAATTACAGAAAAAACTATTTTATATTGAATATAAATAAAGTTTAAGAAGCCCATTGGTGATGCTACCTTTATCAATAGTTTGATTCAATAAGTGATGCTTCTCAATTGTTCTATCACATTCAAATGTTGGCAAGACTCAAAAGTTTAGTTGATCATAGATCTTTATGTTGGTTTATGCTGGTTAAGACTCATGGTTTAATGATAAGTGCGCAGGTGGTTCGAGTTGAGCCGCTCTGATAAACTGCGCAGGTGGTTCAGGTTGTAAAACTTAATGAATTTCATTTTAGCTACTATCAAGTCCTGCATGTAACACAGATTATTAGCACACTATAATTTTACACTTTTTTTTTCTCACTTTTCCCCTTTGCTTCTGAAATAGTTAACTTTAATTTGGTTGGATATATGTATGGTAGTTAATCCCTTGAAAACAAACTATAAGAGCTAGAAATAATGAATATTACTAAGCAAAATTCAGCACATATTACACAACAAACCCAAAAGAAAGTGGTACAAAGGCATGTAAATTAACAAAATCTATGTACTACTTGTTAGAGTTGTTTAAACTCAAGAATGACACATACAAACTCATTTGTGTAAAACCAAAAAAAAAAAAAAAAAAAAATCAAAGTTAGAAGAAATACAAAGATGGATAATTGAACAAAATCAACCAAGGTTCTCTTGTGTCTATTAGTACAATTGCCTTTGCAATATAAATCAACTTGGTTGTAGATGGAAGACGTGTATGGCGAGACAAATGCAGTGGTTCTGAGGCGATACTTACAACTATAATATATACTTGCAATAGAGATGGTATAAACCCAGTGAAATCGTTTGCGATACAATATTGATAGTTTCAACGCTTCATATCACATGAAATAATGCTATAGGTATTATTGTTTCAACTCTAGAAACAACGTTGTTTACACTCCTTAACTAACATATTGTATCAGATATATAACAACAAAGAAACATAAGTGAAACCTTACCTCTTTAAAACCAAGGATGCTAAGGTTCTTTTCTTGCACTTTTGTTCTTTTTAATATATTGGGGTGAACTTGGCCGTGGTGTGAGATGAAACTTGAAAGTTTGAATTTCAAGCTTCTTGAAACGAAAAGGAAAATGCTATGGTTCTTTTCTGAAGTGATAAGAAACATTTGATGGGTTGTGAAATTGGCAGAATTAGAGGGGCTGCAGCTCCTGTAATACTTTTTGTTCTTTATCATGTTTTTTATGGTATGGTGGAGTCAAAAATTAAACTTTAAACAATTTGTAACGTGCAAGACTACACTTCTAATATTAAAATGGATCTGTTGAAATAATTTTTTTAGAGAAAGAAACTGAATTAGCTACAAATAATTAAATACAAAATACAGATGAAATATGTCTCTATTAAAAGACTTCAAATTGATACTAAGTAGTCGTTACCATTGGTAATTCAAATCTAGTGAAGTAGTTGGCAAAAGTGGTGGCAACTTCCTTGTCACTTGTTGACGTAGCCCAATAATGATGACAATGAGATGACAAATAAACCATATTGTGTATATAATAATGTACCCACATAATCCCCAATCCTTTGGAAAAAACATCAACACCAAAGAAATTATTGAAAGGGAACCAAACAGTTCTATGAGAGTATCAACCCTTGTGGCAAACTTAAACTTAAGCTTAATCCAACAGGACAAACAATATAGTAAAAAGCTAGCAACAGACACTAACATTGTCTTTGGATGAATTTGAAATGCAGTTGGATTATCTGGATAACTAAGTTGGAGGAAAGCGATGAGTACATAGAAGATGAATGCCACATGACCATAAAGAGGATTGGTTTCTACTTCATTAATGTGATGAACTTTCTTAGACCAAACATGAACAACCTTCTTGGTCACTTTATGACCACGATTAAATGTGGATTTTGGTCTTACAATCTTAGCCATGAAATTGAAACTAGTTTAGTTTTTTTTTTTTTTTTAGTTGAATACTATTTTTATCTATCCACTCTAGCTATAGGGTATATATATACTGTGAACTATAATGATAAAAATAATATCTGATTTTATGAATTTTCCTAGTATTGCTTGAGCCATGTCGTCAACTTCCTAGTATTGCTTGAGCCATGTCGTCAACAATAATGACAAAAATAATATCTGATTTTAATTATTTATAGGTGGCCTGCTAAAGTATTATTTTACTTTTATTTATTTTTATTATTTGAATGATTTCATTGAATCCTAATACTATAATAAAACGTGGTACAGTCCCTGTGAGCATATCTCAGTTGTCAGAGACATGCATTGTTATATACAAGGTCGGGGTTCGAACCCCAGACATCCCACTTATTCACCTTGAAAAAAGGTGAATTCTAGTCACTAGGCTACTTGACAAAAAAAAACGTGGTCCAAAAGATGATTAAGACGTGGTGGTGTAGATTTTTTTATTTTCTTTCTTTGAAACAAAACATAATTTTATTAAGGGTTAAATATGATTTTAGTTCCTATAAAATTTTTAAATTCAACTTTTGGTTCTATAAAACTTTTCATCAATTTTTGGTCCCTCAAAATTTTCCTTCGACATCTATGGTCCCTGTTTTTAAATCAAATCATGTGTATACTTCATATTTTTTAATGAATTTTTATAGAGATGTTTATAATATAAAAAGAATCTCTTGTAAAAAAAATTGAATTTTGCAACAAGATATGAATTAAATGTGAATTTTTAAGCACAAAAAACTTAAAAATTCATATTTAATTCATCACTTGTTAAAAATAAATAAACTTTTTCAAAAGAGATTTTTATAACGTACTTAACACGGCCATGAAAAAATAATACAAAATTTTCAAGGATACACATGATTTTACTTAAATGAAATCCAAAAGTTGTGACGAAAACTTTTAAAGGATCAAAATTGATGAAAAAATATATAGGGACCCAAAATACATTTAACCCTTTTATTATATATATTGAGTTCGAACGTTAGACACCCCACTTGTTCATTTTAAGAGGTGAATTTCTAGTCACTGAACTACTTGAGAAAAAACAAGAACTATAATAAAATCTTTTTTAGAGTATATAATAAAACTTTCTTATCCACTCAAAAATGAAAATCCCATAAAAGGCCAAAAAATGTATATACTCACGAAAACTTTCTTGCAATAGTTGATTGTATAGGAGATTAGATTTTCTCCAATTAAATGACAACATCCGTTGGTGCTTTTTCTTTCAATTCCATCTCCAACATAGTGAGCATCGCAAAACCCAACTAGCTTGTAATCTTTCGATTTTTTGTCAGCGAAACCAAGATTAGTAATCCATTTCAATATCTAAAGGTTTTCTTAACAATAGTTAAGTAGGTTTCTCTATGATCTGATTGGAACCTAACACACAAGCAAATACTAAATAAGATAACAGGTCTAGATGCGGTTAGTGTAACACCCATACTAAACTTATCTAGAATGTTTAGCATGTGCGTTAAATTTAGTACTGGATACATTAAAATTACAACATAATTTCGACCAAATGAATATATACATCAATATAAGTTCGTACATATGATAAAATATCAATGGCCAAATACATATATCTTCATCTGGTACGAAACGAGCTCTTGACGATAGTCCCTTCGACTGCGTATCTACCTCCACTTAATACGCGCAACCTGCTGATCTGAAAAATAAAAGGGATTGGGGTGAGACGGGATGTCTCAGTGAGTTCCACCTATCCTAGGCCGTAGGCAATCTCAGGGAACCTAGGTTCGCCATCTGTCTCTAAACTCAACTCATTCGGGTTTATACAGTGTTTTATCATGCATATCTGAGCGATCGAGGGATAACTAGGATCGCTGTCTGAGATACTAATATGATCCTGATACTAGTGCCAAAATCATAAATATAATCATGAGTATAATGTCTGTCATATTATGTTAGAAATGTTAGCGTTGAACAAACAATATTATCTGAATTGATTTTACGGAATAAACCCAGGTGGAGTAACCCCGGAATTTATTCCACTCTAACCGGTAATAATTTCCAACTGGCGGGAACCCAACTGACGGGGATACCGGACTCCTCTGATTACTGTGGGGTCATCCTCACGGATAGTGCCCGTTCCAACTGGCGGGAACCTTTCGTATCCAACTGGCGGGATAGCGAAAGCCACAACTTAAACATGTTTTAATATTATAACTTGAACTGATTTCTGATAACTGAGTTAATCCTCAACTCCACTACTAACGGGGAGTTAGAGGGGAATAACTTATCTTAACTGATTTCGTTATAATGATAATGTTCATGAATCTGGTAATAAAGACATAATAATCCCGTCTTTATCGCATAATTTAATCTAATAATTCTAATATCCTCATATGCTTACTCATGCTGACCTGTTCAGGTTCTAGGCATATTGTTGTCATATGCCTCTCCTAAAGGGTTATAAATAATTTCCCATACCCTTTCTAAGCTCATTTTGACATAATAAAACTAACATATAAATTAATGAACTAAAATAAATCAATTAATATAATTTCATGGGAATTAAAACTACCCAAGGTGGGGTTTCTATCTAAAGGAACTCACCAAAACAGCTTATGGCCACTTTGCAAAACAGCACAAGCATCAACTCTTGCCTCAGCCCTCAATTTCCAATAAGTGCTTCTGGATGCCTCAGCCATCAAACCTTCTTAAAGAGAACATAACCTATCATGTATTTGTATACCTTTTGATCTACTTTAATGATTATATCATCCTTGATTATATTGCATGTTGGATGCATAAAAGTAGTCATTAGTTTAGAATCTAGTAGGTTGAACTTCTTCAAAAGTTATGTGATGTATTTAGACTGATGAACATATACTCCATCTTTGTATTGATTGATTTGAATACCAAGAAATAATCTCAATTCTTCCATCATACTCATCACAATTATGCCTAGATCATCTTAGAAAATTCTTTGCACAGAGTTTCATTATTAGAACAAAAGACGATATCATCAACATATATTTGAACAATTAAAATATCATTCTTTAAGTTCTTTCTGAAGAGAGTTGTGTCAACTTGACCACGAGTAAAACCATTTTCCAAAAAAAGTTATTAAGTATGTTTTACGATGCTCTAGGAGCCTGCTTTAAACCATATAGTGACTTTTTCAATTTGTACACAAATTACTCCGGATATTTTAAATCTTGAAATTCGGATGGTTGTTTAACATACACTTCTTAAAAAATGACACAGTTTAAGAATGCCTTTTTAATATCCATTTGATATAGAATGAGATCATGGTTTACAGTATATGATAGTAGCAATCTTATTGCTTCTAACCTAGCTACACGAGCAAAGGTTTCCGTGAAATATATACCTTATTGCTAACTATAGTCTTAAGCTACCAGTCTATATTTATTATCACTTCTCCTATCTCATTAAGTTTGTTTCTGGAAACTCACTTGGTTCCAATGATATTTTTATATGGTTTAGACACAAAGTCTCAGACATCAGTTCTTTGAAACTGATTAAGCTCATCTTGAATTGCAACAATCAATCCATCATCTTTCAAAACCTCATTTACAAAAGTTAGTTCAATCACCGACAACATTCCTAACATAGAGTGTTCATTTCTTATTGATGATCTTTGTATTTAGAGGACTATTCTTGTTGCCAATGATTTGGTCTTCTGGATGTGAAGATTTGTATTTTAAGGTTCTTCCAGGTTGTGCAATAGTACTTGATCTTGCACCTTATCCATCAGAGGGCACACTGTATTGTCTGGGTTTGAACAC
The DNA here is from genome assembly GCF_051527215.1 of Medicago sativa. Classification (NCBI taxonomy): domain Eukaryota; kingdom Viridiplantae; phylum Streptophyta; class Magnoliopsida; order Fabales; family Fabaceae; genus Medicago; species Medicago sativa. Next base: position 10,621,460 of record NC_140751.1, read on the forward strand.
TATAAAAGGCTTCATTCTTCAATTTTCTGCAAGCCTTGAAGAGAGAGTATCTTAAAAACACCAAATGAGAGAACGTTATGGTGGAGTGTATTTGGGTGAGTTTATTGGCAAAGGGAGAGACTTCACAAACACCTTAAGTAGTAATATCTTATTGAAGGAATGAAGAAAAAGCTTTCTTATTGTTTTCTTTTAGGATTCATTGTGGGTTTTGAGTGACTTGAAAAAATGGATAGAAATTAGGATTTGTTCTTTGTGGGTTTAAAAACTAATTTCTTTAACATTTTTGTATCACTAATTTTATAGTGGATTTGAGAGTTGCTCTCTCCTCAAGATGTACGATTAATTGTCTGAACTAAGTAAACAAATATTGATATATTGTTTTCTCTTCTTTCATATCACGTCTGCTTTGATTATACTTGTCGTGTTACTTCACACTTAGATATGCGTGTTTGTTGTTGTTACTTGAGACTACATTGACATATAGATTACCTATTTCTTTACTTCACACATCTATAGTGTGATTTTAAGAAACTAATTTACAATATGTACAATATCAAAATCTAACAAATTGTTGTATGTAAAAGTGAGGTGTTGGATGAATTTCCGTGTATGAATATTATCTTAAAAAAACAATGATACGGAATGAACTTTAATATAAAAAGCAAACTAAATCAAATCCCTTTCAACGTAACGTTAAAATATAAAGTCTGTGTAAGTTTCTCAATTAAAGAGAGTCTAGTCAAGATGATGTTAGCATGACATGACCCACCCCTAAGGCCAAAAGTAAGTTCCTTTCATTTTAGGAAAAAGATTGGTGAACACCCTTCTCCATACCACTCTTTCATACACCCCTTATGTGGCATGGGCATTTTTGAAATTTCACACAACTTTCTCTTCTCACCCTCTTCTCTCTCTTAGATCTCCCTTTCTTCTCCCTCTCACTCTGCCTCTCACTCACCTACCACCACCACTGGCCGCCGCCGCATCCTTGCCCTTCGCCCCACCCCTCTCTTTGATGGCCGACCGTTGGTCCTCCTCTCTCTTTCTCTAAAACGTAGGAAAAACTATAACTCAGGTTCAGTCTTTCTCCTCCCTTTTACATCTTTTGTTCATGTGCTTTTCAATTTTTCTTTCTCCTTCCAATTATGCATCTTTTCTTGATTGGGTGTTCGTATTTTTGTTTAAAATAACTTTGTTCATGTTGAATTTGAGGAAATTGTTGAAAAATAATGTTGATTTAAGGTGTTCTAGTTTTTCATCAAATTAATGGGTTTGTGTTGGTCATCAAATAATGTTGATTTATTCTAAGGTTAGTATCATGAAAGTAAGAAACATGCTGGAATTGTTGGAAATAATGTTGATTTTAATCTTGTTTTTGAACAATTTTATCTGTTAATTTAATTTATAGTTTTACTACTTTTATGATTGAATTTTTTTGTGGTTTTGTTTATGATATATTTGGAACTTTTTGTAGTTTGGTAAAATGTGGACAAATAATTCTAACAAAATGAAAAGGAATATGATGATTTGTCTAAACATTGTTCCCAAACATGTTGGTGACACAACTTATACTAAGACTTTTGTCGGAGGATTGGCTTGGGAAACTAGTAAAGACACATTAAAGCACTATGTTAATATGTTTGGTTATATCTTCGAGGTTATTGTCATCACCGATAGAATGTGGGGTTGACATGTGTGATATTTGTTAGGGTTTAACATGTGTAAGTTTATTCATGTATTCTTAGTGAAGCATGCTCGACGAGGTTGAAGAGAACCGACAACTAGTAATATGACAACAGTGGGTCTGAAACATGTGTAGTTTCCTAGTGAAGCAACGATGAGGGGTGTTTGTGTTGTAGTGTGAGGTAAATTACTTATGGCTGGGAATGTTTCAAGGCTTTGATGATAATTATTCTGTTGCAACTTGTCAGCTTGGTAATCTCATGTTTTGCTTGTTTTTAGTTTGGGCGGAGTCTGTGTTTTAAGGTGTCTACTTCTTTTTTTTTTGTGATAACAGTTTTTTTTCTTTGAGTTATAGATCTTGTGATGATTTATTTGGTTGTAGTCCTAGCATTGTTTGTGAGGTTATGTTTTGGCATCGGTTGTTCCTGCTTTGGTGTGTGAATGTTCGTTGTGTTGCTCTATTTGTGCAGACGTATTGTACATTGTGACGACTTGTGCCAGGATACTTGTAATATTCATTCGTAGCTGTTGTTGTTGATCATGATGGTGGCTTTTGTTTTTGAATTGAAGGTATTAATATTCAATTTCAATGTTTAGACTTTGTGATTAAATTTGCATTAATGAATGATTTTATAGCCATGTTTTTTCTCTGAACTTTGCTATGACAAACTATCTATTTTTACCTTTCAATTTATTAGTCAATGAAGATAGTCTTTGGTTATTATTACCATTTTCTCTTCATTACCTGCGAGTTTGTGTTGAATGTGGCTTCACTAATTTAAAGCTTTTGATGACAGAGAGTTTGGTATAGTCCTCTTGCTCATGGTTTTTTTGGTGGCAAAGGAGTTCTAGAAAATGTGTCGGAGTTAGCCGTGGCATAACACTGTAGAAAATATGTAATAGCATCAATTCTTGGATTTATTTGAAGTACTAGGTGTAAATCAATTGTTGTAATAGGCGTGAAGCAACAACAATGTTTATATTTTGTTGATAATTTTATTTTGGCATAGGGTGAATATGATGAATGCTGGATAGATGTTCACATTGTAACAACTAAAATTACCATGTTAAAATGGGAAGAGGTGAACTATTTTCCATATTTGACAGGTTTTTGTGAAAACTAACCAAAATTGAGTTTGATATAACCATGTTTTATCAAATCTGTCACCACTATTTATTTACATTCCCATTTTTACTTCTTGTCTATTTCTCCACGTGATTTTTGTGGAAGGAGTACATTCGGGCACATTAGTGAATCTCTATTGATGAGCATGACTGAGAGGTGAAATGATATCCATCTGTTACAATCAATGATAATTTTGACACTCAAAAATTGCAGTTACCCCTTTGATAAAAAGTGGTTAAACAGATTTAAAATTTGGTTAGTTTTCCAACTCTATCAAATTTTTGTAAAATTCTTACATTTGACCACTACATTAAAAGCCTTTCAAACGATAAATAACTTCTTTTACAATCTGCAAGTTTATCACGCCTAAAGACGGACAAGTTCTAATTTCTGAAAAAATAGTGGTCACACACCTTAAAATATGTGGTCACACAAAACATATATTTGGCTAGTTTATATTTCCCATGTATAAATAATCTTGTTTTATGCGAATCAAACACATAATCTAATTTGATCACTACACTAAAAGCAATTCCAACAATAAATAACTTATTTTACAATCGGCGAGTTTATCACACCTAAAGACGGACAAGTTCTAATTTCTGAAAAAATAGTGGTCACGCATATTAAAAAATGTGGTCACACATACCATATATTTGGCTAGTTTATATTTACCAGGTATAAATAATCTTGTTTTATGCGAATCAAACACACAATCTAATTTGATCACTGCACTAAAAGCAATTCCAACAATAAATAACTTATTTTACAATCGGCGAGTTTATCACGCCTAAAGACGTACAAGTTATAATTTATGAAAAAATAGTGGTCATGTATTTGTAAAAATGTGGTCAGACAGGCCATATATTTGGCTAGTTTATATTTCCCAGATGTAAATAATTTCGTTTTAGACGAATCGAACGCATAATCTCATTTGATCACTGCACTAAAAGCATTTCCAACCATAAATAACTTGTTTTACAATCGGCAAGTTTATCACGCCTAAGGACGGACAAGTTCTAATTTATGAAAAAATAGTGGTCACGCATGTGTAAAAATGTGGTCATACAGACCATATATTTGGCTAGTTTATATTTCCCAGATGTAAATAATTTCGTTTTAGGCGAATCGAACGCATAATCTCATTTGATCACTGCACTAAAAGCATTTCCAACCATAAATAACTTGTTTTACAATCGGCAAGTTTATCACGCCTAAGGACGAACAAGTTCTAATTTATGAAAAAATAGTGGTCACGCATGTGTAAAAATGTGGTCATACAGACCATATATTTGGCTAGTTTATATTTCCCAGATGTAAATAATTTCGTTTTAGGCAAATCGAACGCATAATCTCATTTGATCACTGCACTAAAAGTATTTCCAACCATAAATAACTTGTTTTACAATCGGCGAGTTTATCACGCCTAAAGACGGACAAGTTCTAATTTATGAAAAAATAGCGGTCACATATTTGTAAAAATGTGGTCATACAGACCATATATTTGGCTAGTTATCTTTCCCAGATGTAAATAATATCGTTTTAGGCAAAATATATACATGCAAAGATTTCACTTGTCAATAAAGACACAATCATCTTTTATATCAAAGAACAAAAAATAACAAAAAAACCGACTCATTAAACTGTACGATAGTTCAACAATGTTAGTAACTAACAACATATGGTGTTTCCTTTAATATTATAGGTGCGACATTGTCCTACCAATTAAAAAATATCATCAGAAAACATCTACATTACAATCATATCAAAACACTAAATTAATTTAAATCTTCTTCTTTTTGCGTCCATCCTTCACCCATGAGGAAAGCAGAACCCCACTTTTTACATGGTGTCTTGGATTGTTCTTAATTCTAGTCAACAGATTTGATGCATGATGTGCTTCATCATATGATACATTTGCCAGTGATGTACTTCAACAGATTTGATGCATGATGTTCTTAATTCTAGTCCATAAACTATCCAAATATTCCCTAGTGATGTTGCTTCAATAATCCTCGAGGCGGTAGCTAGACTCCGATGAATGTCTACCATCTCTTGTTTCTAAATTTGTTAGTTGCAAAGAAGAAGAAAAATAAATAAGACAATGATTAGTAAATTGAAACACAATATTGAAACTGAAGAGGGAAAACAAACATACATATACAATCTAATATACATGTCCAAAGAACAATGCTATATAGCATTGAAGATTTTTCATATAAATCGTAAAATAACATGGCATGTGTTCTACTTCAGTCAAAAAATAGATTTTCTTTTAGACAAGGTATAACAATATTGCACAAGAACCTACCTTTAATTTGCCTTTCAACCAATTTGGCCTCAAGTGACTTCACCATCACTTCATCACCAACTTTGGCTTTTAATGCTTTATGATTTAGCAGAATTGGCCTATAGGAAGGGCTAAATAAATCAAACAAGAGGTTTTGCACAATAACTATCTTTGAAGGAAGAAAAAGCACACAAATCATAGTCAAACATCTCATATCTCTCTAAGACATCATTCCCATCATGAATTCCATTCAAATCCAAAATACAAAAAGAATATTTTTTGTCCTTCTTCGATATACAAATAAAAGTTCATTACCGAAATTTCAATCATCATGCTAAATAAAGGGGCAGTCGAGCACGAGTCAAATAACCAGAAGACAGGGAATACCTGTTCTTGTAAAGACTGCACTTGCTTGTTGTGCTTTGACATTTTTTTGTACACCTGAAAAGGAATTGATAAAGTGGTCTATATTAACTAGCACAAAACATTACATTATGAATAGAAGTCATAAACCCATGAGATACAAATAATTTTATTCTAATTTGCAATCTGGAATGAGCAAATGGCTACAATATCAGTGCGCTGCACACAGTCATGTTTAACCAATATAAAGAATGTCGAAAATTGAATGAAAATTATGATGCAAATTCTACAAAGCAGATTCTGTAAACAAGGTTGGACTATTGGACTGAAACTGAAGACATATCTTGTAAAAACAACCAAATAACATATCAGCTAAAATCACTGATGCTTCAGTCTGTGACAACCAGACAGTAAATCCTGCATAGAGATGTCGCCATTTATCAGATCTTCCAGCAGCACCATGTTTACCTCCTAATGTTGCAACTGCTGCCCTTACATGACTAGCAGAGCACTTAAAAGTCAGAAGTAGAAAAATTAAGTCAGAAGTAGAAAATTTGTGTTAGAACCTAGCAACAAAAGTATCTAGAAAATGAAATGAAGAAATTGACATACCTACTTATGCTTGCAAGTACAGTGCCTTCGCCTTCTGCACTACAATTCAACCAGTCCATACAAATTACTGTCATCAAAACACCATTCAACCCCAAAAAAACAACACAGGCAGAAGAAGAAACTCTAATGCTCCAGAACAGTCCCAAAAACATAAACAGGCGCAAAGATGAGCAGTGTCAATCAAAGCCCTAATATCCTAGGTGGAATAACTTTGGCAAATATACATTGATTTTTAAAATTTCAGATGCACACCATAATGTCAACAGTAACCAAATAATTAAAGAGAAATGCAAAAGTGACATATCCTTAAACATTGTTCACCTAAGCATATCTTAAACAAGATCAAGCTAGAAAAACTTTAAATCCAATTACAGAACAAGATAATAACATTATCCGTAACATTACTTAATTAAGTTAAACAAGATATGTGTGTTAAAATCAGGAGTATTCTTTATTTTTAAACAAGATATGTGTGTTAAAATCAGGAGTATTCTTTATTTTCTGTGATATTTGTACAGTTGTATCACTTCATCATCAATTTCAATATAATTTTTCTAGAGTTGTACCCTCAACTCTCAATCTCTTTAAATGATTTCCTCCCATTTAACCTCTCTTTGATTCCTACCTCAACTGCTTTTACTTACATTTGTTCAATAGATTTTTTTTTACTTATCATCATCCATATACATTATCTTCTTGATTCAATTACATCAAGTAGCAGGGATTCAATTTAGTGGCATGGTTGAAGTTAATTGACACTGCTCACCCAGCCTGCACTAATTTCTTCTCTAATCCGGTGGTTCGTAGGATTGGTAATGGTTAGACGACATTGTTTTGGTCTCAAAGATGAGCTGGAAATTCAATTGTTTTGGTCTCTAATCAGACTGTGTTGTTATTAGTTTCAATTCTCAAATAAACCGATATTGTCTACAAGTTTTCTCAAATGAACCACATAAATCAAAAAACCCAAATCAAAAACCCTAAAATTTTAAATCACAACCACATCAAACAAAAGGGAGATGAATGAATATACCTCAGTTGAAGAGAGCAAAGAGAGATTGTCGTCACCCACCACTACTCTTTCTTCTCCAACCACACCCTCCACCCTGTAGCCGCCGGCGAGAAAAAGAGAGTGAATCAGAGAAGAGGTTGTGTTTCGGTAGAAAGAAAAAGAGAGACGCCGGCGAGAAAGAGTGGCGCCGGAAAGAGGGATGGACGGCGGCTGCAAAGCTAGCTAGAGAGGGAGTGAATCAGAGAAGAGAAAGCGATGAAAATTTTCTATAGAGAGAGAGAGAGAGAGAGAGAGAGAGAGAGAAGGGAAAGAGTGAAGGAATGAGAGTTTTGGTGGGGCCAGGATGAGTCACTCATTTAGATGACATGGCAGTGTGTGAATGGAAGGGTGTAGGAGTGGTATGCCACCTATGGTGGTATGTGTATCACCACTCTTCATTTTATTAAAATAATAAAATGCATCTTCAAAAAAATTATTACAATAATTAAACGTGGTACCTTCCAAATGAAAGGAGATAAAATATGTATATGCTATACTCATGAAAACCTTCTATTTCGAATGCAACTATGAAACTTCCTTATCAACTTACAAATGAAATTCCATACAAAAAGGACAAAGAGATGCAAAAGGAGAGTAGTTATGCATATACTAATACTCATGAAAACTTTCTTTTTCAAATGCAACTATGAAACTTTCTTATCAACTAAGAAATGAAAATTCCATACAAAAAGACTAAGAGAAGTGAAAGGAGAGTAGATATATACTCCCTCCTTCCTAAATTATAAGCAAAAAAAACCTATTTTGCTTATCCCGGTGAGCTTAGCTCAGTTGGTAGGGATATCACATATTATATGCAGGGGCCGGGGTTCGAACCCCGGATACTCCACTTCTCCACAATTTATCAATTTATTTATTCTCCACAATTGTGTGAGCTCTATAATTGTGTGAGCTGTGTGAGCTCTATGTATTTATCAATTTATTATAATTGTTATTTATCAATTTATATAATTTATATCAATTTATCAATTTATAATGCTCTATAATTGTGTGAGCTCTATAATTGTGTGAGCTGTGTGAGCTCTATGTATTTATCAATTTATTATATTATAATTGTGTGAGCTCTATAATCTATAATTGTGTGAGCTCTATTCTATGTATTTATCAATTTATAATTGTGTGGGCTCTATGTGTGAGCTCTAGCCACCATATAATTATAATTGTGTGAGCTCTATGTGTGAGCTCTAGCCACCATAATTTTAATTTAATTATAATTGTGTGAGCTCTAGCCACCATAATTTAATTGTGTGAGCTCTAGCCACTTTTTTTTTTTAAGTAGCCTAGCTATTTTGTTTGTCCCAAATTATAAGCAAAAAAGATCCACTTTTATCATATTTCCACAATTTAATTGTGTGAGCTCTAGCCACTTTTTATAATTGTGTGAGCTCTAGCCACCATAATTTAATTATAATTGTGTGAGCTCTAGCCACCATAATTTAATTGTGTGAGCTCTAGCCACTTTTTTTTTTTTTTTTTTTAAGTAGCCTAGCTATTTTGTTTGTCCCAAATTATAAGCAAAAAAGATCCACTTTTATCATATTTCCACAATTTAATTGTGTGAGCTCTAGCCACTTTTTTTTTTTTTTTTAAGTAGCCTAGCTATTTTGTTTGTCCTAAATTTTAAGCAAAAAAGATCCACTTTTATCATATTTAATTATGTTTTTTCAAAAATTTATCTTTTTTAAAGGAAAATTAAATGCAAAGTGCATTCAATTTGCTCTCTTTTTCATTTTCTCTATAATCAACTACCAATGAAAAATTTAATTGTGTGAGCTCTAGCCACTAGGCTACTTAACAAAAAAAAAAAAAACCTGTTTTGTTTGTCCCAAATTATAAGCAAAAAAGACCAACTTTTATCATATTTAATTATGTTTTTTCAAAAATTTATCTTTTTTAAAGGAAAATTAAATGCAAAGTGCATTCAATTTGCTCTCTTTTTCATTTTCTCTATAATCAACTACCAATGAAAATTGCTTTTACATCTTTCTATAAAACTTAGAGTAAATTACACTTCCCTCCCTTCAAAGATGCTTGAATTACACTCCCCTCCCCTCTTATGTTAAAATATACACTCTCCTCCCTTGAAAAATAAAATTTATACTCCCCTCCTTTATAAGATGCTTGAATCACAACCCTCTTCCTTAATCATTAAATATGCAATATACTTTAATCTATTTTAACATAAATAATTATTTTTATGATATATATTAATTTTGAACCACCATTTAAGAAAAACTAATTCATTTCTTTATAATTTAAATGTCAATGATAATTAAATTTAAATATTTTGCTATTGATTTTATAATTTAGAGTATAAAATTTACTTTTAAATAACCATGTTTTATTGTCTTTAGTAATTTTTCACATATTTTAATTTTATTTTGGGTTGTTTCGTATTTTATAATAAAGTTTAAAACTACATGCTAATGAAATTGTGAATAAAAAATAGCTAAAAATATGTATTCAATTTTTTATTATACTAAAATAGACCCGTAGTACTATTTTTTTGGAAGTGTGTTAGATTATTATTACTTTTGCAAGATTATTAGAAATAAAAAAAAATATTGAAGGAGTAAAGTGTAGATTTTAACATAAGAGGGGAGGGTGATGTAATTCAAGCTTCTCTTAGGGGAGGGGAGTGAAAAATTTTCTAATATGTTTTGTATAAGAGGGGAGGGGAGTGTATATTTTAACATAAAAGGGGAGGGGATTGTAATTCAAGCATCTTTGAGGGGAGGGGAGTGTAATTTACTCTAAAACTTATTTCAAAGATAACACAAAAAACTATGTTACAAACTAGTTTTACCTTTCTTAATAAATGTGATTTTATTTTTTGTTTCCTTATAATATGGGACGGAGGGTGTACTTACTCATGAAAATTTTCTTTTTCAAATGCAATTATGCAACTTTCTTATCCGCTTAAAAATGAAAATTTTATAAAAGGACAGAGAGAAATGTAAAGTATATACTTGCCCCGCCGCCGACATTTTGGATTTTACTGTCCTTTTTGTTTATAATAACTCACACGTTTTAAGGTATCCTTATAATACATATGTTCACATTACTCTAACCCTCTTCAAGCAAGCTAACACTATATGTTCAAATTACTTCTTCAAACTTAAGGCATTTGCTATTATGTACCTATAGCAAAGTCTAGGATAAATGTTATTATGTAACTATTGTAAAGTCTAGGATAAATTACGGCAGATATTCATTAAGTTATTTAATCGTAATAAATTGGTTTTTAAGTTTATTTTGTATAATTTAGTTTCTTTCGATTAATTAATTATAATAAGTTGGTCATATACGTCTTTTTCGTATCAATTAAGTCCTTTAAATTATTTAGTGGTTACAATTTAGGGAATTTTACATATTAAAAATTAATGTGAGTTTCTCGGGACCTAAAAGTTACAATTAATAACTTAAAAACCTAAGTGATACAAAAAATATTTAAAGGCACAATTTATTATAATTAAATAATTTAAAGGACCTCTTGTATAATTTAGTCTAAAGTCTATTGTGTAAATAAATTGTCTAGATGATGTTAGCATGGCATGCTATGACTCACCCAAAAGCAAGTCCCTGTAACTTGTTAGCATAATAAAACGTGGTACCTTCAAAATAAATTATTAAGACGTGGTGGGATAGTGGTGTTGATTAATAACTACGAAACTTTCGTTTTCGAATGCACTATGATGAAGCTTTCTCGTCCAATTAAAAATGAAAATTTCATAAAAGGACAAAGAGAAATCTAAGGTGAAAAAATATGTTTATGGTCAAGAAAACATTAGTCCGTTTGTTCAAATATTAGAATATACTTTGTCTCCTCGCCGACATTTTGGTTTTTTCTGTCCTTTTTGTCTATGTTATAAGATATAAACAAAAATAAACTCTCTCATACGTTTTATGATATCATGCTAAAACTATATGTTCACATTTATTCAAAAAAAAAAAAAACTATATGTTCACATTACTCTCATCCTCTCTAAGCAAGCTCATACTTTTATGTTCACACTTCACATTACTCTCATGCTCATCAAGCTCACGCCCAATCCAAAGAATCATATTTAGTGTTTATGGATCGGTTAAATTATATATTTGATCTTTTAACTTATTTATGATTTTCATTTTGATCTCGTAATTTTTTTAAGGAGCTAAAATAAAGTCTATTTAAAATTAGCAATCAAATCTTAACCAGCACAATGTGTATAAAGAGAGAATTCAAAAACATCGGCGAACAATGTTCCAAAAAAACAAGAGAAGAAAAGAAGACATGACAAACTAAGTGATAAACCGAGACAAACAGACGGATTAGGCCATCAAGAATGTACTTTTGTAACACCCATACTAGACGTATCTAGAAAGTCTAGCATGTGCATTAGTTTAGTACTGGATACATTAAAAATTTACAACGTAAAAACTTCGAATGAATTTATATACAACAAAACACATTCGTACAATATCATTACATCATATCTTATCTTATTTAAATTAAATACATCCTTGAGATCCATATTCTTCATGCCTCAGGTACGAACGAGCTCTTGCTGAATATCCATCCGGCTACTACCTTGCTAATCCTTCCTGTTATCTGAAACAAATAAAGATTGGGATGAGACATAATGTCTCAGTGAGTTCCACCTAACCCTAGGCTATAGGCAACCACGGGGGAAACCTACGGTCACCACGTGCCTACAATACAACCTGCCGGTTGATTATACGTGTGTGGGGACTTGCTTTCTTAGACGGCGGTGCTTGCTAGGGCCGTCTTAATATTCTTAACTTGTTATAGGCTTCTCTTCTTATACGTGCCATGGCGGTTAAGGGGATCTAAAACCGCATTGCCAAGATACGATCTACGCATCAAGGCCTTCACTTGCTAAAATCATGACACGATTCTAACCGGACGATTAGGGGAAACCTAAGATCGTCGACGGTATAACTCTCTTAACTTGCTTACTTACTTACTTGGATAAGAAGTATTAATAAACTTTCTTAATCTTGCCACAAATGTGACTCTTTCTAGCTTGCTAGCTCTTGACTTTCTACTTCTATATTCTTTCTAGTTCTTGACAGTCTATGCCAAGACTCTATGACACATTACTCATAAATGTATGATGAATATGCATTGTCAGCTTCATTGATTATGTTAGCGTGTAACAAACAATTATCTTGAATTCATTTTATGGATTAGTCCCGAGTGGAGTAACCCCGGAAGTTAATCCCTTACTACCGGTGAAGTGCTTAGCAAGAGCGCACCGGACTCCCTTAGTGAACGTGCGGGTCCCTTACGGCTTACCCCATTCCCCTTGGAGAACCTTTTGTACCCGACCTTGGAAGGAATACAAATGACACGACACCTTAACTTAGTGAAATGCGGCTCCCTTGCGGCTTAACCATTCCCCTTGGGGAACCCCTTGAATCCAATTTGGATAACAAGAGACATGACACTCTTTCTTTCTTGATTATCTTAGTCTTATGCATGTATGAAGATTAAATCTATACATACTATCTCTTATACCTCGGATCCTTAAACGATCCCACTAGAGGTAAACTTATATGCTTGCTTAACTTACTTTGAGAATGGATGTGAAATCGATTCACGTCTTGCCATACTCGTATGGCACTTGCTTCTATGCGAAGATAATACTCACATTACTTCGCGTCTTATCAAGCATATTACTAATGCATAGCATTCTATTTCTTTCTAACTATTCTAGTTCTCGATAACTATATCGAGGCTCTAGCTTCTTCCCTTTCCTTAAGGTTTATCTTGCTACCCGATTCTCAACATACTCTAGTTTACCATGCCTTACCAAAATGCTTAATACTTGCTTCTTTATCATAGAAATCTTGCTTACAATGATCACCATTTATGACCTTGATTTGAGGGGTTTACATTCGTAAAAAGACACCACGGAGAAAACCGCATCGCGAATCCCCATGCCGGCCAAAGCGAGCAAAACAATGTGATCCCTCACTGTCTTACTCGCCTAGGCGAGTAGATTTGCTGGGGAGGCGAGTGGTAACTCGCCGTGGCGAGTTGGGGGCGAGTAAGACCCCCCTTTCGGAGTTCTAGCTCGCCGTGGCAAGTAATAGCTCGCCGTGGCGAGTTAGGACAGTCCATAACACTCAAAAATGGTATTTTTGACCCAAAAACCTCAAACCAAGTGTCTCTAAGTGTTTTGAAACATAATTGATCATTGGAAACTTATAAAACATTCATTCGGCAAGTATAAACATATTTTGCATGCATGGCAAGAAAAGGGCAACTAAACCTTCACTTGAAAACCCTAGAAATATTCATGTTATTCATATTAATCTAACAAGTCATAAACATAATCCCAAAGGGTGGGAAAACTAACTATGGAACTCACCTAAACATGTTCTTGTAATAACTCCAAGCTTCAAACTCAAGCAAGCCAAAACCCTAGCTTATTTTTCCCCACTTGCTTCTTTGGCTCAAACCTTACCAATCTTGTTGTTTTCTTGTAAACCCTAGCATGATGATCTTTGCTAGCTCATCTCTAATCCATTACAAAGATTCTTTCACCAAAACCCTAATTTCCAAACACTTCCTCAAGAGGATAAATAGAAGAAATCAAACATAATTCATACTTCCTTAAGCTTAAATGATCACAAGGGAACAAGTTTGGAAACTTACCATGGAAGGATGAAGTTTCTTGAAAGATTGGTGAAGAGGAAAAGAGATGGGATGAACTTCATGAGAGGTGGAAAAGAGAAATCAAACCTTAACCAAGCTTCTACAAGTTTAAGAGACCATGAGGGAGCAATGTTATTTCACTTGCCATGGAGAGGAAGAAGATTTGATGGAGAGGAAGAGGAAAGGGGGCGTGAGAAGGAAGAGAGAAGGAAGAGAGAGTTGCTTCCCAAACCTAGAGAGAGAAAAGGATAAGAATAATGAAAATATCTTGCCCAAAAACACTTAAATATCCTTTCTCGAGAAATTACCATTATGCCCTTGCCTTTAAACGTGTTAAATCCGATACTGATACTTAATCCATAATAAGCTGACATCTCATATTAAATATTTCCCATTACATTTACTTTCCTTAACTTTAATCCTCTGGCACGATCGTCTGGTAAAATACCGATACTGACAGGCGGGATATTACATTCTACCACCCTTAAAAAATTTCATCCTCGAAATTTAGAAACCATATACCAATCTCTGAGATTATACTCGTCTTCTTCGGTTTTTAGTTAAACAAAGTCTGTTCATACTCCCTCCCAAAGGGTTTGAAGCATATAACTCATCCTCTTCTTTATTCGCCTAACGAATATGACCTCCTCAATCTTAATATCTTTCTCAATATCATAGAACTATCTCAGAACATTGTGTTTGACACACATTTTGGCTACATGCGGACTAGTTGTCTCAATTCCATATCTCATCTGTTTAGCATAACCATTCACGTAATAAACCTTTTTCAAACTAAAACACTCAGGATTTGCCTTTATACTGGGGTCCTACCGGAATCCAGGTTTGCCCCGCAGTGCTTTCTTGCATCTAAAACATCGTATCATGCATACCTCTTTCTATGCATACATAATCTTTCTTACCGCATCTTGCGATTTATATCTCTTACTTATGTTACTTATCTTGATGATTATACAAATCTCTTAACTCTTTCAAACTCTTCAAAAACCTTTCTAACTTGACATGAAGAAACGAAATCCATTACGTCGATTCATCTGACTATCTATTTACCAGTCTTGCGGATTACGTACTCTTAAAATCTTCTACTAAATCCCTTTGGCACTTATACTTGAACTCTTTAAGCAAAAATCCACAAATCTCGTATGATATTGATATTGTAAGGACTTTTCCGTTTCCTCTTAAAATCTTATCTCCATAGTATTCTCATCCCTTCAAGTACCGCTTCTTGTTAGTTAATAACGATACTGATTCTAGCATTTTGCTTCAAAAAAAATCTCTAAACTTTGGTACATAGGTCTTTGGAACGAACATTTACTTAACTAAAGAAAATGTCATTTTGAAACCGAGTTGTAATGATACCGCAGAACCTCAGGACGAGTCTCTATATTATGAAAAAAAAAAAGTTTTACAACTCGTCCCAAACTTGCCTATGACAAGTTGGCCCCGAAGTCTGCACGCCCTAAGTGAGCTTACTCGCTCATGACATGCCTCCTCAGTTTCAACAATGTACAATGTCATGTTTTTATAACAAACTTCGTTCCCAAGTTCCTTATTACCAATCTTAACTTTAAAAGCCACAGAATCAAAATTTTTAACTTTATTCTGGCAAGTATCGTTATCGCTTACAAGTAGGGTATAGGAGGGTATGTACTTCTTCGTGCATATCTCGTGAACCGTATTCTCTTATGGTAGCTCATAACCTTCCCTGACTAACCAATAGCTCCTCAACACATTCAACCTCATCAATCAGGCAATCCGATTACTTTATCTGTGGTAACTCTAGTCTTTCTTGTCTTGCTTAAGTGAAGATACAACCTTTAAACTTTTATCTTATTCATCACTGACGGTATAAGCATCAATACTTACTTATCATAATGAAAGTTCCTCTCGCTCGTCTCGTAGTACTTTCCTTACTAAAACTGTATTACTATCTCAAACATTCTCTACGAAGATTCTTACTTCCAATTTTCATACCCTATAGTTATCATCAGCAACTTAACCAATTAACTTATGTTGCGTTACTCTGATTCCCTCCGGTTGACTTAAACCAATACTCTAATCCGTTGAGATGTGTGTAACTTCTCATTCTTGTTCACCACTTGTTTACTATCTTCTTGAACTAATATCTAGACTTTCCATGTTGCAACCACGTCACAACTTTACACTTACCACTACTTATAAGCTCAAAACTCACGATAAAATTATCGTATACTCATAATACTTTACTCGGGGATATACCTTACGTTCTTGCTAATTGGGTTCACCTCCTGATATTTACATATCATACTTGAACTTGTTTCCGAGCAATCCCAAATTCTCATAGTAGACTCATTTTGCACTTGGACATATATTCCTCAAATATCTAACCTTGCACCTTAGTATTCCCGTGTACTATAATTTGCTTAATCATTCCTATGCTTGCTCGTTGGTTTTTCTTTTAATGAAAACTTCATAACTAGCATACGGGTCATTGATATTGATGATTTTTCCACTAAATAATTTATACTAAATTTAAGCCCAAGTCGTTACTCAAAAATCATAGAACAAGTTGGTAACACATGTGTGCCATCAAATCTTGGTTCTAGTGAATTTAGCTCACTCTATGTGAGTCGTAACAATCTGGTACCTACAAAATTTTCTTTGAATTTTTCAAAACTGTCAACATCAATTACCCACATGTGTATGTCATTCTAAAATCTTGTAAACTTTATGATTCTACATCCTAACGAGCCTTAGCAAGTTAATTAAGCAAAACGTAGATTCGAGGAATACTCATAACTCCACAAAATCCGAGAACCTTATGACTTCACATAACTCTTCATCTCTTTAACTTCTTTTCTTCATGTCTTTACATTCATGTTGTCCATTCTGAATACTGGAACCTCTAAACTCTTAGTCTGAACTCCTTCTCGACCCTTGACACAATAACTCTAAAGCCACCTTAACCGTATCAATTTTCGTTAATAGTTGCTCATGCCTTTTTCTTTGAAAATCTTAGAATGTGATATGCATTCCTTACTTGATGTCATAACAAGTTTTTTTTTTTTTAAAGATTTGTGAAGATAACTCTCCAATAATTACTGCAAATCCTAGAGACGAACTAACGGTTTTCGGAAAACTGAGAATTTCGCCTCTGGTTCGCTATTGGCGAGTTTCTTCAGTTCAATCTCCTTATAAATATACTTTACCTGAAAATTCTTATTTCTCAAGTAGTCCAATGCATATCATTCATTCCTATCATCATAAAATATTCTACAATATTTGCACGACAACCATTAACCTATTTCAATACAGTCCTTGGCTCGTTGGAAATCAATGCCTTAGTCCTGATGACATAAACTTTCGCTTGAATCCTTAACCTCTTCTACTACGAGTAACTTTCCTCGCTACATTGCGACTTAATGCACTTTCAGAACACTAGAGCCTTGTCTACTCTGAGCTTACAAGTCCATAACCTCGTTCACATAATGCTATCCCTGAGAGCCTACTAATTCCGCCAGCCTACATCAACTTCTTTCTAACTTGTAGCACTGCTCTGACGTTCTGGAACACAAATCTTACTGATGCTTCAGATCATACTTATACATCTCCAAACTCTGTACTCATGGGTATACGATGTATCTATAACATCTTACCCAACGCTGTTGGAACGTCCCTTCATAACATTACCTTACACTCCCGAAGAATTCACATTTCTACTACTTAGTTCACCGGCCACCTATTGGCACAATCAAACTTCTTACTAATACTCCTTCCGAGTTCTTACTTTCCAATGCATCTTCTTCACATACTTCGTTCCTCCAGGGTCCTATTCAGCTCTCAGGCATCCATTCTAATCGTCGAATGCTAAATTGAGTTGATCAGGCTCAATTAACAACGACAACTAGAACATTTACTCGAAACCCAATGGTCCCACTACCTTTGTTGTAACTTAATGACCCAAGGCACGGTCTGAATCGACCTTCTCTGATACCAAATGTAACACCCATACTAGACGTATCTAGAAAGTCTAGCATGTGCATTAGTTTAGTACTGGATACATTAAAAATTTACAACGTAAAAACTTCGAATAAATTTATATACAACAAAACACGTTCGTACAATATCATTACATCATATCTTATCTTATTTAAATTAAATACATCCTTGAGATCCATATTCTTCATGCCTCAGGTACGAACGAGCTCTTGCTGAATATCCATCCAGCTACTACCTTGCTAATCCTTCCTGTTATCTAAAACAAATAAGGATTGGGATGAGACATAATGTCTCAGTGAGTTCCACCTAACCCTAGGCTATAGGCAACCACGGGGGAAACCTACGGTCACCACGTGCCTACAATACATCCTGCCGGTTGATTATACGTGTGTGGGGACTTGCTTTCTTAGACGGCGGTTCTTGCTAGGGCCGTCTTAATATTCTTAACTTGTTATAGGCTTCTCTTCTTATACGTGCCATGGCGGTTAAGGGGATCTAAAACCGCATTGCCAAGATACGATCTACGCATCAAGGCCTTCACTTGCTAAAATCATGACACGACTCTAATCGGACGATTAGGGGAAACCTAAGATCGTCGACGGTATAACTCTCTTAACTTGCTTACTTACTTACTTGGATAAGAAGTATTAATAAACTTTCTTAATCTTTCCACAAATGTGACTCTTTCTAGCTTGCTAGCTCTTGACTTTCTACTTCTATATTCTTTCTAGTTCTTGACAGTCTATGCCAAGACTCTGTTTTATCTTGGTTTTTCGGGTGTCAAACATTGATTACGTTTGAACCTTTTAAACCGGTGATATCTTATTTTTTCTTGGGAAGGGAAAAAGTAAACAAAACCCTTGAGAATCGAGGTCCGGGAGTTGTTTTCGCTACGGGAAGGTGTTAGGCACCCATAACGACTATAGTATCCTATAGGAACCGTCTTTAATTTCTACGCGCGCGCTTTATTTTTAAATGCTATTTTGAAAGTGTTTATTTAAACCTAAGAGATTCTAAGTGAAGAATTGGAGGGAGAAGAATGTTTTTGAATTTTTATTTTATTTGAATTGAAGGAATTTTGGTTCCTTGCCTACGTACCCGATTAAGGGATCAAATCCACCGTAGTTCTCTTCCAAAAATGTTTTTGTTTTTGTTGGTTGATTTTAAGTTTGAAAATTGGAGTTTGAAGAATAGAAAGAGGCCTCAAGGGCATGAGATTTAGAAATTGTGAGGTGGAATTAGTTATTTGCAAAAGAAAGTCAAAGTATGATTAAAGTTCATTGAAATTTGATTAAGAAAATAAAAGGGAAAATTACAATGGGATTTTGATCCCAAGGTTTATTAGGAAAAAGATTTGAGGGATGCTATTCATATTTTTTTTGGAAAATTGATTTTTCTAAGTATAAAGCCTAAACATTCATCTAAACATACAATCCTAAACATACATCTAAACATGCATATTCTAGCTATATACCTAAAGTGAAGTGTCTGCATGTGTCGGTGCTTGTGTCGGTGTACATTATTAGAGTCCATTGTCCTTTACATCATTGGCCTAGATACATTCTATGGTCTTGCAAGAAATTAAATTGCATAAAAGTAAAGTACAAGAATTTCCTAAGTGTTACATTCTAATTTTTGGTGAAACTTAAAGTGCAAGAAATAAAAGGTGAATATGTGAGATGGGAGATGAAATGCTCATGAAACAATGAACAAAATGATTAGTAATATAAGGCACAAAATGATAGAAGAGATAGGCAAGAAAAATACTATGATAAAAACATGGAATCTAACACAAAATAAACCAAACCAAGTGCAAGATATGACTAAAAATTCACTCATAGAATGCAAGCATCATATAGCTCACAACTCTCATAGTTTCATACATTTTTAAAGGTATATATTCTATTCCAAAAATGAGAATTGAAGCCACATGATGAGCCCTACATTCTTAAGTGAATTTAGACATATTTACGCTATTCATTCACAAATGTGACTTGTAAGCCAAGCAACTAACCAAAATCCACACACAAGTATCAAAATCATGCACAAACAGTGGCTAAAGATTCATGGAAACACATATCATGCATATCAAATAGTCATCAAGAACATGGCATAGAATTGAACATATTTTTTAGAGATTTTTCACATAAAACAAGAAATGATGCAAGAAAAGGGGTTGACACTTCTTGGCAAAATTTACAGTGAACTAAATGCCTAGATGTATCACAAAATTAGCAAGAAACACACAAATTTTATGGAATCTTTAAAGGATTTTTAAAAGTTCAAGAATATAAAATTCCACAAATTTTAATTAAAATAGTAACAATTTGTAAGAAAATACCACACACAAGATTTAGCACATAACATATCACAAAAAAATATCAAAAAAGGATCAAGAACACATAGGAAATTTTTTTGGGATTCTATCAAAACATTTTTAAGCCTGCAGTGGTGTAAATAACAAACTATAGTGTCAAAATAGCAAGGAATAGTGGCAAAACGAAGGCTGTAAGAAGATTAGGCCCAGGCCCAAGGGGAAAACAGATTATGGATCATCCAAGTGCCTCAGAGGCGTTGGATTGATCCAGATCAGTTTTAACCTAGATCCAACAGTCAAGAACGTACAGCATACCATAAGACATATCAGGCACGCACAAAGATTAAATCTACACCATACACATCTTTGAAAAGCAGATCAAACGGTCACAAACACGCAGCACACCATAAGATCAATCAGGCACATAGAAACAAAGCATCAGGATCATCCACGTGGAGGACTATGGATCTAACGAAGGAGATTGAGGAGTGGGATGAACCGAATTGGACCAGACCGGTTCACGTGCCTATATAAGCACAATGAAACCGGTCCAGTCCACTTCTCCCTTCCCTTTCTCTCACTAGAAGGTTTCTAGAGAGAGATGCTCTGCAATCTCTCTTCATCTTCTCCGACGAACACAACGGCGGAGGCGTGGTGGCTCGCCGGTGGCGCCACCACACCTGACCTTTTTCAAAACTTTTTTGCATGATTGTGTTCGTCTGAATCTCCTCTTTCTGATTCTCACACTCGTTTTTCAAAATAAGGCATGGATTTGAACAGATCTACGCTTGCATCTACGTTTTAGGGTTTCAAAAAATTTCTTCAATCTTTCGAAATCGAACCCTAACTCGTCCTACTCTACATGCTGATGACGAATCTATACTTTGATTCGAAAGATAAACGGCGAATCTTCATGATTTTTTGAAATTAGGGTTTCGTTTCGACTCTTTCGAATCTTTTCGAATTTCCACTTCAATTCACCGTTTATCTTCCGTTTAGAACCTTCGATGATGATTTACGAACTAAACGAGAAGGATTCGTGTGCTTACTTGAGTTTGATTTGGAGATTCGAACAAGATTCTTCAGAAACCTTGAATCCTGGATGTATTCTTGATGCTTCTGATAATTCTGCAAAGAAACTGAAAATAAATCAGTCCTTGACCCTCTTCTTCTTCACTGATCGAACTCAACCTTCGATTTCTTCGTCTTCTCCACTGTGATCGTGTGGATTTGCTACTTTGGTGGCAAATTCACACTGGAATTGCAGTGTTTTAAGTTCGATGATGAAGATTCAGTGATGAATCTCTGAGAACTTCATTGAATTCACTTCAATTCTTCATTCTGGTGAAGCTAGGGTTCATCAATGTTCTTCGTGTTCTTGTTATTTCTGGCTTTTTGATCGTAACTGAATAGAGAGAGAAAGAGGAATTATGTTTCTGTGTGTTTGATGTGTTGGCAAATTCTGAATGGTACCGTAATGATTAGACCCTTTTATAGCTTGACATGTGTTCCTGAGATCAAATGGCATGGTGACATGTGTCCTGGACTCTAACTGATTCGGCCCTGGACCAATTTAGACTCAGGGGTCTCTTTACAATTTCGAAAGTTAAAGGACTGACCTGCAATTTTGAAAAAGGACTATTCTGCAAAACTTTGGACAAAAAGGACTTGACTGTAAATTCTTAAAAATTAATGGACTGAAGAAGAAAAGTGGACCAAAAATGCAATTACTAAAAATTAAAGGGCTAAAAAGAAAAATTACCAAAAGGACTAATATGCAAATCTTAGGAATTAAAGGACCAAAGTGCAAAAATGAAAATAAAAATAAAATTGAATTAAAAATTGGTAAAATTGACTAAACGTAAAGTGAAACGATTAAAATTGACAAAACGGACTAAAATGAACCAATGGCCTAAATGAGGTACTTTAAAGTAACCTCTCTCTGCCGAAATTTCGCGTGAAATGACTAAAATGCCCCTGGGGCTAAAACGACTGAAAATGACTCAGATGCCACTTTAAAATGATTTTTAACGGAGAATTGAAACAAAAGTTTATTTAAACCAATTTGAAAGACTCAGAGACAATTTTTTAAGATTTGAACAGAGTTTTGACACTTGAAAAGACTAAAATGCCCCTAGGGCTAAACTGACTCAAAAGGACTTCAAAGGCAATTTTTAAAATGGACTTTGACATAGAATGAAACAGAGACTTATTCAAACTCCTTGAAAGGACTCAAACAAAATTTTAAAAGACTGGAAGAAATTTTGACATAGGAAATGACTAAAATACCCTTGCATGTGAATTTTGCAAATAACATTGAAATAAAATGCAGAGAAGAAATGCAATTGATCAGAGACAGTTCAAATGACATGTAATGCAAAAAAGAATTGAATTAGTATTTTTAGGTCCAAAATTAGGGTATAACAGACTCTATGACACATTACTCATAAATGTATGATGAATATGCATTGTCAGCTTCATTGATTATGTTAGCGTGTAACAAACAATTATCTTGAATTCATTTTATGGATTAGTCCCGAGTGGAGTAACCCCGGAAGTTAATCCCTTACTACCGGTGAAGTGCTTAGCAAGAGCGCACCGGACTCCCTTAGTGAACGTGCGGGTCCCTTACGGCTTACCCCATTCCCCTTGGAGAACCTTTTGTACCCGACCTTGGAAGGAATACAAAAGACACGACAGCTTAACTTAGTGAAATGCGGCTCCCTTGCGGCTTAACCATTCCCCTTGGGGAACCCCTTGAATCCAATTTGGATAACAAGAGACATGACACTCTTTCTTTCTTGATTATCTTAGTCTTATGCATGTATGAAGATTAAATCTATACATACTATCTCTTATACCTCGGATCCTTAAACGATCCCACTAGAGGTAAACTTATATGCTTGCTTAACTTACTTTGAGAATGGATGTGAAATCGATTCACGTCTTGCCATACTCATATGGCATTTGCTTCTATGCGAAGATAATACTCACATTACCTCGCGTCTTATCAAGCATATTACTAATGCATAGCATTCTATTTCTTTCTAACTATTCTAGTTCTCGATAACTATATCGAGGCTCTAGCTTCTTCCATTTCCTTAAGGTTTATCTTGCTACCCGATTCTCAACATACTCTAGTTTACCATGCCTTACCAAAATGCTTAATACTTGCTTCTTTATCATAGAAATCTTGCTTACAATGATCACCATTTATGACCTTGATTTGAGGGGTTTACATTCGTAAAAAGACACCACGGAGAAAACCGCATCGCGAATCCCCATGCCGGCCAAAGCGAGCAAAACAATGTGATCCCTCACTGTCTTACTCGCCTAGGCGAGTAGATTTGCTGGGGAGGCGAGTGGTAACTCGCCGTGGCGAGTTGGGGGCGAGTAAGACCCCCCTTTCGGAGTTCTAGCTCGCCGTGGCGAGTAATAGCTCGCCGTGGCGAGTTAGGACAGTCCATAACACTCAAAAATGGTATTTTTGACCCAAAAACCTCAAACCAAGTGTCTCTAAGTGTTTTGAAACATAATTGATCATTGGAAACTTATAAAACATTCATTCGGCAAGTATAAACATATTTTGCATGCATGGCAAGAAAAGGGCAACTAAACCTTCACTTGAAAACCCTAGAAATATTCATGTTATTCATATTAATCTAACAAGTCATAAACATAATCCCAAAGGGTGGGAAAACTAACTATGGAACTCACCTAAACATGTTCTTGTAATAACTCCAAGCTTCAAACTCAAGCAAGCCAAAACCCTAGCTTATTTTTCCCCCCTTGCTTCTTTGGCTCAAACCTTACCAATCTTGTTGTTTTCTTGTAAATCCTAGCATGATGATCTTTGCTAGCTCATCTCTAATCCATTACAAAGCTTCTTTCACCAAAACCCTAATTTCCAAACACTTCCTCAAGAGGATAAATAGAAGAAATCAAACATAATTCATACTTCCTTAAGCTTAAATGATCACAAGGGAACAAGTTTGGAAACTTACCATGGAAGGATGAAGTTTCTTGAAAGATTGGTGAAAAGGAAAAGAGATGGGATGAACTTCATGAGAGGTGGAAAAGAGAAATCAAACCTTAACCAAGCTTCTACAAGTTTAAGAGACCATGAGGGAGCAATGTTATTTCACTTGCCATGGAGAGGAAGAAGATTTGATGGAGAGGAAGAGGAAAGGGGGCGTGAGAAGGAACAGAGAAGGAAGAGAGAGTTGCTTCCCAAACCTAGAGAGAGAAAAGGATAAGAATAATGAAAATATCTTGCCCAAAAACACTTAAATATCCTTTCTCAAGAAATTACCATTATGCCCTTGCCTTTAAACGTGTTAAATCCGATACTGATACTTAATCCATAATAAGCTGACATCTCATATTAAATATTTCCCATTACATTTACTTTCCTTAACTTTAATCCTCTGGCACGATCGTCTGGTAAAATACCGATACTGACAGGCGGGATATTACAACTTTCAACCACCATACCACTAATAGTTTTACTTTGTTTGGTGATTAATGAATATGAATCGTAAACTCCTTATACTTGTGTTTGGATTGATGGAATATAATGGAGCGGGGTGGAATGGAACACGATGGAATGGGGTGGAATGGAGTGGAGTGGAATAGGGATTCCATTCCATTGTTTGGATAGTTTAGAAACTGACAATAATGTTTTCATTCCATTGAACAAGTTATAACATTTTTATTCCATTTATACCCTTATTTGAAAAAACATTATTTTTTAAAATGAAAATAAAACCTGTCATTTAAACCAACTTATTATGTAGAAAAACAACTTATTATTAAAATCTTATGTCTTTCGATTTGATTATATTTGTGGGCTTGCAAAATAAACAAATTAAGAAAGAATAACTCAAACACTCTTTCAAATAAATAAAAAGAATAACATTGTTGGACAAGTAGGACCATAAAAAAAAAATGGACAAAATAAGACGTAACACACCCAGGTTTTACACTAATTTGTAACCTACTGTGAAAGTGTGCATTGGTTGTGAAGCCTCATTCTCATCCATTTTCAAGAACATAGGAAGCCATAAATATTTGAGGAATATATTTTGTAATATATTTTTACAAAATATATTCGATAACTATTCGCCTCATTCTCATCCATTTTCAAGAACATAGGAAGCCATAAATATTTGAGGAATATATTTTGTAATATATTTTTACAAAATATATTCGATAACTATTCGAGAGGAATAGAGAAGTATGTGGAAAATTACAGTAGAACAAAAAAAGTGAAGTAGAACGGAATATATTTGAGAAGAATAGAGAACATTACAATGATAAAATAAAGATAGGGGTAGAATAGGTATATTTTAATTACGGCATCATTCCATTGCATATGCATACTCCCCGAATTGGGATGAATGAAAAATTGAAGGATTGGGTGGTATGGGATGGAATGAGTTCCATTATGTTCCATCCCACTCCATTGAATTTTTACAAATCCAAACAATGGAATCTAATTACTTACCATCCCGTTCCATCCCATTCCATCACACACCACCAATCCAAACATAACCTTAAGATATGTGATTTTTTTTCCTTTCAAAAAATTCAAATGTAGGTCATACGAATCAGGTGAAAACAAGAACGAATCTGATTATGCAACATTACTAAATAACAAAACTAAATAAGATGATTAGAAATACTCAAAGGCAACGCTATGTATCAATATTCACATTAGTTGTGTTTGGTTTGAATTTTATTTTTAAAAACATCCGAACAAACCAAACCGTATGTTTTTTTATCTTGTGGTTCGAATAACATAACTTTTAGTATCAAAACCGAACCAAACCGCACCGCGAACAACCCTAATAACTACTGTATATTTTTAAATTTAAATAAAATTTTGTTGCAAAGA
This sequence comes from Medicago sativa, assembly GCF_051527215.1. Classification (NCBI taxonomy): domain Eukaryota; kingdom Viridiplantae; phylum Streptophyta; class Magnoliopsida; order Fabales; family Fabaceae; genus Medicago; species Medicago sativa. Next base: position 10,647,476 of record NC_140751.1, read on the forward strand.
ATAATTTATTAAGAAAAAGATCCGACCATATTAGTTTTTTTTTAAGGATCCAACCATATTAGTTGATAGTTAAATTTTGATTTTTTTTTTTTAAGAAACATAAATTTTGAATTGTTATTATATCATGGTATAAATTTTTGCTTAGGCGTCATGATATATTATTATTATTATTTATTACGCTAACGTTTGAAAATTATTAACCGTGTTTTTTTATGAAATTTTGATTTTGATTAAAACTAAAAATATAAATGTTTTTTTTTGACACAAAAATAAATGTTTGTTGCTTTCAAGTTGTAATAAACCAAACTAATCGTGATTATCTATTTCAATGATACCAACAATATAACAAAAAAAATATGATCTAAATTATTTTTTTTTTAATGACACCGACAACAATCTTTATTATATAAAAAATTGTTTAAGAGTATAATTGAGATAATGAAAAAGTAAGTATAAATATACTCATCTAGTTTATTACACTTTTTAAATTGCCAATTGGAAGTTACGCGATTCACCATTTTTCACGTTTTCAATTTTTAATTTTGCACCGCACCACTCCTGTTCCTGCACCGCAGCCTTCCCATGGCCTTTGATTGGCAGGCTGAGATGGGCGCATCTCCGGGAAGGATTATCGTGAATCATGATTCACCAACAACGACAATTCTCCCTCCTCCCAAACCAGTACAGAGAATTTCTTTTGCACAAGCACTGTCTGCCTCCACAACAACAACCGCAAGCAATGACAACCTACTGCAGCCGGTGATTCGTGGTGATAACGTAAGCATTCACATCTCTCATTCCGTGTATGATAAGGGTATGGACTTCTGTAAACGTAATCTCCGTGGTCGATTGGTTCTTAACAAGGGCGATAAACCCTACACCACAAAGGACATATATTCAAAACGTCAAAAACAGTGGAAAACAAAAGGGGCTTGGTCCATGACGTCCTTTGTAACGGCCATCTTAATTACTTGATTATTTAGAAATATATTTATATATATTTATATGATTTATGATTTAAGTGGTTTTCATGATTGATATGTGTGAATTTTATGATTCATGAAGTTGAGTGGTTATATGATTTATAAATAAATTATGTGGGGTATATGATGTTGTGAAGTTGTTATGTTGGTATGACTTATTTTATTATTAAATAAAATAAGATATGAGAAATAAAATAAAAATATTAAACATGTGGCTGTGTTGTGAGATGAGTAAAATTTAGTAGTGAGAAGAGTAATATGAAGAGATAAATAGACAGATATAAGTTAAAAAAAAAACAGTACGTACGTTTTGGAGAAAAAGGGAGAAAAAGTCAGAAGAGGAGAACAAGAGAGAGAGGGCGGCGATTTCTGCAAATTACCAGGTAAGGGTGAGACTAACTTTCAATATTATTAAGGGTATAATTCTGTAGAATGAATTTAGCATGATTAGGTTGAGTTTTGGTGAGAATTGGGAATTAGGTTTAAGACAGATTTTGATGAATGAATCATGAAAAGGTGTTAGATTGATGCAAAATTAGTGTACAGACCTTAGATATTGCCTAGGATGATAATTAGATGCTCTTTGGATGAAAGAATCATGAAGATAGGTGAAAATTTGTAATTTTTAGGTTTCTGGCCGTACTGACATTCATCGCTCGCAACTGCGAGTAAGAACACTCGCAACTGCGAGCTAGGAACCAGAGCTCGCCACTGCGAGCAATACAACTCGCAACTGCGAGTGACCTGTAAGCTCGCCATTGCGAGCAGAATAGCTCGCCATTGCGAGCAAGGACTTTAGGAATCCCAGAATGTACGCTTTGCTCGCCGTTGCGAGCAAAGTTACTCGCCACTGCGAGTTAGGCTGTTAGTTGCCCCAAATTGTCCGATGCGATCCTTTTCGCACGTGTAGTCATGAGTTGATCTTAGATGTAAGAAAGAGGGTTGTTTAGGATGTTTCCAGATGTTACAGAAGTCTGTTTATATGACTGAGATGATTAATAATGTTGCATGAGTATTATTATGATGTCTTATGATAATTTTGTTGATGTAATTCATTCCTTAAATGATGTTAATGCATTCAAGCCCTGTTATATGCTGTATCTTGCTGCTGTTTACTGATGTTGACTGTTAATGTCTTGAAGTTGCATAAGTCGGTCTAAGTTGTAATGAGTTAAGAAGTTGTCCACCTAATGGAATTTATAAGATGTTTACGTTGTTGTCCAAGTTGTAGGAAGATTGAGTCCATTGCATACTCATTAAAGTTAGGGGCTTTAGGCCAGGCAGCCTTGTGCTCAAACTACGTTGGGGGCTTTAAGCCCGGCAGCTTTATGCTCACACGTTGAAGAGCCTAATTACGCTCATTTATGTTGTTGATTGGTACCACATGCATTTGCATATCAAGAAGTTTCACGATGGTTTAAGTTGTTAAGTTGTTATGTTGATAAGAGTTGCATTGTCAAGTTGAGTCGTGTTGTCGAGTCAAGTGTTAAGTTGAACATGATATTTAATGATGATGGTATTTGATTTTGAAATGATAATATGCTAAGTGATAAATGTATGATATGTTAATAATGTTTATGTTGCTAAATGCATTTTTATGAATTATATGCTTAATTTATTGACTGTGAAATCTCACCCCTTCTGCTTGAAAATGTTGCCCTTCGTATGGGTAACTTGCAGGTAATAAAGACTAGAAGTGTTCGTGAGTGGACTCCTCACTTGTGTCAAGGTGCTCTGATACGTAACGGGATAGGCTTACTTTCATATCTATTCCTTACGTGTCTTTTATGAACTTTTTATGAATAAGTATTGAACCAAATTATGAGATTTTCTGATAAGGCCTGCGTGCCAAGACTTTATTCATGTTGAACTATTTCCGCTGCGTATTTCCAGACTTTTATGATGTTGAACCTGGAAGGATATTTATTAATATCTATTTTATGACTTTAAAGTAGTATGTGACATTCCGTCTATGATTTAAATACTCTGATTTAATATGAAATTTTTATGTTGGGAAAACGGGGTGTTACATCCTTGGGAAGGGGTTTCTATGAATTCTTTTTCTCTTCTGAAGAAGATTTGCGCATGACATGGGCGATGGGGATGATAAATTTAAAGCCGGGTGTTCTTCGTTTGTTTGAATGGAAAAAAGATTTTAATATGCACAAACAACGTAACACTCATGCTCAAGTGTGGACCCGACTCTTGGAGCTACCTCAGGAGTACTGGATGGATAGGACGCTTAGTGAAATTGCTTGTGCAGTGGGCACGCCACTTATTATCGATAATGCAACTACCAAACGCCTTTACGGTCACTATGCCCGCATTCTTGTTGATATGGACTTCTCACGGAAAATATTCCATGAAATCACTGTCGAGAGAGAAGGTTATGCATTCAATGTTGAGGTAGCCTATGAGTGGATGCCTGATTTTTGTACTCACTGCCAGAACATAGGACATGATGTCTCCGCGTGTCGATGGTTATATCCCCGTAAGGAAAGTAATGCAAAAAAGGAGACTATTGCCCAGGGCAAGAAACCGGTTCCAACTAACAAACAAACTTGGATCCATACCAAAGAAAATCCAGCAGGTATTGGCTCCTCTCTGGCCTTTGCTCAACCGCACCAAGAGTCAGCCCCGACACCTTCTACAGGGCAGCAACAACTGACATCACAACAGGAACCTACTGCAGCACCCACTCCGCCGGAAACTCATCCGTTGGTTGTGACAGATGAACACAGCACCCTTGACAATACTACCATTCCGGTTGTTGATAATACAATTGAGCATCATGACATTGATGATACAATCTCCTTGGAAGCAGACAAGGAGCAGCAAGATGAAGAAGCACGCAAATCACCTTCACCGGATGTTACGATTTATCACTCGGATGATGCCTCTCCTCAAGATGTTACCAAGGACCATCATGATATTGAGTTCATACTAGAGGTGAGTGATGATATAAGGAAGGATACACTTCCCAGCACATCGATACATGTCTTGGAAAAAAATTCTGACGCACCAGAGGCTAAAGAAGTGGACACTACTGCAGCATCTCGGCTGATTTTTACGGATGTCACGGAATTAGAAGCACAAACACAAACACACAGTGCAGAAGTTGAAATCATTGCAAATGATGCTAATAATGTTCCTGCACGTGTAGCACCTATTCAGCATCATGAAATTCCGATTTCAAAGAATGTTCAGCATGACTTGGACCTTTGGGCACATATTCGTGAATATGACAAACGGATGGCGGAGGAAGGATTCACGCAAGTATTATCTAAAAAGCAACAAAAGGAGGCAAAAAAGCAAGTGTTAGGTAAGGCTATGTACAACACCCGGGCAAAGGGTACCCATCCTCCTTCATCATCATGAATGTCCTTTATTGGAATATCCGAGGTATAGGCAACTTTGAATCTAAAATTGCTTTACATAATTTGTTTCTGTCTCATAAACCTGTTATTATTTTCATTGCGGAGCCGAATATACCTTTTGAACATGTTCCTTCGTGGTATTGGCATAATATTGGAGTTACTAAATATAGTTTGAATGTTAGAGATAATTTACAGCCAAATTTATGGGCACTTTGGGGAAAAGATGTTTAGATTCATTGCCTACGGAGATGCAGCTAGATTTCTTTCGGGATAGAGTTGGTTTGCCTAATTACAGGATTCCTTCGGTTCTTGTAATTTGCTGTTTTTTTTTTCTTTGTTTTGTTTTTGATTCAGAGGGTATTGGCCTAGTCCCCCCTCTTCTTGTACAGTTTTTCCCCCTTTTTTAATAAATTTTTAGAGATTGGCAGCATAGGATGGAGGGTTCCCGGGATGCCAACCTAGTTGGGATGTCGGTGTTCCCTCTTGAAGCTTGTCCTCTCTCCCTGCTTAGCAAATATATATATATATATATATATATATATATATATATATATATATATATATATATATATATATGGGTTATGTTACAAGACACCCTTTGGTGGTGTCTTTTATCAAGCAACACCTTAAGGTGTGATTTTCACGTTTTAGTTATAACTTTGCTAAAAGACACCTTCATAAAAGTAAGTTGGTGTCTTTTCGCAAAAGCTCATAGAGTAACTTGATAAAAGACACCTTCACAAAAGGTGTCTTCTATCATAACCCTATATATATATACTCTTATCGTGTTTGTTACATTTTTTTTAACAATTAAATTTATTCTTATCTATTTGTCACATGTGTTATTTGTATTGAAAATTGAGGGCGTTTTTGGAAAGAGTAAAAGTTAGCCCAAAAGTGTTGAAAGGGGGTTCTTGTCTTTATATATAGTATAGATTATTATTATCATTACTATTTGTATTAGAGTAAATTAAAATTCACTTTTAAGTAAACATACCTAATTGACTTTAGTAATTTTTCACATATTTTAATTTTATTTTGGGTATTTTCATAATTTATAGTAGGGCTTAAAACTACATGTTAGTGAAATTGTGAATAAAAAATAGCGAAAAATATGCATTCACATTTTGATTATATTAAAATGGACCCGCAATACTATTTTTTTCGAAGTGTGTTAGATTATTTTTTTTGCAAGATTATTAGAAATAAAAAAAATTATTGAGGGAGTGAAACATATATTTTAACATAAAAAGGGATGAGAATGTAATTTAAGTTTCTCTCAAGGGAGGGGAGTGAAATATTTTCTAATATATTGTGAATAAGAGGGGAGGGACGGGAAGTGTATATTTTACATAAGAGGGGAGGAGAGTGTAATTTAAGAATCTTTCAAGCAAGGAGAATGTAATTTACTCTTTTTATTATCATCATCATCATCATTTTTTCAATCACCTTCTCTCTATCTAGCCTTCTCTCTACCCAAACCACCTCCTTCAATCGCCACTCAACCCTCACTTCCTCCTATCCAAACATCCTTTCTACTATCTAGCCTCACACTGCCGGTGGTACGATCAACTATGTTGATTTTGCGACGCCAACCGTAAACCCGGATGGGCCACGAACCCTAAGGGCATTGTTTCAACCGAATTCATCTCCTTAACCCGGGTTAATTTTTGCTTATAGTTGTCATAACAGAGTACTGGTTCAGTCTAAATTTGTTTCTTCTCTTTGTTTGTTGGATTTTGGTTTGATTTCACTAGTTAGGTTACTGGTTATCTTCAAGATCTAAAGGTCGTTTGATGTTTAGTTATCATCAACCCCAACTGAGATGTACAAGTGGTTGTTTACGTGCTTGTTCGTTCCACCGCTGCATTCACTGTGATTTCTTTGTTGTGTTATGGTTTCTCTACATGATTGGATTAATTTGAGATTTTTTAGCTTGGATCCGGGTTTTCCTGGGTTTGAGTGTTTGTTCGAAAGAGCGATCTCTATGTAATATGGGTTTCAAGTTACTTCGAGGCTCCTCATGCTTGCTATATTCGTGGTGCGCTATTGGTTGTGGATCATCTACAATAATGGCGATCGGGTTCACTCTCTAAACTTCATGTGCTATACTCATTCACACACCATCTTTTTTTACAATCTGGTTTCCCCCTCTATGCGGGTTTTTCTGGTTGTACTATTACTCGCGGTGGATGTTTCTTGAGTTATGTATATTATATATTTCGGGTTGTTTGCCCATCACCATTACGGTTGTTCCACTTTTATGTTGTTAATGTTTGTATAAGCCTTTAGGGTTTGCTTAAATGAATATATTCAAGTTCTTTTCGGTTATCCCTCAAGTATTTGTCTTCTTCTTTTTTATTTGAGAAATGATATTTGTACGTTTTTTTGTGGCAATTTTTTGACAATTCTCTTGTTCTAACATTGTGCTCTAAATCTGTCTCTTCCGTTTTTTCTCTTTATTGTTTTTGTCAATAAGAGAGAAAAAGTAAGAGAAAAAATAAAAATGTCATAAAAGTTGTCACAAATGGTTATACAAATATCACAACTACGTTTATTTTAATATATTTTCACTTTTGCTTCGAACATATCATCATCATTATCATTATAATTGTAATTAGGAGTTAGGACAACAATACTTCTTTAGTAAACAAAGAAGAAACATAACAGTTCAAAGCTTTATTGTATATATACTTGAATCAATCAACCAGAATAAAAGTCTCCCTTTCACTGGTTCAATGATTGTAACGATAACCTTACATATATATGTTTATTAACCTTACATTTAGAACAACAAGGAGAAGTACATAAACACACCACATAAACAAACTTCAGCATTGTACTAACAATCATTCTTTCTGGAACACAACTGGAAGGGCACCACCATCAAGGGCCAACAGAATCTTGCCATTCTCACGAATAACACCAACAGTCCCACATTGAACCTTACAACTAGGGCACGCCTCTGTAGGGCACCATTGGATGTTATAGATACCACCAGTTTGGGTCTGCACAATCTTAAAAAAGTTACCATGTGATGCTGCACCATTATCTCTTCCGGTAACTATCAGCCTCCTTCCACTCGTTGCGTCCTTCTCACCCAACCTCCAATCTGTCGACTGCCCACAAGCTGTGAAACCTTGGAATGTTACTCTCAAGTCTCTGTTAAGCCTCACATCATCATCATCATCATCATGACGAGGAGCGAAAGGAGTGAATTTCACAGCTACTCCAAGTGCCCCTTCACTGTTGTCAAGACCAACGTGCAAAGGACATGGCCCATTTCTGGTGACCAAAATGGAACCTCCTCCATTGCCTGTGATAGCGGGCCTGATGAAGTACTCCTCATCGTCCTCAACTGGTTCACCACTTGTGTCGATAACTATTTGTGCTACTGATGTTGTGATCATAAAGAGGCACACATGAGCAATGATGAATATGGTGAGGGATCTAGTTGACATGGTTGTTAATTAATTATTATGAATTATATGTATAAGAGGATGTAGTTGTTTTGTGTTTTTGCTGTTCGTTGCCAGGCTAGGTATTTATAGGACTTGATCATGTTACTATGCAATGCATATGATTGATGAATATATGAATAAAAGTTCAATTAATTAATAACATGAATTTATTTTTCTATTCTTTGCATGTACCTTCATGGCCTAATACATCTATTAAGACAAAATATAAATTAGTCTTACATTATGATAGATAGCGTGTCAATGATAAACACTTCACTTGTGTTCTTTCTATGGATCGGGAAATTTTGTACAGATGCAAAATTTCAGAAGGAAAATGGTGAAAATTTCCCTTGTTTCAATCGTCCAGTGAAATGCGTATAGGACCAAAACTGTACATGTAAACCAAAAACAAATACTACTCTCTCTCTCTTATGTCCAAAAACATATACTACACAAAGGGAAATTTATGAAACCGTATAACTCCACAAAATTCTTTATTTTAATTTTAATTTTTTAGTTTTATTGCTTGACTTAGCTTCTCCACCCCGAAAAGAGAAAATCTATAACAACATAAAGTAATTGAAAATATATAATTCTTTTATTTTTCAATAACATCAAGTGGTAGGGGACTTGACCCCCTTAAACATGTAGTTAGGGGTATGATTTCTTGTTCATGCATATAGAAAAAATTTGATTGGGAGGAGGAGTAATTCTTAGTTGGTCACGTGACCAAACCATTGCATTTGGTCACGAGAGGTCAGATTCTCCCAAAATATGCACAATCCAAAAAAAAAAAAAAAAATATATATATATATATGATCGACACTTTCCTCCAAACCATAACCACCGAGACAAATTTTAGAATCTGACTGAATAACTCCGCACTGAAACAAATTATCCTTCTTGAGAATCCTACTACTCAACAAACGCCAAACAAACAAAGAAATGATCAAATGAGCTACTTTATTCCATTTTCAGGTGATATTTGAAATGTCTAAATGATCAACAAGCTCGTTGTTACATTTAGTTCCCTTAATGCCATTTCCATTAGTTAAAGTAATTAGATAATTTTATATTCTAAAGCAAAGCTAAGTGGAGTCTCAGGAAATCCATATCAAGATCCCATTGAGTATCGAAGTCTTGCAGGTGCATTGCAATATTTAACTTTCACTAGGCCTGATATTACTTATGTTGCCCAACAAGTGTGTCTTTTGATGCATGATCCACGAACACAACACACGACTGCCTTGAAGCGGATTATTAGCTAGGTACATTAAGGATATACATTAACCCACGGCCTACATATCTCTCCTCCCTAGTTTATACACTCACCACTTATATACTGTCGCGTCATTTTTCGGACTGTCAAAGGCCATTTGATTGACGTTTGACCCACTATTTTTATTTCACGACTGAACATTTAATTCTTTTCAAAAGAAAGTGGAAAAAGGTTCAAATACCACATTTTTTAGGGATTAAGGGTTCGGGGGTTGGTTATATTTAGGGAAGGTGTTAAGCGCCCTAAATATTTGTAGTACTCTACGAGAACCTCTTGATTTTATTTAACTTTTGTGCTATAAACTTGCTTGCTTTAAAAAATGAAATTTGAAATGATGAAAGAAAATAGAGACCTAATTTATCTACATTTTTATTGATTTGGAAGGACGCGTGTCCTTTGCCTACGTACCCGGGAGGGATCAAAACCTCATAGTTCGGGGGTAGAAATTGATGTTTGATTGGTTTTGTATTTTGTATGAGTTTTGAAAAAAGGTTTGAAATAAAAAGCCAAGTGGCAAGTTCGAATTTGTTTGTGTTTTTTTATATTAAAGAAAAATGACTCAAAGTAGAATTAGAATTGATTGATGATTTGATTAAGGAAGTAAAAATAAAAAGACGATCGCTTGATTTAGGATCAAGCTTTGTTTATAAAAATATTTTTGTGATTTTTGTTATTTGAATGTTTTTGTTATTTTTGAATAATGATATGAAAATTATGTAAGCAGAATGAGAAAAATAATATTAAGCTGAAATATAAGGTTATTTTAACACGGACCAGAATACTCTGGAGAACGATTGTATAAGCAGAAATATAATATTAACAGTTGATTTAGGACCAGAGCACTCTAGATTAATTTAATTGACAAGGACCAGATTGTTCTGGAGAACAATTATATAAGCAGAAATATAATATTAACAGTTGATTTAGGACCAGAGTACTCTGGATTGAGGTGTGTACTTAATGACAAAATTTAAATATGCATATGATAATAGTAGACAATAGAATGTAATGCAAAAATAAAATAAAATGCATGCAAGACATAAAAATAGAATAGGAAATAAAAGGAGAAGGGGGGTGCAGGCAGTATGTTGGGGGATGCAGGAATTAAAAATGAAAGCTGATTGGGCTTAATTAATGCAGGCTGGGGTTGGGCCGGTTCGGTTTTTTTAGGGTGAACCGGTTTAATTAAATAAAACCGGTTCAAGGAGGGATATAAATAGGATTTGCTAGTTTTATTTTCATTTTGCAACCACTCTTTCTCTCTCTTCTCGTTCTCTCCTCACCGTCCTCTCTCTTCTCTCTCTCAAGAACATTCATATGTTCTTCCTTCTTCACCAAGAATCCGGCGAAGGTAAGGGCGGTTCCGGCGGTGGTCGGCCGGTCGGTACGGCGGCGCACCACGCCGGAACCCTTTTTTTATATTTTTTTTGTTATGTTGTCCTCTTCGACTCCCTCTTCGAATGGTTTCCTTCTCCTTCTTATTCACATCTTTTTTTGATTTTTTCTTTTTAAACCTATATCTAAAAAAATATAGAAAAGAAAACTACCTTTAAGGTTGTGTCTGGATCGGTGGTGGTTGTGGTTAGTTGAGGCCGATTTGAGTTTGTGGTGGATTGGTGACGGTTTGTGTATGGTGATGATTGTTGTGTGTGTGTTGGTTGTGCGTGTGTGTGTGTTGGCTGTGTGTGGGTCTGTTCGTGATGTTTGGTGTGGTAGCCGATTTGAGTTGGGTAAAATTTGTGTTGAGAATTGATTGAAAATGTTCTTGCTGGTCTGTGTATTCTGTTGATGAATTGGCTGTGAATTTGTGCGTCTTTTGCTGGAAAATTTGTGTGTTTTTTTTTGTATGCTGCAGGTTGTGTTTTATAGAGAAGGCTTGAGACATTGAGTTTGTAAAAGCAGCAACAGATACTGCCTTGGCCTGGATTAAGGGGACATGACACTGTTTGTGAATGAGCTGTGAATAGCTGGCCGATATTTTTGGACAAAGTTTTGGACTTTTGACCGATATACTCCCGGAGTGTTGTGATCTTTTGTTCAAACTGATATGTTCACCCTTTTTGTTTGCATGAGTGTTGTAGGTGCGAGTCGAACTTGGATAAAGTCATCAGACCACTTACTGATGGATTGACACGGACTAGAAACTATGAATGCATATGATGTATGGAATGCTTATGCAAAAAATGTACAAATTTTTTTTTTTTTATGTTTTGATGAGAAAAGTTTTTATGCATGTATGCATGATTATGCATGGAAAGAAAAGAGAAGAACATATATACACGTGTTTCCATCTTTTATTAAAAAAAAAACCCCCCCTTTTTTTTAGCTAGTTTATAGCAAAAATTTTAAATAATGCCAAGTTAGGCTCAACCCTCTTACTTTTAATCCCCAGTGAAGTCGCCATTTCTGTCGCGTCATTTTTCGGACGGTCAAAGGCCATTTGATTGGCGTTTGACCCACTATTTTTATTTCATGACTGAACATTTAATTCTTTTCAAAAGAAAGTGGAAAAAGGTTCAAATACCACATTTTTTAGGGATTAAGGGTTCGGGGGTTGGTTATATTTAGGGAAGGTGTTAAACACCCTAAATATTCGTAGTACTCTACGAGAACCTCTTGATTTTATTTAACTTTTGTGCTATAAACTTGCTTGCTTTAAAAAATGAAATTTGAAATGATGAAAGAAAATAGAGACCTAATTTATCTACATTTTTATTGATTTGGAAGGACACGTGTCCTTTGCCTACTTACCCGTGAGGGATCAAAACCTCGTAGTTCGGGGGTAGAAATTGACGTTTGATTGGTTTTGTATTTTTTATGAGTTTTGAAAAAAGGTTTGAAATAAAAAGCCAAGTGGCAAGTTGGAATTTGTTTGTGTTTTTTTATATTAAAGAAAAATGACTCAAAGTAGAATTAGAATTGATTGATGATTTGATTAAGGAAGTAAAAATAAAAAGACGATCGCTTGATTTAGGATCAAGCTTTGTTTATAAAAATATTTTTGTGATTTTTGTTATTTGAATGTTTTTGTTATTTTTGAATAATGATATGAAAATTATGTAAGCAGAATGAGAAAAATAATATTAAGCTGAAATATAAGGTTATTTTAACACGGACCAGAATACTCTGGAGAACTATTATATAAGCAGAAATATAATATTAACAGTTGATTTAGGATCAGAGCACTCTAGATTAATTTAATTGACAAGGACCAGATTGTTCTGGAGAACAATTATATAAGCAGAAATATAATATTAACAGTTGATTTAGGACCAGAGTACTCTGGATTGAGGTGTGTACTTAATGACAAAATTTAAATATGCATATGATAATAGTAGATAATAGAATGTAATGCAAAAATAAAATAAAATGCATGCAAGACATAAAAATAGAATAGAATAGGAAATAAAAGGAGAAGGGGGGTGCAGGCAGTATGTTGGGGGATGCAGGAATTAAAAATGAAAGCTGATTGGGCTTAATTAATGCAGGCTGGGGTTGGGCCGGTTCGGTTTTTTTAGGGTGAACCGGTTTAATTAAATAAATCCGGTTCAAGGAGGGATATAAATAGGATTTGCTGGTTTTATTTTCATTTTGCAACCACTCTTTCTCTCTCTTCTCTTTCTCTCCTCACCGTCCTCTCTCTTCTCTCTCTCAAGAACATTCATATGTTCTTCCTTCTTCACGCAGAATCCGGCGAAGGTAAGGGCGGTTCCGACGGTGGTCGGCCGGCCGGTACGGCGGCGCACCACGCCGGAACCCTTTTTTTTATATTTTTTTGTTATGTTATCCTCTTCGACTCCCTCTTCGAATGGTTTCCTTCTCCTTCTTATTCACATCTTTTTTTGATTTTTTCTTTTTAAACCTATATCTAAAAAATATAGAAAAGAAAACTACATTTAAGGTTGTGTCTGGAACGGTGGTGGTTGTGGTTAGTTGAGGCCGATTTGAGTTTGTGGTGGATTGGTGTCGGTTTGTGTATGGTGATGACTGTTGTGTGTGTGTTGGTTGTGCATGTGTGTGTGTGTTGGCTGTGTGTGGGTCTGTTCGTGATGTTTGGTGTGGTAGCCGATTTGAGTTGGGTAAAATTTGTGTTGAGAATTGATTGAAAATGTTCTTGCTGGTCTGTGTATTCAGTTGATGAATTGGCTGTGAATTTGTGCGTCTTTTGCTGGAAAATTTGTGTTTTTTTTTGTATGTTGCACGTTGTGTTTTATAGAGAAGGCTTGAGACATTGAGTTTGTAAAAGTAGCAACAGATACTGCCTTGGCCTGGATTAAGGGGACATGACACTGTTTGTGAATGAGCTGTGAATAGCTGGCCGATATTTTTGGACAAAGTTTTGGACTTTTTGGCAGGTCACAAAAGCTACTCTAGTCTACTGTGACAACGTCAACGCTGTTTATTTGTCAGGAAATCTCATCAAACATCAACGCACAAAACATATTGAAATGGATATTCACTTCGTGCGTGACAAGGTTGCTAAAGGTCAAGTACGGGTCTTACATGTTCCGTCCCATTATCAAATAGCTGACATATTTACCAAGGGCCTTCCGTTGCAGTTGTTTGATGATTTCAGAGATAGCCTCAACATTCGACAACCTCCAGTTTCGACTACGGGGGTGTATTAGAATATAAAATATTCATTGCATACACTACAAGAAATTTGCCATTTAGCAACGGCAAAAACCATTGGTAAAGGTCCAAAATACCGTTGGTATAGGTCAAAAACCTATACCAACGGCTGCCTGCTGCCGTCTACAATACTATGGTTATACCAACGGCATTTGCTGTCACAATAGCATTATACCAACGGATAAAATGCGAGTTGCTAAAGATTTGGAGCTATAGCAACGGAACTTTACACCTATTTAATGGCTTTAACCAACCTGTATATCCGTTGGTATAGGACCATACTGCCCGTTGCTATATGTCTTTTTTTTTTTTTTTGCAAATAAATATTTTTGTCTAAAACAAATAGTTTTTGAATAACAAAAGGTTTACACTGTTGTTTTTATATGCACCACACAGTATTTAAAGCAAAATAAAAGAAAATTTCAATTATATTGTCAAATTAACAAGTCTTACAAACATGTGAAACTAACATCTTACATATTAACAAAGCTACATGGTACCAAGCTCTTATCCTTATAGAATTAACTTAATACAACCTATTTATGACTTATTCTCGGATTTCTATTAACGATTTAAGCATCTCCACTTAAGGATCTGGAACAGAGAAGGTTATCAACACAGTCGTTGAATCATATTTGAAGTCGGCACACACTTCAGCGGATGCTGCAAGGAGGTAAATTTCAAACTTGCCACTGTCTCTCACCTTAACAAATTCACTTGTCTGCAACGTGGGAGAGAGAGAGAATTATCAGAATCCTACAGGAAACACACAACACAAAGCCTACGTCCAACGATAACAAAACACAACAAGGAGAACATAAACTCAATCCTAAAAGAAATCTCATCAACAAAAGAACGCTTATGCCATGTAAAAGTAGGTTTAACATTTTGCCTACTATCATCTCAGTCATATTTTAATATCAATATTAACTTAGCACCTAATTTCATAGTAATTACAAATACATATTTAAGTGGTTGGCAAAATATCATACTACCAGTAACTTCAGTGTATTAAAAGTTAACTCCCACAAAAAATAATGCTAATTAGTGCCTCAGATGATAATGGTATAGGAAGTACCTTGTAAGGTCTGAAGAGAAGTGGCTTTATCTTTGTAAAAATTTACATGTAGTGCTTGAAACTTAGTAGTTTTATCCTTCAAGGAACTTTCAAACTGCATTCATGTAATCAAAAAACAAGAATTAAACAAGTTTTCTGCAACACATATTTCCCTTCCTGATAATGACTCAGTTAACAACATCATTCATAAACCAATTTGTATTTTAAATACCTCTTTGAAACCGATATTCAGGCGAAAACTTCTCTTTGGACGGTGATGGTAATGGATCATTGAAGATCTGCCATAGAAAGCAAGTATAATTATATATTATTTGCATACGAAAGTATATTGCACAATCAGATTAGAAAAATGGAGCTGATATGTGCAACATTTAGTAAAACAAAAGGAGACAAATAACATGAAGAAGCATTAACGCGCAACTGCAACATAAGATTGACAAGACCTTCATTAGCTGTATAAGGGAATTCTCCTGTACCACACTCAATTCGATGTGCTCTCCATTCTTATTCTTTTAAAATTTAGCACTCTCTTAATCCCTATCAGCCTCGTAGCAAACCTGCAATAATAATTTCAATTTCAGACATATCAATTGCAAAGGAGCAAAATGCAGCCCCTAAACACAAACACAACACTCCAACAGGAAAAAAAAAACCAAACACACCACACAAATCCTACGTCCTACTCTATGGTTGTGAGGGTCAAATGGATGCAACCATAAAAATGGCAAGAATAATATAAAATAAAACTCGGGATTCAATTTTAAAAAGTGTCAATATTTTGCTTCTGGATAAAAATAATTCAGAGAATAGACTCAAAATTACTTATGAGCTAAGCCTTCTTTTTACCCTCCATCATGAACTGTTATACACCATAAGAATCCAAACTTCCACTATAAAAAATCACACAGAATAATACTTCATGAAAACAACAACAGCTACCTTACAAAAAATCAAGTATGTAAGTCCACCCCCATCATTACTCTTAGTTACAAATTTATTATTTAGATTTTATCAATTAACAAATACTAATGTGTAGAACAGTTCCCAAGTGACTATCCAACAGATGCAAATAAATCAAAGAAACGTAAACCTAATATACCAACAACTATTGAATTTCCTTTTACAAGGTCATATGCACAACTGCAAATGTTTGACAATCATGTCAAAAGCATTATAATTGATGTATGTGTAAAAAACAAATATGCTAACAAATTAAATATTGACCATGAAAAGAAATGAGACTAATTTCTATCTATGAGTAACTTACATTCAATTCAATTCATTTCTGGAAACAAGTGGATATTGATCAAAATTCAAACCCATGAGGAATTTTGAAGCATTTCAGTCACTCTAAAGAGGTGGATAATTATATGCACACACCTCCAAGGGAAGCAATCATAATTCATATAGAGAAAAAACGAATTAGCCTAAGTATTTCAGTTTCACTAGATTATTGGATCAACATTAAATAGCTTACTGGATCACCATTGGCACCTCTTTCACTTATTTGTAAGGATGGCACTTTCTGACTTTTGGGAAATCTCTTGATTTGTCTATTCTTAAGAGATCCAACACCACTTTCCTTTTCTAGTATTCTATCTGTTACACCACAAATAACATTATGCTATATTCAATGTTCACCATAAAACTAGCAAGTAGAACTTTTTCTAGTAGTATCTGCAAGAGCCATTGACATTAATCTCTTATCTTTGGCATCAAGATCCGCAGGCTCCACAAACTAACTCCTCCTGTATACAAGTTCCATGACCAAAATGAAAATAAATAAATAAATAAAATTGCTCCTATCTTAAATTCATTATGAATAAGATAGATTTTAACATTGGAATAACCTTATCATATTTTCAAGTATGAACCCTTCAAAGCTGTAATAGAGGAGAACAAAATCAATTCTCCAAATCTCAAGGTTCAAGCAAATGTAGCAGAAAATATCTCCATATTCAGGGCAATTAAAATTCCATTCTCTAAAAACCAAGAAACACAATCTATGACACACTTAGTTAACATGAAACCATTCGTAAAAAAAACATAAAATAAAATGACCCATCACTAGATTTCAACGGTACAACCACTAGTAATTTAATACTAAATACCATACTATTCGAAAAGAAATACAAAATACCTTAAACATTACTCAAATATCCATGAAGTATTCATAATATGAAATAAAAGGGATAGCAATATCGAAAATCGCTAATAACAATTATATACATCTAGTACAAGTTATTGTTTTACTATTGATAGGGCCGCTTTGACCGCTTGCCACCTCAGACACGCGCCGACACGGCCTGGTGCGGTTGTCCTGATTTTTCCGCTATATCTGTCAGCGTGGCCGTTTTGACAACAGAGCTGAATGGACAAGAAATTAGCAACAAACACGAAAGATGTTAGAATATAAAATAACTTTATAAGATAGCATAACAGAGTCATATACAACACACTCAGAGTCCCAACAGAGTCACAAACAGAGTTCCAACTCTCTAACCCTATCATTATTCTCAGATTTTTTCTTTTTCATCACCAACAGAGTCATAAAGAACACACTCAAAGTCCAACTTTTTTCTCTAAATCACATCTACCCTTTGCTACCCAAATTAAGAGATTGAGAACTGATTTCTGGAGACAACAACTACACAACACACACCACACCTCTTCAATACGCAGCAAATAACACACTCAAAGTTACAAAAAGATTCAATTTTATATTACCTTCAAAGTAATCTGGTTCTAGATATTGAAGAATGAAACAAGCTGCCACTGAAGAAGGGGAGGAAATCAATTGAAGAACTGGGATCGATAGCACTAACTTTTGAAGAACTGAGATCTATTACAGCAACTACAACAAAAACCTAACAAAAATTAGTAACTTTTGAACTTGAAATACAGTAGAAAATTGTATAGAACTAGGTTTTCCCTTACCTTCGGTAAAGAGCTCTGATCGAAGAGGAAATTGATTTCTCTGCACAAGTTATGACGGAAGAGGATGATGAAATCGGTTTTGGGTTTTGAGCAACAACCAATTCGGAGAAAAGTGATTTGGGGGTTTTGATTGAGAGATTGAATTGATTTCAGGGAAGGATGGGGTTACAATGGATCGATTGAAGGAGCTGGAAAGATTGAGCGATTGAAGATGGGTTTTACAATTGAATTGATTCTGATGAAGGATAGGTGTAGGGTTGTGAGGTTTTTGTTTTAATTACTTTGTGTGAGCAGTTGTGTTTTGTGAGAGAAAGAAGAAGCTGAAAAAAAAAATTAAAAGAGGCTAATTTGAGCGCTTATAGGCTTTGGTTTTGGAGGCTTATGAAAATTTCGTGAAAACTAATGGTGCCTTTTCTCTCATACCCTATACCAACGGTTGATTGAAATTTTGGTTGCTATATCTGATCTATTGCAACGCTTTGTTTTTCGGTTGCTAAAGGTGTCCGTTGCTATATGGCAAATTTCTTGTAGTGATAAATTATTAGATATTATTAGAATATAAAATATTCATTGTATAAATTATTAGATATTATTTAGAGATAATTGAGGACCAAGTTAAAAATACTTGATGTCCAATAAACTTCATTAGATCCTATTAATTTTTTCATGAAAGGATGAAGAAAGGTAAATAAAAATGACGTATTGGTGATGCAATATTAGATATAGTAGAGATACACATAGTTTTCAGACTCGGCTCGGTCATCGACTCGGCGAGGGTACTGGGTCACTGGGTCAATGGTCGAACCACTGGGTCGTTGGTCGAACCGCATGACTGAATCGGAACCACTCGGATGACTCGGTTAGATAACTCGGTCCTTAGATTAAATTTATATAGTTATTTAACCGGATTAACTCGGATTGAATCAGTGACTCAATCACTTTAAAAACTAAAATAATGACCCCTGTAAAATAAGATAAAAAATATCCAACAATAATAATTTCATAGGCTAATTGCTCAAATTCAAAACATAGTCATAACTCAAAATACATCTTGGTAGTAAAAATCCAAATAGATCCCAAAAAAGTATGATTCCAATTCCAACATAAATTCAAATAAGAGATTGCCCCAGTTGTAAAAATCCAAAAAGATCCAAAGAAAGTATAATTCCAACACAAGTATTATCATCAATAACATTTAATTCCAAGGAGTCAAGATTGATTGAGCAAAACGACGTCGTTTCAAACTTTCAGTTAAGCAAAAAAAAAAAAAAAAAAGCAAAAAAAAAAAAAAAGCAAAAAACCGGTCTGACCCATGACTCGGCCGAGTCACCGGTTTTGACCGGGTTTGACCGAGTTAACTGCATGGCCGATCCAAATGTTGGCTCGAACCGGCTTACCCACCGGTTCACGGTCCGACCGGCCGGTCCGAGCCGAGTCTGAAAACTATGGAGATACATGAGGTAGTGATTGTCTTTTCAACAAAAAGATCAAACCGTTAAAATTAATGTGATATTTGGTGAATCACGTGCAATATTAACCCCCCTTATACATTGAGGTTAAAAGTTAACCGAAATGGACGAATTTGACTTATAAAAACAACGTTAAAGGACTTAAACGTAACAACAATTAATTATAATTATAGTATCAAACTAAAAATCAGAAGTAAGTTAAGGAATCAAATACTTAATTTAGCCGTATAGATCTGAGTGACCAATTCAATCTAGTCTCGGTAGAAGGGGCAGGCCACCAAGACCTTTGTCTAGTGCCTCTAATTTGTTTACTTGTAATACTAGCTACTGTTTTTATCCTATTATAATAGTACTAGTTATTACTAATACTATAAGGGTTTTTCTATCATGTGCAAATTTGCACATGATAAGAAGTTTAAAGTAGTAACTATGACTTGAAATTTGTGCTTTTTATATTAAATATGTAACTTTTAATAAAAATTTGTTGGTTTTCAATGAAAAGTTACTACTTTTAGTTGTCTTAACATGTGCAATATTGCACATGTTAGACATACCATATTATGCATTGTCCTTACCAACTGAGCTAAGCTCACAAGTTGTAATTTTTGACCAAGATTTCTCACAAAAAATGAGAGTATCAACATCCACAAAAAAGGAGCTTGCGAGGATATTAATCAACATCGTCATGTAATTGCTCACAAGTTATTTTTCAATTATCTTTAGTTGCTCTCATTCACACTAGTGTTTTCTTCCGTGACTGTTTTTCTTCACACTTTTGTTGTTTGACATTATTATTTTTAGGAAGAGCAAAGTTTACGTAAAAAGGTATTAATATTATAGTATGGATGTTGATAAGATACCTTTTTAACATCTTAACCCGTTAAAAATACATGACGATGTTGATTAATATCCTCGCAAGCTCCTTTTTTGTGGATGTTGATACTCTCATTTTTTGTGAGAAATCTTGGTCAAAAATTACAACTTGTGAGTTTAACTCAGTTGGTAAGGACAATGCATAATATATGCAAGTTCCGGGGTTCGAACCCTAGACACCACAAAAAAAAAAAAAACCTGACTTTTCCTTCGGAGTTCGAACCCTAAACACCACAAAAAAAAGGTTCGAACCCTAAACACCACAAAAAAAAGTCTGGCTTTTCCTTTTTAAATTAATTTGAGACCCTAAAGTTAACTCCCATAAATGTCTGTTATTTGGTGTTGATATATCTCCTATTTGGTTAGAGGATGTATCCAGAATTCGTAGTTGCAAAATCCACAGGGCTCCTTTTAAATACCTTCACCTTCCAATTTTGGGTAATCCTAGAAGCCTCTCCTTTTAGTATCTTATCATTCAACGGGTTAAGATACGTCTCTTTGGTTAGAAAAGTTGTAACCCATCTATGGTCAGTAGTCTTGTTCTTCTTAAAGGTGCATTGTCTTTTCTTTTAACTTACTATTTTTCCTTCTTCAAGCAGGCCCGGCCCTGAGGGGGTGCAAACAGCTCAACAGAGCTGGGCCTCCCTCAGCAATGGGCCTCAATTTTTTTTTTAATATCCACTAGTACTACTGCCCTCCAATTTTTTTAATACCCCCAGCCATTTTCTGTCCTCTTGTTTTAGCCTTTTAGGCCTATTAGAATTAGGTTCTCTTGCTTTTGGTGTTAGGTGGGGGTTCCTCATGTATACGGTAGTCATTTTCACCTTTGGGTGTACCGCATATATACGACACCTTATATTTATCTTTTAAAAAATATAAATAGAACATTGCTCTTTTAAAAAAAATACGTTTTGATTTTATCACTGGCCTCTTTTCATTCCCAGAGCCGAGCCTCCGAATTCTTAGGGACGGCCCTGTCTTCAAGGTTCCCTCATATACCATTTATAAAATTGATTAACTTTTTATAAAATTTCTTTGAGCGTGAGTTATGTTGGTGATTTCCAAAATAATGGAATCACTTTAGAACCAAAAGTTGTACTCTTCATGAGAATCTTTCATATACATTGGAACCTTTGGCAAAAAGGGAGCTTAATGAACCTTTGCATTGATTCAAGTGTATATGATCATAACCTTTGGCAAAAGGGTGCTTAATGAACCATATCATTAATTCAAGTCAAATGGGTGATTTCTCTCATTTGAAGGGTCATATAATGCATTATAAATGCTTGACATTTGGGCATTAGTTTGACACAACACACAGAATAGGAATTTTGTTACATTAACAACATAATTCTCCCTCATTCTCTTACTCTAAATCATCCATCAATTCTCTAATGCATGAGTGAATTACTGGAACCATAAATCTGTAATTATGAGAAATACCTGAGACGTGATTAATAGCAATAATAGACTAATTTAAGCATGATCAGTAAAACAAAGTTTTAAACATGAATGGCTTTTTGCAAAGTAATCAAGGGGGAAATAAAAAAATGCATGAATTCTCAAACAACTACATTTTTATAGGATGTCAAATGATGCATCAAGATGTAAGATTAGGTTCAATGGGCGTGTTAGACACTATGATCGAGAACAAAGATGTATTCTTAAGTAAAGATTAAGAACACGAGATAATTAAAGTTCTCGATTCTATCAAGGATTGGAAAAGTTAATGCCAAGGGAGAATGGAAAGAATATAAATGCATAATTACTTACTGTGTTGATTCTTGCTGATTAAGATGAGGTTGAAGATCTTGTTGGGAAGACAATGATTGCTGTCATTGTGTAATTAGACAAAGTTGTGAAAATATTAATTGACAGCATAGAAATTCCAAATAACTTATCATAGGCATGCAATATAGCTTTTCTTTATCATAATATATCATGTTTTAAACAATCAAAATTTATGCTATGATGTCCATGTTTAGTTAGATAATTTATCTCAAAGAAATTACATACAAACATCAGCAGCAACATTTATAAACCCAATATTCTGAGCATAACGCCACATACTAATTAATGTAAGAAGAGATATAAAATCATATAATCAACCT
This sequence comes from Medicago sativa, assembly GCF_051527215.1. Lineage (NCBI taxonomy): Eukaryota > Viridiplantae > Streptophyta > Magnoliopsida > Fabales > Fabaceae > Medicago > Medicago sativa. The sequence goes on from NC_140751.1 coordinate 10,669,676, forward strand.
TATGCTTGAGATAGAACATTCATTTAAATCCTTCTACCTGCAATGTCTCAGTTTGTGAAGACAAACAAAGGAATTTTGGATTTTGAATCTCTTATATGAGAAAACTTAAATCAGCCTTGCCATTTTCTTCGCCATTACGACCACCAAACTAAAAAGTTAAAAAGGTATTAGAAGAATACAAGAAATACATGCACATTGCATTTTGTGTTAGTACTAGGCACGAAAAGTAATTACCTGGCCCAAAGCTTCTGGGTGGGAAGGTATAAATTCTTGTAGGGCAGGTTGATCTTGTACTAATTGGGTCGATAAATTAGCATTTGGCATAACATGTTCACCCAACAGGCTATCAACACTGGCCAAATCAATTCTTTCTAAGACAATAGGTTCGCGCTGTATATAATCATCATCATTCTCACCAGTGATTGATCTTCTTATGTTACCATGGAAACCTTCAACTACATTGACTTATATCAATTACAACACCATTAGTCACAATATGGTAAATTTATAGTTACTCCAAGCCTTAGAAGCATTACTTAGACATAAGACCTGTACTATTTATAGTTACAAATTACTATAATAATCAGACTTTAAAAGATATTTTTTAAAAAACAAATAGGTTAACAAGAGATGTTGATTGTCGAGTAACAATATTCTAGTGTTAGAAATTACTTCCTGTAAAAGACCAAGGATTAGGAAGTGGAGTAGTATTTGGCAACGAAGAACCATCATTTGTTTCGTTACCAAATACTACTCCACTTCCCAATCCTTGGTCTTTTAGAGGATGTAAGTTCGAACTCTAGAATATTGTTACTCGACAATCGACATATCTTGTTAACTTATTTGTTTTTAAAAAAATATCTTTTTAAGTCTGATTATTATAGTAATTTGTAACTATAATTAGTACATGGGTTATGTCTAAGTAATGCTTCTAAGACTTGGAGTAACTATAAATTTTCCATATTGTGACTAATGGTGTTGTAATTGATATGAGTCAAAGCAGTTGAAGGTTACCATGGTAACATAAAAAGATCAATCACTAGTGAGAATGATGATGATTATATATAGTGCGAGCCTATTGTCTTAGAAAGAATTGATTTGGCCAACGTTGATAGCCTGTTGGGTGGACATGTTATGCCAAATGTTAATTTATCGACCCAATTAGTGCAAGATCAACCTACCCTACAAGAATTTACCTTCCCACCCAGAGGTTTTGGGTCAGGTAACTACTTTTCATGCCTAGTACTAACACAAAATGCAATGTGCATGTATTTCTTGTATTCTTCTAATATCTTTTTTACTTTTTAGTTTGGTGGTCGTAATGGCGAAGAAAATGGCAAGGTTGATTTAAGTTTTCTCAGAGAAGAGATTCAAAATCCAGAATTCCTTTATTTGTCTTCAAAACCTGAGACATTGCAGGTAGAAGGATTTAAATTAATGTTCTATCTCAAGCATAGGTTTGATTATATGTTTTTATATATCTTCTTACATTAATTAGTATGTGGCATTATGCTCAGAATATTGGGTTTATAAATGTTGCTGCTGATGATTGTATGTAATTTCTTTGAGATAAATTATATAACCAAACAAGGACATCATAGCATAAATTTTGATTGTTTAAAACATGATATATTCTGATAAAGAAAATCTATATTGCATGCCTATGATAAGTTATTTGGAATTTCTATGTTGTAAATTAATATTCTCACAACTTTGTCTAATTGCACAATGATAGCAACCATTGTCTTCCCAAAAAGATCTTCTACCTCGTCTTAATCAGCAAGAATCAACACATGAGTAAGTAATTATGCAATTATATTCTTTCCATTCTCCCTTGGCATTAACTTTTCCAATCCTTGATAGAATCGATAACTCTAATTATCTCGTGTTCTTAATCTTTACTTAAGAATGCATTTTTGTTCTCGATCATAGTGTCTAACACTCTCATTGCAACTAATCTTACATCTTGATGCATCATTTAACATCCTATAAAAATATAGTTGTCTGAGAATTCATGCATTTTTTTTATTTCCCCTATGATTACTTTGCAAAAAGCCATTCATGTTTAAATCTTCGTTATATTGATCATGCTTAAATGCGTCTATTATTGCTATTAATCACGTCTCATGTATTTCTTAGTAAAATTTAAATCTTCCTGATTCTGTGATGGTAACAATCAGTAGTAAAATTCATAAATATGAGCAATAACATCAAATTACTATAGCTATATGTACCACTGCTAATTGAAAACAGCCCCCATGAACAGATAGAAGAGTCACAACAAAATTCTCACATAAAGAAACCAATTGAAGATAACGGAATATGAAACATACTCTGGAAAAGGTGGTTCAAGCTTTTGGATGATGATGGGTGAGGTTCTGGTTCAAGATAATAAGCCACGTGTGACTCGTTGAAGAAAAAATCTTTCCTGTAATTTAATTTAATGTCATGAGTAGAACCAATAACTAAAAAAGAAAGTAAAACAAGAAACATTAACAAATAAACATTCTAAAAGGTCTTTTAACTCTAAAATAGACCAAATATTTGAAGACCATCATCACACAGGATCAGCACAAAACACAACAAATTTATAATAAAGCTAACTCGAATTGCCACAATTAAGGGCTAGACAATGACAAAACTTGCACACATTGCTATTTTTACCTTTTCAATTTCACATCATCTTTCAACCTAACGACACCAAAAAGCATACTATTTATAGTTCCACCAATAATTTGGCATCCTTATATTTCAACAACGACTCATTTACTTGTCTTTTATGAAACAATAATTCATTTACTAAGTTATAAAGCTAACGTGCAGGGTCACATAAGTGATGAGAGAAGCTTACTTATACAAGCATTGCATATTTACACACTACACACTTTAACAAAAGTAGCTACTAGCACCATAAAATAAAGGTAAAATAATATGAAGTCCACATAAACCAAAAGTCCATAAAATGAAATTAAAGTTACACTCAAGTTGTTTGAAAATTTCAATTAATTCCTATGAACACACACATGAAATTAAGTGTAAGTATAGTCTAAGTCTAATCTCTCTGAAAGGAGCAAGAGGGTTTGGTGTACGTGGAGTTTTAGACCTTCTAAGCTCTTTACAAACATTTTCCAACATTCACATAAAATCTCTCACAATAACAAATATCCTAAGTGGATTATCCTCTTTACTAACATCTCCATGAAAATATTCTGTTATTTGTTTAAGCCTAACCATTCCATCGTATGGATTTGAAACAGAACTAGCAAGAACATCTAAGTCAATTGTTGCTGTCTTTTTAACATTGTACAATTCAGTGTTGAGACCAGATACTAATTCGAATTTATGCTTCTTGACAAATTTTCAGACTGATAAAAATAAATTTCCTAACAAATTTATGCTTCTTACTGTGTATAAAAGGCCTGATTATCCAAATTTATGCTTCAAAAAACATAAAAGTCCTAATATATGTCCAACTTTATTCCAATGGAAACGTATACAATTCACTTTCATTTAGCTCGGTGTTAATAAATTGTACAAAATAAACAAAGGCATAAGGAGAAAAACTTGTGATAACTCGACAATAAAACTATGCAGAAACAATGTCAGAGCACTCACTTAAACTCAGACCATATAAAAAACCCATAACTTAACTAAATGAAACACCAAAATTTAACAATATATATTTCAACAGCAAACATGAATTCAGGTCTAGGTGGTAAAGCACACTAAAAACCCTAATAAGTAAAACAAAATAAACCCTAAAATTGAACCAAAAATCAAGTACAGGTTTATGGGAACATGGTTGATTTGTTGAAGAGAACACATATTATAATAGAGAGAGTGAATGGTAATACCTTAAAAACCTTGAGAAATTAAAAAAAAAATGAGAATCCAAACTGAGATCTGAAGAGAAGAGAAGCAAACCTTGAAGAGCTTGAGACGTGATTCAAGAGATTGAAAACGTGATTGAAGAGCTTGAGAACATTTTTGGAAGAAATTTATTGAAGAGATTGAGAATTTGATTGTGAAATTGATTTTTGGGTTATGAAAGATGGAAAGTGGTTTTGAGAGCAAAGCAACACACGCACAAATTCTAAGTGAGAAGCGAGAAATGAAATTTTCCAAATTAAAAAATAAAATTAAAACCCTCAAATATTAGCCGTCCGAAATCCGTTTCAAAATTTCACACGAATTTAGGACGGATTTGTTTTTTTAAGGAAATTCGTGCGAAAAAACCTTGTTTGAACATGCCATAAAAATTTCAAACGATTTTGGGACGAAAATTTCGCTCCTTTAAAACTGTCCCAAATACGTCCGAAAAATTCAAACAAATAAGCTTCCGTCCGAAAACACTGTTTTTTAATAGTGTATTGGTGGGGGCGAATCGAACTTAAAGGTTAGTGTGGCAACCCCATGCACTTTGAGTTTTACATGCATAACCATTAAACTTTTCAGGTTTCAAGTGCAGCAGCATCTTCCCAACAGTCAAGTTATATACACTTCATCATGTTCATCTTCCTCTTCTTCTTAGTCAAGTTATTGCATCTGACCCCCAAAACAAGTTATATAACAAGTTAGGGATGAGTGAGGGAGCTCATAAAGTTCATTGGGTTTATTGATGATATGTTTGTTTAGATAGGAGTAAAAGAGGTTTAGGTGTTCAGATATGTAAGGAAGTTAATTTCATAATTTTAGGAAAATGGTATTGGAGGCTTAAGGTAGATCAAGAAGGTTTACGGTATAAGATCTTATCTCATCTCATTAATGACTCGGAGTAGGATTATTAATTTAGGAGGCAGGGCGGTTTCAAGGTAGTGGAAAAGCCATTCATGGGTATGATAATTGGTTTGATATGATGTCCATTTACAAGATGTAAAACAATCTTGTAGCGGTTTTAATTTTCGTTTGTTTAAAACCCCTGCAAATTACGTGCGGGATTTTTGTCACACTTGGCTGGTCAGCAAAAGTTTCTAGACTTTCTAATTTGTGGGGTTTGAAACCTCTCTTATATTGTCTTGTTAATGAAATCATTTCCCCAATTAGTTATTGTACTATAAAAAAAACAATTTCATATTTTATAGCAGTTGTAAAATATGCAATTTGCTTTTTTAAATTACCCTCTTGAGCTTTTTAGTCAAACCCCGCCACTTCAATTTTGTGATTAATGCTTATTACAGTGTAAAACTATGTGATTAATGCTTATTACAACATAAATTTTGTGTTTATATTATACTCCCTCCGTTTCAAAATGAGTGTCGCTTTAGCCAAAAAAAATTGTTTCAAAATGAGTGTCGCTTTCAGTTTCCAATGCAATAATAACTTTTTCTTTTCAATTGTACCCTCCAATTAATACTCAGCACACTACTTCCAAAGTATTATTTTTAAAACTAACCAATAGTTAATAAGGATAATTTGGTAAAATAACCATTCTCTTTCTCTTAATCATTGCATTTCTTAATATGTGTGTAAACATCTAAAACGACACTCATTTTGAAACGGAGGGAGTAGTTTATGTTTGTGGCCCACCCGAGGAATCAACTCAGATTAATTATTAGAAGTCTTCTGGTTACAACTCGGATTAATCATTCGCCTTAGTTTATGTTTGTGCTTGGGTGGTTTTCCAACTCTGTTAATATATACCATTTTTTATTGTTAAAAAAACAACTCGAATTAAATTAGATGCATGAGTGGATATAGTTTTGAAGAAAATTCAAATAATTTATTTCTTAAATGTCCGTTATCTAGAAGTGTCTGGAGTGGGATTTTGAATAGGTTAGGTTTGTCCACTCCCCCTATTTACCAATATTTTTCTGCATGCCAATCAATTATGTGGTTTTCATTCTTTTATAAAGGAATCGCCTAAATTCTTTCATGCAATATGATTGCTTTCTCGAGACTAGTTTGATTGTATAGTTGCAAAGATATGTTTCCATATGAGCTTTTGGATCGTGTGTAATATAAATACAAGTTTGCTGGTGGAACTAAGTTCAAAAACTTCACTTATGATCTTCATCATTGCTGTTCTAATCTTTATATTTGTCTTCGATGAGTAGTATCTTTAATAAAAAAAAATTGAGCTTATTAAAAAATAAAAAATTTCAAATTTATCCACTTTTTGTGCAACATACTGTCCCCTCTTGTGTAAAAAAACATATTGTCTCCCCACCACAATGAATATTGCCTAAAAATAATTCCGACATATACATCCACCTCCATTTATATTGAGTTAAACCAAATCAAATAGTTGCAAAAAAATTTTAATCCTAATCCACAATCAATAATTCCGATAAATTAGGCTTTTAAAAAGTTTGATTTGCTTTGTGACGTGTAGGTTAATACGTAAGCATATGGCAATAGCCTGACATATTTCATCAATAATTGCACCTCCCACTCACTAATGTCTCTAACTACTACTAGCATAAAACATGATATTATTCCCTATGTCTTATGCATCAATACTAAAATCTCACTAATTAAGATTTATAAGATGGCTTCTTTTTCCTCATACTTGCTTGTGTTTTTCCTTGCTTCTCTGATTCTCATCTCTCAAAGCTTTGGTTCTCATCCTCAACACGACAGAAAACATCCACCGTCTACTCAAGGCTTTGGTTCTCATCCTCATGATGAAAAAACACATAAACCAGTTAAGCCAAGTGGTCCTAACCCTGCCACCAATATTCCATTTAAGCCTCCTAACAACCCTCCAAAAGAAGATAACACTCATTTCTAAAGTATGCAGTGAGAGTTTTGAACCATATATCTACTGAATAAGCCTCCTCACAACCCTCACAACACATCACAATTTTGAAATTTTATATGAATGTATTGTTGATGATTATGAGAATTTGGAGAAATTATTTTTCTCAATTTGGAGAAATTAATTTTTTCAATTTAGAGAAACTGTGATGTATTGCTGCTGTTGTTGTTGATGATGAGAATTTAATTTTCTGTTTTTTTTTTTTTTTTGGGTATGTTTGAAATTTTATATGAATGTATGAAGATGGGGATGAAGATGAAGAAGAGGAAGAGGGAAGAAGATGACGAAAGTTGAAAAACTTAGGTGTTGGTGAATGACATTACAACCTTAGTCTACACCAAGGTAGATGTGTTTGATGAATGACATTAAAACTTCCTAGTCCTATGTTGCTAGTGTTTGAATTATAAAAAAAAAAAAACATTAGTGGCTAGTGGTAGCTTTTTTATGGGAGGGGCTATGCAACTAGTTAGTTAGTAGTATTGAATTATACTCCCTCCGTCTCTTAAAAAGTGACGTTTTAAAAAAAAAAAAACTAGCAGAATTATTGTCGCTTTGTAATTTCAATGTAGAATTAAACAAGTTTTTCCAATTTTGCCCCTGTTAGCCTTTTACGCCTCCTGTGTAGTAACTGCATGCACAGTTCTTTTTGAAAAAAGCCATCTTGAGCCATGTGTGAAATTAACTGCATGGATTTTGAGAGAATTGCAGATGAAGGAGATGAAGAACATGAATTGGAAAGAGTAGAAGATTCTTTTGATTTTGAGATAGTTGATGATGAAGAAGATGAAGACCATGCTTTGGAAGTAGTTGAACCAAATTTTAAGGCAGCTGCAGAAGAATTGGAGTAAATGAGTTACATCCAGATTTTGTTGAAGCTGCAGAAGAAGAGGTTGGAGAAAATGAGTTGGAACCAAATGTTGAAGGAGTGGTGGAGGAAGAAGATGAAGGTTTGGAAGAAAAAGAAAAGAAAAAAGTAGTGAAGGCAATGCATTGTTTGGACAGATGCGTATTATTTATCTTTATTTTACATTATTGGTCTATGCATTGTTTGGACAGATGCGCATTATTGGTCTATGCCTATATGCGCATTATTGATTCTTTAAAGCACAAAGATACTGCAATAAAAAAAATAGTGAGGTTAGTGAGGTTAGTTTAGTAAAAGTAGTATGTATGTTGACTAATTAATTGCATTTCTTAATATGTGTGCAAAAACCTTAAACGACTAATATTTCGAGACGGAGGGAGTAGCAATTAAATGTCTAAAATAAAATATTATAGCTATGAGATGTATAATTCTATGGAAAATGGAAATATATTGATAAAGCATTTTATCATTTGATCAATTACCCCGTCAAATATCAAAATGTCACATCAATTTACTCCCTCCGTCTCGAAATATTAGTCGTTTAAGATTTTTGTACACATATTAAGAAATGCAATAAATTAGTCAACAGACATACTACTTTTACTAAACTAACCTCACTATTTTTTTTATTGCAGTATCTTTGCGCTTTAAAGAATCAATAATGCGCATATAGGCATAGACCAATAATGCGCATCTGTCCAAACAATGCATAGACCAATAATGTAAAATAAAGATAAATAATGTGCATTTGTCCAAACAATGCATTGCCTTCACTACTTTTTTCTTTTCTTTTTCTTCCAAACCTTCATCTTCTTCCTCCACCATTCCTTCAACATTTGGTTCCAACTCATTTTCTCCAACCTCTTCTTCTGCAGTTTCAACAAAATCTGGATGTAACTCATTTACTCCAATTCTTCTGCAGCTGCCTTAAAATTTGGTTCAACTACTTCCAAAGCATGGTCTTCATCTTCTTCATCATCAACTATCTTAAAATCAAAAGAATCTTCTACTCTTTCCAATTCATGTTCTTCATCTCCTTCATCTGCAATTCTCTCAAAATCCATGCAGTTAATTTCACACATGGCTCAAGATGGCTTTTTTCAAAAAGAAGTGTGCATGCAGTTACTACACAGGAGGCGTAAAAGGCTAACAGGGGCAAAATTGGAAAAACTTGTTTAATTCTACATTGAAATTACAAAGCGACAATAATTCTGCTAGCTTTTTTTTTTTAAAACGTCAATTTTTAAGAGACAGAGGGAGTATAAAACTGTAAAAAAATTGGGTAAAATTGTACTATATTGAAGAGATAAGATTTTATGAAGTTTTTAAAAGCAATGTTTTTTTAGTCAAAATTAACAATTTCTGTCATAGTTAATGACAGAATATAAGGGATAGTGGAATCTTACTAATACACACTCATATAATGGACATTGAGAAGTGCACCATTCCTTCCTTAAAAAAAAATTATTATTAGACATGCATTATCTAATGGTTGTGATTTCGAGAAAAAATCAAACGGTTAACATTAATCAAATTCATGAGGTCTTTGATGCACCACTTGCAATGTGTATCCATCTTAGACTTTATGTTAACGGTTTTGACAATGGGGATTTATTTGGTTGACGGAAGATAACTTAAGGGACCAAAAAGCATTGTTAACTTATGGGACCGATCGATGGTAGTAAAAGAAAACTTGATATCCTTAAAAAAATACTTGTGATTATATATTGACATAAACACTTGTGAGACTCTTAAAAATCACGTTGATTTACAAATTCCTTAGATTATACGATGATGGCAATTGAACCTTGCTTTGCAATGATGATGGTAAAATGTGTTGACTAACATTAACATAACTTCTATTTTTAATCCATGACAACATCAATTTGTTGGAATGTTCTGCCACATTAAAATGATGCATATGATAAATTTGGAGTTAAAATTTATCAAAATATTGAAGGAAAAAACATACAAATGGTGGAGGAAGAAGAACGTAATATAGGAATCATTCCCTTGTAACATATGATTAATCAAAAAAGTTGCAGTTGTTAAACATACAAAGTCCTTCATGATCATATAGACTCTATAGAGTGTCAACCCCATAGAAGCCACAACTGTAAAAAGCGGTTTTTTTTTCTCATGATTCGAATTGTGCAACAACTTGTTCCACCTTTGATCTCGGCGCGCAAGTCTCGAACTGTGTTCCTCAAGGTTGAAGAGAGAACTCTCAACCAAGTGACTTCTCCGGAGACATGCGTCCTACCTCTGATCTATTATACGAAGCAGTGTTCTATTTTAAAAACCAATTTAACTTAATGAGTAACTATCTTTATCAACAATTATCCAAAAACATAAAATATAAAAATAGCATAATCAGAGCTTAAAAAAATTTAACTAGAAAATTGTTGATAAATACTTTAAGTCAGGCTGGTAAACTTCCAAAGCAATGCCAGCTGTGTTGTGTTGGGTGACTATGTGTTTAAAAGAATTGTATATTAGTGTTTCTTCTAAGTTCTGATTTGTTGTTGAGGGGTTTATTGATTTTCAGTTCAGCTAAACATTAGACTACTTTTGAAGTAATAGAGAAATCCTTTGCTACTTATGGAATGATTTGGTACACTCTTTTTGCCATTGAACTTCTTTGTTTGTTTCGACAAGTGGTCACAAAAAGACAAATAGTACTATCACAGATTTGCTTTGAATCCTCCAGAAGAAGAAAAAATGGGTTAGTCACTCAGACTACTAACGTGTCCATTAGAACTTCCTGCCTTCATAGTATGTATCCATCAGAGCTTGTTCTCATCAATCTTCAAGACCTGATGCATCTTCTGATCAGAGATCATCTCGAATTTTTATAAGTTTCCAATGATTTTCTTTAGTACCAAAATGATTTCCTTTATGTTCAGAGCATGATGTAGCAAAACCAAAACTCGACCTTTAAATCATAATTTACTTTTATAGTTATGCACACTTGAACGCACGTTAGTGTATCCAAATGTTCTTTATACATTGTTATCATTAAAACTATAGAGTCAATGTTCTATAACCCACTTTGGCTCATCGACATATGAAACCAACTTAGAGTTAGCGAGGAACGACTTAATTAGAATTCAGTAGGGCGATAGTGCATGGAGGAAACCGTAGAAAATCGTTGTATTTCTCCCTAGTGTATCATGCTCAGTCTTCAATTCTAATTTATTTTGTATATACTGAAGGTGAGAAAAACACAAGAAGTGTTGGGGGGTGAATTGTGTTGGCTTTTTCAAACACACAGATGAGAGAGAGAGAGAGTGCAGACAAAAAACAATTTATATTGGTTTCTGTTCTGGACCGACCCAAAAGATCTTTGGCACATTAACTTAGGCCCAATATCTCCAAAAGCCCAAACTCTACGTTTGGCAACATTGCTCGCAACATACCCCCTCACCGCGAGGGGGGTGCACAAAGCAAACGAGACCGGTTCAAAAGAACTCCAACGTCTCTTTGCACATTCTACACGTTCCCGCAATAAATTCCCTGGCGGTTACACTTCCCACGATTTCGTAACCGCCAGGGCCAGGTGTGCCACCACAACGGCTCTGCAGCCCTCCACCTCTATAAATAGGGGACTCAATGCAGTCCCCAAGGTAGAACTCTTTCTTCCTCTAAAACTCTCACTCTCTGATCTCTACTGACTTGAGCGTCGGAGTGCCTGCAGGTACACACCCCCCATCCGCTCCAAGAAGCATTCCAGCACATTCCTACCACCGTAGCAACCACCGCATTCAAAGCACCGGCAGTGACCTTCTGGTCAGGTACGATCAGTGGCGCCGTCTGTGGGGATATATAAGCTCCCCCATTTTTACACTCCTAAAAACCAAAGCTTTTCACAAAAACTACCATGACTGCCAACGGTGCCAATTCCCGGTTACAAAGTGAGGTGCGTGTCCTTCAACAGGATGGCATGACATCTACTCCTTCACCCGTGGAGACAAACCAAGAGGAACCGGCTCACATCGTTCCTCTCCCAGAGAGACCTTTGCAAGGTCCCCCACGACCTACGGAGACACCAGAGGACGCCACAACAACCAGCGTCCTCGTCGGTAACCTGATCTGCACGGTTCAACGACAGACGTCGTTAATCGAGGAACAAAACCGATGCTTGATGGATCTGGAGCAAGCACGTCACATCACCTCTACAAGGCGGACTCCTTCCCCAACACATAGCAGAAGGGGAATGAGCCCTCATAGGCCCCTCTTCAGATATCGCCGGCGCTCCGAAAGCATCAGATCTCCAAGCCACACCCGGAGATCATCAAGGAGGTCACCAAGACGATCTCCTCCCAAACGATCACCACCAAGACGGTCTCCTCCGAGAAGGTCCCCGCCAAGCCGAGGCAGAAATTCTTGGTCCCCCTCTGATTCTGAGGACACTCGCGATGCCCGCTACGACCATAACGCTTATGGTCCGTTCACACGACGCATCCGAGAAGCTCCCATTCCTCGCGGACTGGAAAAGCCGCCGCAAATGGACTCATACGACGGGACGACCGATCCAGATGAGCACATCGAGAACATCGAAGCAGTTCTCACTTACAGGTCGGTGCGAGGCATCGTCAAATGTAAACTCTTCGTCACCACGCTGAGACGAGGAGTGGTCACGTGGTTCAAGAACTTGAGGAGAAACTCCATCGACTCATGGAGCGACCTCTGCAACGAGTTCACAACCCACTTCACCGCGTCAAGAACGCAACCAAAAATGGTGGTTTCCCTCGAAGCCATCGTCAAAGGAAGAAGTGAACCCCTCCGAGACTACATCGAGAGGTTCAACAAAGAAGTCGTCCAAGTACGAGGCGCCAATGAGACAATGAAGATGTACCTCATTGCCAAAGGTCTGCGCGAAGAGACAAGCGTGAAGAAAGTTGTTTTCTTAGATCGCCCAAGGACTCTCAACGAGTTCCTAACGATCGCCAAGATCTACATTGCCTACGAAGAGGCCTTGTACGCGGACAGCCTCAACAAAGTCAGGAAGGAGGAGCCTGCTGCTGAATCCTCCAAAAAGCCCTTCCACGAGAAAAATAAGGAAGGCAAAGCTGCTCGGGAAAGCAAGAGGCCCAACGGCCACTTCACCGAGTACACTCCATTGGCCATGTCAAGGGACAAAATCCTCGCTAAGATCGTTGTAGCCGGTCTAGCAGAAGTCGGCATCAAGCCACCAAAGGCTCCATCTCAGGAGAGGAAGGGTATCGACAAAACAAAATATTGTCGATTCCACAAATGCCACGGGCACACCACCGATGACTGCATCCATCTGAAGGATGCCATTGAACTCCTCATACAGAGGGGACGGCTCAAGCAGTATGTGAAAAATCCAAAAGCAGAAAAGAAAGTCGTCGAGCTCATCGGTGACGGTTCTGAGCACGGAAGGACCATCGCCATGTCCGTGGAACACCTCGGTGATTTCCCTGACAACGTGGAAATCGCCCCTTATTCATGCACCTGGGAGCAATTCCCTACTGCCAACATCATCACCGGAGGAACGCTGACCATCTCCACGGGCAGCATGAAAAGGAAATTTGAAGAGCACATGAGCGTCAATACCATGGCCCCCTCTAACCGGGTAGGAAGGCCACCTTTGGCATTCTACGATTCTGAACAACTTGGTGGGGCTTCAAATTCCGCCATTCCTTTGCTCGTGCGAGCATCGATGGCCAATGCAGATGTTCGACGAGTCCTGATACACACAGGGGCCTCATGCGACATCATGTACACCAGCCTGTTCAGGACTCTCCAACTAACAAAGAAAAACATTTCTCCCTACGTTGGAGATGAACTCTATGGCTTCAACGGCTCATCTACTCAACCATGGGGTACGTGGAGCTACTGGTCACCTTCGGCGAAGAGGAGGCCATGAAAACAATAAAGATCCCATTCTTGGTGATCGACTGCCCTTCTCTTTATAACTGCATTATAGGGAGAACCGGGCTTGCCCAGCTAGGGGCCGCATGTTCAACCGCTCATCTGAAGTTGAAGTACCATGCGAAGGATGGCATCATCGCCTCCCTCAGCAGAGATATTGAAGCTGCAAGAAGATGTTTCCTCCAAGCCAACAAATCTCAGAACTCGGTTTCCCAATCCAGCAAACCTGCTGAAGACAAAGGGAAAACTGCTGCGAGTACTCTGGACGCCAACTTGGTGGAGCTTGACCCCAGGTTCACCAAGGAGGACCTGAAGGAACAAAAACGGGAAAAGAAGGATCCGCTCAACGTGAAACTTCTTAGACCTGTTCCTGATGGTGAGTTCGAACTGGTCCCTTTTGGAAGCGACCCCTCGAAGAACTTCAAAATTGGCAAGGATCTCCCCGAACTTGTCAAGAACCAGCTGATCGCATGCCTGGAATCGACCCTAGCGTCGCTTGTCACCAGCTGACAATAGATCCCGGAGTTAGCGTTGTAGCCCAGCGGCGTAGAAAGCAGTCTCCTGAAAAATCAGAGGCTGCAGAAAAAGCTGTAAAAGACCTCCTTGAGGCAAATTTTATTTCTGAGGCCAAATACACTATCTGGCTCTCCAATGTTGTACTTGTCAAGAAATCTAATGGAAAATGGCGTATGTGTGTTGACTATACCGATCTTAATAGGGCCTGCCCTAAAGACGCATATCCTCTTTCTAACATCGATAAACTCGTAGATAATTCCTCCGGCTATAAACTTTTATCCTTCATGGACGCCTATTTTGGGCAGAATCAAATACCCATGGCTAAAGAAGATAAAATGAAAACAGCCTTCATGATCGAATTAGGGAACTATTACTATAATGTAATGCCCTTCGGTCTGCAAAACGTGGGGGCTACTTATCAACGTATGATGAACAAAGTCTATGACAAGACACTTCTGGGCGACATTCTTGAAGTTTACATGGACGACATGATCATGAAATCCCATCAAGAGGTGGATCATGCCGCCCATCTCAGAAGAGTGTTCGAACAAACTCGGAAGTACAACATGCGACTCAACCCAGAAAAATGCACCTTTGGGGTCCAAGCGGGTAGGGGTCCAAGCGAGTAAGTTCCTTGGTTTCTATATGATAGAAAGAGGAATTGAAGCGAACCCAGATAAATGTCGCGCATTTACTAAGCTTCCAACACCCCATTCCAAAAAGTTCATCCAAACGCTCAACGGAACGCTAACCGCTCTCTAGATTCATGGCTAAATCCGCTCAACACGCACTTCCTTTCTTCAAGCTCTTGAGGAAAGAAACGAAGTTTGAATGGACAGACGAGTGCAAAACCGCCTTGAAGCATCTCAAAGAAACGCTCTCCGCTCCACCAGTGCTATCGCGACCCGATCAAGGTGAATTACTATACATATACCTCTCTGTTTCCTCTGACGCGGTATGCGCCATCCTCATCAGAGAAACGACGGAGGGACAGAGACCGGTATACTTCACCAGCAAAGCATTGTTGGGACCTGAAACAAGGTACTAGAGAATCAAAAAGGTAGCTCTCGCACTCCTCACCGTAGCCAGAAGATTGAGGCAGTACTTCCTAGCACATACAGTTACAGTCCGGACGGACCAACCCATCAGACACATCTTGGGTCGCCCAGACGTAGCCGGTCGGATGACGAAATGGTCACTCGAACTATCAGAGTTCGACATTCATTACGAATCCAGAAAGGCACTGAAGGCACAAGTGTTCGCCGACTTTCTCGTCGAGATGACTTTCCCAGCAGAGGAAAGCCCTTGTGATTGGACCGTCATCGTGGACGGGTCATCCAACTCCAAGGGAAGCGGAGCCGGAATAATCATCGAAGACAACAAAGGTATCGTTGTCGAAATCTCCCTCGCTTTGTCTTTTCCTGTTACCAATAACACTGCAGAATATGGGGCCTTCTTAGCGGGCCTGCGAACTGCCAAAGACATGGGAGCCCAAAAGGTGAAAATCTTTACCGACTCGCAACTCGTGGCTTCCCAAGTCACGGGAGAGTTCCAGGTAAATGAGGACCACCTCCAAAAGTACGTCCAGTTAGTACTAGAGAAAATGAAAGAATTTGAAAACGTCGAAGTAACCCACGTTCCCCGCGAACAAAACACTCAGGCGGACATTCTTTCAAAACTCGCAAGAACACGAACTGCGAACGGAAACAAAACAGTCATACAGGAAGTTCTCAGCGAACCAAGCATCCAAGATAGAGGAACTCTCCCTCAAGAGATCAATACGATCATCGGAATGGAAGACTGGAGGGGACCCATCTCTCGATACATAGAGAACGGGGAACTCCCTTCTGACCCTCAAGAAAAAACAAGGTTGAGGTGAAGGGCATGCTCATTCACTTTGGTGGAAGGAACTCTATACAAAAGAGGCTTCATCATTCCCCTAATCAAGTGTTTAGGACCCAATGAGACCCAAGAAGTCCTCGCCGACGTACATGACGGCATATGCCAACAACACCTTGGTGCCAAAGCTCTCGCAAAAAAGGTTCTACGAGCAGGGTACTATTGGCCCACCATGTTAAAAGACGCCCAAGACTACGTAAACCTCTGCGATAAATACCAGCGACACGGGGACATGCATCTAGCACCTCCCGCTGAGCTAACATCTTTGGTTTCTCCTTGGCCCTTTGTGATAGGCGTTTGGCAAGTGCACCAAATACTATCGAAGTAGTAAAAATATCGATCCCACGAGGACTGTTTATAACTTCAATAATTCAATTGCGTTATATAATTAGGATGTATAAAAGTTATTTTTGG
Organism: Medicago sativa; assembly: GCF_051527215.1. NCBI lineage: Eukaryota > Viridiplantae > Streptophyta > Magnoliopsida > Fabales > Fabaceae > Medicago > Medicago sativa. The sequence continues at coordinate 10,686,025 of NC_140751.1, forward strand.
TTTGCCACTAGGCAGTAGATTTGGTTTGATTTTACGAAATCAAATAAAAGAAATAAAGTTGATTAAGAAAATATGGAGAGAGAGATGAGATCAGGTCTGTCGAATCCTCTATGTTTCCCCTAATTGGTTACTGCACCTATTATTACTAATGATTCTCTAGTTTCACGATAGTTAACAAATTAGCCCTAATCAATCCCTTGAGTTAGGACCCTCTTTTTAAACTACAGCCCCTAATTCCTTAGGTGGTCTAATAATCATCAAAGGTTTAAGCACGTTAACCTAATATCACTAACAAACGATTATCCATTCCTAGACTAACCATGTTTATTAGAACAATTCAATTAGGTCTAAGTCGAAAGCTATGGTCAGTAGTCATTCGTTCTCACAAAATCATGTTTATATTTGATCAGGATATAAAAAGCATTAAGAACAATTGAATTGAATGAAAACTAGAATACCATTAATAAGTAATAGAGTTTCACAGCAACATGTATCAATTAGGGTTACATAGATTCATCTCTGACCTAATCTCTGAGAGATTTAGCTACTCATAATCGAGTTTACAAATAGCATAATCAATGAAATAATTAAAACATACATGAATTGGTAAAAGGTTGAAGAAATCGCCCTTCTAGCCGTCTCTGATGTCTCAAAATCGCACTTTGCTCTCCAAAATCGTAACCCCTGTTCTTCAGATTGAGTGCAGTATTTATAGAAGTCATGGGCCTGACCCATCAAAATCGCGCCGCGCCTTGTATAATGGCGTGCCGCGATTTCCTCTTTACAGGAAGTGTGTAATTTTGCTTCAAAAATCGCAGCACGGCTTGAAATTGGCGTGGCGCGATTTCCTTCGAACAGACTTCAAATTTTAAGCTTTTTGCACTCCAGAACAGTATAAATTGCATGAGAACTCTATCAAAATGTCACAATAAGTCCCTAATATTATGTAATGACAGGATGTCATCACAACCCCAAACTTAAACCATTCCTTGTCCTCAAGGAATTTGCTTGCAACAGTGACAAACGATAGTAAAATAACAGTTACCTGACAAAACGATAGTACCCAAAAGTTCATTCTCCTTCTTGCTAAAGATGAGCTAGTTTGACTTGTTCGCATCCACCAGTTCACAACTCCACGCATCAATATGAAATAGGGTTCTACCAGTCGACATGCAGGTCTACATATTACCATACGCTTGAAAAGTTTCTAAACATTAATCAAAGTCAATATCATTACACACTTTTGAGGTCTTTAGGGTTATAACGGGGCTTAGGTGAAAGGTGGGATATATTTGGATAAGTAGGCTACACAAAATTTGAGTTAGGCATTCCTACGGAAGTTAAAGCACAAAATTCAATCCTTCAATCATTCACCTTGTGGAAATACAATCAATGCAAAGGTACTAGAGAACATTTTTAACATTTAGGGACAATCGAGTTTGAAGTTACTCGGATTTTCAATGTTTTGTCCCTTTTTCATCATTCAATTTCTCTTTTTTTTTTTTTTTTGATACACCATTTTTGTGTGTATTTTGCATGACAATTTCACATTTCTTTCATTTTTGTTCTCTAATTCTCTAGTACCCCCACCCCAAACTTAGTTGGTTGCAAATTCCAATGGCAACCCCAAACTTAATCTTTAGCAACATACTACAATGCCTTAACTCAGAAAATACATTAAGGGACAAATCCTAAAAGTCTCTAGGCTTGTAATGTAGTTTGTCACCGAACAAAAAGTTCTAATCCTACCGGCTCACAATTGGTTAAGAAAGGATAAATTCAACAAATTAAAACAGGGTAGGCTTCAAAAAGGTTCACAGGACCAAGCACTTTTGCCTCAGTGTGTAATTGACAAAGACCAATCAATAATAGAGAAACAATGCAAGTTCTAGAAATGTAGTTGCATGGAAAACTAATCTAAATATAAGTAAATTGAAAAACAAAATTTGGCAATGAACCTTATGGCTGAGATTTCTGGGAGTATGTGACTACCGAGCAACGCCGTACACTTCGCCTTTGAATCAAGTCACCCCTCCTTTAGAACTTTTGGAATACCATTTCATCAAACAACTGTTACTAAACTAGAATAGGTCACATGAAACAAAACAAATTCATTAATAATAAACAAGTGCAGGAGCAATTACAATAGGGAAATAAGTTGTTCAATGGACTTCGACATAAAAAGAAAATAAGGAAAATACATCAAAAGAAAAATGACTGAAAATAAAATACAAAGCAGAAAATGCTAATCCATCAGTAGATCAGCCCATGTTCACATCATCATCCGGGTGTTCAGCCCCCGGTGTCCTTAATCCCTCAAAGATGCCATCCCCTTGATCTTGCTTGGTGGCATTGAAATCGTCAGTGATTTCCCTCCTCAGTTTCTCAACCCAACACTCCTCCGGCGGTTGAACATTCAGCCATTCATTAAGGGCTTCCGGGCTGAAATCAATTATCTTTCCCCGAACAAAAGATTGAAAGGGTGTATAGGAAACCCGTGCATTTGCAAAGAATTCGACGATCACGATTTTGTTGTTCGCTTCACCGATCATCTCATTCAACTTCGTCCACCCTCTCCTTCGTAATTCAGCCTCAAAGAACGGATACTTAACAAGCCTTGTGAAGTCAAACTTTCTCTCCCCCACAACTTCAAAACTTTTCATGGATTGGTGGAACTCTTGGGCTTGGTCATTGATAAAATGAATGGCGTTTTCGGGTGGTTCGGATGTGGCACGAGGGCGTTTGGCTTTGCTTGTGGATGGCTTGGGGTTGGTGGCTTTCTTTGAGCGGGTGTTTCGTGGGTCGGAGGCCATTTGTGGTTAAGGAAGATGGTGAAAGGAAAGTTTTGTGAAGTTTGGGAAAATTGTGAAGGGCTGTGAATGATAATGGTTTGGATTGTTGAATTCGTGGTTGGATTGTGGTTTGATGATGTTTAGGAAGTGATAAAGTAGATGAAGATGGGAAAAATTCGTAAATGGGAAGTCTAGGGAAATTTTTGGCAAAGAAAAGTAGGAAGAATGGAATGAAAATGATGATGAACAGTGAGGTTTTTATAGGCTGAGGAGAAAAATCGCGCCGCGGCTAATATCAGGCGTGCCGCGATTTCCTCAAAACAGGGAGTTTGGTTCTTTGCTTGTGAAAATCGTGTTGCGGCCATATACAGGCGCGACGCGATTTTGGTCAAACAGAGAGCATGTTTTGCTTCCTCAGGCCAAAATTTTTGTTTTCTTGAAAAATGCCTGAGTTCCTTTAATTTCTGAAAAACTTTTGAGGAGAGAATCATGCAAGACATCAGTACCTTGCATGATTTTCTTGGCAGGAGGTATACTTGAACAAATTTTTAGACTTTCCTGCCTTGTATTAAAAGAAAAGAAAAATATTTTTGTGTTTTTGTTTTTGAAAGCAATAAAATCATACCTGAAAAATAAATAGTGGGTTGCCTCCCACCCAGCGCTTCTTTACCGTCATTGAGCTTGACGTTTCAACCACTGTTAGGGTGGCAAATATGTCAAAAAGAACACATCATCCTTCTTCTTCCTCTTGTTTGGAAGGAATTCCATGAATTTGTAACAAAGAAGTAGATGCTCCCATGCACTCACAGTTAAACCTTTGGAATTTAAGCTCTCCCACCTTAGAGAAGGACATGCATCCATTTGCACACGAGTGATTTCCTTAACCCCTGTTTGTTCAGACTTCGGGAAAATGTCAGCACTCCTCACTTTTGGATTTTCTTCCACCACAACCTTGTGACACTCAATCTCCATCTGAACCAGCTTCCTCTGAGACTCATGTGCTTTCTCAACAAGATCACCACACTGAACATCAAACTTTTCAAATAAAACTTGATTTGACACCAAGAAATCATCTAAAATATTCTGAAGTTGAGTATTGTAATCGATGTTGATCACCTCTTTCTTCCCTTCACCATCACTACCTGGTTGATTCGCCTCATAATGACCACAACTCGAGATTTTGTTGTCCAAAATTTTGATCTTAAAAGATAGCATATATTTTTCATACTGCAACTTAGCAATCTCTTCTGTGTCATAGAGGAGTAACCTGTCTATCATAGCTGCAAAACTTGGATAAACTTTTCAGTAGCACAGTACAATGAGAAGAAAAAAAAAGAGCATAATATTTTTTTTTATAAATATATATACAAAAATATAAAAGACAGAAATCCTAAATAATAACGCAATTGCCTTGTTGAAATAATTCAACAGTCCCCGGCAACGGCGCCAAAAACTTGATAGGCGTTTGACAAGTGCACCAAATACTATCGAAGTAGTAAAAATATCGATCCCACGATGACTGTTTATAACTTCAATAATTCAATTGCGTTATATAATTAGGATGTATAAAAGTTATTTTTGGTTTGCCACTAGGCAGTAGATTTGGTTTGATTTTACGAAATCAAATAAAAGAAATAAAGTTGATTAAGAAAATATGGAGAGAGAGAGAGATGAGATCAGGTCTGTCGAATCCTCTATGTTTCCCCTAATTGGTTACTGCACCTATTATTACTAATGATTCTCTAGTTTCACGATAGTTAACAAATTAGCCCTAATCAATCCCTTGAGTTAGGACCCTCTTTTTAAACTACAGCCCCTAATTCCTTAGGTGGTCTAATAATCATCAAAGGTTTAAGCACGTTAACCTAATATCACTAACAAACGATTATCCATTCCTAGACTAACCATGTTTATTAGAACAATTCAATTAGGTCTAAGTCGAAAGCTATGGTCAGTAGTCATTCGTTCTCACAAAATCATGTTTATATTTGATCAGGATATAAAAAGCATTAAGAACAATTGAATTGAATGAAAACTAGAATACCATTAATAAGTAATAGAGTTTCACAGCAACATGTATCAATTAGGGTTACATAGATTCATCTCTGACCTAATCTCTGAGAGATTTAGCTACTCATAATCGAGTTTACAAATAGCATAATCAATGAAATAATTAAAACATACATGAATTGGTAAAAGGTTGAAGAAATCGCCCTTCTAGCCGTCTCTGATGTCTCAAAATCGCACTTTGCTCTCCAAAATCGTAACCCCTGTTCTTCAGATTGAGTGCAGTATTTATAGAAGTCATGGGCCTGACCCATCAAAATCGCGCCGCGCCTTGTATAATGGCGTGCCGCGATTTCCTCTTTACAGGAAGTGTGTAATTTTGCTTCAAAAATGGCAGCACGGCTTGAAATTGGCGTGGCGCGATTTCCTTCGAACAGACTTCAAATTTTAAGCTTTTTGCACTCTAGAACAGTATAAATTGCATGAGAACTCTATCAAAATGTCACAATAAGTCCCTAATATTACGTAATGACAGGATGTCATCACTTTGCTTGGTGGGGCATCGACCTTCTGGGACCATTCCCTAAAGCCGCCGGACAGCTAAAATACCTCGTAGTCGCTATCAACTACTCAACAAAATGGATAGAAGCCGAACTGTTGGCCAAAATCACAGCTAAAAACGTACTCCGTTTCTTCAAGAGAAACATCCTAGCAAGATTTGGAGTACCTGCTCTAGTCATATCCGACAATAGTACACAGTTCACGGACCAAAGGTTCCTGGACTACCTAAGGAATATCGACATCAAACAAAGCTTCACCTCCGTGGAACACCCTCAAGCCAATGGCCTCGCCGAGGCTGCAAACATGGTCATTTTACGAGGGATACGAAGAAGGCTAGACACGGCCAAAACTCAGTGGGCTGAAGAGTTACACGCGGTCCTTTGGGCCTACAGAACTACTCCCCATTCCATGACTGGCGAGTCACCTTTTCGACTCACATACGGGTCAGAAGCGGTCTTACCCATTGAGCTAATTGAACTCACGTGGCGAACTGACGCCAGCTCTGACTTCCCAGCCAACACCGCGAATCTACGTGAAGAGCTCAAATTCGTTGACAAAGTCAGGATCTGAGCGACCTTGCAAGAAGCAGCGCTAAAACAAAAAATAGCCGCTCGTCACAGCAAGAAAGTCATAAAAAGAGAATTCGAAGTAGGCGACCTCGTCCTCCGGCGAAACCAGAAAGATTCCGCATAAGGGAAACTCGCTGCCAACTGGGATGGCCCCTTCAGGATCCGGATGAAGACCAGGACGGGAGCTTACGGACTCGAAGACCTCCATCAAAACATTATTCCAAGGACTTAGAATGTAGAAAAACTCAAAAAGTATTACACTTAGATGGCAGACAACGCCAATTCACTCTAGTGTGCATACTCAGTTCGATGCAACGAACTCTTCGCTCTCAAATCCAAATCCAAAAAGAAAAAGGATGAGAGGAATTTACACAACAAGTCCTTTCACTCCTCAGTATGTACGCTTACCGCTGCAACATCACTGCTCGGCATGTTAGGTAGAACCCCAGCTCGCGATGGGTGATTCACGCCTCGGTGCGTTGAACTTAGAAAAAATTCTCTCGTTCATCCACTGTTACATGTCCATAACTTTGGACACACATTCAGATAAACAATCTCTTGGATGTGCAACACTTCCGACTAAAACCCCGCGTAAACAGTCGAAAACCTCCCGCCCGAACTCTTCCACGCTAGACAACGCAAAGGTAGAACTTTCCAAGCAAAGTAACTAACTACCTAGGAAGAAAAAGGGCAAAGCTTTTGTCAAAGTAAAAATGACAATAAGTTAGGCGGGCATACTAAACTCTCCAGCCATTAAGTCACTTCGTCGAAATAATGACTTCGGGGGGTAGTCCATCCCACCACAAAACACGCTTCGGCTTAAAAGCTTCACAATTTAAAAGCCAACAACATCGCAAGTCGAACAGTTAAGGGCATACGAATTATTGCAGTCTGTCAAACACATAAGATAGATAATTCGCTCTCAACAAAAAGCCTCACACAATGAGCATTCAAATCCAAAACATTATACTTGAAAGATAATCATACAAGTGTAATTGAGAATAATAAAGGTGCTAAAACCACTAAGGGCGCACAATGTCATTACAAATTTGGTGGTTGAAGAAGAGATTAATTACAAGGCCTCATCAGGCCTGGGCTTCATCAACATGCCCGTCTTCTTCCTCGGGATCAGGAGGCGGAGTGATCACCCCATCTTTCACCTCACTAAGGGGATGAATTCCTTCGACATTCAGCTCGATACCGGGTTCACCACCTTCAGCTGGACCACCACCCGATCAAAACCAAGTTGGACAGCCTCCACCAAGCTTCCTTCCAGCTCACCAATCCTGTCCACAAGACCGGCACGCCCTAGGACAGCAAGGTCGTCCGCCTCATCCTCTCCAGGGAGGTCCGCCTTCTTCAGAGATTCCTCCAGGGATGCCTTCTCCTCGCCCAGCTTCTGAGAAGACGAGGTCGCTTGCTCAAGAGCAGTATGAGCTCCAGACAACTGCTCCTTCAAAGAAGCAAGCTGACAGTGACGCTCCTCAGCAACTGACCTCTTGCTCCTTTGATCCTCCTCGAGAGCGGCCACCCTAGCGGTCAAAGCATCCATTTCCCGCGCCAAAGCATCAACCCGAACTTCACTATCCAGCGAAGCATTGTTCAGGGCAGCGGCGACCTCGAACGCCTTCATAGTGGCAATAACCCCATCAGTTATCGCCTTGCTTTGACCAACTGGACCCAGATCCTGGATGATCTTCAACTCAGGATCATCCAAGAAAAGGGTCGACTGAGGGCCACATAGCTCCGGCTCGGTCCACACCTTCGGAAGCTGGAGGAAGTCTCCTTTCTCAGAACGGACGGGAACGGCCTTGATTGGCGTGATTGGATCCTCGGAAGACATCCTCACCCTCTGTCTCTTGCCAGAATCCTGCACCAGCTCCTCAGAAGGCCCCTCTCCGTCCAAGTCCACCACAGGTTCAAAAGACGAGCCAGGGGAAGAACCATCAGTAAGATGCTCTAGAGATTGAACATTCTTCCGTTTCTTCTTGGCCGATATCTTCTTGCTCGCCGCATTCACGAGGGCTACCAAATCCTTATTCATCTTTTCTGCAACACAAAGATAAAGAAACGTTGTCAGTTAGGGGAAACAGAATAAGAAGGTAACAAAAAGGCAAGAACAAAAAAAAAATAAACTACCAAGGCAGGCTTCAGAAACATCATAGGTCAACAACTCATGGGTATTGATGAGGCAGGGCTCTGTTACTGGGGTCCCATCCGCACTCATCAAAGGGTTCCCCCATCTGTCGGTGTTAACCCTTTGGGGAAGAGACTCAACGAAGGCCCAAATTTGTTGACGCAGGCTTTTCTCTTCATCAGTCAGATTAGCGATGGCTCGACCGAAGTCCTTCGGTTCATAGGCAAAATGGTCCTGAGACCAGCATTAGTGGAAGAAAGGACGACGCTCCCGAACGCCATCCTTCGCGACCTCCAAAAGGTTGTCCAGAGCAGCCGCGCTCTTTGGTTGAACCAGAAAGAAGCGCTCTTTAAAGCTCCGGACCTTCCCAGCAAAAATCTCAAACATCTTCTGGGTCTGGCGGAAAGAAACCCAATCTGCGTCCCGTTGCACGGTGAAGAAGGAGAAAAAGACGTTTTTGGAGGCAGGGATGCAAAGATAATCACATAACAACTCAAAGGCCCTCATAAAAGCATAAGAGTTTAGATGAATCTGGGTGGGTGACAGCTTGGTCCAACGAAGTACTTCCCGCTGGAAGTTAGAGAAAGGGAGCCGGAAACCCATGTCTTTGAAAACCACTTCATACATGGGAAAGACATCGTTTTTATACTCCGAACACACCCTGTTAGACGTGCTCAGCAAAACCAGCTCCCAATCCCTCACTTCTCCGACGGTGTCAAAAGGGGCTTCACCCACGCCATCGATAGCAAAAACAGATTCGGTTTCCAAGGGCTCCTCTCCGGGCCGCGAAACAACAGATGCAGCAACTCCCTCGTTTGCCATGATAGACCTGGAAAAAGCAAGGGAAAAAGTGAATCCAACATTCAGATCCACCCTTCCTTCACCCATCAGGTCGGTCACGGCAAGGAAGGGATCAAAACACCGCCTCTAAAAAATAAAAGGAACTACAGACTCGACTCACACATCGGGGAGACCTACCCCTAGCGAACAGACCCGAAAGCTTATGGATGAAGCCTAAGCCTGTCTCCAATGTTCTTCTAAACACTAATAGAAAACATACAGCACTTTTGCAAAAACTTCCGATGCACGACGGAAAATGCCATATCCAACAACATAAACCACCGATTCGGAAATACTTCTGCCCTAAAGGCATGCATTCCTACGGTTTCTAAGAAAGACAGAAACTAAAGAAATTGCAAACACAAAAGCAAAGAGGTGAAGTCGTCGGGATGTTACCTGTTGTGATGGATGGTGTGGACTCGAAGTAGATAGTTGAAAGACTGGAAAGATTTCGCCTTTGAGAAACTCTGGAGAAAACTTCTAACTCTCTGAGAAAACAAAACGAAGTAACATTCCAAACAATGTTTGGGCTATTTATACTCGTTTCATAAACCACTCAAAAGTCGCGACTTTCTATCCAATACAGCCCTTCACGTACAACTCTACTTCCCTGTAGCATTCCTACGGTCCAGATCTAATCAAACCATTCATCCAAAGGCTCTGTTTGTTGGCAGCGGTTCATGGAACGTCAAGATTTAATCAACGATTATGATGACACCTCGGAAACAAAAACCGATAACACTCTACAGACTATAGGTACTCAAGTACTACAATATCCTTTACACGTGTCATAAAGAAACCGAAGGTCATGTCCCTTCAATTTCTTCCTCGAAACGGGAGCATTAATTGCGGAATAACATTCGACCAAACTCTCAAACGAGGGAATCTTTACGTCCGATCCTCCGTTCCGAACATCAGAATGTCGAGCACGACTCATCCAAACTGGAAAACTCATTCAAGTACAAGGCGAACAGGGCTAGGGGAGAACAAGTCCGCCCGTCTTAACCTACTAACGCTTTGAACCGCCCGCACAAACTACATTCTGAATCGAAAAAGTCTCCAAGTCTGGCGAGCAAAACTATCTTTACCCTCCAACGGGAAGTATGCTCGACAAGAAAATATCCTCCAAGCGATCGGTCGCCAAGGATCAAATGCCCGTACTTAAGTCATCACTCTTACCCAAGAGCCACGACTTGGGGGGCTACTGTTTTGGACCGACCCAAAAGATCTTTGGCCCATTAACTTAGGCCCAATATCTCCAAAAGCTCAAACTCTACGTTTGGCAACATTGCTCGCAACATACCCCCTCACCGCGAGGGGGGTGCATAAAGCAAACGAGACCGGTTCAAAAGAAATCCAACGTCTCTTTGCACATTCTGCATGTTCCTGTAATAAACTCCCTGGCGGTTACACTTCCCAGGATTTCGTAATCGCCAGGGCCAGGTGTGCCACTACAACGGCTCTGCAGCCCTCCACCTCTATAAATAGGGGACTCAATGCAGTCCCCAAGGTAGAACTCTTTCTTCCTCTAAAACCCTCACTCTCTGATCTCTACTGACTTGAGCGTCAGAGTGTCTGCAGGTGCATACCCCTCATCCGCTCCAAGAAGCATTCCAGCACATTCCTACCACCGTATCAACAACCGCATTCAAAGCACCGGCAGTCACCTTCTGGTCAGGTACGATCAGTTTCTCCCACAAAACATAAGAATTTTAGTCCACTTGCACTTCCAAGGGATTTCACTGTAATCTGACTAGATTACAAATGCTTAAGGACTCTTCGAAGAGACTTTCAAGTGCTCAAACACAATTGCAGGAGATTTGTAAATCTCAATCACAACTGCAAGATACTTCCACTGCTCATGCATGCATGCAAGAGACTTCTAGGTATTTATAAATAAACAAGATATGTTCTTACACTTGATATACAATCACAGGTGTAAACTAAAAAAATCAGAACACTATTTGATTTTGGAAGAGTAATGACACAATAAAAATAGAAGAGTATATTGTTGTTGTTCTTCAAATCTTGAGTTCCTTATATAGGCAATGATTTGAGAGACGTTGGAGAACAAATGCCAGCACAATTATAGTCGTTGTCAGAAGCTTCAAATCAAGAACGTTGGCCCTTTGCCTGATGTGGATAGTTCTGTTGATTAGTCATTTGAATTTCCATTGCAGAAACATGAATTATCAGTTCATTATCTTTGTTTGTTTATATAGGTGGTCACAACTCCTCGTGAACTTAGCTCAGTTGGTAGGGAGAATGCATAATATATGCAAAGGTCGTGGGTTCAAACCCTGACACCACCAAAAAAAATATATAGGTGGTCACAAGAAAACAAATTGTACTATCAGACTTTGATAGAGATAGCTACAAAAGTGGAAAAATCTGACGTGGAGTCTGGGTCCCTCAAGATCTTTTGAGTTTGGAGTTATTCTAAGTCTGATGATCCTTTAGAGTCTGATGAGAGTCTTTAGATTGTATCATCCTTTCTTCTGATCCAAGGTGTTGACTTCTGGTTGACCTTTCTTCAGATCTTCTACCATAGTTTTTGAGCTTCTCTTGTGCATATGATGCTCTTATACATATTGTAGCGGCCTAAAAATTTGAGGGTTGTTAGAAAGACAATAAAGTCGCCACTAAGATTTATTAAAATAGGGAAAACATCGGAAAAACCCTTTAAAAACGAAAATTGGTCATTGAACCCAAAATTTTAGGTTCGGGAGTCGATTATGCGTAGGGAAGGTATTAGCAACCTACGACATCCGTTAAAAAACAGTTACCTATAATTAATTGTGCAAAATGTTTGTTAACTTTATAAATATTTATTTCTCCTTATTAATAAATGTGAATAAAAATTAAATATTCAATTGAAAATGTAACATTTTTAATTAGAGAAAAAAAAGGTTTTGCTATTATTGTGCTTGACAAGATTGCGATCTACTTATCTTCTGGTGCGATGTAGAAATCAAAGCTACGTAGTTCTAGGATAGCAAATGTTTGTTTGTTGATTGATTTTAATAAAATGCTTTTGTTGTGATAAATTGCGATTAAAAGATATTGTTGATTTGATTAAGTAAAAAAAAAATGGAGTAGTCCCCGTGAGTATAGCTCAGTTGGCAGGGACACACATTGTTATACGCAGGGTCAGGGTTCGAACTCTGGACATCCCACTTATTCACCTTGAAAAAAGGTGAATTCTAACCACTACACTACCTGACAAAAAAAATGGAGTGTGAAAAGTTGACTGTGGTGAGTTTGTTTATCTGTTTTAGAAATGAGTTTTAGAACGATCAAGTTGTACAACTTGTGTCCTTACAACTCGAGGATTAAAGAGATGTACATCCAACTAACCCTCTTAAAATGATTTATTTAACTTATATTTCTATTTTATTATTATTTAGAACACTTATATTTTTTTTTTAGTTTGATAGAGTGATTAAATTAAAATTTGATTTAACGCAATCACTACTAAGATTAACGTTGCATTCGGTTAGTTGAGGAAATAGTTGGATTAGAGCAGAAAAATACAAGAATCAAGTGATATTAGTGACAAGCTTTCTATCTAAAGCTTACTCGATTTTCTGTTCTCCCTTTTTCTCTCGAAAACTCCTTTTATTTATAGATATTGGGACACTTGGAGATCAAGCTAAAATTGAACCTTGAAGATTATGTTTGGAACTAATGGAAGTGTGCAAGTTGTCATGTGATGTTATCTTGGTTGGCATTGATGATGTTATCTTAGTTGGCCTGCCTGATGTCACCTTATTTCATTTGTAGTACGACCAGAATGTTCTGGCCTATGCTCCAAATAATTTTCGATAAAACAAATCTCATTTGAAGTCCCATTTTTTTTTAGAATTTTTGGAGGAGATTAATAATAATGGAAAACAATAAAATTAAACAAATTAACATTTATTTTTTGTGATTTTGGAATTTGTCCGGACAAAATTAGGGTACAACAAATTTATTACTTATCCTATAATTAATGAGCTTGATAAATGCAATTCTCATATTTTATGTATTTTTATGATTTTTAAGAAATTATGATGAAAATTAACAATGATGGAAAAACATAATATAAAACTAAAATTATCACTTTTTTTTGGTATTTTTGAAATTTGCCCGGACAAAATTAAGGTACTACACATGTTCAGACCTTGTTAAATTTTAATCTAAGGTCCTGCAAATTTGAACATATATTAACATATCCAATTGTTATTTAATACTTTGTAATCATCAAAACCTTAGAGGAATTGTACAGACCACTTTTGTTCCAACATATACATGCCAATCAAAGACTTTATGTGAATGATAATTTTGATGAATTCATGCGGCTATAAAAATTTATACTATTCCATATGATTAAATGATTTTATATATAAAAAATACTACAATATGGTTAACTTATGCATTATTATTTTTTAAATTTTCCCTTTCGATCATCAAAATAAGGTTAATTACCAAAATATTAAATTCTAATGATTAGCAAGTTTTTTACGGTACGCCTCTATTAAGTGTGGTAAATGGACAAATACAACACATTCATCTTCGTTCTTCAAAAAAAAAAAACACATTCATCTTCTTGAGAGACAATAATAATTCTAAATTTAGGGAGGGACTTTTAAAATTTCTTAAGAGGTAAAAATAATTACATTTTTCTTAACACACCATGAGGTTTATACCCAATAAAGTAATCAGGTAAATTGTATTTGTTGGATGTAAAGATTATACACTATAAAATGATCAAATAACTTATATTTGTTGTATGCAAAGAGACAAAGATATGGCTCATAAGTTTGTGTATGCTATAATTTTAATTATCTTCCTATTTCTTGTTGCAAATAATGTTGAGGGTAATGTTTTTTTTCCATTCTTTTAAAATTTCATTCTTTAGTTTGTAGTTCATATATAATCTTTATCTCATCTCATTTTCATAATATTAGTTTATTATATTCTTTCACTATAGGATATGTTGCTTGTATAACTAGTAATGATTGCCCACCAAATACTCGGCTCATAAGGTGTAAGTGCATTAATGGCAAATGTAGATTTTATAGAAGATTTGTCCCACGGATAGCATGAGTCTCATACTCAAGATATTACAATTACACCATGCATGGAAGAGTGGATTCTTACACTAACAAAAAGAAATATGGAATATATATTTTGCTAAAATATTTTATAGTTACCATTTAGCTATTGTCCTGGATTCCAATAATTGTATTCTATTATTTCCCTCAAAAAAAAAAAAATTGTATTCTATTATATTTTCAGACCTACCGTATACTTCAATTTTATATCATAGTATTGTCACGTTTATGAATTTTCAAACAATGTCAGTTATGTTTCTTTTGAACTAAGAGTTCACCGGTTCATTTCTTTCTTATAAGTGTAAATTATTGGTTCTATATTGATAATTAATAGAAGGATTATTGACAAGATATTATAGATGGAACTCTATTCATCTGAGTTAAGATTTATCGCAATATTGACCATATATTTATTACCTTTCTCAACCAAAACATAGACTCTTAAAAAATCTTCAAATAATGGACGGGTCATTTTAAATAAACCAAATGTTTGATAGTGAATTGGGACTAAGAGAATCATGGTTAACTGCTAAAACATATATATTACGTTGAAACAATGAAAAATGGGAAACACATGCCTTGGAATAGAAACTAAAGGCTTTGGCATCAACATTATGAAGGATTCTTGCCTCTTTAACACCAGTTAGGCCAAACATGTAGCCATTGATGCCCACTTGTTATATATCTTCCCATTTCCCCACCTTTTTATGCACTTCATTCATTATGGATCTCAACCATGTCAACCAATTCCATTTTGAATCCTAACATTACTATAAGTTAGGGAAAAGGAAGTTTCCAATTAAACCCCATAGGAATTTATCCTTTCCCACTTTTTTCCAATTAAACCCTAACTTCATATTTATATCACTCAAAAACATCAAAAATCTAATGTGCATGTGACATTAACAATTTAAATGTAAATGAAAATGTTATATTTGAATAATTTCGCTTGAAATTTGATATTTTTGGTTTATTATATTTTTCACCTCGACAAAATTACCGATTTTTATTTTTTTCGTCCCAATAAAAAAAATGGCACTTTGATCTCCCTATAAAATTTTCATAGCACGTTGTATTATTCCAAACTTCCAGTATCTTAGCTTGATTTTTTTAATTATGAATAATTTATATTTTATTCACCCCATATTAAAAAATCTAAATTTTTAAATGTTTTTTTTATAATTATACAAAAGAATATGCGAGTACATAGAAGTTCTGCTTGTAATATAGAAATAATCAAATTTTGCTAAACACTAGATGGGGAATGTGAGGCAACCGCGCGGTGTGTAAGGTGACAGATATGTCGTAGAAGTAGAAGTTGTTGCATATAGGTGCATAGATGTTGTCTGATAACGTAAATCTCGTGATCCATGACACATATATAGTGTTTTTTAAGAAAATGGAATAGTTTTTAAACTTACAAGGGCACTTCTATGGATCAATGCATACCAAAAACTGAATGGAGAATGGTCATGTGTCAATATAATTTTTTGAGTTTACAAAGATTTAAGAAAAGCTGTAACTTAACATGGTGGTGCTGTCATAACCATGGTAAGGGTGGGAGAGGATGCTTATCTTATTCGAGTTTACAACCAGTTAATGATCCAATTAAGAATAATAAAAAGATGTTATGGGAGATAGAAAAACCATTAATATCTTGATATTTGGGGGACTGTTTTAATATATTTGGATGAATGTCACTCCATAGATGGCATTACTGTAGCGAAAAAGAATCATTTTTGCTTGCAAGAAGTCTTTTACCCTTAAAGATGCTCCACTACTCAGGTTAAGCCTTAAAAGAATCATTTTCGCTTGCAAGAATTTTTTTTACCAACAATCAAGTAAGGTACTTACCAACAGCCAAGTAAAGTATCTGTAACTTGATTTCATACATTTGAATAATAACAACTGATCAGTCTGGTTGTTAATTCTTCTTCTTACTGCAAATTTTAACAAACTTATGGCGACTATTATTGGAGAAGCACTTCTTGCAGCTTCTTTGGACGTGTTGATGGAAAAGATTGTTTCTGGTGAGTTTGCTGATTTATTTCGGAGCACCAAGCTTGATGTTGCACTCTTGGAAAAGCTAAAGATAACGTTGATGAGTCTTCAGGCTGTACTTCATGATGCTGAGGAGAAGCAGATCACTAATCCTGCTGTCAAGCAATGGCTGGAAATGCTGCATGATGCTGTCTTTGAAGCTGAAGATTTGTTTGACGAAATCAATACCAAGGCATTGCAATCCAAAGTGGAGGCTGAGTATGAAACCCAAACTGCTACTGCTCAGGTGCTGAAAACACTATTCTCGTTTCAAATGTTTTAATAGAAAAACCAATTCTAAACTGCAAATATTATTTGTAAGATTAGAACATTTGAGAAACCAGAATCTTGGATTGAAAGAAAGTGGTTCCAGTAGTGTTTGGCATATAACTCCTACAAGTTCTGTTGTGGGAGATGAATCTGCTGTTTATGGAAGAGATGATGACAAAAAGAAACTGAAAGAGTTTCTACTTGCAGAGGATGTTAGCGATGGTCGAAGTAAAATAGGAGTGATTTCCATTGTAGGGATGGGAGGGCTAGGAAAAACTACACTAGCTAAACTCCTTTACAATGATTCTGATGTGAAGCAGAAATTTGAGGCGAGAGGGTGGGCACATGTCTCAAAAGATTTTGACGTTCTCACTATCACTAAAACCCTTCTTGAATCTGTTACTTCTGAAAAAACCATGACTAATGATTTGAATGGTCTGCAAGTTCAATTGCAGCAAAGTTTACGAGACAAAAAGTTCTTGCTGGTATTGGATGATATATGGTATGGAAGATATGTTGGTTGGAATAGTTTGAATGACATCTTAAATGTTGGGGAAATGGGGAGCAAGATCATCATCACAACACGGGATGAAAGAGTTGCATTACCAATGCAAACCTTTCTTTCTGTCCACCGTTTAAGATCATTGGAAAAGGAAGATTGTTGGTCTTTACTTGCCAGACATGCATTTGTAGCAAGTAACTACCAACAACGATCCAATCTAGAAAAAATTGGCAGAGAAATCGCCAAAAAATGTGATGGGTTACCATTATCTGCAGTAGCACTTGGGGGTCTTCTTCGCAGGAAATTGTCAGAGGATTATTGGAATGATGTTTTAAAAAGTAGTATTTGGGAATTGACAGATGATGAGGTGCAACCAGCTCTGCTGTTGAGCTATCGTCATCTTCCTGCTCCTATAAAAGGATGTTTTGCTTATTGTTCAATTTTTCCGAAGAACTCAATCATAGAGAAAAAAATGGTACTTCAACTGTGGATTGCAGAAGGCTTAGTACCTCAGCCCAAAAGTGTGAAAAGTTGGGAAAAAGAAGCCGAAGAGTACTTTGATGAACTAGTGTCGAGATCTTTGTTACGTCAAACTTCGACTGGTGGTGAGGAAATGGGCTTTGAAATGCATGACCTCATTAATGATTTGGCAATGGTAGTTTCATCTTCATATTGTATTAGATTGGGTGAACAGAAGACACATAAAAAGGTACGTTATTTGTCATACAATAAAGGGAGATATGACTCATACGATAAATTTGATAAATTGGATAGATTAAAATGTCTTCGAACCTTTCTACCCTTGCCATTACAAAGAAGGTGGTGGTCGCCTTACTATTTTGTGCCAGGGAAGTTAGTTTGTGACTTGATGCCACAAATGACTCAGTTACACGTGTTGTCTCTGTCAAACTACCAGAATATCACTGAGTTGCCCAATTCTATTGGAAATTTGATATACCTACGGTACTTAAATCTCTCTCACACTGAGATCAAAATGTTACCCTCTGAAACATGCAAGCTTTACAATCTGCAGACCTTGTTGCTGACTGACTGCAAGAGACTCACTGAATTGCCGAACGACATGGGAAAATTAGTAAATCTACGTCACCTTGACATCAGAGGCACTCGATTGAAGGAAATGCCTGTACAAATATCCAGACTAGAAAATCTCCAAACTTTGTCGGACTTTGTTGTAAGCATTCAGGACGTTGGATTGAAGATTTCAGACTTGGGAAAACATTCTCATCTAGGGGAAAACCTTACCATCTCACAACTTCAAAATGTAACTGATTCATCTCATGCTTTTCAAGCAAACTTAGAGATGAAAAAACAAATTGACGAGTTGGTACTACAATGGTCTGGCACTAGTCCATCAAATTCACAAATACAAAGTGCTGTACTTGAACAATTGCGGCCATCGACAAATTTGAAGAGTCTAACCATCAATGGCTATGGTGGAAACAACTTTCCAAATTGGTTGGGTAGTTCTTTATTTGGCAACATGGTGCTGCCACCCCTCGGACAATTAAGTAATCTGAAAGAACTCTTTATTAGTGAGATGAAATCAATAAATAGTATTGGTACTGAGTTCAATGGAAGTATTTCTCATTCGTTTCAACCATTTTCCATCTTGGAGACTCTAGAATTTGATACAATGCTAGAGTGGGAAGATTGGAAGTTGATTGGAGGTACAGGTGCAGTGTTTCCTCATCTAAAACGTTTGACACTGCAACAATGTCCGAAACTCAAAGGAAACATACCCCTTGGACAATTGCATAATCTAAAAGAGATCATTTTTGAAGGGATGAAATCATTAAAGACACTTGGTGCTGAGTTTTATGGAAGTAGTAATTCTCCTTTGTTTCAACCATTTCCCTTCTTGGAGACTTTGAGCTTTATGAATATGCAAGAGTGGGAGGAATGGAAGCTGATTGGAGGTACATCTATCGAGTTTCCTAGTCTTACACGCTTGTTACTAAATAATTGTCCGAAACTCAAAGGAAGTATACCAGGAAACCTTCCTAGTCTTACAAGTTTGTCACTTAAATATTGTCCCAATCTCAAACAGATGTCGCCCAACAACTTTCCTTCCCTTAGTGAACTTGAGTTAGAGGACTGTCCTCTACTGATGGAGGCAAGGCATTCATCGGATGTGTTCAACCAATTGATGATTTGCCTCAGTTCTCTTCGAAATATTTCCTTAAGGAATATTCCATCTCTAACATCCTTCCCGGAAGATGGTCTTCCCAAAACCTTACAATCGCTTAAAATCTGGAAGTGTGAGAATCTAGAGTTCCTTCCTTATGAATCCTTTCAGAATTACAAATCACTTGAATTTATGGAAATATCTGATAGTTGTAATTCTATGACATCATTTACCGTGTGTTGTCTCCCTGTACTCAGAAGTCTATGTATTTATGGCAGTAAGAATCTGAAATCGATATTAATTTCAGAAGATGCGTCACAACAGAAACTCTTGCTTCTTAGAACCATCAAAATAGAGCACTGCGGTGAACTGGAGTCATTTTCCCTTGGTGGATTCCCCATTCCTAACCTCATTCATTTATCTCTGTGTAACTGTAGGAAGCTTCATTCCCTACCAGAATCAATAAACACCCTAGCTAGCCTTCAAGAAATGAAAATTCACGACCTTCCAAATCTGAAATTGTTTTCCATAGATGATTTTCCTAGCAGTTTACGGGAACTGAGTGTTGGTAATGTTGGAGGAGTTTTGTGGAATACAACTTGGGAACGTCTTACTTCTCTTTTAGAGTTGATAATTCGGGGTGATGATATTGTGAACGCGCTGATGAAAACGGAAGTTCCATTGCTACCCGCTTCTCTCGTTTCCTTAAAGATATCTTTACTTCAAGATATAAAATACTTGGATGGGAAGTGGCTTCAACATCTCACTTCTCTCCAACATTTTGATATTATTGTTGCTCCCAAGCTCAAGTCGCTGCCAAAGAAAGGGAAGTTGCCTTCCTCGCTTAAAGTATTGAATATCAAAAAGTGTCCGTTATTGAAAGCAAGTTGGCAGAAGAAGCGGGGGAAAGAGTGGCGTAAGATTGCTCACATTCCATCGGTACTTATCAATGGACAAATGATCACATGAGTATCATGTCGAGGTGAGTCAGCAAAACATATACTTCTTTCAATTTTCCTGTTATAAAAGTCACCAACAAATATTTTATTTTCATACATTGATGAATTACATTTGCTGCCATTTCCAGTCTTCTATCCTAAAGTCATATGAAATCAACCCTATAGTATGCCCTTTATGTCTTTCAACTTTGACTATGCTTCAGTGCTTCATATGATTGTGTGTTTGGTGATTGTTTATTTTTCAGTGCAATTGTTGGGCTTAAAGGAATTGCAAATTTTTGAGCAGCAGCATATTGAAGGGTTACTCTCTATCCTGAAAAGAAAGGTTCTTCACATTATATCTCACTTTATCCCTTTTCTACAAAAAATTTATATTGATAGTCAGCCGTCAGTAAAATATAACTTATATGGTTTTTGTTCAAAACAATTGTCAATCAATTCAGTCCATAATCCTCAACATTCGACCTTTCAGGAGAAATAACTCATCAAGAAACTGGAGCAATCTAGTCAACTCAGTCCTATAACTTTCACAAACCAAGAGGATTGCAAAAAAGTATGCATATGTGTGGTAATGGTTTGGTTATAGGATAATAGGACTGATGTAGTGATATCACCCATTTAGCATTTAACCAAGTGATGCACTCTCAAAGGCTACATGATTGTGAGTGTTTGTTAACTTCTACCTAAAAGGCATGTTTTACATTCGCATTGAACGATGAAGAACTTGATTTATTGCTTAGAAATTCACGATAGAAAATTGAAATGTGTGTTGATTTGATGATTTAATATAATTTATAGAATTATGAAATATGCAAATTACCTGAAAATTAGAAATATATATTTTTGTTTCAGTAAGTTATTGTGCTTTAAATTAGGATCATACATATTCAGGACACGACAAATGCCTTGTTTGCACAGATGCTGCCGTGATGGAATATAAACCACAGATACTCGTTTGCACTCAGTTTCCTATCAAGTTTAGTAGCTTCGAAAATTGTAATATGTTGCCTGAAAATGCATCATCAGCCCTCTCATTTTCCTGCTAATGATAAGTTTCTTTTTCTTTAGGACCAAAACATAACTTCCGTCCATTATTTGCTGTGGCTCTATAATGGAAGAGAAACCGTTGATTAAAGTGGCAGCTATATGTGGCTCTATACGCAAAGCTTCTTACAACAGAGGCCTCGTTCATGCTGGTAAATGCTATTACCTACTAAAACTATAGACTATTTTCATAACCCTACGATAGTTAGAGAAAAAGTTCCGGTAATCTAAAAGTCTGCCATAAAATAAGTAATTTATGAGAAAAGATTATTTTAGTCAAAGTTCAAACTCAGTATTTCTGAACGATTCGTCTTAACTTATAGACTAAATATTCATTCATTTTTTCATGGTTTTTATATGGTAAATTGAACAATATATCACTCCATAAATGAATCTAAATATGTTGAGGTTGTGCTTCGGTGTGGTGGGATGCAGCAGCAGAGCTAACAAAGGAGCAAATTGATGGCATTCACGTGGAGTGCATCGAGATATCAGGGTTTCTGATGTTGAACACCGATCTTGAGCTAACATAGAAGCTGATTCATGTCTCCTTTTGCTTCTCTTGATTACAACTACTCCATCACTCGTATGCTTCTTTACTTTTATAATTTTTTTCAATTTTAATTCCCTATTTAATTAGCAAATTTGATCGTAAGGATTGGTAAATTTGTGAAGTATGTTCATGATAACTGTTATATAGTCTATACTAGTATGTTATTTAACGAGTTTTACTTAAAGTCGAATTGATCATGAGTAAAATAAAAAGAATGTTCTATGAATATCATGGCAAGTGCATGATGCAATTTCACTGATTTGTAATTTATTCATATCACTGTTAGGATTTAAGCATATAACGAAAGTCCGACCCTAAAAACTAATCCATTGGGTGGGAGAGTACAAGACAAAGCAAGAATATGTACTAGCGAAATTTGTTGTTTGTCCATAAGAAATGAAATGGATGCCTTGTATTCAAACCAGTGAAAAAAATCACTACCAGCAAAGAGAGAGAAAGTGCAACAATGGTTATGCCGGACAACAAACGAGGGTGGCAATGTAGAAAGCGGTGACGTGACAAAAGGTGCAACGATGGCCATGCTAGAACGACAACAAGGGTGGCGGTGAAAACGGAGGCAACATCGATGTTGATGACGGTGATTATTTATTTTCCCTGCTGGAAGCCTGTGGTTAATTGGGAAGAAGGGGAAATTAAAAGAGACTGAGAGATGAAGAGAATATGGGATCACTCGATCAGATTTTTGTATTGATGTTGGAAATGGTTTTTGCAAAATGGGCTTTGGGGGGAACCAATTTTGCTGGTGTTTGGTTTTACAATGTGTGTCAACCATTTTGGTTTGTAACACAGTTCAGTTTTGGTCTCAAATAATGTAGGAGATGTTGATTTTCAATTCAGCTAGTAATTGAGGTTTGGTTATTCATTGACAGCAATTTGTATTGAGTTCATTGTACAAATTCGAGAGGTTGAGGAGCCATGACACAAAATTGAAAGATTGGTGTTATTGGAGTTATGCTCACTTATGCAAACCAGAAGTTCAAAAGACAAAATTGCAACTAGAATTAATGAAACTATGTAGTTCTCAAACTACTTGACATTCATTGAGTCACATTTCAATCTTTTGTTTACAAGTGACAAACATGCTACTTGTTACAACAATTAAACGTTAAAGCTTTACATTTCTTTTTCTCATTATCATAATAACATTCATCTCCTTTTCTCACACTAAAACTCACTTTGAAGGCATGTTGTTGATACAAGTTATAGGCTTCATCTTTACTAAACACAACTTGACTAAGGGATATATCTTTGGACTCTTTAATTCCAACATATACATTCATTTTCCTACATATTTTCATAAATAATAGAAGATGGAAGGTGAATCTTGACTGATAAATGGAGGCATGAGATGAAAGTTGGAAATTTTTTTGTTGGATAACTTTTGAGTTTTCCAGCCTCTACTTTTTATTGGAAAAATTTCTCTCTTTGTTATGTTTATTTAATTCATGTGTGTGAGGTGTCAAGTTTTGATTGGTTGTGACCGGTTTTGGTCATGTGATTCATGGAAAATACTATCCATGTATACAAGCACCCTTTACCTTTTTCATATTTCTTAAAAAAAAAAAATTGTTAGTGCAATTAATGTGTCTATTTTGTGTGTTAATATTAGCAAATTGTCATTTGTTTGTACGTGTATTAAATTTGATTTTTCATATTTCAAGATAAGTTACTAGTATTAATTAGGGATATATTTAAAAAAAATTATAAATGCATATAATAATTTGAAAAGAGGTTTATATTTAGAGACAAATTTTTAGTTAAATGATGCTTATATAGAAGGACTGAGGGAGTAGTTAAACGGGTTCTCAAGTCTCTGAATATGTTTGGTGCTATTACTATAGACCTTATTTTTATGAATTGAATTTAGGGGTGGGCAAAAAGAACCATGAACCGAACCGAACCACGCAAACCGAACCAAACCGAACCAAAAATAACTGAACCATTATAATGGTTCACGAACCGAACCGTTAATTTATTAACTGTTCTTGAACCATAACCGAACCATCTTGAACCGAACCGAACCGTTTGAACCGAACCAAACCACTTGAACTCTTTTTTTTTTTTTTTTAAGAAACCACTTGAACTCTTTGTTGGATCTTTCCAAAAAAAACAACTTATTTGAAATAGCTTATATAAAAAAGCTTATTTTATGCAAAACACCTTATTTTATGAAAACAACTTATTTTAAAAAATCAACTTATTCAAAACAACTTATTTGAAAAACAGCTTATTCAAAACAACTAATTTAAAAAAAAAACAACTTATTGAAAACAACTTATTTTATGGAAAACACCTTATTTTAAAAAACAGTTTATTCAAAACAGCTTAACGGTTATTAGTTAGTGGTAAATATTTTAATCTTATGGTAAATATTTATCAGAGAAGTAGTATATTGTGTGTTAAAATTAGGTTCGTGATATATTCGCGAGGATACAAGTCGCGAGATATAGCATCACTGTAATACTATACTAAAGGCCAAATTCATTAAAGCCATGATTCATTAATTAATATCACATACACTAAACATAAAACAAAGTATGTCCCTTCTCTCTATGCATTAACATTTTCAAAGCCATCGGTTTCAATTGCATGAAGGATGGAAGAGCCTTGTTGCATATATATAGAGGCAGGGCCGTCCCTAAGAATTCGGAGGCTCGACTCTGGGAATGAAAAGAGGTCAGTGATAAAATCAAAACGTATTTTTTTTTTAAAAGAGCTATGTTCTATTTATATTTTTTAAAAGATAAATATAAGGTGCCGTATATATGCGGTACACCCAAAGGTGAAAATGACTACCGTATACATGAGGAACCCCCACCTAACACCAAAAACAAGAGGACCTAATTCTAATAGGCTTAAAATACTAAAACAAGGGGACAGAAAATGGATGGGGGTATTAAAAAAAATTGGAGGGCAGTAGTACTAGTGGGTATTAAATTTTTGAGGCCCATGGCTGAGGGAGGCCCAGCTCTGTTGAGCTATTTGCACCCCCTCAGGGCCGGGCCTGTATAGAGGCATATAACCTTGAAATAAAACGAAGACAAGCTCTTAACAAGAAGAGCAAAGTTTCAAACTGTCCTGGATAATATAAATATGGCAACAGAAATACAAACTGTGTCGCAATGTGAATAAAACATGAACGAAACCAAGGACGGGAAGAACGTAACACTGCAGAATTTTGCAGGAGATGCTTAGCTGAAAATTAACGGGCAATGATTAAACTATTTTGGCAGAAAAAAACCACGATGTAACTATGTCTATCACACAACAAATCCTCAATGGCCAGTGGATTACAGTCACTATACTAAATAAAACTAGCACAAAACAAAGTAACTTCAACAATAGTGATGCATTCCGAAACAATTCCTTTCTTTCTCACTAATTTTCATGTCTATACGGAACAATCGAAAAGGTTACATAAATAAGAAAAGAAAAGGACAAAGAGCTAGGAGGAGTTAAATGAAAAGGTTACATAAATAAAATCGAGAAGAGTCAACAGAGTTTAGATCCATAGAACATTCAAAATATTGCATTTCCATCCACATAACATTCAAAAGGTTACTGTGATTTGTCATATTTTGCAGTACTTTTGAATTCTGCATGATATATTAGGAAAAATGGTTATTATTTGATCTTATTCAAATAAGCTGTTTTGAATAAGCAGTTTTTTTTTTTTAAATAAGGCATTTTCATAAAATAAGTTGTTCTTAAAAAAGTAAATAAAAAATATTTTGCATTTTGAATAAAAAAAGGATAAAAAAGCACAATTAAATTCACAAAAGGATAAAAAAAAAAATACATTTCGGTTCAAAATATTGGTTTTGGTTCGGTTCGGTTCGGTTCATAGGTAAGAAAACGGTTAACCGAACCATAACTTTGGTTCAGTTCGGTTAGCTCCATACCTGAAACGGTTCGGTTCGGTTCTCCCAAACCATTTCAAAATTTCGGTTCGGTTCGGTTCGGTTTTTTAGGTTAACCGAACCATGCCCACCCCTAATTGAATTGATTAGCAAAAAAGAAATATGAGGATAAAAAATTATTAAAAAACATTTAAAAATGTGTTTGCAATTTCGATACATTCAAAACTATAACGTCAACCTTTCACACACATCGAGTGACCAGATTGTTTACTTGTTATTTATGTGTATCCGTGACATATCGATTAGGATTAGCAACATTGTTTATTTCTTAAAGTTACATCGAGACAATTAATCCATGTGCAGACGCTCCAAAAGATGCAAAAAAGAATCTTTAGTGCACAAAACATAGTCTATATGAGATGCTTTATAGCACCAATAACAATTAATTTAATATTAATATTTAATATATAACAAAGTAAGCTGTTACCTACTACTGTTAACTGATAAGTGAGGGTTAGTAACTTAATTTCATTGTTAGTGACCTGAAAATCAAAGAAAAATACTAGTGCTTTTACCTCATACTTGCAGGAGACACTGCTTGTAAGTTGTAACAACTGATAACTGTGGTAAGTGACTTCAAAATTCAAAGTAATATACGCTACGCTGCTTGTAAGAAGCTTGCATATTGTTGTGACTTTAATTTATGAAGCTAATTTTTCTTCTTCTTGTGGCAGCTACTTTTAAGGAACTTATGGCGACCGTTGTGGGAGAAGCCCTTCTTGCAGCATCTTTGGAGGTGTTGTTGCAAAAGATTGTTTCTGGTGAGTTCGTTAATTTCTTTCGGAGTACCAAACTTGATGTTGCCCTCTTGGAAAAGCTGAACATAACACTGCTGAGTCTTCAAGCTGTACTTCATGATGCTGAGGAGAAGCAGATTACAAACCCTGCTGTCAAGAAATGGCTGGATATGCTGCGAGATGCTGTCTTTGAAGCTGACGATTTGTTTGATGAGATCAACACCGAGGCTTTGAGATGTATTAGAGTATAGTGGAGAAGGTAACTTGGAGTACAAGCAATCTAGATAACTTGGAGAGCAAGTAATCTAGTAGAAAGTTAGTTAGGGAGTTAGTTACTCCACATCACTATAAATAAGCTACACCTATGTACTATTTCACATCTTTTATTCATTTGCATCTTTGTGATGACTCCTAGAGAGAACTATACAATCTATCTCTCCATTGCATTTGATCTAGAACCATGGAATCCTCTAATTCATAATATGGTATCAGAGCGCTATGGAGATAGCGAATTTGATCCAGTTTCTGATGAAGAAGAAGATTCCGATGGTGATGAAGAAGAAGATCTTGAAGCTTCCGCATCAGAAAATTCTTGTTCTTCCACTTCGCAAGCTTCGATTGTTTTCGGCAGTTTCGACGATTCAGTTCCTGCTCCTCCTCCTTCATCATGGATCGCACCAGTCCTTGATGGATTCACCGTCCAGATCGGTTCAGTTCCTTGTTTTCTTGTTGATTCAAGTTGCAGCGATCAAAACTCTGTTCTTGAAGCTTCGGAAGAAAACCAGAACACACTGAGTCTTGATTCGAAGTTGCTCGTTTCTGCCAAATCAACTAATTCGAACAAGCGCGAATCTGAGTTCATAGTTTCTGAAGCAGCGTTCAAGCAATCGAAGCATCTCACCATCGATACCGTTATCACATGCTTTGGATCTGTTTACGGCGTTTGCTGCTTCGCCAGAAAACAGGAACCAATCGCTTCTGCAGACAACAACAAGATTCAGTTTCTCAAGTTACATGACGAATCAATCGTCGATTTCGATCCCGGCGGAAGAATTGGTTCGTTCTTGCTGTTCTCAGTTTTTGCAGTTCTCCGACGAATCCAATTTCGTTTGTTGTGGATACCTTGGGATCGAGGGAGGCACAATCTGATTCCGAATCAATTGCAATCAGTGTGTGCATCAGAAGAATTCCAGAAGCAGTACGTTTTGATACTTGCTGAAAAGTCTGCGGAAGTTGCAATTGAGAAGAAGCGAAAGACGGTGAAACTTGAACATATAAGAATCACGGTGAAGAGAAGCCGTCCAATAAGTGATTTTCTACTCGATTCGCTTCCAGTGCCGTCTGAAACTGTGCAATCTGATAAACCAACGGCGGTTGTGGATCGGCCTAAAGCTGTTCCGGTTGGTACTCGCCGCATCGATCAGATCTTCCGAAAGTCTGAATCCGAAATGAATTGGGAATTGTAATTGCTATGGTCATAGCAGAGGAAGAAGAGAAAACGTTGTTGTTTGAACCAGAGTTTCCGAAGAGTAGAGTGAAGAAGATAATCACTCTGGACAAAGACGTGAAGAGGGTGAGTTCAGAAGCTGGGCATCATTTGGTTGTGCTTTGGTTCAGAAGCTGTTTTGTTGGTTACATCAGAAGCGTGTTATAGAAAGCTGGTTACACCAGAAGCTGCGTACATCAGAAGTGGGCCATTACTGGGCTTCATTAGTTTTGCTGTTTCTTTTCCCATTTACTTGTTTTACCCCCCATTTTACTTAGTTACTGCTTCAGTAAGAATAAATTGTACTTTCATTGTATTTCAAACTCAAATTGGTGAATTTCCCCCATTTTGAGTTTGAGGGGGACTATTAGAGTATAGTGGAGAAGGTAACTTGGAGTACAAGCAATCTAGATAACTTGGAGAGCAAGTAATCTAGTAGAAAGTTAGTTAGGGAGTTAGTTACTCCACATCACTATAAATAAGCTACACCTATGTACTATTTCACATCTTTTATTCATTTGCATCTTTGTGATGACTCCTAGAGAGAACTATACAATCTATCTCTCCATTGCATTTGATCTAGAACCATGGAATCCTCTAATTCATAATAAGATGCAAAGTGGAAGCTGAGTATGAAACCCGAAGTGCTACTACTCAGGTGCTGAAAAAACTTTCTTCTCCTTTCAAAAGTTTGAATAGAAAGATCAATTCTAAACTGCAAATACTATTCGAAAGATTAGAATGTTTGAGAAAACAGAAACTTGAATTGAAAGAAGGTATTTCCAGCAGTGTTTGGAAAGTAACTCCAACAAGTTCTGTTCGGGTAGATGAATCTTCTATCCGTGGCAGAGATGATGACAAAAAGAAACTTAAAGAGTTTCTGCTGTCAGAGGATAGTAGTGATGGTGGAAGTAAAATAGGAGTGATTTCCATTGTGGGTATGGGAGGGCTTGGAAAAACAACACTAGCTAAAATCCTTTACAATGACCATGATGCGACGCGGAAATTTCAGGCTAGAGGGTGGGCACATGTCTCAAAAGATTTCGATGTTCTTACTATCACCAAAACCCTTCTTCAGTCTGTCACTTCACAAATAATTACGACAAATGACTTGAATAGTCTCCAAGTACAATTGCAGCAAAGTTTATGCAACAAAAAGTTTTTGCTAGTATTGGATGACTTATGGTATGGAAGTTATGTTGGTTGGAATAGTTTGAATGACATCTTTAATGTTGGGGCAATAGGGAGTAAGGTCATCATCACAACACGAGATGAAAGAGTTGCACTACCAATGCAAACCTTTCTTTCTGTCCACCACTTGAGATCTTTGGAACCTGAAGATTGCTGGGATTTACTAGCCAAACATTCATTCGTAGCAAATAAGCACCAACTATCCAATTTAGAAAAAATCGGCAGAGAAATTGCCAAAAAATGCGATGGCTTACCATTAGCTGCAGTGGCACTAGGGGGTCTTCTTCGCAACAAATTGTCACAAGATTACTGGAATGATGTATTGAAAAGTAGTATTTGGGAATCAACAAATAATGAGGTTCAACCAGCCTTGCTGTTGAGCTATCGATATCTCCCTGCTTCTTTAAAAGGATGTTTTGCATATTGTTCAATTTTTCCAAAGAGCTCAATCTTAGAGAAAAACATGATAGTTCAATTGTGGATTGCAGAAGGCTTAGTACCTCTGGCCAAAAGTGAGAAAAGCTGGGAAAGTGTAGCTGAAGAATACTTTGATGAACTAGTGTCAAGGTCTTTGATACGCCAACGATTCACTGATGATGAGCAAGTAAGCTTTGAGATGCATGACCTCGTCAATGATTTGGCTAAGATGGTCTCATCTCCATATTGTATTTGGTTGGACGAACAAAAGCCACATGAAAGGGTACGCCATTTGTCATACAACAAAGGGAAATATGACTCATACGATAAATTTGATAAATTGCATGAATCAAAATGTCTACGAACCTTTCTACCCTTACCATTAGAATCGTTCTCGTCTTCCTATTTCATATCGAGTCAATTAGTTTTTGACTTGTTGCCACAAACGAAACAATTACATGTGTTGTCTCTGTCAAACTACTGGAATATCACTGAGCTGCCCAAGTCAATTGGAAATTTGATATACCTGCGATACTTAAATCTCTCTCACACTAGGATTCAAATGTTACCTTCTGAAACATGCAAACTTTACAATCTGCAGACCCTGTTGTTATCAAATTGCCGAAGTCTCACTGAATTGCCAAAAGACATGGGAAAATTACTGAGTCTACGCCACCTTGACATCAGAGGCACTCAATTGAACGAGATTCCCGTACAAATATCCAGACTAGAAAATCTCCAGACCTTGTCAGACTTAGCTGTCAGCATTCAGGACGTTGGATTGAAGATTGAAGATCTAGGAAAATATCCCCAACTACGGGGAAGCCTTTCAATCTCGCAGCTTCAAAATGTAATTAACCCATCCCATGTTTTTCAAGCAAATCTGGAGATGAAAAACCAAATGGATGAGTTGCTACTAGAATGGTCTGGTGCTACTCATTCAAATTCACAAATACAGAGTGTTGTATTTGAAAGGCTGCGTCTGTCGACAAATTTGAAGACTCTCACCATCAGTGGCTATGGTGGAAATAACTTTCCAAATTGGTTGGGTGGTTATTTGTTTGAAAACATGGTGTGTTTGACGATCTCGCATTGTGAAAATTGTTCTAGACTGCCACCCCTTGGGCAATTACACAATCTGAAAAAACTCTTCATTAATGAGATGAAATCTGTAAAGAGTGTTGGTGCTGAGTTCTATGGAAGTGATTGTCCTTCATTTCAACCATTTTCCGTTTTGGAGACTCTAGAATTTGATAGAATGCTAGAGTGGGAGAACTGGAAATTGACTAGAGGTACAACTACAGAGTTTCCTCGTCTAAAATGTCTGTCGTTGCGACGTTGTCCGAAGCT
The DNA here is from genome assembly GCF_051527215.1 of Medicago sativa. Classification (NCBI taxonomy): domain Eukaryota; kingdom Viridiplantae; phylum Streptophyta; class Magnoliopsida; order Fabales; family Fabaceae; genus Medicago; species Medicago sativa. Next base: position 10,716,663 of record NC_140751.1, read on the forward strand.
CAAAGGAAACATACCCCTGGGACAATTAGGTAATCTTAAAGAACTCAATTTTCAAGGGATGAACTCAGTTAGAACACTTGGTCCCGAGTTTTATTGAAGTAGTAGTTCTCCTCTGTTTGAACCATTCCTCTTCTTGGAGACTTTGAGCTTTATGCATATGGAAGAGTGGGAGGAATGGAAGCAAATTGGAGATACATCTATAGAGTTTCCTAGTCTTACACGCTTGTTACTATATAATTGTCCGAAACTCAAAGGAAATATACCAGGCAACCTTCCGAGTCTTACAAGTCTGTCACTTCATTATTGTCCCGAACTCAAAGGGATGACACACAACAACCTTCCTTCCCTTAGTGAACTTGATTTAGAGAATTGTCCTCTACTGGCTGAGTCAATGCATTCAGATGATAATTGCAACATTATAATTACAAGGCCACCGTCAGATGTATTCAACCAATTGATGATTTGTCTAAACACTCTTCGAAAGATTACCTTACAAAACATTCCTTCTCTAACATCCTTTCCGAGAGACGGTCTTCCCAAAACCTTACAATCTCTTGAAATAAGGAATTGTGAGAATCTGGAGTTCCTTCCTCAGGATTCCTTTCACAGTTACAAATCACTCGAGCATTTGAAAATATATGATAGTTGTAATTCAATGACATCGTTTACCTTGCCCTCTCTCATTTCTCTCCAAAGTCTATGTATTACTAGTTGTAAGAATCTGAAATCGATATTAATTGCAGAAGACGCGACACAACATAATCTCTTGTTTCTTAGGACCATCAACATAGCGAATTGCAATGAACTGGAGTCATTTTCCATTGGTGGATTGTCCATTCCTAACCTCATTAATTTATCGGTGTGTGAGTGTAAGAAGCTTCTTTCACTGCCTGAATCAATAAAAACTCTTTCCAGCATTCAAGAAATGGCAATTTATAACCTTCCAAATCTGCAATCCTTTTCCATGGATGATTTGCCTATCAGTTTAAGGGAACTGAGAGTTGGAAATGTTGGAGGGATTTTGTGGAATACAACTTGGGAACGTCACACTTCTTTATCAGTGTTGCGTATCACAGGTGATGATATTGTGAAGGCGATGATAAAAGTGAAAGTTCCATTGCTACCTGCTTCTCTTGTTTTCTTATACATCCATTATCTTCAAGATATAGAATGCTTGGACGGGAAGTGGCTTCAACAACTTACCTCTCTTCAAAACCTTGATTTTTCAATATGTGACAAGCTCAAGTGGTTACCAAAAGAGGGATTTCCTTCCTCTCTTAAAGTACTAAGTATCTATTACTGCCCATTGCTAGAAGAAAGTTTGCGGAGGAAGCACGGGAAAGAGTGGCGCAAGATTGCTCACATTCCTTTCATATTTATCAACGACGAAATAATCACACGAGCATCACACCCAGGTGTGTCACTGAAATACTTCTTGTTACTTATTATTTTGTCATCAATAAAAAAAAATTAATTTCTCGTGTTGATGGATAACATTTGCCTGCCCTTTCTAGGTTCTGGCACCGTTTGGGACTAAAATTGAAATAAAATGCTTCATCACTCTCCCATCAATTCTGTTCTACTGCATGTGAGTTTTTATTGTACCCTTTTCCAATCTGATTCTTGTTATTAACTTTCAGTTTTTTCCCCCGTGTTAGTATATAGAGTGGTGCATGTATAAAAAAGTGATCTTTTCTTTGTTAGTAGAAACCTGAGGGCATGGTGGTTTCTACTCTTTTATGAAAGGAAAAAAAAAATGGATATGCAAGTTGGATCAAGAAAACTGATATCTAGAGGTGGATATATTTGATCTTGCTCTTACCATTGTATGCATATCAGTTTATGTGACTGTTTTACTTCTGTGCATTAAATTCATTAATCAATATATATGATATTAAGAAAAAAAAATTAGATATACGAGAATCTTTCAGGATATTTATTATTATAACTATGCAATGCATTTCAGGTTTGACTGATGGTCCTATGCAGAACAGATGAATACTTGATTTATTCAATTTGAGAGATTCTCTAGAATGTTCTAGATTCTGATTTTTGCTTCTGCTTTTTGAATGATCACAATGGATAGAACAAGTAAACTCTTACTAACTAGACCTGCATGCTATATAAACTAACTGAACTCTAGTCATTTAGTTAGTTACAGTGATCAGGCTGTTTCCGAAGGTGCAACTTCATGATAGATATGGTGCACTAGAGGTATCTAAGTTTTATTGAGCTAGCTCAAGTAATATTTGTGTATCCTATCTAAGTTTTTATTGTTGGTATTTTATCTTAGATGTTATTTTGTTTGCCTACATAACTACTGTTTTAAAATTTCTTCCATCATATTTGTTTACTTTTCTCCTTAATTAGATTCTTTATGAGATTGTTTTGTTTAATAATACATTTTTGCTCAGAAGATAGATTCTAAGATGATGGAGATTTTAAGAGAGCAAACTTCAAAGCTAGAGACAAAACCATTGTATGTGTTTTCTCATTCTGTTAGCTTATACACACATAAACACACATTATTGTTATTTGCATTACCTCTTGTTTTTCTGTTGTCTACTGATACTTTTTTTTTTTTTTTTTAATTATTAAAGACAATTTTCGAGCAAGGACCTTTCAAACATGGGCATAAAGGAATTGAAAAATTTAGAGCAGGAGCTATTTGAAGGGTTATTCTCTGTCCTTCACATTATATCCCACCTTTATACCTTTTCTACAATATTTTATCTTTTTCAGTCAACTCAGTCCCCTAACCCTTAACATTTGACCTTTCAGGAGAAATTACTTATGAGCAATCTAGAGTACATTAATATTGGAATCAGAGGTTAACATGCAAGCTTTTATGAAATTGGAATACCCGACCTCACAAACTAAGAGGATTGCAAAAAGAGTTTTTTATTTGTGGTATAGCCAATGCATGATTGAGTATTTGTTAATAAGATACCACCAAATGAAGCACTTAACCAAATGATGCACTTTGAGAGCCTATATAGTTGTGAGTATTTGTTCTTCTGCCTGAGAGGAAATCTGTTAAACATGTTTATCTTCATTTAAAAACAAATTATATTCATATAATAGGTTTTAAGGAACACCAATGGTCCGGAAGGGTGTCCTCAACATCGCTGTGCATTTCCCAGTGTCCAGAAGAGGTAAACAACATTATCTCAAATATACCCCCCCCCCCCCCCCAGCTGTTTTATGCCGTGAAGTGTTATATCTCAAATATACTGCCCAAATTTCTAAACCCATTATTGCACTTTGTGATGGAGTTATATTTTACTTCATTTTTATTGAGGTGCTTGTCTTCTGTTTTTTTGGCTTACTTGAAGAATTAAACTACAAAATACTTCTTACAATCTTTCATTTATGTTAATCTTTCACTGTATGTTTGTATGACTTTTACCGTTCTATGGTCGGTGTCAGTAAATTGTTGAAGCCATGCTCTTCTCGGTCCTTTGAGAATCCATGCCTCTTTTCGGTCCCTTATGCAACATGCTTTTGTTGAAGCCTGGAGGTACCAATATTCCCAATACAACAATTATTATGATTTTTTCTACCTTTCTGCTGGAGGTACCATTCTTCCCAATCTTTAGCAATTTTCACTATTGTCTGATCCAGTTTATCCTCTAGTTTGTTGCAGTATTAAAAATTGAGTTACAAGTTTTTGGAAATATGTTTCAATTTTGGCATGTCTGGTGTTTGGAAGGAGATGATTGCTAAAGGATTCTGCCCAAATTCATAAAGGTAATGCATTGGGCCATAAAAATTATCTTAATGAGATTTTTTGTCTCTTATGGCACATGAATCTCAAATACATTTATATCTTTGTTAGTGTCTCCATTTCTTGTCTTTGTTACTCTAAAAATAATTATGCTATTTATACTGTTTTTCAAAATTATTTGAAAGTTTACAGTCTTAAAATCTAACTGTATTTTCACAATTTAGAGTATGACAAAAAACATATATACTTCACCGATGCATTGCATATGTTAACTTTCTAGTTGCATGTAATTGGACCTAAATCAAATACCGACTTGGTGTATTAACTATTTAAACTTACATAAGAGATGACTCATGTGCCTTTTCTCTTTGAAGTGGATTTCATTGCAACTAATTACATATATGGTCTACCAAGCTGTAAAGATTGTTTTGTGAGTCAACATTGTCTGCATTACCAAACAATGTAGCATTGACATTTATCTAATGCAGTTAGCCGAACATGCTGCAGTTCTTTTGTTACTCCTCAGTTAGGCTTTTATTATGTACCGTATTTGTGTACCTTTAGGGTGTGTTTGCGAGTTGGTTTAAATTACTAGACAGTCACAAGAAAAACTGCAACATATCAACTGTATAGTCCATATTAGGATAAAACCAGACAACACTGACACACAAATTAATCTTCACAACATGATAGATATAGACAATACTGATAAACTAATTATTCCTTCCTGTTCTAAATGTGGAAGATACTAGAAAGCTACTAAATTTGATAGCACAAATATATTTCTAAGATATATTAAGAAGGAATGGTAAGATACAAAGCTTATATAGTTTGTATGAAATTAGTCACATGTTACACGTTGTCTTATACTTCAAAAAGATTGCAGAGCACAAGACTTGATTGGCAAATCAAAATCCACTACCAAAACATAACATAGCATGCATAATTTCAAAAGGGAAATAAATAACTGAATTTTTGCAACATATGAGCATGAGTAAACTTGGGATATTAACATTTCTCTAAGACTTGCTAACCGGTGCTCCCGGGGCACTGGTTAAGGAAGCAAATATAGTAATAATGCATTGGAAGTTGTGCTGTTAACTCCTCAAAAGTTTCAAAAGTGTTATTTTCAACTTAAAATTATCTTATTTTGGCTTCCTTAACCAGTGCCCCGTCTCGAGGGCACTGGTTATAGCATGACCCTAATATTATTGCTTCCCATATATTTAATTTTTAATATCATGCCTATAACTTTTACAGCTACATACTGTGTTAGCTATGATTAGTTAAGCCTCTTCAATCGGTTAGATAGTTTTTTTGGTTATAATAAATGTCTAGATGTAATGAAAAGGGAAAAAAATGAAAATAAAAGACCCTCCCAGTTTGCAATTTCCCACTACAGATTAATGTTTAACACGATATCTAGTATATCTTAAATGTCTTCGAAATGCAATAGGCTTGTAGCAATCATAGAAAGTCCTATTCAAAAAACAAAAAAAAAAAAAAAAACAGAAAAGTAATCCCTTGAGAGTTGAGACATTTCAGTTGAAAAGAACAGTTCTACCTTTGTTGAAAGAAACATTTCAGTTTAACTGATGAGTTGAAAAATGAAAAATAGTTCAGAGAAGGTAAGCAATTTATAAAGCTAATCTTCGTGCAGGAGACACAGATTGGTCTATGTCAATTTTTCTCAACAAGGCGATTCAAGCTCAGTGGCATCTGCTGGCTGGCAGAATCAAGTTAAAGTAAAAAGTCTGGATCATGCTAAGCAGGCTGGTTCTTGTTTATTTGTTTATTCACTTAATAATTGTTATGCTGCGACTGATAGGACCTATCCGCAGTAAACAAATGCACATAACGGGTCTGCTGGAAATAATACTGAGCAAAATTGTTAGCCTTGGCATTAATAAGTTGTATTGGCCGCTGCTATTAGTCAATTATACAATTGTGAACCTTTTTTATAATATCAGTTGCATTCTTTCCCAACATTAAAGGCATCTTTGAACTTTTTGTATAATATCAGTTGAAAGTGGTTCTCTAAATCAAGAATGACAGTACAAATATTTATACTTATACGTGGAAAAAATGAAATGAAGTATACTCAATTAGTTTTTCGAATAAGATTTGAAACGATTTGTTGTCTGTCACTTAAATGATATGATGTCAATGTTGATTCTCAAAATATTAAGTATGTTATATTCAATTGTGAACTCTGAAACATGTTATTGTTATCGATTTCGTATTTCCTCAATGAAAAGGAGGAAAAAAAATAGGGTCAAAAGAAAATGCCATTTTGGAGTTTTATCGACAATTTGATTGTATCAAGCTTCAAAACCTATTTATGGTAACAAAATGTGAAAGTCTAAAACATGGGTTCCCATCCAAACAAAGCGGAAATAGAACCTGAAACGAATCAGAAGATACACAACAAGACCGCAAAAAACACATAAAAGAACACTACATCGATCCACCACAGTCCATACAACAGAAAAGGAAGAAAACCCACCAACATCTCCCAGGGAACCCAAAAGCAACAGAGCACGGCAGCAACAAGAAGTTTGATACACATGTTTGTAATCTTTGTTTGATGTACCCTCTTAATAAATGTTCCATCTTCATGCCACTTTCGTAGAATAAATATTACAACTTGTTTGGGAAGTTCCCACTACAGATTTACGGTTAACAAAATGCAGTATTTCTTAGAAATGAAATGAGCTTGTTATTCAACAAAACAAAAACAGAAAAATAAGCCAATAATCTAGCAAATTAAAAATGATTAATCTGCAATAGTTAACTCTTAAGGACACTATACTACCTTAGTTGATAGAAAACCAGTTCAGTATAAGTAAAATTCATTTTGCTCAAAACTCCTATAACTTCGTCGTTCTTTATATACCCATTGTGACCATTGCGATATTGATGTAAGAATATTTCGCATCAAACGAGGTAAGTATTTGTGTATCGTCTCCACAGGGAATAGTGCGTTATCAATGACAGTTTAACATCGATTATCATTCAAAGTATTAAGAGTACTTGTTTGTTTGAATTGAAATGTATCTAGCTAAACTAATTGCAAAAAGTAAAAGTTGAGATAAATAAGGATTGAAACTTGTTAGGAGTAGCGTTCCTTAACCAAGCGTCACACGTAACCTAATTGATCCATATGAATTCTAGCTTCATAAGCAACATTATCACAATCAATTCTAAACTATCCTTCGTGTCCAAAGTGATATAATTATTTCTAAGTTATCGTTTAAACATTCGTGTCCAAATTCCTTAAACGATAACAAAGTCGATCGGATAACCTAATCGACCGTGTCCAGCCTGGTTAAGTTATACGAAAGCATTTAGCTCTTGAGTATGGTGATTATCACAAGATTAACAAAAATGTCAAGTAAGTTAACCTAAGATATATTGCTATTCTAGCTCAAGATTCAAGAGTTTGTGTCCAAATCATCTTGAATCTTATTGAAAGCATTAACACAAGAATAACAACAATATTGAATATAAATTGCTAAAATCATATATTGCAAGATCAAAAGAGTTACATGTTTGCAAGATCAAGTACCTCACATCCCAACAAAGGGTATTTAGCTACACATCATCATGGAAGCCTTGCAAGGATGGATTGAAAAGGAAGGATTCATTACACTTGTGATGTCTCAACAAAGAAATAAAGATCCAACTTCCAAAATCACTCTCACTCTATATGATCTACCTTATTTCTCCCTAAGAAATATCTACCTATGTGAAAACTATGAGAAAAGCTAAGATAAGAACTAACTTAATATCTAGAAAAGAGAGAAAATGAGCTTTTATACAAATCTGCAAAAGTCAATTTCGCCTGGCAGAATATTGCTCGCCATGGCGAGCTCAGTTTTCTTCACCAATGGGATTCTGCCACGTCACCAAAAATCAGATCAAACCGCCTTTCTTCGCCTTTGCCTCGCCAGAACTTCGCCTGGCGAAATTTCTCGCCATGGCCATCTCAGTGGCGAAGTTGCCTGGTGCTCTCTGGAAGTCCTCGCCATTTAGCTCGCCTTTGGCTCGCCATGGCGAGCTGGCCTTTGCCCAAATTTGTTGTTTTTGCACTTGCTTGATGTTTGGACACTCAATTCCTGCACAAATGGGTAGAGTAAGATGACTAAAGCGTAAAAGGTCAAAATTTCACTTTTCTCTCGGCTTTTCCCTGGATAACTTGTGAAACAAGTAACAAACGTGCCATAAATAAACATTAAAAGTACTACTTCCTGGCACTTATCAAACTCTCCCCAACTTAACTCTTTGTTTGTCCTCAAACAAAATAACAAAAACATAACAAGCTACGCCAAGACACAAGTAAGAAAGACTTTGAAAGCTTTTACAGATGAATGATTTGACAAAAATGCGCGGGCAAGTCTGAAGCTTCCGACTTATCTGGCAATCCACTGCAAATGTGAAATGAGTTCTAAACACAAAGTACATGTCAAATAGTTCAAAACAATAATATATTTATTTACGAACCACACCTAACACACTTCTATGAAAGTAGATAAACAATTGAAATCAAATGAATGAGGATTATGAACACACATCCGGCAATCAAGTTAACATTCCAATCAAGTTATGTGTCCATCCAAAAATCGTTTCAAAAGGCATAAAAACATGGATCAAAAGGGTCTTTGAGGGTTATAACTTGGCTTGGCTACAAAAGAAATGTCATATGTGGGGCAATTGAAATCAAAAAGCCTATCAAAGAGGAACATTCCTTGTATCAACCATAAAAATTCACAATCTTTCCTACCAATCATTACAACCCTTGGTGCTTAAACATGAAGCACTTTGATCTTGACAACTTATTTTCTTTTTGGATTTTTCTTTCTTTTTTTTTTTTTTTTTTTTTTTCATGTACACATTGTTTTTCTTTTCTTTTGTATTTACAACAACATGTTGTCTTGATCAAAGATAAATTTACACCAAAGTACTTGACATAAGATTTACATCTACCTTCTCTCCCCAACTTGAATCAACAAATACCCTATTTGAATGTTCCTCTACTCTAAGGCAAAAGGGACAAATAACAATGAAAGTTTAGGGTTCAACAATTAAAAACAACTCAGAGTCCTAAAGTGCGTCAAAAATGAACTGGATTTTGAAAAGTTTTAAAGGCAAATTCATCAAGCATTGTGCTTATGAATTGACAGTTCAAAATTGAGGACTCCGACTCATTTGGCTCAAGTGGGTTAGCAAATACTCGCTCTTCTCACAAGGTAGGCTATTTGTGGTCAAGTACGTTTCTCTCATTAACAAAAATATTCCTTGATCACTTCCATGCCTTCACACAATTTTAAAACAAATATCGGATTTAAAATAACACAATTGAGTTAAACAATGAATCCGGTCTCCTTGCATATGTACAAACATTTGAGGTTTCCTCACTTTTAGGCTAGTACTACGTGGTTCACAAACAAATATATTATTACAAAGAACTAAATTACATGAAATTGTGCAAAGTACCCGTTTCACATTCAAGTAAAAATCTAGAAAAACCGGAAACTTGTACCTTGGCTATGCGCTTTAATCACAACAATGAATCATTATCAATCATCTGAGGTATGCTCACTTTGGCTATCTTTCAAGCACATTGCAATTTGAAGTTTTGAGCATTTTTTCAATTTCTTTCAAACAAGCAATAGTAATAACCAAAATAAACTTCCACAAATTTTTAAAAAATAGCTCAAAATGAAGTACATCCACAAAAATAGCTCAAAATGAAGTACATCCACAAAAATAAAATAACACAATACGTTACTAAAACAATGCTCACAACCCGTAATTAAACACATTGTCTAAAACAATAACACAATACATAATCCCATAGTACGGAACAATACATAATTCAAAATATCCCAAAGTACTAAAGTCATACATAACAAAGTAAACATCAACAGAAGCAAATAGTTCAAAGAGTAATTAACAAAAAGCAATAAAAGATGAGTTCTAGAAATAAGGAATTGACTGAAAGCATCTTCAAATGTTCTCAATTCAGATGTGCTTTCAAGTTCTGCTCCCTAAAACTCCTCCTCTTCGTAACTCTGAGTGTCTTCACTAGAATTTGTTGCACTCACCACCGCATCCGGATCATGTAAATCTGCCCCACCCTGATCATCATCAGCTGGATCATCAATATGCATATCTGAAGAACCACCCCCTCCATAGACAAATGGCCTGTCCCCAGGCCAAGCACAATAAGCCTGAAAAGCCTCTGGGAAAGGAACCTGATGGTCTGCCACCTGTGGGTAACCGGCATGTAGCTGCATCCGGTACATAGAGTCATGCAATGAAGTCATCGCCCTCTTGTTAGCATCCAGGTAGTCCCAAGTGTAAGTAAAACACTGCCTCTGAGCTGGGTCCATGTGTGAGAAATCATCAGCTGATGCTGGAGCTTGAGGTTGGTGCGATGATGAAGCTCCAGTACCTTTCTTACCCTTTTTCTCTTTGTCACTGTGCCTTGCAATGATAGCATCAGTGATTGGATTCTGCAGCTCCTCATGGACATGGCTAGGGATTCTAATGCGGAGGCTAATGATCAACCCCATTATCAATCCAGGAAAGGCTAAAGGGACCCTATCCTTGTTGCTTAAAGCAACATCTTTAAGTTCTTCAGCAATGATGCGGGCAATGTCAACCGGTTGATCGGTGAGAATGTAGTACAAGAGGGGTGGGATATCTATGGTGCAAGTGGAGAGGTGACTTTTGGGTTTAACATTAAACAAGATCAGTTTCAAGAGGGTTTGAGCAATGGGGGTCATGTTACACTTCTTCACTGTATCCCTCCCAGTCACACTCTTCTCATACCCCTTCCCCGGTTGTCGAATTGTTTCTTGAATGGCTGAGTGATCCCAATTCCCTTTGTTTTGTTGGATGTGGAAGGGACACAGCTCATCTGGGGTCTTGAGTTTGTACGGTTTCCCAAGGTAATCATTGATGCCTTCGCGATCAAAGGTGATCACCCTGCCCCTTACCATGGTTGTAAAGCTAAAACCTTCTCCCTCTAGAGGCATGGCGTTCGCATAGAACTCACGCACAATTTCAGTGTTGAGTTGAGGGTGTGGGGCAACCAGTTTCTCCCATTTTCTCCTCTGAATGATGGCAGCCAACACTTTGTATTTCCCTTGAGCTGAGATTTGGAACTGCTTGTCATGCCAAATCTTTCGGCTGCAGAGTTCCTGATACCTGTCCTGATGGTCAGCACTGAAGAACCTGTGCTCATCATATGGCCTTGAAGCCTCAACAGTTTCAGATTGTTTCCTTTTTCCCTTAGCGGAAGATGATGCCTTTTGAGAATTTTTAGGAGCCATACCTGTAAGACAACACAACCAGGAAACCCATACAATTCACAGGACAAAAGATTAGAAAGAATTATAGTCAAAGCAGAATAAAAAAAAATTCTGAGTCCAGTGAATTTCGCCAGGCGAAGGCTGAGCTCACCATGGCGAAAATGGTTGAAATTTTCTGGGTTTTTTTATGAACACCTCGCCATGGCGAACTAAATGGCGAGGGAACCCAGAATTTCGAAATTTGCCCTTTTTCACAAAAATTCACCAGTTGTCATCCATTCCTTCTATTTTGTAACCCCTTAAACTTTTACAAAGTAATTTCGACCTAAAGGACAGCACAAAGATGAACAAAATCACAGGTTCATGAATTTTTTAAATTTATACCACAAAAATCCTTTTTATTAAAAATTTATACACAAGTTTCAAAAAGTTGTGGATTAATCATGAAAGGAACAATGAACCAAGCAGAAATGATTCTGTTTCATCTAAGTGGTTTGGGTCATAAAGAAAAAAAAACACAGATCCAAAGTTATCCACTACCCTAAGGTTTGTTCATACACTGTTCATAAATTAAATTAAGAAATTGAGAAGAACACAAACCTGGTTGAAGTTAAATGCAAGCACAAAAATGAAATTGAAGATGAAAGTGGACTTGATTGCAATGAAGGTTGAAGTTTTGTGGAACTTTCTTTGGAATTTTAGGGTTTGAAGTTAGAAAATAGGGTTGGTGAAGAGAGAGGAAAAAGAAACCGAAATTTTTGAGATAATGAGGGTTAATGGGTGGTTGGGAGGAGTTATGGTGAGTTAGTGGCATGGGAAAACGTAACTGCCATTTTGGCAATTTCGCCAGGCGGAGGTTTTTCTCGCCATAGCGAGGTTTCTGGTAAGCAGGTCAAATGACCTGTAAATTTCGCCAGGCGAAGCTGAGCTCGCCATGGCGAACTTGAAAATTTCAAACCCGAATTTTTTTCTTAGGTTGCTTTTGTTTTGGATTGGCTTTGTTATGTAAATGACTCTAAACCCTATTATGCATTAAAACAATAAATAAACTTACAAAATTGGGTTGCCTCCCAACTAGCGCTTGTTTAACGTCGTTAGCTCGACGCCTTTTCCGTTAGGGTGGCCAAAATGAAACGGATAGCACATCATCTTTCGAAACCCTACGTTTTGGTAGGAATTCCATGAACTTTAGGAACAAAAGATTTGGAGTCCATGACCTCCCTAGCTTTGGTTTGAACAAGGCGTTAATTTCATCAATGACTCGATCGATTTCTACCTTGTTCATCTTCTTCCCTCTTGTTACCATTAAATCTTCCTTGATTAGTAACCGTTCCTTTTTCTCAACCATCGTTGCTTCTTCAATATCAACAATTGTAACTACCTCATTTTGAACAACAACTTCTTCAACAATCTCTCCGACTCTCTCAAACATGTTTGGATTATTTTCTTGTTCTCCAAGAGTGGATTGATTGTTGGCTTGGTTATCCATGATTTGTGCTTGAATCAACCCAATTTGAAGTGATAAAGTCTTCAATCTTTGGTTGGTATCTTGCATGTTTATCATGGATTGTTGCATGAAGATATTCAAAGTATTTTCTATCACCTTGTATCTCTCATCTCCATAAGAATGTTGCTGATACTGAGGATAGGATTCATACTCGGGTGGAGTATAGAAGTTGAAGTAACCATGATCAGCCATGATTTTGGCTAGGTGGTGATCCTAAAACGGAAACAACTACAAGAACTTTTCTTTGTTTATCAACAAGGGGTTAGTACAAAAAACTATCAAATAAAGAAAAAAATATTTACGGATTATATACAAATGCTTAAAACGATAAATCAATCGTTCTATCTATGATAACTAAACACCAATCCCCGGCAACGGCGCCATTTTGATGTAAGAATATTTCGCATCAAACGAGGTAAGTATTTGTGTATCGTCTCCACAGGGAATAGTGCGTTATCAATGACAGTTTAACATCGATTATCATTCAAAGTATTAAGAGTACTTGTTTGTTTGAATTGAAATGTATCTAGCTAAACTAATTGCAAAAAGTAAAAGTTGAGATAAATAAGGATTGAAACTTGTTAGGAGTAGCGTTCCTTAACCAAGCGTCACACGTAACCTAATTGATCCATATGAATTCTAGCTTCATAAGCAACATTATCACAATCAATTCTAAACTATCCTTCGTGTCCAAAGTGATATAATTATTTCTAAGTTATCGTTTAAACATTTGTGTCCAAATTCCTTAAACGATAACAAAGTCGATCGGATAACCTAATCGACCGTGTCCAGCCTGGTTAAGTTATACGAAAGCATTTAGCTCTTGAGTATGGTGATTATCACAAGATTAACAAAAATGTCAAGTAAGTTAACCTAAGATATATTGCTATTCTAGCTCAAGATTCAAGAGTTTGTGTCCAAATCATCTTGAATCTTATTGAAAGCATTAACACAAGAATAACAACAATATTGAATATAAATTGCTAAAATCATATATTGCAAGATCAAAAGAGTTACATGTTTGCAAGATCAAGTACCTCACATCCCAACAAAGGGTATTTAGCTACACATCATCATGGAAGCCTTGCAAGGATGGATTGAAAAGGAAGGATTCATTACACTTGTGATGTCTCAACAAAGAAATAAAGATCCAACTTCCAAAATCACTCTCACTCTATATGATCTACCTTATTTCTCCCTAAGAAATATCTACCTATGTGAAAACTATGAGAAAAGCTAAGATAAGAACTAACTTAATATCTAGAAAAGAGAGAAAATGAGCTTTTATACAAATCTGCAAAAGTCAATTTCGCCTGGCAGAATATTGCTCGCCATGGCGAGCTCAGTTTTCTTCACCAATGGGATTCTGCCACGTCACCAAAAATCAGATCAAACCGCCTTTCTTCGCCTTTGCCTCGCCAGAACTTCGCCTGGCGAAATTTCTCGCCATGGCCATCTCAGTGGCGAAGTTGCCTGGTGCTCTCTGGAAGTCCTCGCCATTTAGCTCGCCTTTGGCTCGCCATGGCGAGCTGGCCTTTGCCCAAATTTGTTGTTTTTGCACTTGCTTGATGTTTGGACACTCAATTCCTGCACAAATGGGTAGAGTAAGATGACTAAAGCGTAAAAGGTCAAAATTTCACTTTTCTCTCGGCTTTTCCCTGGATAACTTGTGAAACAAGTAACAAACGTGCCATAAATAAACATTAAAAGTACTACTTCCTGGCACTTATCAGATATCTCAATTCATAATGTACTATGTAAGATTTGACGCAAACATTATATAAATTTGTGCATCCTTGTGCATACATTGCAAAAAATAAATACTATGGTGCCTTTGAAAAACATCAAAATCATAATTAGAATCGTAGGAAACCAAACGAGGAACCATATAATGCAATGCATAATTGTGAACTATATCAAATGTAATGTATGCAGAGAGAACAAAAACATGTAACAAACAAATAATATAAATGAAAATGACAGCAGTTTCTGAAGAAATAACATTCGACAATTAATTAATAATCCAAGAAATAACATGCAACCTTTAATTTCCTGGGAAATAAAACCTATGCTCAAGTGACATAGCACTACATCTACATCCTAGCATAGGGAACTAGGCGATATTAAACTTTCAACACAGACTTCTGGAATATTTTTTAAATTAGTAGCCTTGAAAGTACCGCTTCTGGGATTGTAAAGAACCAAATTCAAGTCAGAATCATACAACTCCAGCAACACTTGATCATCCTCAAAAACATATATTGCCTTGGCAAAGACCTTAGGTTTAGAAGAATCTCTCATGTAAGGAATATTGAACAATTTAGTCCAAGACTCTTTATTTCCATATTCCTTCATAATCCAAACATCATTGCCATAAGTTGTCACACACAAGCAATCCCTCAAAACACCCAAAGCCGACAAGTCACACACATCCACCCCTCCCAAATTAGGAGGTGAAATCTTTTGATAAGACTCCTTTGCCAAATCAAATGAAACAATAATGCGTGGACATCCCCAGAACTGTTCTTTAGAGAACAACCAATTAATCGTGCCACTCACAAATTCCCCCTTCACAACGGGAACAATAAGACCACCAAAAGGATACTCCTGAATGGTTCTCCAAATATTAGTACCCAAAGTATGAACCTTTACTTGAGTTTTGTTAAAAAAACTATCATCCTCATCAAGAACTAGGTAGTCAAAAACAACAACCACCTTGTAATTATCCTTTGAGGAATCATAGCCAAAGCCAAATGTCATGACATTTAGACCAGTGGTGGGCTTTTCAAAAAGGGGCAACTCCTTGAATTTTCTTGTGGAAGGGTTCCAACATATAACTAAGCCTGTACGTTTGTCGTCTTCAATACCCACAATGCTGCCTGCAATACACACAATGCCATTGCAAGAGCCAATGAAGGGATAAAACTTGGCATAAGGCCAATCAGATTGTGTGAAGTTAGAGGTTATGTTTGTGAAAACAGGGTCGAGTGGGTAAGATGTGAGAATGTACTTGCGGGAGTCAAGGGCATAATCTAGCAAGTGGAGGTTCTGAGTGGTGGACACACGGAGTTGCTTCTTGACGAATTTGGGATCAGATATTAGAGAATTCCATGACTTGCAAACGCATCGGAATCGAAGGATGAACTTTACCCGTAGCCTACATAGGATTTCTGGAATAACATCGGAGGGAAGAGTTGGGAGCGGCGGTGGCTCGTGAAGCGAATCGCAGACACGATGCCATTTTTTATCATGCCTATCGCTACCAGAATAAGCCATCTTCAATCTCCAATTGTGGCTCTAACCTGAACCCTAATGAATGCAATATATAGTAACGTTTTGTGCTGAACACGCTTTTGTAGTAAGTGTCTGTTTGCTTATCAAGAATGAAAAAATAAATTAAAAAAGGTAATTACACCCTTGCATAAAATTTAATTTTCAAAATGCCTCTTTCTTCTTTCTTGATTACACCCCAAAACCTCTCTTCCATCTTTCCTCTTCCAAAACAATACTTTTTAAGTAGATTTTTAAAAGAAAATTTGAAGCAAATAAGGTTAGTGTTTTTCTATTCACACCCCATGTAATTCTAGTTACACCCAAATTTACTTAAAATTTTATGATAATACCAAAATTGCCCTTTTATATAAATTTTCTTAAAACTTTGATTTCATTCATTGTCAGTCTAAAATTTCAGTTTCTTTCACTCAAAAACAATCATGGATATTCAATCAATCTCTATAGAAGATTTAAGTGTGAAGCAAAACATCTTTCTTCCATACTTTATTGCATATAAGTACTTGAATTTCTTTTTCTTTTACAATGATGCTAGAGTTTCTATTTTTTTCTTGTTGTTCAACGTTGATTCTATTTTTTTCTTGTTGTTCAACGTTGATATGTAATGCACAACATAGTTATTTAATTGTGCAGCACGTACAACGTTAACTAACATTGTAGAGGTTAACTTGAATTCACTTTAAGTAGCTACATGTAAACTTAGTTTACATAACTTACTTAAAGTGAGTTTACATGTACATACTTAAAATAAGATTGCGTATAATCATTTAACAAGGTTAAAGCAAAATTTAACTTTTAGTATGTACACTCAAACTCAGTTTACATGACCTACTTAAACTAAGTTTACATGATTTTTTTTAACGTACTTAAATTGAGTTGAAACTCAGTTTACATTACCAACTTAAACTAAGTTTACATGACCTACTTAAACTGAGTTTAAGATTAAATTAAATTTTATTTTAGGGTAATTTTGGCATTTTAGGGTGTAACCAGGAATATATGGGGTGTAATTAGAAAAATCTTAACATGTGCCATAACATTTCCCATTAAAAAAAAAAAATTCTAAATTGGCCTAAAGATGTTTTTGTTTTATTATTACTTTTTCCATACTATGTGTTTCTCACCGTCCTATTTTTCTCCAACATACATTTTATTCGGATTCTAATCCGAACCAAATTTAAGGAACTTTTAGATTATATAATCTGAATTCTTGTGTTGCCCAGATTTTAAGAACAACATTGGCCTATATTATTAAGATGATATAATTGAAAATGACAACAAAACTAAAATTAAATTAAAGAGACAAACATGATACAAATTCTCTATTTATTAATATATAAAAACTTTCATAGTACATTACAATAAAACTGAAGCCTATTACACAAAATTGTTAAACACCTGATGCTAATTTATTAAACATCTAACATTAAACCTGTGGTGCAAGAAGATGGAGGGGAAAAGAAGTTGAGGTAAGGTTTGTTTCTTTTCTTGAGCGAGTGAGACTTTGCTGGTCAACCTAACACCCAGACAAATAAATCATCGTTACACCCAAACATGTTGTGTAAATTTGCAGAGTCGCACTATCACTGTTGACCGTTCATATAATCCCTACAATATTAGAGTAACTTTTTTGTATGAAAGGTCAACGGTGAAAGCACATTGCAGAAGAAAAGAGAAGGAGAGAATGTCACGAGATGAAATGAGAAATTGTGAAAGATTGATGGTATTTAATTATAGAGAGAAATTTGTGAAGAAGGAGTGCATAGGGTGTAACGATTCATAAATGGGGGTCAAAAAATGTGTTAAAGCTGGTCTGACCAATCAATGAAATTGGTCTGACCAAAGAAAAATGTAACCAATATGTTATTCTTGTTGAACAAGTAACTGTGTAAACTCTCAACTATTTTGGATTATATAATGCAAACACATCCCAAAAATGTTTGGTTTATATTCGGAACCGGTTCAAGACTGTGTTAAAATTTTCACTTTTTAGGGTGAGGAAAAATTCTGATTATAAAATCCGAACCTGCTCATTACAAGATTTTTTATGTGGTCCACATTACACAGACAGTTTTTGTGGTCGACAATTTAACGCCCTAATTTATTATATTTATTGGAAAATGCTAACAAGTGCCCTAAGGGCATTGTTTAAGCATCTAAAAGTGGCAATTTTTGCATTGGAAATTGTACGGTTATGACTTTTAAAAGTGTTTGACTTGTATTTTCAATACATAGTTTCTTTTTTTTGGTTCCTAAACAATGCCCTTAGGGCACTTGTTAGCAAGACCCTTATTTATTTTATTGAGTTTTAGTGTCTTTTAATATAATTTATTTGAATATTTGTGATATGTTATATGTTGGTATTTATTAGTAGCTATTATGAGCTTTATTTAGTGGAGGAATTATTAATTAAAATAGAATATAGAGGTTGAGGGGCAGAATGGGAATAAGGGAGAAAAAGTAAGTTAAGAATAGAAAATTAGAAAGTCAGAATACAGAATACCTAGAAACTGCTTTTGGGAGAAAAAGGGAGAAAGTGAGGAGTCAGAGAAGAGAAGAGGAGCAAGCTTGTAGAGTCCGAATTCAACCAATCTAAGGTAAGGGTGGGACTAGCTTCTCTAATAATGGGTTTATAATTCTGAAATAGGGTTTAACATGGTTGTTGTTGTCTGATTTTGATGATTAGAGAAATTAGGTTTTGATTTGGAATTGATTGTTGAAAAAGTAGATAATTCAATGAATTCATGATTAACTGCTGCTGTTGTTGTTATGAGATGTTGTTGTTGATGATTGATGCCATGGGTAATCATAATCATAGAGCTTGCTATGAATTTGTGTTGTTCTTGAAGGTTTTCATGAAAAATGGGTCAAATGGTGATTTTTGTTGAAAGGATGTTTTGGTTCAAGTTTTATATGGATTTGAGTGTCTTTTCATGTTTAGAAACGTTTAAACAAAGTTTGGTACCAAATTTGGGCTTAGGGGATTTAAAATTGGGATTTTGGAGTGAAAAATGGAGTTTTTCCGAGAGCTACCTGTCTGACAGCTTGCCCTGTTTCGCGTTCTTGCATCTTTTTACACATTTCTGTTTTGAATTGGCTTTTGGTGTAAACATGAAATTTTTAGATAATTTTGTTAGCTTTCCAGTGGCTTTGGTTTGACGTAAAAATGATTTTTAGATTTTGAGTTATGATGGAAACACTCCAAGTAGGTCTTGGAGAAATTTTAAGGAAATTTAGCATAACTATTTCCAAGTCAACCTGAAACCCTATGGTTTGTTTCCAAACTCCATAAATTGTGTTTTAGGAGTTCAATTAAGGTGTTTAAGAGTACTAGACCATCGACCCGTGCTAACGCACGGGTCATTCAAAAGAAAAAATATAGCGCAAATATGAAAGTAAACATTTTACTTGAATCGAAAAAATAGTATAATTCAATTCATAAAATAAATTGTCAGAAACCTTTGTAATGTACCATATTAAAAAATTTCCACGACATCGACCATGTTACGGTAACATAACATATAAATTTAATGACCCTGTGCGGCAGCAATTTACGATTCTAGACCTTTGACCCGCACTGTCGCGCGGGTCTATTATAATAGGTGACATTGTACAGTTAAGTAATCCTTAACATGCATTAGAATATCAATAAAGCAAGTCATTCCAATTCTAAAACATATTAGTTTTCTGCAATATTAAAAATGTAGCATATTAGTTTTCTGCAATATGCATTAGAATATTAAAAATACTTTGGAAGATAGTATTTATACCTTATGGCAGATGGACTTTGGCAAAAATTCTAAAACATATTAGACACAAAACCATTCCAATTATAAAACCTTATATCACTTATACTTGGATAGGGATATTGTATACTCATATTTTTCTGCAATATAGCAGTTGCTTTATTTTTTTAATAGTAGGCCCTATAATTGAATTCAAAGTATTTTAATTTATCTCAATAAAAATTATAAGTTGCATCAGTCATGATCTAATGTTCATCTAATAATTTGATCCCATCATCAAAGTGGCATGCCTATCTATGAGTTGTAACTACTTTAAATTGATCTGTTCACTTTCAAGTTGATTATTAGTTTTTTTTTAATAGCCAATTTATTAAACTCCCAACCTCTTAAGAAAAGAGGAAGGGGCAACAGAACAAAACACCAAAACAAAACGGCCCAGCGCATAGGCTTTGAGCAGCAGCAGCAACAACAGGAAAGAAAAAACTCCCTTTTCCACACACCCAAAAATAGCAGCCACAGGACACAACACAGCCACTAAAAACCGAACCAACTGCAGGCTATCAGTGCCAGACAGTTGGACAGTTTGTGTTCCGCCCCAAAAAACCAAACAGCTGCACAAAAACACCAAAACTCCTACCTCAAGTTGATTCATTAGTGTTCTCTAATGTACATGCATTACTTGATCTAAGCACAAAGTCTATTTTTAAATAAGTTTTGTTGTGCAAATTTTCACCTACATCAGTCCCTATGTCAGGAAATCGAATAAACATATATAAATGGACATTTCTAGTGCAGCGCATGGCAAAAAGAAATCAGAAACATTCAACTTGCAAAATACATTAGATAATTCAAATGGTCATGAAATTGTGCTAATCAATCGTTCGATTCAAAACATCCACTGACACCAACAAAAGACGCCATAACAGGAGGTCATAATCGGAAACACAAAAAGTCTGACAAACAAAATAGCATTGAAGACATCAACGCGACAACTAAAAACGAAAACAAAACAAAAGGAAAGGACAACAAACTTGGACATCATCAACGCAACTGGGAGTACATATTATAGCAAAACACTTCATTCATCAACTTCAACCTTCACACGGACCAGTTTTGGCTCCTTTGCAGTCGAAGCCACACTATCACCAACATCAACATCAATGACCGAAACAACACTATCAACAGCTCTCTTTCCTAATGTATTTTTAGTCTGAGTCACAATCAAATCATCTGCAGATCCTTCATCCATAGCATTTGAATCAGACACCAGTTTCGGACCCTTAGCATTTTCATCAGACACCAGTTTCAGACCCTTAGCACTTGAATCAGGGACAATTTTCGGACCCTTTGTGCTTGATCCATCACAACCACCTAGCACAATGTCGTCCAATGACTGAACACTAACATCAACTGCCTTTCCCAGAGTTTTGCTAGTCAGAGTCGCGTCTGACTCAGCTCCATCAACATCATCCTTATTGCTTAAATTGAATCAACTCCTTCAACAGTTTCCTACATAAAACAAAACGGCGTATTACTTGCTGAACCTCTATATTTGCAACATTCTAATGAAATTAAATGTAACAGAGAGATATATTTGTATTTCATGAGCCAATCAAAAGTTCAAAATGCTTAAAATATTCATGGAGCAACCATTGAAAGTAACTGAATCATACAATCAAGTATTCAAGCATAGAATCTATTAAGTGTAGGAATCTGCCTCGATAAAATGACGAAGGAAAATTTTTAAAAAAGAAAAACTATTTATTTATACAAAGCAGGTTCCACCCTATCAAACAAAGCAAGAGGTTCAATACACAAAGCAGGTTACACCCTATCAAACAAATCAAGAGGTTCAATACACAAAGGTACACTGAATCTTCACAACTATTTCAGAACCATATGCAAACAATTTTTTTAGAAGAATTGTGATTAACTTGAAAGGCTATTAGAAGATACACGGTTCTCAATGTAATGCATTTTATAACCATATTCAAGCAATTCTTGTATATTAGCAACATGATTGGTCAAAATAAACGAATTATGATTGACTTGCAGAATCATGATTCATAAGAGAAATCGTGGCATACAATTTTCTTAGAAAAATCATAATTGACTTGCAGAATAAGTTGCCGAACCTCACTGTATCTTTACTTTTCAAGAATTTTGATTATGAATCAGTATTAACATAAGAGCCATAATTATGTAATTACTTGAAGGACGTAACGATTCACACACCAAATGATCAACTAAAAAGATCATGCGGTTTCATTGTAAAGAAATGAATGAAAGAGAGCAGTACCTAGTGGCAACAACAATTTTTAGAAGTGAGATTCTGACAACAACAGGAAGTGCAACAAAATAAAATCATTAGCGTGATAAAAATATAGCATAATAAAAGAAAAATAGGAATTGCAAGTATTTTTCAACTGAACTCTATTCAGGATACTGTCAAAAGTTTATGTAATGTAGTACACAATCAAATAAAAAATTGTACCAAAAAAAATATTGATCATATGACACTGCACATAATTTTTGAGATCCAAATTATACACACTAATTAACAGTAAACAAAAATGAAAGGAAATTGCTGGAAGAAGTGGTGATGTTTTCAATCTAAGTTTCAATTAAATGTATCTAAAACTTTTTTGTCCAAGGACTAATCACTAATGTATGATTGCCACTATCAGGGTAGCACTGGTGTTTTGATGGAAATGTCAAATGTAACTTCATTATCTAAAATGAATTCAAAGCAAATAGCTTCATTTTGAAATACCATACTTTAAAAAAATTCACACAAAAACTTAATTTTAGTTTAGAAAAACTTAATTCCAAGCAAAAAATATTTCTCTTACTTATAGTTTATTGAAGATTAGAAACAAAATCAATTTTAAAAGAAACTCTTTCTATTAGTTAAGAAACACTAAGAAATTGACAATTAAAAGAAAAGCTTACATGATGCTCACACTATGATTACAATACCTACATGGACTGTAAAGACACAATTATAGACGAATTAAATAATAAAAGATCTGCTATTATACAAACAGCCCCAAACAAACATTATAGATTATTGAAATGGGTGGTCTGACATATCCTAAGGAAGCTACCATTTACAATTACAAATGTTATATAATGTGATCTTCAATATGCTAAGGAGTACCAATTAGTTTAATAATGAGGACAAAATGAAGAGTTAAACAGATCATAAAATACATGTATATTGATTATGAATCAGTAGAGATTAGTTAAGCATACTCGCCTCACCTTTTAAACTTTGTTCAGCAACACCCTTGACGAATATTGAACCAACCATGCCTAACACATATATAAGAGGAACCCTGTAAGTTAGAGAGAGAGAGAGAGAGAGAGAGAGAGAGAGAGAGGGCAGAGGAAGTAACAAAGAGTATATACCGAATCGGAAGGAAGGAAAATTAGGAGAATCCAGTTGAAGCCATATACCCTTTTCGTCCTTCCAATAAACTGCAACATTAATGAAAATAAAAAATTGCAATAATTAGTAAAAACAAACATAAAAATCAAGATGAGAGAGAGAGCGAACGAAATCTTGTGAGAATTTTTTTTTTTTGCGCTTCTCATAAATCATGTCAGCGAGGTCGGTTACGAAGCATGTCCACCATGGTAACAACTTTTTCAAAATCGAACATCACAAACAATGAAAGGGGAAATCAAAATCTTAATATTGGCTTCTCATAATATTTTTTACTTGGAAATTGAACAAAAAACAATTGTATGTGAACTCATTCACTTTTTATTCTGATTTCAAGCACTTTCCAACTAAACAACTCAATCAAGTACCAAATATAAATTTCAATAAAGGATTATAAAAGAAAGAACAAAAATAAGCTCTAAAAATGAGACACCTAAAACAGCAATAAGAAATACATACCTTCCTAGCATTGGTGTGTTCATTTTAATCACATTTAATGATAACAATTCATGCCTTCGATAGCCTCCAAACGCATATCAGGTTCAGATTTTGTCTTAGTTTTGTTTTGATCGCCCTGTCACTATAGTGATCCCAACAAAAGATTATAAATAAGCTATATTGAGTATGTCCAAATCCACAACAGTCTTACAGTACAACAAAACATACATAATTTGGATATCAAATGCATATTAGTGTAGCATAATTCTTACTTTGTGTACATTAGCTAAAGCTTTGCAAGTTAGCATCAAAATTCAACTAAAAAACATAATTAAATTAAAATCAGCACATCTGATCAAGTGTAATAAATCTAGTGACTAAGAATATAAAAACAATGAAATGATGGTTAAATCAAAAAACAGAAGCCAAAAATAAAGTTGTTACAGTCATATCCACATCAAATAAAGTTGTGAGAATTGAATTTCCGTTTGCAAAATTAAAATGAAATTAAACTTAATCACTAACCATAAAACAGCCAAGCAGCTATCGAGATTTTGAACAGGAGTAGGAAATCCATCTTTAGCTAATATGCTACGACACAACAGCTATCGCTTCATTGGGTTTTTCGACCTCAACGATGAATATTTTTGTACCATGGCTTTGTGTAACTGTTCCGTCAAACAATCACCCTTCAGTCGCCGTCTTGGATCCATCAATTTGTGCGTTCAACAAATTGATGCGTGCAAGCGAGTAACTGGCTTAAACGATTGAAGCAGAAAGAAAAAGAAATCGGAAAGGCCATGGTCACAGCAGCAGTGTCGCAGAGAGAAGGAGATACCACCGTGCGGTAATACGTGATTGTATACGAAATGGGGGGAGGAGGTTGGCAAACGCGTGAGAGAAAGAGAGGAAAAATTGTTAGGTTTAGGTTTAAATTAGGTTTCGTAATTAAGCTTTATGTCAGGGTTAAAACAGGAAATTTAATCCCTAGGTTTAGGTTTAAATTAGGGCAAACATTAGCTTACTGGTTAACTTTTATATATAGATGATTTAACCTATGATGTGATGAGTCTAACTTGGTTTTGTTTTGAAAGTAAATTGGTTTTGTAAAATGATTCTATGAGTCGAACTTGGTGAATTTTATAATTCTATTGTATTTAGCCGGTGAAACGCACATGTATACTCTACTGCACTCATATATGGTTTAGGTGTATCCATAGTTGAGGCATTCGATCCTAGTTGTTTGGTCTTGGTTTATTTGTTTCAATTATTTTAAAGTTGTAAAATGAGAGACGAACTTTGTCGAAAATGATTGATGTGAATGATTTGTAAAATGAGAGACGAAAGTTGTAAAACCAAATACTTGGCAAATTATTTGTGGATAGTTTGATATGATTAAATGAAGATATGTGAATGATTGTTAGGTGTTGAATATGATGTTATATGATGTTGTTCATGATTGATGAATTATGAAGTCATAATGTGAAGTCGTTGTTGTTGTTGTTGCATTGGTTGTGTCAATACATAATCATTTTAAGCGAAGGGGGCTGTAGCCTGACATGTCGAATTATGACATTAGCAAAGGGAGTTGTAGCTCTGTTAATTTTAAGCGAAGGGGGTTGTAGCCAGTCAAGTCGAATTACGACATTAGTGAAGAGAGCTTGATGCTCTGATGGTACCACATGCATACTGCATTTGTTGATTCGTTGTTGTTGCATTGTTGAGTCATTGTTGTTGCATTGTCAAGTCATTGTTGACGCGTTGTTGAGCGAAGTTTTGTTGTTGAAGTTATGTGAAGTAATGTTGCTGATGTACTGTTGTTGATTTATGTTGTTAAATTCTTTTAATGAATTATATGCTTATTATTATTGAATGTGAAATCTCACCCCTTCTGTTTGAATGTTGCCTCTACGTGGGTAACGTGCAGATAACCAGGAGTAACCGCTGATGTTAGTTGATTCCTCGTGTCGTCTTAGGAGTCGCTCTGATACGTAACGGGATAGGAATTAATTGTATTTGATTTTCCATTGTTACGTATTCTTTTTATGAATTTATTGTTGGACCATTTTTAGATGGAATTAATTATGTTGATGACGTTGAGGCCTTTAGTGCCAAGTATTGTTTAAACATTTAATAATTTTCCCGCAGCGACATATTTGAAATTATTGACAGCAGTTGTTTTAAATAAAGAGTGGATTTTAACTCTATTTATATTTAATGATATTTTGAAGAACGAAATGTGACATCCTGTTTGTGATGAACTCTGATCTATTTTATAATAATTATATGTTGGAAAAACGGGGTGTTACAGACAACGACAAAACATTCTATAAATTGGTGTGCTTGTTTTCATATAATGTAAATCACACCAAAAAAACATAGACACTTCAGTCATTGATTTGAGCACCTAACTAGCTACAATTTACTACAATGGGGGAAACCCCATCTGTTTAGGATCCGAAATGATGCCTGTAACAGCCCGATTTTCGCTAGTTTTTATTTTATTATTTATTTATGTGTGATATATGTGCTCTTATGTGATTATTTGCCTCTGTGTGTATTTTTGGTTGGGAATTGTAGAATTCGGTGTAGAAGGGTATTTTAGTCATTTTGGACTTAGGGGCATTTTGGTCATTTTGAGAGTAGGGGTAATCTTGTAATTTTGGATGAGGATTATTTTTAATGTTTAGTAGAAGTATTATTTTACCAAGTTACTAGAGAGGGTGTGGTAATTATTTTAATTACCATTAAGTGGTCGTTAGTGTTATAATTTACCATTAAGTGAGTAGTGACATTTTGGGTGTTAGAATAGAAATGGGTTAGGCCCATTAAGGTTTAAGAGATAAGCCCAATTGAGTAGAGCTAGTATATAAACTCTAGTTGTTGGTAACACTAGGTTTTACAAACATTATTCATTTCATTTCATTTGGGAAGAGAAGAGATAGAGACTAGAGGCAACAACAACAACAAGGGTTAGAAGGCAAAGAGGGGATTCAACATCTAGGAGCAAAATTGAGGTTTGGGTTAGAGAATCTTGGTGTTAGAGGTAAGAGGGTTAGATTTCAACCATAATCCATAACTTTTTCTCTTTACCCATTTTTGTGAAATCGATGAATTGAATCTAATTGTTGTAAATTCGTGCATGATTGTTGTTGTTATGTTTGAGAACATGATTTATAAGATAATTGTATGTTAGTATGTGAATTAACATGTTTAATTGCATAGTTGTTGGTGCTTTGTGTTCTTGAGCAAGTTTGATAAGAATTGATGTTGTGGTGTTGAATTATGCATGAATTTGTGTTCATTGGTTGTTGTTATTGATTTGGAATATGTTGTTGTTGAATTGGTGCTTTGGGTATCAAGATTGATGAATTGATGAAAAGATTTTGTATTGTTGTTGAAAGTTGAAGAAGTGATGATTATTTGGTGAATTTTGTTATGTTGATGCTTTAATTCCAAAACTTGTATGTGTTTAAGTGTATTGAACTTATATTGACCTATAAACACTTTCTGGAACTTGTTTTGGTGAATTGGGGGATTGAAAATTGGATTTTGGGGTGAAAAGGGTTGGAACCCGTAATATTTTTGCTGCAGAACTGTGATGTTTCGCTTAAGCGAACGTGTAAGCGAACCAGCATGTAGGTTCTGACTTGAGTTCGCTCAAGCGAACTGTGCCTTCGCTTAAGCGAACCTTCACAGGTTTAGCCACTTTTAATTTTTCGTTTCGTGCACTTGGGGACCAATCTGATACTTCTAAAATGTTTCTTTGGACTTAATTAACCTCTGTTTATACCTATAATCCTACTGGAACATGATTTGAATTGGTTTGGACTTGGATTTGTGAAAATCGTCTAACTTTTATAAAAACGGTCTAAACGTCGATTTTTTTTCCGAAAACTCGTTTTTCTCCGGAAATTGCAGCGGGATTAGAGTTGTATAATGTTTATATGATTTCTAAAAATGGTTGTGATTGGTTTCGTCAAGTTTGAACTTGTTTTTCTTTGAAAATGGAAAATTTTGGAAAAGTGATAAAATGAGACGAACTTTGAGTTTTTCAAGAATTCGTCGTATTTGGCCGGTGAAACGCCAAGGTATCCTCTACTGCACTCATATGTGGTCTAGAGGTATGCTTAGTTGAGGCATTGGAACTTGTTTACTTGGTTTTGACTTAAATGTTCAATTAATTTAATTGTTGTGATTTTGAGAGACGAACTTGACTAAAGATGATTTTTGAGAGCCAATTGCTTATGAACCCTTTATGAATAGATTAATATGACTATGAAATGGTGTATGAATGGTTATTGAGTGATGAATATGATGTTTGTGATCATATGTTGTATTTGTTCCTTTATTTGGATTATAAGGAATTATGTGGAATTGTGGCAACTATATGTTGATTTATGTGGAGATGATTGATGATATATATATGTGAAAACTATATGTTGATTGAATTGTGGATGTTGTTGGTGATTGTATATATGTCAAGTGGTGGTGAATTGTTGTCGATGCATATATATAATTGAATGGTGATGAACATGTTTATGTTATGTTGTTTGTTGAACATGTTAAATGTTGATTGTTAGTGGTGTAATTATGTGACAACTTCATGTTGTGATTTTTGATGTTGTTGGTGATTGTATATATGATAAATTGGTGGTGAATTGTTGATGATTGCATATATACAAGTATTGGTGATGGTGAGGTGATTATTGTTTGTGTGAACATATGCATTTGTAGTTGAGTCATATGTTCATGCATTCATG
Source organism: Medicago sativa (assembly GCF_051527215.1). Taxonomy (NCBI): domain Eukaryota; kingdom Viridiplantae; phylum Streptophyta; class Magnoliopsida; order Fabales; family Fabaceae; genus Medicago; species Medicago sativa. The sequence continues at coordinate 10,744,902 of NC_140751.1, forward strand.
ACTGATGGTGGTGGATTTTATATCCAAGACTGATGGTGGCGGATTTTATATCCAATTGAGGTGAGTACGATGTTTTTGTTGCATCGAAGGTGACGACCTTGAGGTGTTTTGGTACCACATGCATCTAGAGAAGAGTCTAGAACATTGCATGCATTTGAATAATTGATGAGTTGTGTCATAATTGAATATATGACTTGGTGAATTTGTGTATTGGTGAAATTTGGTGAATGTTGTGATGGTGTGGATGGATGTATATGTATATTGGTGAATTTTGTGGATGGTTGTGAATAATTGTATTATGCTCTAATTGCATGTCTTAATTGTTTGTGCTTATACACTTGGTGAATCAATTGATGTTGCTTATTTTAATAATAATGATGAGGTGATATTTGTATATGTATATATACATATATGATGTAGTGATGTTCTTTGATAATGATGATGGCTTGCTTATAACTTCGATATGATGAATTGTACTTGTTGAGATAAGCATGATAGATGAGTAATGAAGTGAGTAATGTTTTCATTGATTGATGTTGATAAATGATGAGCTTTTATTGATGACTTGATTAGAGGTGGAATATGCATGCTATGCTATAATGTGATAGATTGAAATGTAAGTGACGGGGGATAGTAATAATCATGTGATGCTAGTGTTCTAGGAGGGAGGGTTATGTATATGTGATACGTGTATGATACACTTGTTGATATGAACTTGGAATGATGATATGGAATGGTTTTGAATGGTATGAGAATCATGAATACTTGTGAATACATGTATGATTTGTTATTCTGTATTCTTGAATATATCTTTCATTTCCAATGTTCTTGTTTAAATCTTTTATGGATTATGATGATGTAATGCTAACCCTCAGTGGTCTGTGGTGGACCGCCTACCTCTCTGTATGGATGGGTAGACGGCGTGCAGGTGTAGTTTAGTTGTTTGCTTGATGATGCCGAGGAGTGGAGTTCCTCTTTTTCATGCAAGTGCCTAGATTAGGGCTCTGATCTAGGGTAGTTATTGCATGTTGGTTTTTATTGGACTATGTATTTGGAGTTGAGATGTTATTTGTTATTTGAGAATTGGAGAATACAATTGTATTTTGTTGAGATCTGGAGATGTTTTTATGAATTATATGTACGTTACGCTGCTATGTTGTGTAACTTGATCTTTATGCATGTATGTTTTGTGGTTTATTCGGAGACGTAGCATCTATTTCTAGAATATGTCTGATGTATTCGTACGTTTTACCGCTTATTAGAAATAGGGTGTTACAATGCCACGCTCTCCGGGTTGAAGGATCAAATCAAGTGTAAACTGATAGACATAAGGAAGGTGTTGATTATCGACGTCCATCGTCCGACTCATCCAGAAGAGTGCTTTCATACAAATGAAACTCATGATTCTTTGGTCAGTACAGTACTAAAGGACCAATCGAGTTGGACGTTTCTTTGGTCGGATCTTTCAAGGATATTCGGGAAAAAAAATTATCCGACCTAGGAACTTCGAAGAAATCTTGATCTAGTGGAGAAAGCAGATGAGGAATTTAGTTTGGTTGATCCGTGATCTGGTATGATTTATTTTGTTACGTATTTTATGCTGTTGAATTATTTTGTTCGATGTATTTGAGATTGTTAAAATTAATATAACTCGTTGAACTTAAATTACATGCGTTAAAACTCGTATTTTGTAGAACAAAATTGAAAGACAGTCTACGGAGGAAGCTAGGGAAAGAATGGTGGAAGATTGCTCACATTCCCTTTGTACTTTTTATTTGAAGGAATTCCCTTTGTACTTGTCGTAGAACAAAATTGAAAGACAGTCTACGGAGGAAGCTAGGGAAAGAATGGTGGAAGATTGCTCACATTCCCTTTGTACTTTTTATTTGAAGGAATTCCCTTTGTACTTGTCAACAATGAAATGCTCACATTTATGACATGACCGGGTGAGTCACTGAAATACTTTTTTTTCTTCTTCTTCTTTTTTTTTTTTTTTTTGAAGAAGCTAAACTAGCTCATCCAAATTAGCACCGGTGAGAATCGAACCAGAGACCTTGAGAAGGAGCACACTCCCAAGTTCCAACTCAATACCACCATGCTAACCCAAGTGGGTTTTTTCTTCTTGTTATTATTTCATCAATCAATATTTTAAATTTCACGTGTTGATGGTTAACATTTGCTTCCCTTTCCAGGTTCTGGCATCATCAGGGTTTTGAAATTTCATCAATCATAATATTTATTGTATACAAGCCATTTGGAAATCTGCAGCAGAAAATGCTAACCGTAAAAGTATAGAAAATAATAAGAGAGAATTCCTTTGAAAAGGACCAAGGGAGAAACACACTGATTTCATCAAATTCTTCACACCTTTTGCCAATCATTTGTTTTGCCTCTTATAGTATGATGAAGAATATTTTTTAGTTAGCATTTCAAATCCTCAACTCCTTCATTTGTGGATCACGTGCCATGCATCCCTTATTATTTATTTATTTTGGTACAAATTTATCATCAAAAACATATATCACACTATTTCAGTACAATTAATTATCATTTTATATTTCTATCAAATAAATTATCATTTCATATTAAAATATCGTAATCGGAAAAAAAAAAATTGAGGGGGTCATGTGGAAAAAACTTAACAGTTTTTCTAGTCACAGTAAAAAAAAAATTGGCTATACTTTAAAATGACTAAAATATCCTTAAAATAAAATATATGATTCAATGTTTTATCCAACAAATTGACAGTACATAAACTAACTTAGTTTACGTAATTCATAGTGTATGTAAATTGAGTGTACATGCTTGAACATAAACTCAAATTACATACACTACTGTAAACTCATTTTACATACACTACCGTATGCAACTCAGTTTACATAAATCTCTAAAACTGAAGGGAAAAAAATATGAGTAATGTAAACTCAGTTTAAGTAAATCATTTAAAAAGTGTTTATGGCAATGTACGTAAACCGAGTTTACAATAATGTATGTAAGCTAAAATTAAAGTATACCTCTAAACCCGAAGAAATAACATAAAATCGAAGAGAATCCAGAAACAATTTTCAAACATAAAGGGACAAAAAGAAATCGAAAAAAAAAATCCCCACTCCTTTTTCTTGGTTAATTTTATTGATTTAGATTGGCTTGGTTTTTTTGGGCTCCGTATTACAGTTTAGCTTCTCCATCTCTGTTATAGAGACAACTTGCTGAGCAAGTTATCATTTAGAGCTTTGTTCCTCTAGTTGCTAGCTTACGCTTCTTAGCATACAACTCTACTTTTGTATAAATAACATTGTATTGATCACATTACAATTAATGAAAACCAAGAGATTCATTCATTTTCTCTCTTTGATAATATGGTATCAGATTTCTCTCTCTTGAGAGAGAAGTTTCGATCCTAACCGTTTTCTGTTACGGTTGCTTCCGCTCCAATCTTCATCTTCAACCTTTGATTCTTCTCTGTTTTCCGCCATTGTTGCTCACGGAAGCTTTTTCTCTTAGCTTCTTTGTTCTTCTTCTTTGCTTCAATCGGTGAATTCTTCTTCAATTTCTTCAATTTCTGCGTTTTACGCATTCTCTTCATCTTGATTTTGCGTTTTACGCACTATGCCTCCTCGTCAAGCACCTATCATCATTCAAGCTGCACCGAATCAACCAGATGTTGAATCGGTTTTCTATGTTCATCCGAGCGAAGGTCCAAATTCGGTTACTATCATCCCTAAGCTCAATGGCTCCAATTACTTAGCGTGGAGTCGTTCCATGAAGCGTGCCTTGGGAGCGAAGAACAAACTCGCCTTCATCAATGGCGTTCTTCCACAACCAGATGCTCTGGATTTGAACAGAGCAGCGTGGGAACGGTGCAATCATCTGATACACTCATGGATTATCAATTCAGTTTCTGAATCCATAGCTCAAACGATTGTTTTCTATGATTATGCATCAGAAGTTTGGGAGGATCTGAAAGAGAGATTCTCCAAAGCTGATAGGATCAGAATTTCTACTCTTCGTTCTTCCATTAACAACCTCAAGCAAGGAACAAAAACGGTTTCAGAATATTTTACTGAAATGCGTGCACTTTGGGAAGAACTTAATTCACATAGGCCTCTTCCAAAGTGCTCATGTCTTCACCAATGCCGTTGTGAATCTTCAACTCTTGCTCATGAATACCGTGTTGAAGATCAAATCATGCAGTTCCTTGTTGGTTTGAATGAACAATTTTCTGTTGTCAAGACTCAGATCTTGCTCATGGATCCTCTTCCTTCTTTAAACAGAGTATATTCCTTGGTGATTCAGGAAGAGAGTAATAATGCACCTATACTTCCTCTTCCTACTGAAGAATCCAATGCTTTGATCAATGCTACTGACTCTAAGAAGCCTTATGGTCGTGGTAGAGGTCATTATGGTAACCAGAAGAATTCTTCTAGGCATTGCACCTTTTGCAATAGAACTAATCACACCATAGACACATGCTACTTGAAGCATGGATTCCCAAATTCAAATAAACCACCAAACTCTAATACTCTCTCTCATGGATCTACTAACAATGTTACAGTTGAAACTGGAAATACAAGTAACATTGAGCAGGGGAATGGTGATTCAGGTTTCAGTATTTCTCAAGACAGATATGAGCACCTTGTGAGCCTACTTCAACAAGCAACTTTATTGCCTGCAGCTGTAGCCCCTTCTGTGCCTCCTTCTGCCTCTACTTCAAATCAAATTACTTCTTCTCAATCCATTCCTCTTGCTACCTACCAGTCAGGTATACATAGTGCTTTTTCTTGTTCTCTTCATATGAATTCCATGCCTGTCTGGATTATAGATTCAGGAGCTAATGATCACATATGTTTCTCTAAAACTCACTTTACCTCATTTTACAAAACCAAACCTGTTCTTGTTACCCTTCCTAATGGTACTTCTCTATATGTGCATTATGCTGGAACTGTCCATTTTACTCCTCATTTGTATCTGACTCATGTTTTGTACTCTCCTGAATTCAAAGTTAATCTCATTTCTGTTTCAAAACTCTCTGAATCTTTATCTTGTAGTGTCAATTTTGGTTCTAATAGTTGTATTATACAGGATGTGACATCACAGAGGATGATTGGTTTGGGTAATAAGTCAGATGGTCTTTACAAGTTGTCTATGCAGTTTGACAATCAGAAGCTGCAACTTCCTCATAGTTTTCAGTCTTTACCAAATAAAGTGGCACATAGTGCTTGTAATATCTCTGATTCTAGTATTTCTAAGTCTCAAAGTGTCTTTGATAACTCTAGGATACCTGAATCTGCATTGTGGCATTTCAGGCTTGGACATTTGTCCAATCAGAGACTCTCATATATGAATCATTTGTATCCCACTATTATTGTTGATAATAAAGCTGCATGTGACATTTGTCATTTTGCTAGACATAAGAAATTGCCTTTCTCTCATAGTATTTCACATGCTGATAGTAAATTTCAGTTGCTTCATTTTGACATATGGGGTCCTCTTGCAATTCATTCTATTCATGGACACAAATATTTTCTCACCATTGTTGATGATCACACTAGATTTCTGTGGATCATTTTACTAAAATCTAAAGCTGAAGTTCCCCTTCATGTCAAAAACTTTGTTGCTATGATTGATAACCAGTTTCATGTCACACCTAAAATCATCAGAACTGACAATGGTTCTGAATTTCTCCTCAATGACTTTTATGCTTCCAAAGGAATTTTGCACCAAAGGTCATGTGTTGAAACTCCCCAACAAAATGGGAGAGTTGAAAGAAAGCATCAACATATATTAAACATAGGCAGAGCCTTACTTTACCAATCTAAACTGCCTTTGTCTTTTTGGTCTTATGCTTTCCTTCATGCTGTCTATTTGATCAATAGGGTTCCAACTCCTGTTCTTCAAAATCAGTCTCCATACCATTTACTTTATAATACTCCACCTGATGCTACTGATTTTAAGGTCTTTGGTTGTCTTTGTTATGCTTCATCCATTCAAAGTCATAGAACTAAACTTGAAACTAGAGCCAGAAAGTCTGTTTTCTTGGGATACAAGTCAGGTTTCAAGGGTTACATTTTGTATGATTTGAAGGTGAGAAAAACACAAGAAGGGGGGTTGAATTGTGTTTTTGAAAAATTCTTCGTTTCTCCTAAAAACTGAACACACTGATCAGAAGCTAAGTGAGACAGCTTCTGAAGTGATAATCAGAATCTAAATGCAGCGGAATAAAACAGAGAGAGAGAGAAGAAGAACGACACAAAGCAATTATACTGGTTCCTTCCACAATCCGGAAGTAGTCCAGTCCCCCTTGCACTTCCAAGGAGATTTCACTATGAGTAATATCTGATTACAAATGCTCAAGCACACAAGCAAGAGACTTCCAATGCTCAAGCACACAAGCAAGAGACTTCCTTTGCTCAAGAACACAATCAAGAGACTTCCTGCTCAAGCACAACTGCAAGAGACTTCCTAACTAAACAAAATTACACAGAAAATTGTTTAAGGTTGAACACTTGATATACAATCAGAGGTGCTCACAATACAAATCAGATACAGACTCAATGGACTTAAGAATTTCTAAGATATGACTTTGAGACACAGAAATTCTAAGTGAATGCAGAACAATTTCAGCAGAGGTTTGGTACTTGTGAAAATTTTGTGAGTCTTTCGTTCAGCGTTCTTGCATTACCAATTCTCTAAGTCTTCACTCCTTTATATAGAGGTGTGAGAGAGACGTTGTGAAATTGCCAGCACACCAAAGAGTCGTTGTTGAAGCTTGATCTTTCACCAATAATCTTTTGCCTGATTTGGCTGTTGTCCTATGAAGAACAAATTTGAAATCCATTCCTTATCCAAAGGAACATCTATGCAGGCGAAACCGTATTCTGGAGCTGTTTTCTTGTCCTGTAGTGCGGACACAAAACAGAGTAGTGGAGAACGTGGTTGTACAATTCGTACAAAGTACAATGTCAACGCTTTCGTCCAAATTGCAAACACACGCCTTCAAACACCTTTGAAATGACCGTTGCAAACTCCACTAATCCTTTGTTTGTGTTTTCGAATCCAATAGACAGCTTTTGCATTGATGATTCTTCAATTCTTGATTCTTTGCAAATCCAGTTGATATTCAACTTCTGGTGAAATGGCTTCTGATGAGGCAGCTTCTGATGATGCAGCTTCTGATGATATGACTTCTGCAGCTTCTGATGACGCAGCTTCTGATGATGTGGCTTCTGGACCTCTTGTCTTCAGAAGCACTATTCTTCAGGAGCAGCTTACTTCAGGAGCGCTATTTCTTCAGGAGCGCTTTTTCTCTTCAGTAGCAAGATGCCTTCAGGAGCGTCCAAGCTTCAAATTTTTGTTGTTTCCATAGCTCTTTATTTGCTCATTCAGAACCAATGATGATGTAACTTTATAATTATGGTTCTGTACACTTGAACAAATATTAGCTAGTCCAATTTACAATTTTTTAATACCTTGTTATCATCAAAATCCTTTAAGGTTCATTGTTAAACACATTTTGTTCCAACATGATTTACACACCAGAGAACTTTTCATTTCCAGACATGTAGTTTTTCATGAATGTATTTTACCTTACAAATCAAATCCCTCTTTTAAGAGTCATGATTGGGAATATTTCACATCCATTCCATCATCTTCTTCCATTCCACCTGACTGTGATACCAATCTTCCTTCTTCTTCCACTGACATTGTTTCTCACACCACTCCTGCATCTCATCCTATTTCTGATGCACCTATTCCTCCTTTAATTAGACATTCTTCCAGAAATAAAACCACTCCTTCCTACTTGAAGGATTTTGTCTGTTCCAATAAAGCATCTGCATCTGCATCTGCTAATCACTTGAATTCTATTTGCAATTTTGTTTCATATCATAATATTTCTAATCCTCATTCTCATTTCATTTTGTCTCTTCATGCTCATACTGAACCTAAATCCTACACTGAGGCAAATAAGTTTGAATGTTGGAGGAAAGCTATGCAAGTTGAGCTCACTGCACTTGAAAATACTGGAACTTGGAAAATCATTGATTTACCCCCAAATGCTAAACCTATAGGCTGTAGGTGGATTTATAAAGTCAAACATCATGCAGATGGCACTATTGAGAGATACAAGGCTAGACTTGTTGCTAAGGGCTACAATCAAGTAGAAGGTTTAGACTACTTTGACACCTACTCACCTGTAGCCAAGCACACCACCATCAGATTAGTTTTAGCTCTAGCCTCATTGAACAATTGGCATCTTCACCAACTGGATGTGACCAATGCTTTTCTGCATGGGGATCTCCAAGAAGATGTGTACATGGACATTCCCCCAGGTGTTGCCACCAATAAGCCTAATCAGTGCTGCAAGCTTCTTAAATCCTTATATGGACTCAAACAGGCTAGTAGGAAATGGTATGAAAAACTGGCATCTCTGTTACTTAGTCATGGTTATAAACAAGCTGCAGCAGATCATTCTTTATTCATCAAACATAGCACTCATCAGTTCACTGCATTACTAGTATATGTAGATGACATCATACTAGCTGGTAACTCTTTGGATGAATTTGTTTTCATTAAAAACATTCTTCACAATTCATTCAAAATCAAGGATTTGGGACAGCTCAAATATTTCCTGGGTTTGGAAGTTGCTCATTCAAAACTGGGTATCTCATTATGTCAAAGGAAATACTGCTTGGATCTGCTATCTGATACAGGTTTCTTGGACTCTAAACCTGTGGCCACTCCTTCAGATCCATCCATTAAGCTCTATCATGATGATTCTCCTCCATTTACAGACATTCCTGCATATAGAAGGCTTGTTGGTAGACTCTTGTATTTGAATGCCACCAGACCTGACATTACTTTCATTACCCAGCAATTGAGCCAGTTCTTGTCTCAGCCAACCCAAACACATTATAATGCAGCCTTAAGAGTGCTCAAATACCTCAAGACATGCCCTGGCAAAGGTCTCTATTTTCCAAGATCATCACTTCCTTACATACAGGGATACTCAGATGCTGACTGGGCAGGTTGCAGAGACACTAGAAGGTCCATTTCTGGACAATGTTTCTTCCTTGGAGACTCATTGATCTCATGGAGAACTAAGAAACAACTCACAGTTTCTAGATCTTCCTCTGAGGCTGAGTATAGGGCACTTGGAGCAGCTACATGTGAGCTTCAATGGTTGTTGTATCTCTTGAAGGATCTGCAGATTTCATGCACTAGGGTTCCTGTCTTGTATTGTGACAATCAAAGTGCACTTCATATATCAGCTAATCCAGTCTTTCATGAGAGAACCAAGCATTTGGAGATTGACTGTCATATTGTTAGAGAGAAGCTTGCTGCAGGAATCATGAAGCTTCTTCCAGTTTCATCCCAAAATCAACTTGCAGATTTTTTTACAAAATCTTTACTTCCTCAGCCATTCAGTTCTCTATTGATCAAGTTGGGTTTAGTTGACATATATAAACCTCCAACTTGAGGGGGACTATTACAGTTTAGCTTCTCCATCTCTGTTATAGAGACAACTTGCTGAGCAAGTTATCATTTAGAGCTTTGTTCCTCTAGTTGCTAGCTTACGCTTCTTAGCATACAACTCTACTTTTGTATAAATAACATTGTATTGATCACATTACAATTAATGAAAACCAAGAGATTCATTCATTTTCTCTCTTTGATAATACTCCGCTATATCACCACTTAGCCAAAAACTCGTAAAATCATCATTGATGTAGAATTTCATTGAAATTGCTCCTACATCCGTCAATGTTTGTAAGAGAGCATATGAAGATTCAAAGTGAGAGATGGAAAAGGTGTTTTGAATAATTAGAAGCACAAGGACCATTTTGATATTATTAATAAATTTTAACAAAATTTGGGTGTAAAAATAAAATTATTGTTGGGTGTAAATAGAAAAAGAAAACGTAACTACTAACTACTACAACAATGGAGCAACACGCATATTGATAAAACCAAAGCATTAGGGTTTTGCTCACTCTCAACTATCAACATTTCCGCATCACAATTGCTTCTGGCTTCTGAAACGATGAAAACTCATAACATCGATGAAAATAAAGACAGAATCAGTGATTTACCGAATTGCTTGTTACTTCTCATACTGTCGATTTTGAACACCAAAGAGGTCGTTCAAACCTGCGTTCTGTCGGCGAGATGGAAGAATCTCTGGAAGTATATTCCTGTTCTTTCAATAAGTTCTTGCCACTTCGAGACTCGGAAGGGTTTCACCAGATTCGTGTCTCAATTTTTGTCTCTACGTGATAACAAAACCGCACTGCACACTCTCAATCTTCACCGTGAATGTGTCATCCGGCCTCGCCTCCTCAAGTGGGTTATAAAATACGCATTTGACCACGGTATCCAGCTATTAGATGTAGATTTGAGCTTTTATCATCAACACTATCCACTTCCCTGCGTTTCATGTCAAACTTTAACATCTCTTATTCTTTGTACAAACAAACAATTTGGTCATCCTTCACCATTATTCCCAACTTCTCTGAAATTGCCTGCGTTAACCAGCTTGTGTCTAAAATACTTAGCCTTTCAAGGTAGCGGTGATGATAACCGTGCAGAGCCCTTTTCGTCATTTAACAGCTTGAAAAGTTTGATCATTCACTGTTGTGTCGAAGAACAAAACCTGTTCATATCAAGTGACACACTTGTTTATTTAAGAATCAATACATTTGCTACTCAACAATGTTGCAAAATCGAGTTATCTACTCCAAGTCTCTGTAGCTTTGATTTTAAGGGTAATCCTATTGAGAAACTCAGTGGGAACAATAACAATCTCTCTTCTATCAAACATGTAAAAATTGATGTAGCAGTCCGATCATATTATATCGAAAAATGTCCCTTGGTTCTTCTCAACTGGCTAGTTGAGCTTTCTCTTATCGAATCATTGACAGTCTCTTCCTCTACTCTTGAGGTACTTTAGTGACTATTTGGTTTAGGAAAAACATAAATTTTCATTTTCACTTTTAATTACAATATTTTCATTCATTCTGCTTGCTTTTTTATTTCATTTTATTTTTTAAAACATGACTTGCGTTAAATTGATCATGATTCACCCTCCCTCATTGCATAGACTCTTTGCTCAGTTCCTGGTTTATGGAAGCTTGATTTCCCTTACTTACAAAACTTGAAATTGCTGAAAATAATAACATACCGACCTTCGGCAATACCTGAGGGAATAGTCGACTTCTTGCTGCAAAACTCACCCTTAACAAAGGCTGAGATCATAGACTTGAGAAGGTAAATATGCATTAAACTTCTAAAAACTTTTTTTTCATTCTGATTTGGCCGTTTTGTTTTATTTCCCTTGGTCTCTCTTGTTATGAAATGTCTGTAGATACATTACAAGTCTCTCTGATGCTCCTATATATAGTAAGGATTGAATAGAACATAATTTCATGCTTTCACTTTTGGTCTGATTTGCAACATATATTGCATCTAAATTTGGGTTTTGCAGACATGGTCAGATGGAGGATACTATCTAGAAAATTATGAGGTGCATTATTTTTTCCAAGAGATCGGAGTAAGCATCGATGCAGTATATTAACAACAATTTTGCCAAGAGAAATCTTTCCCTAGCTATAGATAGCATGTGTTAAGATTTATTTATTTTTCTGCAAGTTACTGAATTATCGTTTCTATTTTGTTTCATTTGCTATATTTCAACATTTCTTTGTCGCGTGTTTGATTCTTCCATGTTTAATTTGGAGACCATGGTATCATGTAGATTACATCATCTGCTATATCCAACTATTTGGCTAGAAAACTATACTTTAAGGTGATTCTTAACTGATGTACGCTACTTACAATTTTCTTGTAAATTATGTTTGTCGTGTTACTTTTGAATTATTTTTTGTTTCATAAGATGAGATTATTCTGTTGCTATTTAATGTGACTTAATTGTACATATAAATATTGCGGCAACTAAGTCTGCAAGATCACTGGTGTTCACCAAATTCAGGGTTTTAAGAAAGGTGCTTCTGTTGCAATTACAGAAAAAACTATTTTATATTGAATATAAATAAAGTTTAAGAAGCCCATTGGTGATGCTACCTTTATCAATAGTTTGATTCAATAAGTGATGCTTCTCAATTGTTCTATCACATTCAAATGTTGGCAAGACTCAAAAGTTTAGTTGATCATAGCGCCATCTTTATGTTGGTTTATGCTGGTTAAGACTCATGGTTTAATGATAAGTGCGCAGGTGGTTCGAGTTGAGCCGCTCTGATAAACTGTACTTTGTAAAACTTAATGAATTTCATTTTAGCTACTATCAAGTCCTGCATGTAACACAGATTATTAGCACACTATAATTTTACACTTTTTTTTTCTCACTTTTCCCCTTTGCTTCTGAAATAGTTAACTTTTGGTTGGATGTATGGTAGTTAATCCCTTGAAAACAAACTATAAGAGCTAGAAATAATGAATATTACTAAGCAAAATTCAGCACATATTACACAACAAACCCAAAAGAAAGTGGTACAAAGGCATGTAAATTAACAAAATCTATGTACTACTTGTTAGAGTTGTTTAAACTCAAGAATGACACATACAAACTCATTTGTGTAAAACCAAAAAAAAAAAAAATATCAAAGTTAGAAGAAATACAAAGATGGATAATTGAACAAAATCAACCAAGGTTCTCTTGTGTCTATTAGTACAATTGCCTTTGCAATATAAATCAACTTGGTTGTAGATGGAAGACGTGTATGGGGAGACAAATGCAGTGGTTCTGAGGCGATACTTACAACTATAATATATACTTGCAATAGAGATGGTATAAACCCAGTGAAATCGTTTGCGATACAATGATAGTTTCAACGCTTCATATCACATGAAATAATGCTAGGTATTATTGTTTCAACTCTAGAAACAACGTTGTTTACACTCCTTAACTAACATATTGTATCAGATATATAACAACAAAGAAACATAAGTGAAACCTTACCTCTTTAAAACCAAGGATGCTAAGGTTCTTTTCTTGCACTTTTGTTCTTTTTAATATATTTGGGTGAACTTGGCCGTTGTCTGAGATGAAACTTGAAAGTTTGAATTTCAAGCTTCTTGAAACGAAAAGGAAAATGCTATGGTTCTTTTCTGAAGTGATAAGAAACATTTGATGGGTTGTGAAATTGGCAGAATTAGAGGGGCTGCAGCTCCTGTAATACTTTTTGTTCTTTATCATGTTTTTTATGGTATGGTTTAGTCAAAAATTAAACTTTAAACAATTTGTAACGTGCAAGACTACACTTCTAATATTAAAATGGATCTGTTGAAATAATTTTTTTAGATAAAGAAACTGAATTAGCTACAAATAATTAAATACAGAACAGATGAAATACGTCTCTATTAAAAGACTTCAAATTAATACTAAGTAGTCGTTACCATTGGTAATTCAACTTTTTATATAGGTACAATAATTATCAAGCAAAAAATCCAACTTTTGAAAAAAAGTTGAGATCTTAATATTTCTAAAAAAAAAAAAAATTTGAAGGAGTTCATCTATGAGCATTGAGCAATAAAATACATGGAAGATTAATGTACCCTACTTTTTAAAATAGATCACACTAATATTCTCTTTTCTCATCAAATGAAATATTATGAACCTAACCCTAACCCCTTGAAATATTTGTTACTAATTCAAATCTATTGAAGTACTTGGCAAAAGTGGTGGCAACTTCCTTGTCACTTGTTGACGTAGCCCAATAATGATGACAATGCAGGGGCGGATGCATGTTGGAGCTATGTGGGACTATAGCTCCACATGCTTTTCCCTATTTTTTTATTTAGTAGATAAAACACATATAGCACACACGCACGGTAGCAACTGCAAGTGTTGAACATGTTTTTTTTCAGCTATAAAAGTTGTGAAGAGTAACCTATGTAATAAAATGAGTAATCAGTGGTTAAGAGATGCTCTATTAACAATTAACAATGATGTCATTTTATCTCATTTTCAATAAATGGATATGAGATGATTTTCATTGTATTGTATTGTATCAAACAATGAGGTAATAATATTTGTCGATTAAAAAAAATTGTTTGTATTATTATTTATTTGAAATTTTAGCTCCACATGTACCTAAAGTCTGGATCCGCCCCTATGACAATGAGATGACAAATGAACCATATTGTGTATATAATAATGTACCCACATAATCCCCAATTCTTTGGAAAAAACATCAAAACCAAAGAAATTATTAAAAGGGATCCAAACAGTTCAATGAGGGTATCAACCCTTGTGGCAAACTTAAACTTAAGCTTAATCCAACATGACAAACAATATAGTAAAAAGCTAGCAACAGACACTAACATTGTCTTTGGATGGATTTGAAATGCAGTTGGATTATCTGGATAACTAATTTGGATGAAACCAATGAGTACATAGAAGATGAAAGCCACATGACCATAAAGAGGATTGGTTTCTACTTCATTAATGTGATGAACTTTCTTAGACCAAACATGAACAACCTTCTTGGTCACTTTATGGTCACTTTATGACCACGACTAAAAGTGGATCTTGGTCTTACAATCTTAGCCATGAAATTGAAAATAGTATTTTTTTTTTTTTTTTAGGTGAATACTAGTTTTATCTATCCACGATAGCTATAGGGTATATATATATATACTGTGAACTATGTAACTTTAATTTTCTATGAATTTTCCTAGTAATGCTTGAGCCATGTCGTTAACTTCCTAGTATTGCTTGAGACATGTCGTCAACAATAATGACAAAAAAAAAAATCTAATTTTAATTTTTGTTAAGTGGCCTGCTAAAATCTTATTTTACTTTTATTTATTTTTATTATTTGAATGATTTCATTGAATCCTAATACTATAATAAGACATGGTCTAAAAGATGATTAAGACGTGGTGGTGTAGATTTTTTTTTCTTTGAAACAAAACAGGATTTTATTAAATATGACAGAAAGGGTCCTCGTGAGTTTACCTCAGTTGCTACGGACAATGCATAATATATGCAAGGTCCGGGGTTCGAATCATGTCCGCCATCAAAAAAAAAATGACAGGAAGGTGGTAAGGACATTGCATAATATATATATATATATATATATATATATATATATATATATATATATATATATATATATATATATATATATAGTTTGTTGGAACAAAATGTGTTTAACAATGAAGCTTAAAGAGTTTTACTGATAACAAGGTATTAAAAATTGTAAATTGGACTGGTTAATATTTGTTCAAGTGTACATGACCATAGTTAAAAATTATATCAAATAAAGGTTCTGAAGAACAAAAAGAGAGCTATGGACTAAAGAAAAGGAAGCTTGAAAGCATCTGAAATGAAGTGCATCTGAAGTTATAAGTGCTCCTGAAGAATGATGACGTCATCAGAAGCTGAAGGTCATCAGAAGCTGAAGGTCATCATAAGTTGAAAGTCAACAGAAGCAGATAGTCATCAGAAGCAGATAGTTCAGACGCGACTTGATCAGAAGCTGAAGCTCATCAGAAGCTGATTATCACCAGAAGTTGAAGATCAACTGAATTTGAGAAATTCAAGGATTCAAGAGTTGTGTCATGGATCGAAACTCATCAAAGGACAACAAAAGATCAGAGGAATTTTGCAACGGTCATTTCAAAGGTATTTGAAGACACGTGCTTGCAATTTTGGATGAAAGCGTTGACATTGTACTTTGTACGAACTGTACAACCACCTTCTCCACTACTCTGTTTTGTGTCCACGCTACAAGACAAGAAAACAGATCCAGAATACGGCTTCACCTGCATAGATGTTCCTTTGGATAAGGAATGGATTTCAAATTGGTTCTTCATAGGACAACAACCAAATCAGGCAAGAGATCATTGGTGAAAGATCAAGCTTCAACACCAACTCTTTGATGTGCTGGCAATTTCATAACGTCTTTTTCACACCTCTATATAAAGGAGTGAAGACTTAGAGTTTTGGTAATGCTGAACAAAAGTCTCACAACATTTTTACAAGTGTCAAACCTCTGCTGAAATTGTTCTGCATTCACTTAGAATTTCTGTGTATCAAGTTTCATCTTAGAAATTCTTAAGTTATTGAGTCTGTATCTGATTTGTATTGTGAGCACCTCTGATTGTATATCAAGTGTTCAACCTTAAACAATTTTCTGTGTAATTTTGTTTAGCTAGAAGTGTCTTACAGTTGTGCTTGAGCATGGATGTCTCTTGATTGTGTTCTTGAGCATAGGAAGACTCTTGCAAAGTGTGCTTGAGCAAATGAAGTCTTTTGCAGGTGTGCTTGAGCAATCGTAATCAGATATTACTCTTAGTGAAATCTCCTTGGAAGTGCAAGGGGGACTGGACTACTTCCGGATTGTGGAAGGAACCAGTATAATTGCTTTGTGTCGTTCTTCTTCTCTCTCTGTTTTATTCCGCTGCGTGTAGATTCTGATTATCACTTCAGAAGCTGTTTCACTTAGCTTCTGATCAGTGTGTTCAGTTTTAGGAGAAACGAAGAATTTTTCAAAACACAATTCAACCCCCCATCTTGTGTTTTTCTCACCTTCATATTTAGGATCCGTTGACACTAGATTTTGTTCATTTATTTATTTTAATCTAAAGGTTCATATTAATTAACTTCAAATCTTACGTGATCGCTACTTTGCTCAATCTTTTTTACCCTCTTTCTTCATCACACCATTCAAGAGCCTCTCACTAATCTTCCATATCTCTCGCCCAAGCTTTTTCCTTCTCTATAACATTCTAAATAAAAGTTAACAATAGGAAAATAGTTTGAGATTTAAGTTTTTATTGACCGAAAGTTTGGGATTGAAATATTGGGAGAGAATTATGATTTATTTCATTAAACTCTATTTCAAATTTATGATTTATCAACAAATTGGAATTCCAAATACCTGAGAATCCTTGATTCACTACCTTCCTCTTCCAATTGCGATCAGTTTCATGAATTGGCTTAAATTATGTTCATGAGATGCGATCCATACAACAAATTTACCAACACAGTATGAGTTGTAGACAAGAATAATATCAATGGATGTGTCTAGCAGAGAAGAAATTTTTTCCTACACAGAATATGGAGTATCACAAGCCATGAGCACACCATGGTTTTCAAATATTCATGATATTTTTGTTTGACTTCCGATTGAAAAAGTAATAGTGTGTGATTGATAGAAAGGATGCCTAGGAAATATAAAAGCCGATTAAATATGAGCATTTTGACTAAATGAAATAGACGGTTGAGATTTGGTATCAACGAATTCGTTGACACCTGGTGTCAACAAATCCTAAAACTTTCTGGAAATAGTTGACTGTCTTCTACTAGTCTAGAAGATCAGATTTTCTCCAATGAATTGAAAACCTATGTTGGTGCTTTTTCTTTCAATTTCATCTCCAGCATAGCGAGCCTCGCAAAACCCAACTAGCTTGTAATCTTTCGATTTTTTATCAAGGAAACCAAGATTCTCTTACAATAGTTAAATGAGTTTCTCTAGGATCTGATTGGAACCTAACATACAAGCAAAAACTAAATAAGATATCGGGTCTGGACGCGGTTAGGTAGAGAACAAAACCTATCATGCCTTTGTATACCTTTTTGATCTACTTTACTGATTATATCATCCTTGCTTAGATTAAATTTACGTTCAATGCATAAAAGTAGTCATTAATTTAGAATCAAGTAGGTTGAATTGCTTCAAAAGTTTCGTTATGTATTTAGACTAATGAACATATACTCTGTCTTTGCATTGATTGATTTGAACGCCAAGGAAGAATTTCAATTGTCCTTTCATACTCATCTCAAACTATGCATGGATCGGCTTATAAAATTCCTTGCACATGGTTTCATTAGTAGAACAAAAGATTATATCATCAACATATATTTAAACAAATAAAATATATATCATTCTTTAAGGTCTTTTTGAAGAAAGTTGTGTCAACTAGACCACGAGTAAAACCATTTTTCAAAAAAAATTATTAAGTCTGTTGTACGATGCTCTGGGAGCTTGTTTTAAACCTTATAGTAACTTTTTAAATTTATACACAAATTACTCTAGATGTTTTAAATCTTGAAATTCAGGTGGTTGGTTAACATACATTTCTTAAAAAGTTACACAATTTAAGAAAGCATTTTTAATATCCATGATATAGAATGATATCGTCGTTTACAATATATGATAGTAGTAATCTTATTGCTTCCAACCTAGTTACATTAGCAAAGGTTTTCATGAAATTTATGATGATCTTGTATTTACTATTCTTGTTGCTAATGATTTGATCTTCTGGATGTGAAGATTTGTATTTAAAGGTTCTTTCAGATTGTGCAGCAGTACTTGATCTTGCACCTTATCCATCAAAAGGTACACGGTTTTGTCTGCGTTTGAACATTACATAAGACTTCATTCTTCAATTTTCTGCAAGGCTTGAAGAGAGAGTGTCTTAGCAAAACCAACGGAGAGAACTTTAGGGTGGAGTGTATTTGGGTGAGGTTATTGGCAAAGGGAGACACTTCACAAACAACTTAGGTAGTAATATCTCATTGAAGGAATGATGAAAAAGTTTTCTTTATTGTTTTCTCTTATGATTCATTATCGGTTTTGAGTGACTTTGAAAAATGGATAGAGATTAGAATTTGTTCTTTGTGAGCTTGGAAACTAATTTCTTTAACATTTATGTATCACTCATTTTATAGTGGATTGGAGAGTTGCTCTCTCCCCAAGATGTTAGATTAAATTTGTCTGAAGTAGGTAAACAAATATTGGTGTATTGTTCTCTCTTCTTTCTTATCATGTTTGCTTTGATTATACGTGTGGTGTTATTTCACAATTAGACATGTGTGTTTGTTGTTGTTACTTGAGACTATATTGATATATTGATTACCTCTTTCTTTAGTTCACACATCTATAGTGTGATTTTAAGTAACTAATTTACATTACAATATGTACAAATATCAAAATCTAACAAATTCTGTATATAAAAGTGAGGTGTTGGATGAATTTCCGTGCACGAATATCTTAAAAAAACAATAATACGGAATTTTAATATAAAAAGCAAACTAAATCAAATCCCTTTCAACGTTAAAATAGAAAATCAGTGTAAATTTCTCAATTAAAGAAAGTCTAGTCAAGATGATGTTAGCATGAGATGACCCACCCCTAAGGCCAAAAGTAAGTTCCTTTCATTTTATTAAAATAATAAAATGCATCTTCAAAAAAATTATTACAATAATTAAACGTGGTACCTTCCAAATGAAAGGAGATAAAGAGAAATGATATTTGTACAACCTTTTTTGAGAATTTTTAGTAATTTTCTCTCTCATACTCACATTATATTCTTACTCTGTCTCTCTTTCTTTTTCTCTCTTCATTGTTTTTGACCAATGAAAAGAGAGAAAACGGAGGTTGTCATAAAAGTTGTTAGCAAATGGTTGTTCAAATATCATTGCTCGGAGATAAAATATGTATATGCTATACTCATGAAAACCTTCTATTTCGAATGCAACTATGCAACTTCCTTATCAACTTACAAATTAAATTCCATACAAAAAGGACAAAGAGAAGCAAAAGGAGAGTAGATATGCATATACTAATACTCATGAAAAATTTCTTTTTCAAATGCAACTATGAAACTTTCTTATCAACTAAGAAATGAAAATTCCATACAAAAAGACCAAGAGAAGTGAAAGGAGAGTAGATATATACGTACTCATGAAAACTTTCTTTTTCAACTGCAATTTCTTATCCGCTTAAAAATGAAAATTCTATATACTTGCCCCCCGCCGACATTTTGGATTTTACTGTCCTTTTTGTCTATGTTATAATAAATAGATAAAAATAAACACACTCTCTCTCTCGCACGTTTTAATTTAAGGTATCATTATAATACATATGTTCACATTACTCTAACCCTCTTCAAGCAAGCTAACACTATCTGTTCACATTACTTCCTTCAAACTTAAGGCATTTGTTATTACGTACCTATAGCAAAGTCTAGGATAAATGTTATTATGTAACTATAGTAAAGTCTAGGATAAATTACGGCAAATATTCTTTAAGTTATTTAATTGTAATAAATTGGTTTTTTAAGTTTATTTTGTATAATTTAGTTTATTTCGGTTAATTAATTGTAACAAGTTGGTCATTTACGTCTTTTTCGTATCAATTAGGTCCTTTAAATTATTTAGTGGTTACAATTTAGGGAATTTTACATATTAAAAATTAATGTGAGTTTCTCATGACCTAAAAATTACAATTAATAACTTAAAAACCTAAGTGATACAAAAAATATTTAAAGGCACAATTTTTTATAATTAAATAATTTGAAGGACCTCTTGTGTAATTTATTCTAAAGTCTATTGTGTAAATAAAGTCTCTATAAATTGTCAAGATGATGTTATAGCATGGCATGCTATGACTCACCCCAAAAGCAAGTCCCTGTAACTTGTTAGCATAATAAAACGTGGTACCTTCAAAATATATGATTAAGACGTGGTGGAATAGTGGTGTTGATTAATAACTACGAAACTTTCGTTTTCGAATGCACTGTGATGAAGCTTTCTCGTCCAATTAAAAATGAAAGTTCCATAAAAGGACAGAGAAATCTAAGGAGAAAAAAATATGTTTATGGTCAAGGAGAAAATGAATATACTCGCCCACTCGCCGACATTTTGGTTTTTTCTGTCCTTTATGTCTATGTTATAAGAAATAAATAAAAATAAAGTTCTCACATACGTTTTATGATATCATGCTAAAACTATGAGAAATGATATTTTGACAACCACTTTTTGACAACTTTTAGACAACTTTCTCTCTCATACTCACATGATATTGTTATCCTTTCTCTTCCTTTTTCTCTCTCCATTGTTTTTGACCAATAAGAAGTGAGAAAAACAAGGTTGTCAACAAAGTTGTCATCAAATGGATGTCAAAATATCATTACTCTAAAACTATATGTTCACATTACTCTCATCCTCTCCAAGCAAGCTCATACTTTATTTATGTTCACACTTCACATTACTCTCATACATTTCAAGCTCACGCCCAATACTAAGAATCATATTTAGTGTTTATGGATCGGTTAAATTATATATTTGATCTTTTAACTTATTTATGATTTTCATTTTGATCTCGTAATTTTTTTTAAGGAGCCAAAATAAAGTCTATTTAAAATTAGCAATCAAATCTTAACCAGCACAAGGTGTATAAAGAGAGAATTCAAAAACATCGGCGAACAATGATCCAAAAAAACAAGAGACATACGAAAGAAGACATGACAAACTAAGTGATAAACCGAGACAAACAGACGGGTTATGCCATCAAGAATGTACTTTCAACCACCATAACACTATTGAAAGTAAAACTATTAGTGTATTCATATCAAGAATGTACTTTCAACAACGACCATTGGTGAAAGAATGTCCTTCATAGGACACTTATTATAACTAAGTGATAAACAGCAGAAGATTAGTTTTACTACTCTGTTTTGTATCCACGCTACAAGACATAAATGTTTGTTGCTTTCAAGTTATAATAAACCAAACTAATCATGATTATCTATTTCAATGACACCAACAATATAAATATTATCTAAATTCTTTTTTTTTTAATGATACCGACAACAATCTTTATTATATAAAAATTGTTTAAGACTATAATTGGGATAATGAAAAAATAAGTATAAATATATTCATCTAGTTTGATACACTTTTTAAATGATAAAGGAAAAAAAACCAGACATATGAATATATATATATATATATATATATATATATATATATATATATATTCATATCGTGTTTGTTACATTTTTTTTAACATTTAAATTTATTCTTATCTATTTGTCACATGTGTTATTTGTATTGAAAATTGAGGGCGTTTTTGGAAAGAGTAAAAGTTAGCCCAAAAGTGTTGAAAGGGGTTCTTTTCTTTATATATATATATAGTATAGATTATTATTATCATTATTATTTTTATTAGAGTAAATTAAAATTCACTTTTAAGTAAACATACCTAATTGACTTTAGTAATTTTTCACATATTTTAATTTTATTCTGGGTATTTTCATAATTTATAGTAGGGCTTAAAACTACATGTTAATGAAATTGTGAATAAAAAATAGCGAAAAATATGCATTCACATTTTGATTATATTAAAATGGACCCTGAAGGTGACAAAAACACAAGAAGGGGGGTTGAATTGTGTTTTGGAAAATTCTTCGTTTCTCCTAAAAACTGAACACACTGATCAGAATCTAAGTGATACCGCTTCTGAAGTGATAATCAGAATCTACACGCAGCGGAATAAAACAGAGAGAGAGAGAAAGAGAGAGAGAGAGAGAGAGAGAGAGAAGAAGAAGAAGAAAGACACAAAGCAATTATACTGGTTCCTTGCACAATCCGGAAGTAGTCCAGTCCCCCTTGCACTTCCAAGGAGATTTCACTAAATGTAATATCAGATTACAATTGCTCAAGCACACTTTGCAAGAGTCTTCCTATGCTCAAGAACACAATCAAGAGACTTCTATGCTCAAGCACAACTGCAAGAGACTTCTAAACAAAATTACACAGAAAATTGTTTAAGGTTGAACACTTGATATACAATCAGAGGTGCTCACAATACAAAACAGAGACAGACTCTAAGACTTAAGAATTTCTAAGATAAAACTTGAGACACAGAAATTCTAAGTGAATGCAGAACAATTTTAGCAGAGGTTTGGCACTTGTAAAAATGTTGTGAGTCTTTCGTTCAGCATTACCAAATCTCTAAGTCTTCACTCCTTTATATAGAGGTGTGAAAGAGACGTTGTGAAATTGCCAGCACATCAAAGAGTCGTTGTTGAAGCTTAGACGCTCCTGAAGGCAATTGTTTCAACCGGATTCGTCTCCTTAACCCGGGTCAATTTTTGCTTATAGTTGGTTCAGTCTAAATTTGTTTCTTCTCTTTGTTTGTTGGATTTTGGTTTGATTTCACTAGTTAGGTTATTGGTTATCTTCAAGATCTAAAGGTCATTTGATGTTTAGTTATCATCAACCCCAACTGAGATGTACAAGTGGTCGTTTACGTGCTAGTCGTTCCACCGCTGCGTTCACTACAATTTCGTTGTTGGGTTATGGTTTCTCTACATGATTGGATTAATTTTATGATATTTTTAGCTTGGATCCGGGTTTTCCTGGGTTTGAGTGTTTGTTTGAAAGAGCGATCTCTATGTGACATGGGTTTCAAGTTACTTCGAGACTCCTCATGCTATAGTCGTGGTGAGCTATTGGTTGTGGATCATCTACAATAATGGCGATCGAGTTCACTCTCTAAACTTCATGTACTATACTCATTCACATGCCATCTTTTTTTTACAGTCTGGTTTCCCCCTCTATGCGGGTTTTTTGGGTTGTACTGGTACTCGCGGTGGATGTTTCTTGAGTTATGTATATTATATATTTCGGGTTGTTTGCCCATCACCATTATGGTTGTTCCATTTTTATGTTGTTAATGTTTGTATAACCCTTTAGGGTTTGCTTAAATGAATATATTCAAGTTCTTTTCGGTTATCCCTCAAGTATTTGTCTTCTTTTTTATTTGAGAAATGATATTTGTACGTTTTTTTGTGGCAATTTTTTGACAACTCTCTTGTTCTAACATTGTGCTCTAAATATGTCTCTTCCGTTTTTTCTCTTCATTGTTTTTGTCAATAAGAGAGAAAAAGTAAGAGAAAAAATAAAAATGTCATAAAAGTTGTCACAAATGGTTATACAAATATCACAACTACTTTTATTTTAATATATTTTCACTTTTGCTTCGAACATTTCATCATCATTATCATTATAATTGTAATTAGGAGTTAGGACAACAATACTTCTTTAGTAAACAAAGAAGATACATAACAGTTCAAAGCTTTATTGTATATATACTTGAATCAAATCAACCAGAATAAAAGTCTCCCTTTCACTGGTTCAATGATTGTAACGATAACCTTACATATATATGTTTATTAACCTTACATTTAGAGCAACAAGGAGAAGTACATAAACACACCACATAAACAAACTTCAGCATTGTACTAACAATCATTCTTTCTGGAACACAACTGGAAGGGCACCACCATCAAGGGCCAACAGAATCTTGCCATTCTCACGAATAACACCAACAGTCCCACATTGTACCTTACAACTAGGGCACGCCTCTGTAGGGCACCATTGGATGTTATAGATACCACCAGATTGGGTCTGCACAATCCTAAAAAAGTTACCATGTGATGCTGCACCATTATCTCTTCCGGTAACAATCAGCCTCCTTCCACTCGTTGCGTCCTTCTCACCCAACCTCCAATCTGTCGACTGCCCACAACCTGTGAAACCTTGAAATGTTACTCTCAAGTCTCTGTTAAGCCTCACATCATCATCGTCATCATCATGACGAGGAGCAAAAGGAGTGAATTTCACAGCCACTCCAAGTGCACCTTCACTGTTGTCAAGACCAACGTGCAAAGGACATGGCCCATTTCTGGTGACCAAAATGGAACCTCCTCCATTGCCTGTGATAGCGGGCCTGATGAAGTACTCCTCATCGTCCTCAACAGGTTCGCCACTTGTGTCTATGACAATTTGTGCAACTGATGTTGTGATCATAAAGAGCCACACATGAGCAATGATGAATATGGTGAGGGATCTAGTTGACATGGTTGTTAATTAATTATTATATGTATAAGAGGATGTAGTTGTTTTGTGTTTTTGCTGTTCGTTGCCAGGCTAGGTATTTATAGGACTTGATCATGTTACTATGCAATGCATATGATTGATGAATATATGAATAAAAGTTCAATTAATTAATAACATGAATTTATTTTTCTATTCTTTGCATGTACCATCATGGCCTAATACATCTATTAAGACAAAATATAAATTAGTCTTACATTATGATAGATAGCGTGTCAATGATAAACACTTCACTTGTGTTCTTTCTATGCATCGGGAAATTTTGTACAGATGCAAAATTTCAGAAGGAAAATGGTGAAAATTTCCCTTGTTTCAATCGTCCAGTGAAATGCGTATAGGACCAAAACTGTACAAGTAAACCAAAAACATACTACTCTCTCTCTCTCTCTCTTATGTCCAAAAACATATACTACACAAAGGGGAATTTATGAAACCGTATAACTCCACAAAATTCTTTATTTTAATTTTTATTTTTTAGTTTATTGCTTGACTTAGCTTCTCCACCCCGAAAAGAGAAAATCTATAACAACATAAAGTAATTGAAAATATATAATTCTTTTATTTTTCAATAACATCAAGTGGTAGGGGACTTGACCCCCTTAAACATGTAGTTAGGGGTATGATTTCCTGTTCATGCATATAGAAAAAATTTGATTGGGAGGAGGAGTAATTCTTAGTTGGTCACGTGACCAAACCATTGCATTTGGTCACGAGAGGTCAGATTCTCCCAAAATATGCACAATCCAAAAAAAATATATATATGATCGACACTTTCCTCCAAACCATAACTACCGAGACAAATTTTAGAATCTGACTGAATAACTCCGCACCAAAACAAATTATCCTTCTTGAGAATCCTACTACTTAACAAACGCCAAACAAACAAAGAAATGAACAAATGAGCTACTTCATTCCATTTTCAGGTGATATTTGAAATGTCTAAATAATCAACAAGCTCGTTGTTACATTTAGTTCCCTTAATGCCATTTCCATTAGTTAAAGTAATTAGATAATTTTATATTCTAAAGCAAAGCTAAGTGGAGTCTCAGGAAATCCATATCATGATCCCATTGAGTATCGAAGTCTTGTAGGTGCATTGCAATATTTAACTTTCACTAGGCCTGATATTACTTATGTTGCCCAACAAGTGTGTCTTTTGATGCATGATCCACGAACACAACACATGACTGCCTTGAAGCGGATTATTAGGTACATTAAGGGTAAAAGTTAACCCACGGCCTACATATCTATCCTCCCTAGTTTATACACTCACCACTTATACTGATGCGAACTGGGGAGGGTGTTCAGATACTAGGAGATCCACTTCTGGGTATTGTGTATCTTGGGGATAATTTGGTATCTTGGTCAGCAAAAAGACAACCAATCTTATCTCGTTCTAGTGTTGAAGCAGAGTATCGTGGTGTTGCTAATGTTGTTCTTGAATCATGTTGGATTCAAAACTTACTATTAGAACTTCAGTGTCCGGTCACAAAAGCTACTCTATTCTACTGTGACAACGTCAGCGCTGTTTATTTGTCAGGAAATCTCATCAAACATCAATGCACAAAACATATTGAAATGGATATTCACTTCGTGTGTGACAAGGTTGCTAAAGGTCAAGTAAGGGTCTTACATGTTCCGTCTCGTTATCAAATAGCTGACATATTTACCAAGGGCCTTCCGCTGCAGTTGTTTGATGATTTCAGAGATAGTCTCAACATTCGGCAACCTCCAGTTTCGACTACGGGGTGTATTAGAATATAAAATATTCATTGCATAAATTATTAGATATTATTAGAATATAAAATATTCATTGTATAAATTATTAGATATTATTTAGAGATAATTGAGGACCAAGTTAAAGATACTTGATGCTTGATGTCCAATAAACTTCATTAGATCCTATTAATTTTTTCATGAAAGGATGAAGAAAGGTAAAGAAAAATTACGTATTGGTGATGCAATATTAGATCTAGTAGAGATACATGAGGTAGTGATTGTCTTTTCAACAAAAAGATCAAACGGTTAAAATTAATGTGATATTTGGTGAATCACGTGCAATATTAGCCCCCCTTATACATTGAGGTTAAAAGTTAACAGAAATAGACGAATTTGACTTATAAAAACAACGTTAAAGGACTTCAACGTAACAACAATTAATTATAATTATAGTATCAAACTAAAAATCAGAAGTAAGTTAAGGAATCAAATACATAATTTAGCCGTATAGATCTGAGTGACCAATTCAATCTAGTCTCGGTAGAAGGGGCAGCCCACCAAGACCTTTGTCTAGTGCCTCTAATTTGTTTACTTGTAATACTAGCTGCTGTTTTTATCCTTCTATAATACTAGTTATTGCTAATACCATAATTCCTTTTACGTAAACCTTGCTCTTCCTAAAAATAATAATGTGAGTCAAACAACAAAAGTGTGAAGAAAAACAGTCACGGAAGAAAACACTAGTGGGAATGCGAGCAACAAAAGATTATTGAAAAATGACTTGTGAGCAATTACATGACGATGTTGATTAATATCCTCGCAAGCTCCTTTTTTGTGGATGTTGATACTCTCATTTTTTGTGAGAAATCTTGGTCAAAAATTACAATTTGTGAGCTTAGCTCAGTTGGTAAGGACAATGCATAATATATGCAAGTTCCGGGGTTCGAACCCTAGACACCACAAAAAAAAAAAAGCATGGCTTTTCCTTTTTAAATAAAAAAAAAAGCATGGCTTTTCTCCTTTTTAAATAAAAAAAAGCATGGCTTTTCCCCTTTTTAAATAAAAAACAAAGCATGGCTTTTCCTTTTTAAATTAATTTGAGACCTTAAAGTTAACTCCCATAAATGTCTGTTATTTGGTGTTGATATATCTCCTATTTGGTTAGAGGATGTATCCAGAATTCTTAGTTGCAAAATAATGGAATCACCTTAGAACCAAAAGTTGTACTCTTCATGAGAATCTTTCATATACATTGGAACCTTTGGCAAAAAGGGAGCTTAATGAACCTTTGCATTGATTCAAGTGTATATGATCATAACCTTTAGCAAAAGGGTGATTAATGAACCATAACATTAATTCAAGTCAAATGGGTGATTTCTCTCATGTGAAGGGTCATATAATGCACTATAAATGCTTGAAATTTGGGCATTAGTTTGGCACAACCACACACAAAATAGGAATTTTGTTACATTAACAACATAATTCTCCTTCATTCTCTTACTCTAAATCATCCATCAATTCTCTAAAGCATGAGTGAATTACTGGAACCATAAATCTGTAAAATACTGCTAGGAGATACGCTTGGTGTGGTTGTGCAATACACATTAAGGAACTCATAGTATCTGAAGGGGATTCGCTGGTCATTCCTATTGCATCCAATATATAGTTATCACTACTAAAAAAAGGTCATTTTTGGACGAAATTTCAAACGGTTGTGGGACGGAATTTACGGACAATTCCCACGGAATTCGAACGAAAATGTGTTTTCGGACTGATAGGACGTTGTCCGAAAAGGCCGCGTCGCAAATCATAATTTTGTCCCAAATTCCGTCAGAAAAATGTTTCTGACGGATTTCGCACGTTTTTCACACAAACTCTAAAGTTTAAGTTTGTGGGACATTGGAATAGATTTCAGACGCATTCGGACGGAATTAAATATAATTTCCTATGGATTTCAGACGGAATTAAATTTAATTTCCTACGGATTTTAGAAGGAATTAAGTTTATTTTCCAACGGTTATCGGACGAAATTAAGTTTAATTTCCTACGATTTTCGGACTGTATTGAGTTCACTTTCCTACAATATTCAGACAAATTTTCCAACGATTTTCAGACGAAATTACGGAACCTTAAAATATTTACCACGCTTTTCGAGAGAGATTATAAGCTTTTATTTTTTACAGAATTGCAACAAAATTAATTTATTTTAATGAGTTTGAGATAAATTAAAATCCTAAAATTCATATTCAATAATACATACTAGATTCAAATAAAAATAAATAATAATGCAAGAGTAAACAAATGCTCATTGGCTAAAACAAAATTATACAAACTAGATTCATATATGTGCTCAATGTTCTAGCACAATATATCACAAAAATAACATGACTGAATTGTTCACTAGTCAATACTCAAAAGTAAATTAACAGAAATTTGAGTAATACTTTGTTCAAAAGATGACCTACTTGAATGCAAGACAAACAGATACACACTCAAGTGCACTAGCAGGAACAAGGGCGACATCAACTGCCCTCAAAAAGTAATTAGCCAAGAGGTAAAGAGGTTTGGAAAGATAACTCTAACCAAAAGGAAATTCCAAGACAAAGCAAAATACAAGATAACAACAATCAAACACAAACCAGTAGCAACAACCACAAAACATCAGTACAACATATATCTAGCTAGGCCAAACTCATCAATCAAATTACTTTTAGTGATAACTTTTAAAATAGAGAATCAGGAGGATTTAAATTTTACTAGGAAATACCTGAGACGTGATTAATAGCAATAATAGACTAATTTAAGCATGATCAGTAAAACGAAGTTTTAAACATGAATGCCTTTTTGCATAGTAATCATGGGAGAAATAAAAAAATGCATGAATTCTCAAACAACTACATTTTAATAGGATGTCAAATGATGCATCAAGATGTAAGATTAATTGCAATGGGAAATTAAAGTTTAAGAACACGAGATAATTAATTGCAAAGTAAAAGATGCATTCTTCAGTAAAGATTAAGAACACGAGATAATTAAAGTTCTCGATTCTATCAAGGATTGGAAAATTTAATGCCAAGGGAGAATGGAAAGAATATAAAAGCATAATTACTTACTGTGTTGATTCTTGTTGATTAAGACGAGGTTGAAGATCTTGTTGGGAAGACAATGATTGTTGTCATTGTGCAATTAGACAAAGTTGTGAAAATATTAATTGACAGCATAGAAAATCCAAATAACTTATCATAGGCATGCAATATAGCTTTTCTTTATCAGAATATATCATGTTTTAAACAATCAAAATTTATGCTATGATGTCCTTGTTTAGTTAGATAATTTATCTCAAATAAATTACATACAAACATCAGCAGCAACATTTATAAACCCAATATTCTGAGCATAACGCCACATACTAATTAATGTAAGAAGAGATATAAAATCATATAATCAACCCTATGCTTGAGATAGAACATTCATTGAAATCCTTCTACCTGCATTGTCTCCGGTTGTGAAGACAAGCAAAGGAATCCTGTATTTTGAATCTCTTCTAAAAACTTAAATCAGCCTTGCCATTTTCTTCGCCATTACGACCACCAAACTAAAAAGTAAAAAAGATATTAGAAGAATACAAGAAATACATGCAGATTGCATTTTGTGTTAGTACTAGGCACGAAAAGTAGTTACCTGACCCCAAAGCTTATGGGTGGGAAGGTATAAATTCTTGTAGGGCAGGTTGATCTTACACTAATTGGGTCGATAAATTAGCATTTGGCATAACATGTCCACCCAATAGGCTATCAACACTGGCCAAATCAATTCTTTCTAAGACAATAGGTTCGCGCTGTATATAATCATCATCATTCTCACTAGCGATTGATCTTCTTATGTTACCATGGTAACCTTCAACTGCATTGACTCATATCAATTACAACACCATTAGTCACAATATGGTAAATTTATAGTTACTCCAAGCCTTAGAAGCATTACTTAGACATAAGCCTCATACTATTTATAGTTACAAATTACTATAATAATCACACTTTAAAAGATATTTTTTAAAAAACAAATAAGTTAACAAGAGATGTGGATTGTCGAGTAACAATATTCTAGTGTTAGAACTTACTTCCTGTAAAAGACCAAGGATTGGGAAGTGGAGTAGTATTTGGTAACGAATTCGTTACCAAATACTACTCCACTTCCCAATCCTTGGTCTTTTACAGGAAGTAAGTTCTAACACTAGAATATTGTTACTCGACAATCCACATCTCTTGTTAACTTATTTGTTTTTTAAAAAATATCTTTTAAAGTGTGATTATTATAGTAATTTGTAACTATAAATAGTACAGGGCTCATGTCTAAGTAATGCTTCTAAGGCTTGGATTAACTATAAATTTACCATATTGTGACTAATGGTGTTGTAATTGATATGAGTCAATGCAGTTGAAGGTTACCATGGTAACATAAGAAGATCAATCGCTAGTGAGAATGATGATGATTATATACAGCGCGAACCTATTGTCTTAGAAAGAATTGATTTGGCAAGTGTTGATAGCCTGTTGGGTGGACATGTTATGCCAAATTCTAATTTATCGACCCAATTAGTGCATGATCAACCTGCCCTACAAGAATTTATACCTTCCCACCCATAAGCTTTGGGTCAGGTGTAACATCCTACTTCTAATAAGCGGTAAAACGCGCGAATATACAAATATATTCTAGAAATAGATGCTACGTCGTCAAAACGAAACGACATACATGTATAAATTATCAAGTTTCATAAACATAGCAACGGAACATATATAACCATATGAATAACATCTCCAAATCTCATGATAATAAATACGTCTCTCAGATACAATCAATATCTCAACTCCAAAATTACATAGTCAAAACAGAATCTAGCATGCAAGTACAACCCTAGATCAGAGCCCTAATCTACACACTTGCACATAAAAGAGGAACTCCACTCCTCGACAACATCAGGCATACAAACTAAGCATCATGCACTCCATCTACCCGTCCATACGAAAAGGTAGGTGGTAAACCACTGAGGGTTAGCATTACATCATCATAATCCATATTAGAATTAAGAAGAACATTGGAAATGAAAAATATATTCAAGAACGATGAATAACAAATCATACATATACTCACAAGTATTCACAACATTCATATCACTCCAAGCAATCAATATCATCATTCCAAGTTCATCAACAAGTGTATCGTACACATATCACAATTTACACCATGTCAATTATCAATTAACAATTTAATCATCATGCACAATTTAATGCATTTCAATTCACCAAAAATATATGCAATGTATCTAGACTCATCTAGATGCATGTGGTACCAAGTCTCCTCCAATCGTCACCTCCGATGCAACAAAAACATCTTAATCACCTCAATTGGATATAAAATCCACCACCATCAGTCATTAATGCATGAACATATGACTCGACTACAAATGCATATGTTCACACAACAAATCACCACACCATCACCAACATTTAGTATATATGTACTAGGCAACAATTCACCACAACTTGACATATACACAATCAACAATATCACCATCATCCGACATCCATTAACAAGTCTATAATTAATCATAGAAATCCATTTACAAAAGGGTTCATCAATCAAAGGAACTTTAAAGCGAGTTTGCACAAGTTAGTCTCACATTTCACAATTTTGGAAATATTAGAAGTTATGAACCAAAGCCAATTTAACAAGCTCAATTGCCTATGCTTTGCATTCTCACAAGTCACATATGTGTGCAGTAGAGGTTACATAAGCATTTCATCGGCCACATATGAAGAATTCACAAAAATCACGAAGTTCGTCTCACTTTTGCCACTTTTCCAAAATTCTAAGTTTTCAAGGTAAAACAAGTAATTAATCCATGGAACCAGTTGTAATCATCATTAAATATCATATAAACATTATTCAAGTATAATCCCACTTGGTTTCCTTGAAAAGAATCAAGTTTCGAAAAGTCCGTGTTCTTGACCATTTTCAAGTTTCAAGCTCAATCTTTCAAAATCAATCCAATTCGATTCAAATGTCACTCTAGTAGGATTATAGATGCAAACTGTGTTTATAGAGGTTGAAAGAAGTGTTAGAAAATGCTCGGATAGATCCCAAGGTTCACAAATGAAAAGTCAAAAATGGTTGTACAGGACCCAACACACTTAAGCATCCAACGCTCGCTTAAGCGTCCAAAAAGCCGTAAGTCTGGGTTCTGCACGCTTACCGCACGCTTTAGCGTGCAGTCTGTTTTCCAGACTTTCAACTTTCGGGTTTCAACCTATTTTCACCCAAAAACCCCCAATTTGATCTTCCCAAACCTCAAAACTCAACCCAAAACGTGTTTACAGGTCATATACACTATAGAACACTCAATTATACACAAGTTTTGAGATTACAACATCAAATCATCAAAATTCATCAACTCACCAACTTTTACAACTTTCAACCACAACAACAATTATCATCATCAATTCCTCAATCTTGATACCCAAAGTATCCATTCAACAACCACATGTTCCAAATCAATAACAACAACTAATGAACACAAATTCATGCACCAATCAACACCACAACTTTATTTCTCAACAAATTTGCTCAAGAACACAATATACCAATATTTATGCATTTCATCATGTTAATTCTCATACTAACACAATTATCATAAAAATCATGTTCTCAAACATAACAACAACAATCATGCACGAAAAAACAACAATTAGGTTCAATTCATCAATTTCACAAAATGGGTAAAAAGATAAAGTTATGAATTATGGTTGAATTCTAACCCTCTTACCTCTAGCACCAAGAATCTCTAACCCAAGCCTCAATTTAGCTCCTAGATGATGAATTCCTCTTCTAGCTCTAGTCTCCAACCCCTTTCTCTTGTTCTTCCTCTTCAACCCTTATCTTCTCTCTATCTCTATCTCTACTCAAATGAAAATGTTGGTGAAAACCTATTCTCTCCACTAACAAGAGTTTATATAGGCTCACCTAATTGGGCTTAACTCACAAAGTCTTAATGGGCCTAACCCATTTCTATTCTAACCCAAAATGTTACTACTCACTTAACGGTAAAATGTAATACTAACGGTCAACTACCGGTAATTAAAATAAATTACTACAACTCCCTAGCACTTAGTAAAATACAACTCTCACAAGGCATTAAAAATAATCCTCAACAGAATTACAAAATTACCCCTACTCTCAAAATGACCAAAATACCCCTGAGTCCAAAATGACTAAAATACCCTTCTAACACTGAATTCTACAATTCCCGCCCAAAAATACACACAGAGGCAATTAATCACATACGAGAACATATAACACACATAAATAAATAATAAAATAAATCTAGCGAACAATCGAGATGTTACATCAGGTAACTACTTTTTGTGCCTAGTCCTAACACAAAATGCAATGTGCATGTATTTCTTATATTCTTCTAATATCTTTTTTACTTTTTTGTTTGGTGGTCGTAATGGCGAAGAAAATGGCAAAGCTGATTTGAGTTTTCTCATAGAAGAGATTCAAAATCCAGGATTCCTTTGTTTGTCTTCACAACCCGAGACATTGCAAGTAGAAGGATTTAAATGAATGTTCTATCTCAAGCATAGGGTTGATTATATGATTTTATATCGCTTTTTACATTAATAAGTATGTGGCTTGATGTTTAGAATATCAGGTTTTTAAATGTTGTTGCTGATGTTTGTATGTAATTTCTTTGAGATAAATTATCTAACTAAACAAGGACATCATAGCAGAAATTTTGATTGTTTAAAACATGTATATTCTGATAAAGAAAAGCTATATTGCATGCGGGTGTAGATCCTCTCCATTTGGTGAGAAAATTGCAATCTCAATTTCTATTCCTAAAAACATGACACGTGGAAAAGTTAAATATCAAAGGCTTTGATTTATTTTGAACAATTAAAACAGTATTTGTTTGAGACCCAAAAAAACAAAACAAAAACTGCTTCATCCACGACCCTTTCTTGCCCGCAACCACACTCTTCATCTCCAACATTTTTCCCTTCCCCATCGGCACAACGACCTTCACCTGTTTCTGTCGCCCGTTGTATTACAGCATGCCATCACTTGTAGCCAAATGTCCGAATTTATTTCCTCGAACGGTTGTGTTGTAATTGCATTTAAATGCCTCAAATTTCAATCTTAATCTCCTCAAATTCTTGTGTTAAATTATATGTGTTGTGCCTGCAGTCTCATAGACTTGCTGTTTTGGGTTATATTAATATTAAATCATAACTAATTTGAGTTGTCATCATGGCTTGGGTTGAACATGAGATGAGATATACACAGACCAATTGGTAGCCACCTTTAATAATACAAAGGGGAATCAATGACGGAAATGATGGAGCGATGAGGTGTGGTCGACGGTAGCATTATAGAAAATGGGTTTAAGAAATTTTCCAGGTTTTGTGTACTCCAAAGTCCAAATGAGAGAGAAAGAGGAGTGTTTTCCAGAAAGAAGTGGCGTGATTTTTTATGTTCTGTTATTAAGTAAAATAAAATAAAATAATCCTAGAATAAATCATAACCATTGATGTCTAGTTTTCCACGTGTCATGTTTTTAGAAATAGAAATTGAGATTGCAATTTTCTCACCAAATGAAGAGGATCTGCACCCATTGCATGCCTATGATAAGTTATTTGGAATTTCTATGCTGTCAATTAATATTCTCACAACTTTGTCTAATTGCACAATGACAGCAACCATTGTCTTCCCAACAAGATCTTCTACCTCGTCTTAATCAGCAAGAATCAACACAGTAAGTAATTATGCAATTATATTCTTTCCATTCTCCCTTGGCATTAACTTTTCCAATCCTTGATAGAATCGAGAACTCTAATTATCTCGTGTTCTTAATCTTTACTTAAGAATGCATCTTTGTTCTTGATCATAGTGTCTAACACGCTCATTGCAACTAATCTTACATCTTGATGCATCATTTGACATCCTATAAAAATGTAGTTGTCTGAGAATTCATGCATTTTTTTTATTTCCCCCATGATTACTTTGCAAAAAGCCATTCATGTTTAAATCTTCGTTTTATTGATCATGCTTAAATGAGTCTATTATTGCTATTAATCACATCTCATGTATTTCTTAGTAAAATTTAAATCTTCCTGATTCTGTGATGGTAACAATCAGTAGTAAAATTCATAAGCATGATCAATAACATCAAATTACTGTAGCTATATGTACGACTGCTAATTGAAAACATCCCCCATGAACAGATAGAAGAGTCACAGCAAAATTCTCACATAAAGAAACCAATTGAAGATAATGGAATATGGAACATACTCTAGAAAAGGTGGTTCAAGCTTTTGGAGGATGATGGGTGAGGTTCTTGTTCAAGATAATAAGCCACGCGTGACTCGTTGAAGCAAAAATTCTTTCCTGTAATTTAATTTAATGTCATGAGTAGAACCAATAACCAAAAAAGAAAGTAAAACAAGAAACATTAACAAATAAACATTCTAAAAGGTCTTTTAACTCTAAAATAGACCAAATGTTTGAAGACCATCATCACACAGGATCAACACAAAACACAACAAAGTTATAATAAAGCTAACTCGAATTGCCACAATTAAGGGCTAGACAATGACAAAACTTGCACACATTGCTATTTTTACCTTTTCAATTTCACCTCATCTTTCAACCTAACAACTCCAAAAAGCATACTATTTATAGTTCCACCAATAATTTGCCATCCTTATATTTCAACAACTAGACCTTGTACCCGTGCTGCCGCACGGGTCATATTGATGACAAACAAAATATTCAATTATACTGTTAATTCATAATCTATTTGTGCAAATACAATGTTAAAAATAATAATACAACTTAAAAACAAATCATTTCCTTGTAAACAACTTTGTATTTAGGATGATTTGAATGATTCAAAAATTCGCCGCAATCTAAAATATGAGAACCATCTCCACCATATACTAACAAATACAGGTGTTTCATTTGTTGAAACTGACATTAAATATATGGTAGTTTGTCCACAAAGATTAGTTTTCGAATAGTTGTTCGAAACGAATATCTTAATCATTTTGGATACTCGCCGCTACATAGGGAAACATAGAATTTTGATTTGAATAATAACTAACTTGAGATCAGTTATGAATTGACTATGGGTAGATGTCAAAAAATTTCCTTTCTAGGAGAAAGTAGGCAAAGTTTATTTGAATGCATTTTGTGCCTTGTAACTGCAATCTTGGTTTAACAGTCACCGCAATTTAAGATATTAGATGCACTGATGGATAAGATAACATGGTTTCTTAGATTATCTTGCAGTGAATAATTGCATCAGTTCTTGCTTCTTGAAAAATTAGAATATTAGCTATACGTAACAGATATGAAGTTATGATTGATGGTAATAATGTCATAAGCAATGAGATTATAATAAGGTACGTTGTTCATAGAAGGTTGTCGGAATGATAACATAATAGAGATCAGTCAGCAATTTACTATACTAAGATGTCAAATAGCGTCCTGTTCAGCATTAAGTGACAAAGTTTAGCAGAAAATATTATGTGTACTGTAACTACTATGGTTTAACAGTCACCAAACTTTAAAACATAAGCTGAACTGATCGCATGCATTTTGTAGTTACAATGAGTTGCAGTGTAAGGTTTTAATCTGATGTTTTTTTTCAATCGTATAATAGAGTATGTTGCAGAGAAAATATATTGTCAGTTATCGCTTCACAGAGATTTAGGAAATTAGTTATACTTAACGGATACGAAGTGGTGATATCAGTGTAACTAAATATGGACCTTTCAATACTCGTGCTCTTTTTCTCTTCAGATTCAAGTAACTATAACTGTGTGCACCTTCATTAGAACCTACAAATTAAAAAAAAAAAGTTTAGAACATCAAAAGGTAAGAATTAAAAAAAAAATCAGAACAATCAAAAGGTTTATGTCATTAGATAACAAAATTATAAATGTTCAATTCAGTAGTGTTAGAAGTAATGAAAAAATAAACAAACTAACCTAACAGGATAAACTCCATTCTTTCTACTGGACATGACAACAGACATGGGTAAATGCAATATATGAATTAAGTAATAGTAGTTTTAGCACGTTCTACTATAATCACAATGAAACAACTTTTTTATAAACACAATGAAACAATTGTTCCCCATCTGCAAAATGTGTAGACAAAATTTTATCAAATAAACAATAAAAGATTAACAATCACAACATTCTCATGTCTAGTCCATCTCAAGGAAGTTTGAAAGTTGAAAAAACCAAAGAAGACACAATCAAAATAGATAGTTAACTGAATCAGATGCTACAGGAAATTTATTTGCAAAAGAATGAACACCGGATATCACACAACCATGATTAGAGAAACAGATTAGAGAGAACATACATACCTTCTATTAGTTTCTTTCCTACGGACAACATAATTCGAAGTTATTTAATTCCTCAATGATTCAGTTAAAAGCTAAAAAAAAAAAACTTAAATATAGATGATAGCAGCAGAAGAGGCATTGGTCTATTTTCATAACCGCAACCACCACCTGAATTCTTCAACCTGCAATGGGAAGGGTGAATTTCGTGTTTGTGATTGTGATTTCTGGTGATGCAATTTCACAAAGGTGGGGTCGGAAATTAGGGTGTTCCAACACTTACTTACATACCTGAATCGAAGAAAAGATCTTATAGGAAGAAACGAAAGTACATCAAGGATGAGATCGCTAGAGGGGATCAAGGGGACTGCCGGCGACGGAGTCATTGTCATGGCGGTGATGGTAATGACGTGATGAAAGTTGACCGCGACGATGGTTTGTTAACGGTGACGACGGTGACGGTTGGTTAGTGATGATTGTTTGGTTACTGCACTGATGGTGTGGATAATGAATGGTGATAGTGAACAGAGAAGTGAGAGAGAGGGAGATGGAACAATGAAAAAAAAATGGTGTATTGAAGTTGAAAAAAAAAGAGATGATACAGATAAAGTAAAAGAGATGGTTTATTTCGATTTTCATATATAAGCATCAGATTGACTATATCATTAGTTGTCGACATGTTTAAACAATGAACAAATTTTTGGAAAAAAGTTACTGTATGAAGCATAGTAGTTAATAGCGGCGCTATAGCGGCCAATAGCGGCCGCGCGGTGCGGTGCGGTCCAGGACCGCTATGCAATAAGCCATGGCGTAGCGTTATGAGATAGCGGCGCAATAGCGGCCGCAACACTGCATAGCGGTTTTGCACTCTTGCACCGCTATTTCATTTTACGTGAAAATACAAGATTCTCCTTGGTTTTAAATAAAAAAACAAGGGTATTTTTGTCATTTTCGTCACACCCTAATTAATAACTTCAGTTTCTCTCTTCCTTCTTTCATTCTTTACGGCGCCTTTCAGATCTGTACGCATCTGCTCTCTCAAAAAACTTCCTCTCTTCATTAAATCTTCTCTCAAAAGCATCAGATCTGTACCCTAAAAAGCATCCTCTGTTTTGTTCATCCTCTATTCTGCTCTCTGTTTCCTTATTTTTGTTGTTTTTGTGGACAACACAGTCATGGCAGCTTCCGCTTCTGGTGTTCAATCAAACTCTGTGTCTGTTGACTCATGTGCTCAAAGACATAAGTGGACTGGTGATAATCTTGACATTGTTTGGCAATTTAATCACTGGAAGGATCCCAGCTTCTGGTGTTCAATCAATCCTAAATA
Organism: Medicago sativa; assembly: GCF_051527215.1. Lineage (NCBI taxonomy): Eukaryota > Viridiplantae > Streptophyta > Magnoliopsida > Fabales > Fabaceae > Medicago > Medicago sativa. The sequence goes on from NC_140751.1 coordinate 10,784,070, forward strand.
CTTTTATAGCAAACCAGAAATTGAGACAGATCCCAAATTGCTGAGAGGTTTGCATAAATGCATTGAGACACTTTGTGAATGTAATGAAGTGGCAGACTTGGTTACAACTCAGTTGGGACAACTCAGAAGTTACAAGTGATATATGTTTGTTTATAATTTATAGTATTATTTATATTTTTTTTGAGAGAAGTTTATAGTATTATTTATATAATTTGTCCAAAAAGTTATATGAAATAGCGGTCATAGCGCTAGGCGCTATCCCGCTATAGCATTTTTGGGGTCGGCCGCTACGCGCCGCTATCCGCTATTAACTACTATGGTATGAAGGGAAAAAATGGTTGAAAATCACAAACTTTTGGGTTTAGATTGGGAAGGAGAAAAAAGGGTTCAAAACCGTTTGGAAAGAAAGGAAAAAGAATTAATTGGTTTTTAGAAAAGGGAGTTTAATGTTGGATATCATGTAGTGGAAGCCAAATGATATCACAAAAACAGTAAGTGGCTTGGTGGTCAAAATGCTTTGAAGTAACCAATATGTCATGAGTTTGAATATTTTTCATAGATATTTTTCATATTATTCCAAAGTTTTTTCATAAATATTTTTCAAAACCCTCAAAAAAGACAGGAGGACACAAAGGTAATTGTGAGATATAAATTAGGTTTAGGGTTTCATATTAGGCATGCATTGTGAACCTTCGTATTATATATTAAGATGACACATTAACTTGTCTTTTATGAAACAATAATTCATTTACTAAGTTATAAAGCTAACGTGCAGGGTCACATAAGTGATGAGAGAAGCTTACCTATACAAGCATTGCATATTTACACACTACACACTTTAACAAAAGTAGCCACTAGCACCATAAAATAAAGGTAAAAGAATATGAAGTCCACATATACCAAAAGTCCATAAAATGAAATTAAAGTTACACTCAAGTTGTTTGAAAATTTCAATTAATTCCTATGAACACACACATGAAATTAAGTGTAAGTAAGGTCTAAGTCTAATCTATCTGAAAGGAGCAAGAGGATTTGTGTACGTGGAGTTTTAGACCTTCTAAGCTCTTTACAAACATTATCCAACATTCCCATAAAATCTCTCACAATAACAAATATCCTAAGTGGATTATCCTCTATAGTAACATCTCCATGAAAATATTCTGTTATTTCTTTAACATGCTGTATAACTCTATCTTCATCTCCTCTTAACTCCTTCAAATTTCCATCCACATATTGCAAGAACAACTTCATAGACATCACAAAATTATGACTCATTCATCCTCATGCAACTCATTTTCCACTAGTTGTTTCAGCCTAACCATTCCCTCGTATGGATTTGAAACAGAACTAGCAAGAACATCTAAGTCAATTGTTGCTGTCTTTTTAACATTGTACAATTCAGTGCTGAGACCAGATACTAATTCGAATTTATGCTTCTTGACAAATTTCCAGACTGATAAAAATAAATTTCCTAACAAATTTATGCTTCTTACTGTGTATAAAAGGCCTGATTGTCCAAATTTATGCTTCAAAAAACATAAAAGTCCTAATACATGTCCAACTTTATTCCAATGGAAACGTATACAATTCACTTTCATTTAGCTCAGTGTCAATAAATTCTACAAAATAAACAAAGTCAAAAGGAGAAAAACTTGTGATAACTCGACGATAAAACTATGCAGAAACAATGTCAGAGCACTCACTTAAACTCAGACCATATAAAAAACCCATAACTTAACTAAATGAAAGACCAAAATTTAACAATATATATTTCAACAGCAAACATGAATCCAGGTCTAGGTGGTAAAGCACACTAAAAACCCTAATAAGTAAAACAAAATAAACCCTAAAATTGAACCAAGAATCAGGTACAAGTTTATGGGAACATGGTTGATTTGTTGAAGAGAACACATATTATAATAGAGAGAGTGAATGGTAATACCTTAAAAAGCTTGAGAAATTAAAAAAAAAACTGAGAATCCAAACTGAGATCTGAAGAGAAGAGAAGCAAACCTTGAAGAGCTTGAGACGTGATTTTAGAGATTGAAAACGTGATTGAAGAGCTTGAGAGCGTTTTTGGAAGAAATTGATTGAAGAGATTGAGAAGTTGATTGTGAAATTAATTTTAGGGTTATGAAAGAGGGAAAGTGGTTTTGAGAGCAAAGCAACACACGTACAAATTCTAAGTGAGAAGCGAGATATGAAATTTTCCAAATTAAAAAATAAAATTAAAACCTTCAAATATTAGCCGTCCGAAATCCGTTTCAAAATTTCACAGAGATTTGGGACGGATTTGTTTTTTTAAGGAAATTCGTGCGAAAAAACCTTGTTTGAACATGCCATAAAAATTTCAGACGATTTTGGGACGGATTTGGACGAAAATTTCTCTCCTTTAAAACTGTCCCAAATACGTCCGAAAAATTCAGACAAATAAGCTTCCGTCCGAAAACACTGTTTTTTTAATAGTGTATTGGTGGGGGCGAATCGAACCTAAAGGTTGGTGTGGCAACCCCATGCACTTTGAGTTTTACATGCATAACCATTAAACTTTTCAGGTTTCAAGTGCAGCAACATCTTCCCAACAACCAAGTTATATACACTTCATCATGTTCATCTTCATCTTCTTAGTCAAGTTATTGCAGCTGACCCCCAAAACAAGTTATATTACAAGTTAGGGATGAGTGAGGGAGCTCATAAAATTCATTGGGTTTATTGATGATATGTTTGTTTAGATAGGAGTAAAAGAGGTTTAGGTGTTCAGATAGAAAAGGAAGTTAATTTCACAATTTAAGGAAAATGGTATTGGAGGCTTAAGGTAGATCAAGAAGGTTTATGGTATAAGGTCTTATCTCATCTCATTAATATGACTCGGAGTAGGATTATTAATTTAGGAGGCAGGGCGGTTTCAAGGTAGTGGAAAAGCCCTTCATGGGTAGCGAACGGATCCTCTCCTGCTGTAATGTCTACAGCAGTCTCTCCTGCGCTGTTTTGAGTTGTTAGATTGATCTAATGGCTGAAATTCTAAAAGAGGATAATAATAAAATACTGACTTATCTTTACCTTCACAGCTCTGACTACAATTGCATGTCTCCTCCACTGTTATCAAATTTGAGTAAAACACAGGGCCACACCTTGTTTTTGTGATATTGTTCTAATTTCAAGCAAATCAATTTTCTAAAATCAATCATGCAATTCAATATTCTTGGAATTTTTAACTCCAAAACACAAGTGCCTCCATTGGAGTTTCAAATCACATGTTGGGACCTTCTTCATTTAGAAAAGAATGCAGTCTATTCTTTCATTTGTTGTTATGTTGTTTCATAACTTGTAATCCATGGTAGGCTGGTGCTGCAAAGTTTTTCATAGTGTTTGTCTAATTTTTTTTGATTTGTAAACATGTTTTTTATTTATTGCCCTTTTAGTCTATCCACCGCTGGATGTATCCAACGAGTAAGAAATGTGCAGGAGAGACTGCTGGAGAGAAATAAGCTGGAGAGGATCCAGATCCTCATGGGTATGATAATTGGTTTGATATAATGTCCATTTTCGAGATATAAAACAATCTTGTAGCGGTTTTAGTTTTCGTTTGTTTAAAACCCCTACATAATTGCGTGCGGGATTTTTGTCACGCTTACACTTGGCTGGTCAGCAAAAGTTTACGGACTTTCTAATTTGTGGGGTTTCAAACCTCTCTTATATTGTCTTGTTAATGAAATAATTTCCCCAATTAATTGTTGTACTATAAAAAAACAATTTCATATTTTATAGCAGTTGTAAAATATGCAATTCGCTTTTTTAAATTACCCTCTTGAGCTTTTTAGTCAAAGCCCGCCACTTCAACTTTGTGATTAATGCTTATTACAGTGTAAAACTTTGTGATTAATGCTTATTACAACATAAATTTTGTGTTTATATTATAGTTTATGTTTGTGGCCCATCCGAGGAATCAACAACTCGGAATAAACTAGATGCATAAGTGGATATAGTTTGAAAGGAAATTCAAATATTTTTCCACTATGATGGAGGGGGATTTTGAATAGGTTAGGTTTTTCCACTCTCCCTATTTAACAATATTTTTCTGCATGCCAATCAATTATGTGGTCTTCATTTTTCATTTTTGAATCCTAATCCACAATCAATAATACCGATAAGTTAGGCTTTTAAAAAGTTTGATTTGCTTTGTGACGTGTAGGTTAATCCGTAAGCATATGGCAATAGCCTGACGTATTTCATCAATAATTGCACCTCCCACTCACCAATGTCTCTAACTAGTATAAAACATGATATTATTCCCTATGTTTTATGCACCAATACTAAAATCACACTAATACTAAAATCACACTAATTAAGATGGCTTCTTTTTCCTCATCCTTGCTAGTGTTTTTCCTTGCATCTCTTATTCTCATCCCTCAAGGCTTTGGTTCCCATCATCAACACGACAGAAAACATCCACCGTCTACTCAAGGCTTTGGTTCTCATCCTCATGATGAAAAAACACATAAACCAGTTAAGCCAAGTGGTCCTAACCCTGCCACCAATATTCCATTTAAGCCTCCTAACAACCCTCCAAAAGAAGATAACACTCATTTCTAAAGTATGCAATGAGAGTTTTGAACTATATATCTACTGAATAAACCTCCTCACAACCCTCACAACACATCACAATTTTGAAATTTTATATGAATGTATTGTTGATGATTATGAGAATTTGGAGAAATTATTTTTCTCAATTTGGAGAAATTAATTTTTTCAATTTAGAGAAACTGTGATGTATTGCTGCTGTTGTTGTTGATGATGAGAATTTAATTTTCTGTTTTTTTTTTTGTGGGTATGTTTGAAATTTTATATGAATGTATGAAGATGGGGATGAAGATGAAGAAGAGGAAGAGGGAAGAAGATGAAGAAAGTTGAAAAACTTAGGTGTTGGTGAATGACATTACAACCTTAGTCTACACCAAGGTAGATGTGTTTGATGAATGACATTAAAACTTCCTAGTCCTATGTTGCTAGTGTTTGAATTATAAAAAAAAAAAATTAATGGCTAGTGGTAGCTTTTTGATGGGAGGAGCTATGCAACTAGTTAGTTAGTAGTATTGAATTATACTCCCTCCGTTTCTTAAAAATTGACGTTTTTAAAATAAAAAAAAAAAAAGCTAGCAGAATTATTGTCGCTTTGTAATTTCAATGTAGAATTAAACAAGTTTTTCCAATTTTGCCCCTGTTAGCCTTTTACGCCTCCTGTGTAGTAACTGCATGCACACTTCTTTTTGAAAAAAGCCATCTTGAGCCATGTGTTGCACACTTCTTTTTGAAAAAAGCCATCTTGAGCCATGTGTGAAATTAACTGCATGGATTTTGAGAGAATTGCAGATGAAGGAGATGAAGAACATGATTTGGAAAGAGTTGAAGATTCTTTTGATTTTGAGATAGTTGATGATGAAGAAGATGAAGACCATGCTTTGGAAGTAGTTGAACCAAATTTTAAGGCAGCTGCAGAAGAATTGGAGTAAATGAGTTACATCCAGATTTTGTTGAAGCTGCAGAAGAAGAGGTTGGAGAAAATGAGTTTGAACCAAATGTTGAAGGAGTGGTGGAGGAAGAAGATGAAGGTTTGGAAGAAAAAGAAAAGAAAAAAGTAGTGAAGGCAATGCATTGTTTGGACAGATGCGCATTATTTATCTTTATTTTACATTATTGGTCTATGCATTGTTTGGACAGATGCGCATTATTGGTCTATGCCTATATGTGCATTATTGATTCTTTAAAGCACAAAGATACTGCAATAAAAAAAATAGTGAGGTTAGTTTAGTAAAAGTAGTATGTCTGTTGACTAATTTATTGCATTTCTTAATATGTGTGCAAAAACCTTAAACGACTAATATTTCGAGACGGAGGGAGTAGCAATTAAATGTCTAAAATAAAATATTATAGCTATGAGATGTATAATTCTATGGAAAATGGAAATATATTGATAAAGCATTTTATCATTTGATCAATTACCCCGTCAAATATCAAAATGTCACATCAATTTACTCCCTCCGTCTCGAAATATTAGTCGTTTAAGATTTTTGCACACATATTAAGAAATGCAATAAATTAGTCAACAGACATACTACTTTTACTAAACTAACCTCACTAACCTCACTATTTTTTTATTGCAGTATCTTTGCGCTTTAAAGAATCAATAATGCGCATATAGGCATAGACCAATAATGCGCATCTGTCCAAACAATGCATAGACCAATAATGTATAATAAAGATAAATAATGTGCATCTGTCCAAACAATGCATTGCCTTCACTACTTTTTTCTTTTCTTTTTCTTCCAAACCTTCATCTTCTTCCTCCACCATTCCTTCAACATTTGGTTCCAACTCATTTTCTCCAACCTCTTCTTCTGCAGCTTCAACAAAATCTGGATGTAACTCATTTACTCAAATTCTTCTGCAGCTGCCTTAAAATTTGGTTCAACTACTTCCAAAGCATGGTCTTCATCTTCTTCATCATCAACTATCTCAAAATCAAAAGAATCTTCTACTCTTTCCAATTCATGTTCTTCATCTCCTTCATCTGCAATTCTCTCAAAATCCATGCAGTTAATTTCACACATGGCTCAAGATGGCTTTTTTCAAAAAGAAGTGTGCAACACATGGCTCAAGATGGCTTTTTTCAAAAAGAAGTGTGCATGCAGTTACTACACAGGAGGCGTAAAAGGCTAACAGGGGCAAAATTGGAAAAACTTGTTTAATTCTACATTGAAATTACAAAGCGACAATAATTCTGCTAGCTTTATTTTTAAAACATCAATTTTTAAGAGACGGAGGGAGTATAAAACTGTAAAAAAAATTGGGTAAAATTGTACTATATCGAAGAGATAAGATTTTATGAAGTTTTTAAAAGCAATGTTTTTTTAGTCAAAATTAACAATTTCTGTCATAGTTAATGACAGAATATAAGGGATAGTGGAATTTTACTAATACACACTCATATAATGGACGTTGAGAAGTGCACCATTCCTTCCTTAAAAAAAAAAATTATTAGACATGCATTATCTAATGGTTGTGATTTCGAGAAAAAATCAAACGGTTAATATTAATCAAATTCATGAGGTCTTTGATGCACCACTTGCAATGTGTATCCATCTTACTCCCTCCGGTCACTATTATAAGCAAAAATCAACTTTTTAGATTCATTCAATAAATGATGTATTTGGTCTATTATGACTAAATACATCATTTATTGAATGAACCAAAAAAGTTGATTTTTGCTTATAATAGTGACCGGAGGGAGTAGACTTTATGTTAACGGTTTTGACAATGGGGATTTATTTGGTTGACGGAAGATAACTTAAGGGACCAAAAAGCATTGTTAACTTATGGGACCGATCGATGGTAGTAAAAGAAAACTTGATATCCTTAAAAAAATACTTGTGATTATATATGACATAAACACTTGTGAGACTCTTAAAAATCACGTTGATTTACAAATTCCTTAGATTATACCATGATGGCAATTGAACTTTGCTTTGCAATGACGATTAAAATGTCCTGACTAACATTAACATAACTTCTATTTTCAATCCATGACAACATCAATTTGTTGGAATGTTCTGCCACATTAAAATGATGCATATGATAAATTTGGAGTTAAAATTTATCAAAATATTGAAGGAAAAAACATACAAATGGTGGAGGAAGAAGAACGTAATATAGGAATCATTCCCTTGTAACATATGATTAATCAAAAAAGTTGTAGTTGTTGAAATAGCAAGATGAATGACCAAACAAAGCTCAACATAGATATTGAAGATGTTCTGCTCGCTTAAGCTCCTCCCGTCTCTCTCGGACAAAACCTAGCAGCAACCTATAGATGGAAGAGAAGACTTGCAACTACTAGGTCTATAAAGCACAGACCTATCTCCAACACCGTAGACCCGTTCTTTGTTCTTTTCCCCCAACAGATTGGATCCATATGTTTAAAGGAGAGTATGGTTAATCGTTTGTAGGGGTGGAAATAGGCTAGGCCGGGCCGGGCTTTGTAAGGCCCAAGCCTGGCCTACTTCAAAAATTATAGGCCTGAGCCTGGCCTATTACCCGTCATAGGCTCAATTTTGAGGCCTGGCCTGGCCTATTTAAAGGTCTGATGAAGCCCGAAAGCCTATTTAAAAGCCTATTTTACATTTAAGTCTAGCAACACATGTAAGCCTACTACTAAATTGACCAAAATTTACGAAGGCCTAAAGTACATGAATATATGTGCTACTAAATAATGAAATCTTACAAAGGTCTAATCACACCAATATATCTACTACTAAATAACCAATCATATGAAGGCTTGAGTTTATGAGAAAAAAACTTCAACGATATTAATAATGGAAGATATATTATACATAAAAAGGTTAATAGGCCGGCCCGACGGGCTTAATAGGCTTTTTTGTAAGCCTTAGCCCGGCCTATTTAATTAAATAGGCTTTATAAAAAGCTTAAGCCTGGCCTTGTTAATAAACGAGCTGGGCCGAGCTAGGCTTTAAATAGGCTAGACCATAGGCCCCTGTTGGACGGCCTGGCCTGTTCCCACCCCTAACTACTAGTAACATTCCTGCCTTCCAAGACTTGATGCAGCTTATCCTGAAATGTTTGTTGTTAAAACTAGAAAACAATGTAAAACTTAGAAACGTTACATACTAATTTTACAACAAAAATTAAATTAATGCTTTGATTTTCCTTAGATAATGTATTTGATATTGGCAGCTATGGAGGATAATGATATTAAACAAAGATATTTGGTGCCGTAGATGCTACTAAAGATGTTTACATCAATATTTTAAAGACCTTATAAAAAATTGAAATAGAAGAATTCCTTCTAAAGGGACATCCCATGGCCAAACACGAAATCAACATCGTCTTCAATATGGCAAGTTTTGAAGTAGTGAAGTCCTTCATGATCATCTAGACTCTATAGAGTCTTGAACCCCATAGAAGCCACAACTGTAAAAAGCGGTTTTTTTTCTCGTGATTCGAATTGCGCAACAACTTGTTCCACCTTTGATCGCGGTGCGCAAGTCTCGAACTGTGTTCCTCAAGGTTGAAGAGAGAACTCTCAACCAAGTGACCTCTCCGGACACATGCGTCCTACCTCTGATCTATTATACGAAGCAGTGTTCTATTTTAAAAACCAATTTAACTTAATGAGTAACTATCTTTATCAACAATTATCCAAAAACATAAAATATAAAAATAGCATAATCAGAGCTTAAAAAAATTTAACTAGAAAATTGTTGATAAATACTTTAAGTCAGGCTGGTAAACTTCCAAAGCAATGCCAGCTGTGTTGTGTTGGGTGACTATGTGTTTAAAAGAATTGTATATTAGTGTTTCTTCTAAGTTCTGATTTGTTGTTGAGGGGTTTATTGATTTTCAGTTCAGCTAAACATTAGACTACTTTTAAAGTAATAGAGAAATCCTTTGCTACTTATGGAATGATTTGTTACACTCTTTTTGCCATTGAACTTCTTTGTTTGTTTCGACAAGTGGTCACAAAAAGACAAATAGTACTATCACAGATTTGCTTTGAATCCTCCAGAAGAAGAAAAAATGGGTTAGTCACTCAGACTACTAACGTGTCCATTAGAACTTCCTGCCTTCATAGTATGTATCCATCAGAGCTTGTTCTCATCAATCTTCAAGATCTGATGCATCTTCTGATCAGAGATCATCTCGAATTTTTAGAAGTTTCCAATGATTTTCTTTAGTTCCAAAATGATCTCTGGACGCCAACTTGGTGGAGCTTGACCCTAGGTTCACCAAGGAGGACCTGAAGGAACAAAAACGGGAAAAGAAGGATCCGCTCAACGCGAAACTTCTTAGACCTGTTCCTGATGGTGAGTTCGAACTGGTCCCTTTTGGAAGCGACCCCTCGAAGAACTTCAAAATTGGCAAGGATCTCCCCGAACTTGTCAAGAACCAGCTGATTGCCTGCCTCAGAGAGAACGTTGACCTATTCGCATGGAGCGCGGCCAACATGCCTGGAATCAACCCTAGCGTCGCTTGTCACCAGTTGACAATAGATCCCGGAGTTAGCGTTGTAGCCCAGCGGCGTAGAAAGCAGTCTCCTGAAAAATCAGAGGCTGCAGAAAAAGCTGTAAAAGACCTCCTTGAGGCAAATTTTATTTCTGAGGCCAAATACACTACCTGGCTCTCCAATGTTGTACTTGTCAAGAAATCTAATGGAAAATGGCGTATGTGTGTTGACTATACCAATCTTAATAGGGCCTGCCCTAAAGACGCATATCATCTTCCTAACATCGATAAACTCGTAGATAATTCCTCCGGCTATAGACTTTTATCCTTCATGGACGCCTATTTTGGGTATAATCAAATACCCATGGCTAAAGAAGATAAAATGAAAACAGCCTTCATGATCGAATCAGGGAACTATTACTACAATGTAATGCCCTTCGGTCTGCGAAACGCGGGGGCTACTTATCAACGTATGATGAACAAAGTCTATGACAAGACACTTCTGGGCGACATTCTTGAAGTTTACATGGACGACATGATCATAAAATCCCATCAAGAGGTGGATCATGCCGCCCATCTCAGAAGAGTGTTCGAACAAACTCGAAAGTACAACATGCGACTCAACCCAGAAAAATGCACCTTTGGGGTCCAAGCGGGTAAGTTCCTTGGTTTCTATCTGATAGAAAGAGGAATTGAAGCAAACCCAGATAAATGCCGCGCATTTACTAAGCTTCCAACACCCCATTCCAAAAAGTGCATCCAAACGCTCAACGGAATGCTGACCGCTCACTCTAGATTCGTGGCTAAATCCGCTCAACACGCACTTCCTTTCTTCAAGCTCTTGTGGAAAGAAACGAAGTTTGAATGGACAGACAAGTGCGAAACCACCTTGAAGCATCTCAAAGAAACGCTCTCCGCTCCACCAGTGCTATCGTGACCCGATCAAGGTGAAATATTATACATATACATCTCTGTTTCCTCTGACGCGGTAAGCGCCGTCCTCATCAGAGAAACGACGGAGGGACAGAGACCGGTATACTTCACCAGCAAAGCATTGTTGGGACCTGCAACAAGGTACTAGAGAATCGAAAAGGTAGCTCTCGCACTCCTCACCGCAGCCAGAAGATTGAGGCAGTACTTCCTAGCACATACAGTTACAGTCCGGACGGACCAACCCATCAGATAAATCTTGGGTCGCCCAGACGTAGCCGGTCGGATGATGAAATGGTCACTCAAACTATCAGAGTTCGACATTCATTACGAATCCAGAAAGGCACTGAAGGCACAAGTGTTCGCCGACTTTCTCGTCGAGATGACTTTCCAAGCAGAGGAAAGCCCTTGTGATTGGACCGTCATCATGGACGGGTCATCCAACTCCAAGGGAAGCGGAGCCGGAATAATCATCGAAGACAACAAAGGTATCGTTGTCGAAATCTCCCTCGCTTTGTCTTTTCCTGTTACCAATAACACTGCAGAATATGAGGCCTTCTTAGCGGGCCTACGAACTGCCAAAGACATGGGAGCCCGAAAGGTGAAAATCTTTACCGACTCGCAACTCGTGGCTTCCCAAGTCACGGGAGAGTTCTAGGTAAATGAGGACCACCTCCAAAAGTATGTCCAGTTAGTACTAGAGAAAATGAAAGAATTTGAAAACGTCGAAGTAACCCACGTTCCCCGCGAACAAAACACTCAGGCGGACATTCTTTCAAAACTCGCAAGTACACGAACTGCGAACGGAAACAAAACAGTCATACAGGAAGTTCTCAGTGAACCAAGCATCCAAGATAGAGGAACTCTCCCTCAAGAGATCAATACGATCATCGGAATGGAAGACTGGAGGGGACCATCTCTCGATACATAGTGAACGGGGAACTCCCTTCTGACCCTCAAGAAAAGACAAGGTTGAGACGAAGGGCATGCTCATTCACTTTGGTGGAAGGAACTCTATACAAAAGAGGCTTCATCATTCCCCTAATCAAGTGTTTAAGACCCAATGAGACCCAAGAAGTCCTCGCCGACGTACACGACGGCATATGCGAACAACACCTTGGTGCCAAAACTCTTGCAAAAAAGGTTCTACGAGCAGGGTATTATTGGCCCACCATGTTAAAAGACGCCAAAGACTACGTAAACCTCTGCGATAAATGCCAGCGACACGGGGACATGCATCTAGCACCTCCCGCTGAGCTAACATCTTTGGTTTCTCCTTGGCCCTTTGCTTGGTGGGGCATCGACCTTCTGGGACCATTCCCAAAAGCCGCCGGACAGCTAAAATACCTCGTAGCCGCTATCAACTACTCAACAAAGTGGATAGAAGCCGAACCGCTGGCCAAAATCACATCTAAAAACGTACTCCGTTTCTTCAAGAGAAACATCCTAGCAAGATTCGGAGTACCTGCTCTAGTCATATCCGACAATAGTACACAGTTCACGAACCAAAGGTTCCTAGACTACCTAAGGAATATCGGCATCAAACAAAGCTTCACCTCCGTGGAACACCCTCAAGCCAACGGCCTCGCCGAGGCTGCAAACATGGTCATTTTACGAGGGATACAAAGAAGGCTAGACACGGCCAAAACTCAGTGGGCTGAAGAGTTACACGCGGTCCTTTGGGCCTACAGAACTACTCCCCATTCCACGACTGACGAGTAACCTTTTCGACTCACATACGGGTCAGAAGCGGTCTTACCCATTGAGCTAACTGAACTCACATGGCGAACTGACGCCAGCTCTGACTTCCCAGCCAACACGGCGAATCTACGTGAAGAGCTCGAATTTGTTGACAAAGTCAGGATCGGAGCGACCTTGCGAGAAGCAGCGCTAAAACAAAAAATAGCCGCTCGTCACAGCATGAAAGTCATAAAAAGAGAATTCGAAGTCGAAGACTGGGACGGGAGCTTACGGACTCGAAGACCTCCATCAAAACGCTATTCCAAGGACTTGAAATGTAGAAAAACTCAAAAAGTATTACACTTAGATGGCAGACAACGCCAATTCACTCTAGTGTGCATACTCAGTTCGATGCAACGAACTCCTCGCTCTCAAATCCAAATCCAAAAAGAAAAAAGATGAGAGGAATTTACACAACAAGTCCTTTCACTCCTCAGTATATACGCTTACCGCTGCGACATCACTGCTAGGCATGTTAGGTAGAACCCCAGCTCGCGATGGGTGGTTCACGCCTCAGTGCGTTGAACGTAGAAAAAATTCTCTCGTTCATCCACTATTACATGTCCATAACTTTGGACACACATTCAGATAAACAATCTCTTAGATGTGCAACACTTCCGACTAAAACTCCGCGTAAACAGTCGGAAACCTCCCGTCCGAACTCTTCCACGCTAGACAACGCAAAGGTAGAACTTTCCAAGCAAAGTAACTAACTACCTAGGAAGAAAAAGGGCAAAGATTTTGTCAAAGTAAAAATGACAATAACTTAGGCGGGCATACTAAACTCTCCAGCCATTAAGTCACTTTGTCGAAATAATGACTTCGGGGGGTAGTCCATCCCACAACAAAACACACTTCGGCTTAAAAGCTTCGCAATTCAAAAGCGAACAACATCGCAAGTCGAACAGTTAAGGGCATACGAAGTATTGCAGTCTGTTAAACACATAAGATAGATAATTCGCTCTCAACAAAAAGCCTCACACAATGAGCATTCAAATCCAAAACATTATACTTGAAAGAAAATCATAATAGTGTAATTGAGAATAATAAAGGTGCTAAAACCACTAAGGGCGCACAATGTCATTACAAATTTGGTGGTTGAAGAAGAGATTAATTACAAGGCCTCATCAGGCATGGGCTTCATTAACATTCCCATCTTCTTCCTCGGGATCAGGAGGCGGAGTGATCACCCCATCTTTCACCTCACCAAGGGGATGAATTCCTTCGACATTCAGCTCGATACCCGGGTTCACCACCTTCAGCTGGGCCACCACCCGATCAAAACCAAGCTGGACGGCCTCCACCAAGCTTCCTTCCAGCTCACCAATCCTGTCCACAAGACCGGCACGCCCTAGGACAGCAAGGTCGTCCACCTCATCCTCTCCAGGGAGGTCCGCCTTCTTTAGAGCTTCCTCCAGGGACGCCTTCTTCTCAGCCAGCTTCCGAGAAGACGAGGTCGCTTGCTCAAGAGCAGTATGAGCTCCAGACAACTGCTCCTTCAAAGAAGCAAGCTGACAGTGACGCTCCTCAGCAACTGACCTCTTGCTCCTTTGATCCTCCTCGAGAGCGGCCACCCTAGGTCAAAGCATCCATTTCCCGCGCCAAAGCATCAACCCTAACTTCACTATCCAGCGAAGCATTGTTCAGGGCAGCGGCGACCTCGAACACCTTCATAGTGGCAATAACCCCATTAGTTATCACCTTGCTCCGACCAACTGGACCCAGATCCTGGATGATCTTCAACTCAGGATCATCCAAGAAAAGGGTCGACTGAGGGCCACACAGCTCCGGCTCGGTCCACACCTTCGAAAGCTAGAGGAAGTCTCCTTTATCAAAACGAACGGGAACGGCCTTGATTGGCGTGATTGGATCCTCGGAAGACATCCTCACCCTCTGTCTCTTGCCAGAATCCTGCACCAGCTCCTTAGAAGGCCCCTCTCCGTTCAAGTCCACCACAGGTTCAAAAGACAAGCCAGGGGCAGAACCAGCAGTAAGATGCTCTAGAGATTGAACATTCTTCCGTTTCTTCTTGGCCGATATCTTCTTGCTCGCCGCATTCACGAGGGCTCCCAAATCCTTCTTCATCTTTTCTGCAACACAAAGATAAAGAAACGTTGTAAGGTAGGGGAAACAGAATAAAAAGGTAACAAAAAGGCAAGAACAAAAAGAAAATAAACTACCAAGGCAGGCTTCAGAATCATCAGAGGTCAACAACTCATGGGTATTGATGAGGCAGGGCTCTGTTACTGGGGTCCCATCCGCACTCATCAAAGGGTTCCCCCGTCTGTCGGTGTTAACCTTCTGGGAAAGAGACTCAACGAAGGCCCAAAGTTGTTGACGCAGGCTTTTCTCTTCATCAGTCAGATTAGCGATGGTTCGACCGAAGTCCTTCGGTTCATAGGCAAAATGGTCCTGAGACCAGCATAAGTGGAAGAAAGGACGACGCTCCCGAACGCCATCCTTCGCGACCTCCAAAAGGTTGTCCAGAGCAGCCGCGCTCTTTGGTCGAACCAGAAAGAAGCGCTCTTTAAAGCTCCGGACCTTCCCAGCAAAAATCTCAAACATCTTCTGGGTCTGGCGGAAAGAAACCCAATTTGCGCCCCGTTGCACGGTGAAGAAGGAGAAAAAGACGTTTTTGGAGGCAGGGATGCAAAGATAATCACATAACAACTCAAAGGCCCTCATAAAAGCATAAGAGTTTAGATGAATCTGGGTGGGTGACAGCTTGGTCCAACAAAGCACTTCCCGCTGGAAGTTAGAGAAAGGGAGCCGGAAACCCATGTCTTTGAAAACCACTTCATACATAGGAAAGACATAGTTTTCATACTCCGAACACACCCTGTTAGACGTGCTCAGCAGAACCAGCTCCCAATCCCTCACTTCTCCGACGGTGTCAAAAAGGGCTTCACCCATGCCATCGATAGCAAAAACAGATTCGGTTTCCAAGGGCTCCTCTCCAGGCCGCGAAACAACAGACGCAGCAACTCCCTCGTTTGCCATGATAGACCTGGAAAAAGCAAGGGAAAAAGTGAATCCAACATTCAGATCCACCCTTCCTTCACCCATCAGGTCGGTCACGACAAGGAAGGGATCAAAACACTGCCTCTAAAAAATAAAAGGAACTACAGACTCGACTCACACATCGGGGAGACCTACCCCTAGCGAATAGACCCGAAAGTTTATGGATGAAGCCTAAGCCTATCGCCAATGTTCTTCTAAAAACTAATAGAAAACAGACAACACTTTTGCAAAAACTTCCGATGCACGACGGAAACTGCCATATCCAACGACAGAAACCACCGAGTCGGAAATACTTCTGCCCTAAAAGCATGCATTCCTACGGTTTCTAAGAAAGACAGAAACTAAAGAAATTGCAAACACAAAAGCAAAGAGGTGAAGTCGTCGGGATGTTACCTGTTGTGATGGATGGTGTAGGCTCGAAGTAGATAGTTGAAAGACTGGAAAGATTTCGCCTTTGAGAAACTCTGGAGAAAACTTCTAACTCTCTGAGAAAACAAAACGAAGTAACATTCCAAACAACGTTTGGGCTATTTATACTCGTTTCATAAACCACTCAAAAGTCGCGACTTTCTATCCAATACAGCCCTTCACGTACAACTCTACTTCCCTGTAGCATTCCTACGGTCCAGATCTAATCAAACCATTCATCCAAAGGCTCTGTTTGTTGGCAGCGGTTCATGGAACGTCAAGATTGAATCAACGATTATGATGACACCTCGGAAACACAAACCGAGAACACTCTACAGACTATAGGTACTCAAGTACTACAATAGCCTTTACACGTGTCATAAAGAAACCGAAGGTCATGTCCCTTCAATTTCTTCCTCGAAACGGGAGCATTAATTGCGGAATAACATTCGACCAAACTCTCAAACGAGGGAATCTTTACGTCCGATCCTCCGTTGCTAACATCAGAATGTCGAGCACGACTCATCCAAACTGGCAAACTCATTCAAGTACAAGGCGAACAGGGCTAGGGGAGAACAAGTCCGCCCGTCTTAACCTACTAACGCTTTGAACCGCCTGCACAAACTACATTCTGAATCGAAAAAGTCTCCAAGTCTGGCGAGCAAAACTATCTTTACCCTCCAACGGGAAGTATGCTCGACAAGAAAATATCCTCCCAGCGATCGGTCGCCAAGGATCAAATTCCCGTACTTAAGTCATCACTCTTACCCAAGAGCCACGACTTGGGGGGCTACTATTCTGGACCGACCCAAAAGATCTTTGGCCCATTAACTTAGGCCCAATATCTCCAAAAGCTCAAACTCTACGTTTGGCAACATTGCTTGCAACATACCCCCTCACCGCGAGGGGGTGCACAAAGCAAACGAGACCGGTTCAAAAGAACTCCAATGTCTCTTTGCACATTTTGCATGTTCCCGTAATAAACTCCCTGGCGGTTACACTTCCCAGGATTTCGTAACCGCCAGGGCCAGGTGTGCCACCACAACGGCTCTGCATCCCTCCACCTCTATAAATAGGGGACTCAATGCAGTCCCCAAGGTAGAACTCTTTCTTCCTCTAAAACCCTCACTCTCTGATCTCTACTGACTTGAGCGTCAGAGTGCCTGCAGGTACACATCCCTCATCCGCTCCAAGAAGCATTCCAGCACATTCCTACCACCGTAGCAACCACCGCATTCAAAGCACCGGCAGTCACCTTTTGGTCAGGTACGATCAGTTTCTCCCACAAAACATAAGAATTTTAGTCCACTTGCACTTCCAAGGGATTTCACTGTAATCTCACTAGATTACCAATGCTCAAGGACTCTTCCAAGAGACTTTCAAGTGCTCAAACACAATTGCAGGAGATTTGTAAATCTCAATCACAACTGCAAGATACTTCCACTGCTCATGCATGCATGCAAGAGACTTCTAGGTATTTATAAATAAACAAGATATGTTCTTACACTTGATATACAATCACAGGTGTAAACTAAAAAAATCAGAACACTATTTGATTTTGGAAGAGTAATGACACAGTAAAAATAGAAGAGTATATTGTTGTTGTTCTTCAAATCTTGAGTTCCTTATATAGGCAATGATTTGAGAGACGTTGGAGAACAAATGCCAACACAATTATAGTCGTTGTCAGAAGCTTCAAATCAAGAATGTTGGCCATTTGCCTGATGTGGATAGTTCCGTTGATTAGTCATTTGAATTTCCATTGCAGAAACATGAATTATCAGTTCATTATCTTTGTTTGTTTATATAGGTGGTCACAACTCCTCGTGAACTTAGCTCAGTTGGTAGGGAGAATGCATAATATATGCAAAGGTCGTGGGTTCAAACCCTGACACCACCAAAAAAAAATATATAGGTGGTCACAAGAAAACAAATTGTACTATCAGACTTTGATAGAGATAGCTACAAAAGTGGAAAAATCTGACGTGGAGTCTGGGTCCCTCAAGATCTTTTGAGTTTGGAGTTATTCTAAGTCTGATGATCCTTTAGAGTCTGATGAGAGTCTTTAGATAGTATCATCCTTTCTTTTGATCCAAGGTGTTGACTTTTGGTTGACCTTTCTTCAGATCTTCTACCATAGTTTTTGAGCTTCTCTTGTGCATATGATGCTCTTATACATATTGTAGCGGCCTAAAAATTCGAGGGTTGTTAGAAAGACAATAAAGTCACCACTAAGATTTATTAAAATAGGGAAAACATCGGAAAAACCCTTTAAAAACAAAAATTGGTCATTGAACCCAAAATTTTAGGTTCGGGAGTCGATTATGCGTAGGGAAGGTATTAGCAACCTACGACATCCGTTAAAAAACAGTTACCTATAATTAATTGTGCAAAATGTTTGTTAACTTTATAAATATTTATTTCTCCTTATTAATAAATGCGAATAAAAATTAAATATTCAATTGAAAATGTAACGTTTTTAATTAGAGAAAAAAAAGGTTTTGCTATTATTGTGCTTGACAAGATTGCGATCTACGTATCTTCTGGTGCGATGTAGAAATCAAAGCTACGTAGTTCTAGGATAGCAAATGTTTGTTTGCTGATTGATTTTAATAAAATGCTTTTGTTGTGATAAATTGCGATTAAAAGATATTGTTGATTTGATTAAGTAAAAAAAATGGAGTAGTCCCCGTGAGTATAGCTCAGTTGGCAGGGACACACATTGTTATACGCAGGGTCAGGGTTCGAACTCTGGACATCCCACTTATTCGCCTTGAAAAAAGGTGAATTCTAACCACTAGACTACCTGACAAAAAAAATGGAGTGTGAAAAGTTGACTGTGGTGAGTTTGTTTATCTGTTTTAGAAATGAGTTTTAGAACGATCAGGTTGTACAACTTGTGTCCTTACAACTCGAGGATTAAAGAGATGTACATCCAACTAACCCTCTTAAAATGATTTATTTAACTTATATTTCTATTTTATTATTATTTAGAACACTTATATTTTTTTAGTTTGATAGAGTGATTAAATTAAAATTTGATTTAACGCAATCACTACTAAGATTAACGTTGCATTCGGTTAGTTGAGGAAATAGTTGGATTAGAGCAGAAAAATACAAGAATCAAGTGATATTAGTGACAAGCTTTCTATCTAAAGCTTACTCGATTTTCTGTTCTCCCTTTTTCTCTCCAAAACTCCTTTTATTTATAGATATTGGGACACTTGGAGATCAAGCTAAAATTGAACCTTGAAGATTATGTTTGGAACTAATGGAAGTGTGCAAGTTGTCATGTGATGTTATCTTGGTTGGCTTTGATGATGTTATCTTAGTTGGCATGCCTGATGTCACCTTATTTCATTTGTAGTACGACCAGAATGTTCTGGCCTATGCTCCAAATAATTTTCGATAAAACAAATCTCATTTGAAGTCCCATTTTTTTTTAGAATTTTTGGAGGAGATTAATAATAATGGAAAACAATAAAATTAAACAAATTAACACTTATTTATTGTGATTTTGGAATTTGTCCGGACAAAATTAGGGTACAACAAATTTATTACTTATCCTATAATTAATGAGCTTGATAAATGCAATTCTCATATTTTATGTATTTTTATGATTTTTAAGAAATTATGACGAAAATTAACAATGATGGAAAACATAATATAAAACTAAAATTATCACTTTTTTTTTGGTATTTTTGAAATTTGCCCGGACAAAATTAAGGTACTACACATGTTCAGACCTTGTTAAATTTTAATCTAAGGTCCTGCAAATTTGAACATATATTAACATATCCAATTGTTATTTAATACTTTGTAATCATCAAAACCTTAGAGGAATTGTACATACCACTTTTGTTCCAACATATACATGCCAATCAAAGACTTTATGTGAATGATAATTTTGATGAATTCATGCGACTATAAAAATTTATACTATTCCATATGATTAAATGATTTTATATATAAAAAATACTACAATATGGTTAACTTATGCATTATTATTTTTTAAATTTTCCCTTTCGATCATCAAAATAAGGTTAATTACGAAAATATTAAATTCTAATGATTAGCAAGTTTTTTACGGTACGCCTCTATTAAGTGTGGTAAATGGACAAATATAACACATTCATCTTCGTTCTTCAAAAAAAAACACATTCATCTTCTTAAGAGACAATAATAATTCTAAATTTGGGGAGGGACTTTTAAAATTTCTTAAGAGGTAAAAATAATTACATTTTTCTTAACACACCATGAGGTTTATACCCAATAAAGTAATCAGGTAAATTGTATTTGTTGGATGTAAAGATTATACACTATAAAATGATCAAATAAATTATATTTGTTGTATGCAAAGAGACAAAGATATGGCTCATAAGTTTGTGTATGCTATAATTTTAATTATCTTCCTATTTCTTGTTGCAAATAATGTTGAGGGTAATGTTTTTTTTTTCCATCCTTTTAAAATTTCATTCTTTAGTTTGTAGTTCATATATAATCTTTATCTCATCTCATTTTTATAATATTAGTTTATTATATTCTTTCACTATAGGATATGTTGCTTGTATAACTAGTAATGATTGCCCACCAAATACTCGGCTCATAAGGTGTAAGTGCATTAATGGCAAATGTAGATTTTATAGAAGATTTGTCCCACGGATAGCATGAGTCTCATACTCAAGATATTACAATTACACCATGCATGGAAGAGTGGGTTCTTACACTAACAAAAAGAAATATGGAATATATATTTTGCTAAAATATTTTATAGTTACCATTTAGCTATTGTCCTGGATTCCAATAATTGTATTCTATTATTTCCCTCAAAAAAAAAAAATTGTATTCTATTATATTTTCAGACCTACCATATATATAACTTCAATTTTATATCATACTATTGTCACGTTTATGAATTTTCAAACAATGTCATTTATGTTTCTTTTGAACTAAGAGTTCACCGGTTCATTTCTTTCTTATAAGTGTAAATTATTGGTTCTATATTGATAATTAATAAAAGGATTATTGACAAGATATTATAGATGGAACTCTATTCATCTGAGTTAAGATTTATCGCAATATTGACCATATATTTATTACCTTTCTCAACCAAAACATAGACTCTTAAAAAATCTTCAAATAATGGACGGGTCATTTTAAATAAACCAAATGTTTGATAGTGAATTGGGACTAAGAGAATCATGGTTAACTGCTAAAACATCTATATTACGTTGAAACAATGAAAAATGGGAAACACATGCCTTGGAATAGAAACTAAAGGCTTTGGCATCAACATTATGAAGGACTAGAACGCAGACCCGTGCGCCGCACGGGTCTTATGAGTTAGAATAATTTGATATATAATAGACCGAGATATAGTGGAATGAAATTTAAATAATTAAACTACATAAATGAAATTTATCGCCAAACAAAAGCTACAATATCGATAAATATTGTATTGCCAACCAAACATGTTACACCAAAGAAATAAACGGTTTTTAATGACAACATAGCATATATTATGGAATATTACACATTTCGAAATACTTTTTCGTACACAACATTAGACGTCACATCAATATCTTCACCATCTTCATTGGTTATCGCCCTCCTCTGGATGTAACTCTCGAGACAACAACATATAATTGTCAATGTGAAAATACTGGCGTTGAGAAATATAATCCAACATGTCACAGTAATTGCCCTTGGCTCTCGTTAATTGTCACGAAAAATGAGACAACTAAAAGAAACTGTCGTCTTTGAAACTTGAAAGATCACGATTGATGCACAGGTCTTTGTGATGCACACATGAAATGTTTGTAAAACATGTGTAAAATGTATAGTTGCTTCTAATTTTTTTTTTGTTACAAAATAAATAGAAAGAAAAGTGGTGCAATTTTTTGGAAGAAAAGATGGTATAATTATTACTTGACAAAGTACACAATTATTTTTAACCCAATTTTTCATTTTATGGATCATTGAAGCAATTGTTAGAAAGACGCTTAAAAATAGTAGCAATCACATAAATGATTTTCTATGTCATTTAATCATTCATTCATATTAGCAAAAAATAATAAATAATCATTCATTCAATAGCTTTTTCAAATGGACAATGGTTTCAATATCATATTTTTTTTATAGTGATTTCAATATCATTGAATCATGCATTCATACTGTTAACATCAGTGAAAAAATGCTTTACTTAAGGGAATAAGGATCAACAAAAAAATTACGAAAGATATTACTAAGTATAAAAAAAACTAAAAAAAATTGAAGCTTCAAATGTGCACTAATATAATCAAACACTAAGTATAGCCAAAAAAATATCAATGTGAAAAGGATCTTAAGTGGCAATAAGTTTTTTTTGAATCAGCAAAATATTATGGATAACCAAAACACTCGCAAGACGCTAAGAGACGGTGGAAAATAAAAACAAAGAGGCCGCATATATGCGTAACATCCACCCAAACAACCAAAACTATAATCCCACACAAATTCATAACAGCCCCACTAACGAAACGAAGCGAAATAACGTAAGATATGACACTGAAATCCAATAATAACCACCGGAATTCAGACCCATAACTATGCCACAACCTGCGGAAATCGCAACACTAAAAACCGGAGCCCCCCAAGCACCTGAAGCGGAGAGATCAGTCAAAAAACAGCAGCAGAAACAGGTGCCGAACCAGAAAAAAAAACAGGTGAAACAGGTGCTGCACTGTCATGACAGCAACAGAGCCACTGCCCACCTACATGCAATAAGTAAGAGCACATCATGATGTTCACCCCTCATTTTTAGTACAATCCACTATCAAAGCAACAAAACAGAAAATTTCATTATGTACACTAATTATATGGAAGACTTAAACATTTGCCCACTTTTCCAACCCACTTTGAGAGTCTTGTATACTTATCCTTTATGGGAGCCTAGCTTCAACACAGGTACCAAAAAAACTATCTTCATTTGTGCTTGCACCTTTAATATAATTGATAAAGGTTCATCTTCACAAACCTGCAATGCAATTTCATAAAAATAACAATAATTTCAGATGAAGTCGACCCCTTTGCTTGAACTCAGCCATATCATAGAAGTATTCCCTATTAATTTCTTCATTTCTGCACAAAACTCCATCAACATCACTTGATCAATACTACACTTCATCACATCACAACTACTCAATTTCACTACTAAAAATAGTCACATCTCGAATCGAGTTCATGATACTTCAGAGGTTGAAATCAATATATGATGAATTTTATATAAAAACACTATAGTTGACATAAAAGTTTTAAGACTAAAGATTTAGGAACTTTACCTGAAGTTTTACAAAACAATCACAGGAAGTGATAATCATGATTATCCAAAATGGTAGTGGCTTATGTATGGGGGAATGCAGCCGCCCTTCAAGGGAAATCAAACCATGCCAACACCTTCACATGTATTTAGAGAAATGATGAGTACTTATCTCATTGATAACATAAACCTGTGCAAGAGAAATCGTGATTGCTTAAATAAATAAAAAACTATGACAACATAGAATAGAGTGCACTAATTACATAATATGTGGTAAAACGTGCAAGCAAGTCCATTGTGTCATTTTAACAAATTGTGCAAATATCCTTCTGATAGCCTATAGCTCACATCCAATTGAAATCATAATGAATGGATTTAATTGACAGGCATCCTTATAAACACACTCAGATTGATAACCTTGCTATATAAGAGCTTGCTTGTAGATGGTAAAACCTTAACCTAATTTCCAAAAAAAATGTGACAAAAAAAAAAGGCTCAGGTATATTAGCCATTTTTATGGACATCTGGTTTAACCATGACACTATGGCACCTACAATATACATGATTTGCGCATCCTCATGTATCCATTTCTGCATCATTCACATCAGAACATGAATGACCCTCACTCATCCAATCATTAAATTTAATGATACAACAGATAAGGACTTAATGTGATTGAAGGGTTTCCATGAATTTGTTTTGAAGAGTTTTTGTTCATAACATCTGGTATAAACTAATGAAACTAAACTTTTTTCAATGTCCTTTTCATGTATATTTTTTAAATTCTGATAAACTGCCATTCAGAAAGCGCGTAATCTCTGACCACATTCATTGATAGCTATTTTACCACATACTCATTTTACTAACAGACCAAAGTTCAACAACCATAATTTATTCAGCAACTATTACCCCTGCAACTGAGGGTAAAAATGGATAATAGTCTACCATACCATATATTCAACAACCATATACATTGACATGATCAAACTTCTAGCTTACCATAATTTTTTTCGATGCACGGCAAGTAAATGTCAACCATGTGTTGATTAAGGATTGTTAACTTAATTGGTTGTCCATCATACAAAAAGATTGAGAATCATGATAGCAATTACTATCATATATAAAATTAAGATGAAATGGATTTTCATTATTTATTTGGGTGAATATCTATCTTTTTTAAACATACAAAATATGAGTTGATATAGAAAACTCAAATTGGATGTCGCTGCTGTTCATCGAAAGATAAAATAGGCATCCACAGATTCACATGGTTTACTCTAGAGCGAATATCAAATCCATGAGATTCAAGCTTAAAAAGAAAACATCCTTCAGTAGTATCCTAAATCATTGATTGTAGAAAAAAAAAGTATAAACTTATCGACAATACACTTTTAAGTTAAAATTAGAGATTATTTAACTTGCCTCAGAATTGCAGACCTTGTCATTTTTCACATAAAATCTTCACAATAATAGTAATAACTCTCGATGCACATTTATTGTATGCCTGGTAGACCATCCTATACCAGTCTTAAACTCACAGGTTCTTGCCAACACTGAACTGAAGCATCTATGAAGCAACATTGTTACACACACAAAATAAATTAATTTTGGCATAAAACAGTAGAATGAAGAGTAATCTTGCGAAAATCATGAACAAAATAATTAACCTCAGCTGATTCAACCAAATCTTCGATAGTTGTAGAAAATTATCAGAGAGAGGGACTGTAATCAGACCAGTAAAACAAATTAGAAACTTTAGGCAAATCATTAGTTAATTTTTTAAATGCACACAAAGGATAGAATAATGGTTATTGTAAAAGCTGCACCCTATAATTTTTTCTAAATCACGGTGGCGCACCGTGATTTTGATAAAGTCACCACAGAAACCCAAAATAAGCTTGGATAAAAAATATACACATCTAAGTATAACCTTATGAAATAAGCTCCTTATAGCAGTCAAAGAAAACTACCTTAAAACTCAATTTAAATTACTTGCAACTTGAAATAATATGAAAAAGGAAGACATTACACATGTAGAGCAGACTCTAATAGATAATGTTGTTTCTTCCTCATTTTCCTTTGTCCCTAGAAGCCACAAACCAAGCTTAGTCGCCTTAAGATTCTGATCGTTCTCATACGTCACTCTGCCTTCATAAAATGATACAGATAATGAGCAAACACCTTTATAGAAATGATTCCTCAAAAAAAAAAAAACTATAGAGAAATGAGAAAATACTCGTGCCTTGGTTGAAGTCAATAGAGAAGAACATAGCAAAGTACCTTGATATAAAGTAAGCTACAATGTGATTCCATAAGTATGCCCACTTGCAAAAATATGTAACACACTTCATATGTTCTTGCCAAATGATTAGCAACACAGAATGAAAAATAATAGCAGATTCATATGTTCCTTTCAAAAACCAAAATCATATGTTAAATAATTAAGAGGTAATTACATATTGTCAAGCAAGATACTACAACAAATATCAGCGACACACACAAAGAAGTGGAGAACAACAAAACATATATAGCTTTAAATCAAGGCAAGCCTGATGCAAATACAATGTTTCAAAAAGCAGGACACAAAAAGGAAAGAACTATAAGTGAAAAACCTGAAGGGGAAAGAAACCTGTAAAAGCATCACCTTCTCATCAAAGCCTCACTCTCCATCATCATCTTCAACATATGAACTCAAACCTAGTCACACTAACTATAAGAGAAGTTACAGCTCCTAAAGAAACAGAAGAAAAAAAATATGCTAGCATAAATTGTGTGAGAAGGAAATAGTAAAATTGAAACCACGTTAAATCACTTCTATCAAATTGCGAAGTTGGTGAGATGAAATAATATTTATAAAAAGATATTGAAGTGATACCAATGAAACAACCAAAAAATACAATTTTCGTACCTTTTTTGCTTATGATTGTAGCTAGTTCTTTGAACAATGGAATGAATAGACAACATGAACGACACAACAATTAAATCAAAACAATAGACATACAAATTTGAATGGAAAAAGTGCAACAAAATTTAGGATTTTGTTACCTCCTTTTTGTATTCCAGAACCAACTACATCCTCTTAATATACCATAAACAAATACATGTTGCATCACATCTTCAAAATGACCCGGATCTTAAAATACACATAAATCACAAAAATGATTTAAAATCAAAACACGGATTAAGATTTATATTAACTTTCTTCAGTGGAACAGAGGTGAAATTATCACAACATCTAAACCTAATTCAACCTTTATATCCATTCCATTTCTTTCCATCAGCTTTCCCAACCTAATTCAAATTCACGGTAAAACTATATCGCTTCACAAAACTCACCACAACAACGGATCTGTTGCTTGGATTCTCTATCGTAAACCTCTCTCTGAATTCAGACCTAAAAATCACAAAACAAAAATCATCAGAATCAAATCGAACTTCAACAAAACAGATTCATAACGTAAACAATCACCCTTCGGTCGCCGTCTTGGATCCATCAATTTGTGCGTTCAACAAATTGATGCGTGCAAGCGAGTAACTCGCTTAAATGATTGAAGCAGAAAGAAAAAGAAATCGAAAAGGCCATGGTCACAGCAGCAGTGTCGCAGAGAGAAGGAGAGAGGGAGAGAACTGACCGTGCGGTAATACGTGATTGCATAAGGAATGGGGGGAGAGGGTTGGCGGTGGTGACGATGATAAGAGGAAGAAGAAGAAACGCGTGAGAGAAAGAGAGGAAAAATTGTTAGGTTTAGGTTTAAATTAGGTTTCGTAATTAAGATTTAGGTTAGGGTTAAAACAGGAATTTTAGTCATTAGGGTTTAGGAAAAATTAGGGCTTCAAAATAGGCTTGGGACAACTTTTATATATAGAATAGATTCTTGCCTCTTTAACACCAGTTAGGCCAAACATGTAGCCATTGATGCCCACTTGTTATATATCTTCCCATTTCCCCACCTTTTTATGCACTTCATTCATTATGGATCTCAACCATGTCAACCAATTCCATTTTGAATCCTAACATTACTATAAGTTAGGGAAAAGGAAGTTTCCAATTAAACCCCATAGGAATTTATCCTTTCCCACTTTTTTCCAATTAAACCCTAACTTCATATTTATATCACTCAAAAACATCAAACACCTAATGTGCATGTGACATTAACAATTTAAATGTAAATGAAAATGTTATATTTGAATAATTTCGCTTGAAATTTGATATTTTTGGTTTATTATATTTTTCACCTCGACAAAATTACCGATTTTTATTTTTTCGTCCCAATAAAAAAATGGCACTTTGATCTCCCTATAAAATTTTCATAGCACGTTGTATTATTCCAAACTTCCAGTATCTTAGCTTGATTTTTTTAATTATGAATAATTTATATTTTATTCACCCCATATTAAAAAATCTAAAATTTTAAATGTTTTTTTTATAATTATACGAAAGAATATGCGAGTACATAGAAGTTCTGCTTGTAATATAGAAATAATCAAATTTTGCTAAACACTAGATGGGGAATGTGAGGCAACCGCGCGGTGTGTAAGGTGACAGATATGTCGTAGAAGTAGAAGTTGTTGCATATAGGTGCATAGACGTTGTTTGATAACGTAAATCTCGTGATCCATGACACATATATAGTGTTTTTTAAGAAAATGGAATAGTTTTTAAACTTACAAGGGCACTTCTATGGATCAATGCATACCAAAAACTGAATGGAGAATGGTCATGTGTCAATATAATTTTTTGAGTTTACAAAGATTTAAGAAAAGCTGTTGTTGGTGATTTCCAAAATAATGGAATCACTTTAGAACCAAAAGTTGTAACTCTTCATGGGAATCATTTATATACATTGGAACCTTTGGCAAAGAGATGCTTAATGAAAATTTGCATTGATTCAAATGTATATGGTTATAACATTTGGCAAAAGGGTGCTTAATGAACCATAAGATTGATTCAAGTGTATATGGTTATAACCTTTGGTAAAAGGGTGCTTAATGAACCATAACATTGATTCAAGTGTATATGATCATAATCTTTGGCAAATGGGTGCTTAATGAATCATAGCATTGATTCAAGTCAAAGGGGTGTTTTCTCTCATGTGAAGAGTCATATAATGCACTATAAATGTTTGACATTTGGGCATTAGTTGGACACACACAACAGAACAACAACACACAATTTTGGACAGAATTTTGTTGCATTAACAACATAATTCTCCCTCATTCTCTTACTCTAAATCATCCATCAATTCTCTAATGCATGAGTGAATTGCTGGAACCATAAATCTGTAAAATACTGTTAGGAGATACGCTTGGTGTGGTTGTGCAATACACGTCAAGGAACTCATAGTATCCTGAAGGGGATTCGCCGGTCATTCCTTATTGCATCCAATATACAGTTATTGGTGGGGGCGAATCGAACCTAAAGGTTAGTATGGCAACCCCATACGCTTGGAGTTTACATGCATAACTATTAAACTTTTCAGGTTTCAAGTGCAGCAGCCTCTTCCCAACAATCAAGATATACAACAATCTTTGGAATTTATGTGCACACTTCATCATATTCATCTTCATCATCTTCTTGGTCAAGTTATTGCAGCAGACCCCCAACACAAGATCCAACAATCTTTAGGTTCGATTTATGATTTACTTGTGATTAAAGGCTGCAATTTTTGGGAGAGATGAAATCTTACATATTCATCCATGACTACGGTGAACGGTAAACAAATTCCATTTATGAATATATGTTATGGAAATTTATGGATAAATATTTCATATGTGATGTGCTTGTGTTAAGTTTACATGTGGTTGTAGATAATATATGCATGATAAATTTTGATATGTATGAAATTTATCGTTTGAAATCTGTTTGATGTTAATTTGAACATGAGATAATATGCATATAAATGATTACCTATTATGAAATATTTGGTGTTCTAAATGCATGTGTATAGTATCTAAGTAAATATGAATATGTTAGATTTAACATGTGGTGACATGTATATACATGATTTAGAAATTGTTCAAGTATATGAATTTTGATGAGTATAGTAATATGTTAAGAATGTTTAAACACTATTTTATTTATGAAAGTAGTGTAGATAAATTGTCAAAATATCAAGTGGTTGCTTTAATGATATTATTTACTTTGTGTAAGAAATTATTATCATTAATATTGTGTTGATATTATATGTACATGATAATATGAAAAGTAATGGTTAATTTCTTGTTTATCATGATGTTAAAATAATTTGGGTATGTTTTGAATTATTGTAAGTTGATATATGTTCATGGAAGAAAGTCATAGAAAATATTAATGATTTTGGTTCATTGTTTATTCTTCTATGTCATTGTTTATTGAAATTTAGTATTGAACATATTTAAACATAAACTTGAATTTAACACAATGAATTTATGATATATGTATTAGTTATATGATAACTAAAATCAAAATGATTGTGTTATATTTAATTTTATGTGGAGTATATGACTTACATGTTTAATCCCATCTTATGAAGTTTGGTTATGACATTCTTTTATGATCAATTTTTAGTTTGCTATGTATGTTTAATGCATTCAATGTATGATATATCTTGGCTAGATATAAAAGAAAAGTTGAAGTTCAAATTGAAATGCATGTTAAATATTGTTATAGCAAAGGTGTAATGACATAAAAGTTTGTGCATTATTACAATATACTCAATTGACAAAAGTGTGTCATGGTTTGATGATAGTTGGTAAATACTATCAAGAGTATATAAGTTGATCCATAGACATAGCTATGAGAATACAAAATCTATGTGAAGAATTGAATATTCAAAGTTTATAAAAGTTAAAAGAAAATCTTGCAATTATTTGACGAAATGATTGACAAGGAATGATGTCTTTGGAAATGATGTTGAATACATTGAAGACATTATTAGGGATGTGGTACAAACCCAAATCTAATTGATTACCAATGGTGGAAACTCAACCCACACTTGAGTAGCATCAAGTCTTGGGTTCAATGGTGAAAGTACACTATTAGAGTAATTGAAGTACTTGACAATAGATAACATCCCAAGGGGCAAAAGTACTTGGACCATAAGAAGAAAAAGGGTAGGATGAGGTTTTCCTCTTAATGGACATATAGCATATATTTGCTGGAATGCATACTTATGGGGCATTTCCGATATAGTCTACCTATGTGAGAATGAAGTTTGGCCGCTTCACGGAGTTCAAGGGTTTGACTCTTAAATTCTCATGAAAAGGGATATATGACACAAGGCCTTCTTAATGTGTCATCTTACAAGTCTCTTTATCAATGGTACCGAGATTCTATGTGTAAGTTATGCACACTTGTTCTAATGAATAGTTGGTTCAAAGCTTGCCTACCATACTATTTGGGAATGAGCGAAAACTTAACTTACTAAGTAATGGTTCAAATCGCGAGATACCATTATCTGAAGGCATGGAATTTCCGGATTTATGTGATTTAGTATTTTGAAAATGGTGGGGGATTGTTGGTGATTTCCAAAATAATGGAATCACTTTAGAACCAAAAGTTGTAACTCTTCATGGGAATCATTCATATACATTGGAACCTTTGGCAAAGAGATGCTTAATGAAAATTTGCATTGATTCAAATGTATATGGTTATAACATTTGGCAAAAGGGTGCTTAATGAACCATAAGATTGATTCAAGTGTATATGGTTATAACCTTTGGTAAAAGGGTGCTTAATGAACCATAACATTGATTCAAGTGTATATGATCATAATCTTTGGCAAATGGGTGCTTAATGAATCATAGCATTGATTCAAGTCAAAGGGGTGTTTTCTCTCATGTGAAGAGTCATATAATGCACTATAAATGTTTGACATTTGGGCATTAGTTGGACACACACAACAGAACAACAACACACAATTTTGGACAGAATTTTGTTGCATTAACAACATAATTCTCCCTCATTCTCTTACTCTAAATCATCCATCAATTCTCTAATGCATGAGTGAATTGCTGGAACCATAAATCTGTAAAATACTGTTAGGAGATACGCTTGGTGTGGTTGTGCAATACACGTCAAGGAACTCATAGTATCCTGAAGGGGATTCGCCGGTCATTCCTTATTGCATCCAATATACAGTTATTGGTGGGGGCGAATCGAACCTAAAGGTTAGTATGGCAACCCCATACGCTTGGAGTTTACATGCATAACTATTAAACTTTTCAGGTTTCAAGTGCAGCAGCCTCTTCCCAACAATCAAGATATACAACAATCTTTGGAATTTATGTGCACACTTCATCATATTCATCTTCATCATCTTCTTGGTCAAGTTATTGCAGCAGACCCCCAACACAAGATCCAACAGCTGTAACTTAACATGGTGGTGCTGTCATAACCATGGTAAGGGTGGGAGAGGATGCTTATCTTATTCGAGTTTACAACCAGTTAATGATCCAATTAAGAATAATAAAAAGATGTTATGGGAGATAGAAAAACCATTAATATCTTGATTTGGGGGACTGTTTTAATATATTTGGATGAATGTCACTCCATAGATGGCATTACTGTAGCGAAAAAGAATCATTTTTGCTTGCAAGAAGTCTTTTACCCTTAAAGATGCTCCACTACTCAGGTTAAGCCTTAAAAGAATCATTTTCGCTTGCAAGAATTCTTTTACCAACAATCAAGTAAGGTACTTACCAACCAACAGCCAAGTAAGGTATCTGTAACTTGATTTCATACATTTGAATAATAACAACTGATCAGTCTGGTTGTTAATTCTTCTTCTTGCTGCAAATTTTAACAAACTTATGGCGACTATTGTTGGAGAAGCACTTCTTGCAGCTTCTTTGGACGTGTTGATGGAAAAGATTGTTTCTGGTGAGTTCGCTGATTTATTTCGGAGCACCAAGCTTGATGTTGCACTCTTGGAAAAGCTAAAGATAACGTTGATGAGTCTTCAGGCTGTACTTCATGATGCTGAGGAGAAGCAGATCACTAATCCTGCTGTCAAGCAATGGCTGGAAATGCTGCATGATGCTGTCTTTGAAGCTGAAGATTTGTTTGACGAAATCAATACCAAGGCATTGCAATCCAAAGTGGAGGCTGAGTATGAAACCCAAACTGCTACTGCTCAGGTGCTGAAAACACTTTATTCTCGTTTCAAATGTTTTAATAGAAAGACCAATTCTAAACTGCAAATATTATTTGTAAGATTAGAACATTTGAGAAACCAGAATCTTGGATTGAAAGAAAGTGGTTCCA
Source organism: Medicago sativa (assembly GCF_051527215.1). NCBI lineage: Eukaryota > Viridiplantae > Streptophyta > Magnoliopsida > Fabales > Fabaceae > Medicago > Medicago sativa. The sequence goes on from NC_140751.1 coordinate 10,816,727, forward strand.
GTAGTGTTTGGCATATAACTCCTACAAGTTCTGTTGTGGGAGATGAATCTGCTGTTTATGGAAGAGATGATGACAAAAAGAAACTGAAAGAGTTTCTACTTGCAGAGGATGTTAGCGATGGTCGAAGTAAAATAGGAGTGATTTCCATTGTAGGGATGGGAGGGCTAGGAAAAACTACACTAGCTAAACTCCTTTACAATGATTCTGATGTGAAGCAGAAATTTGAGGCGAGAGGGTGGGCACATGTCTCAAAAGATTTTGACGTTCTCACTATCACTAAAACCCTTCTTGAATCTGTTACTTCTGAAAAAACCATGACTAATGATTTGAATGGTCTGCAAGTTCAATTGCAGCAAAGTTTACGAGACAAAAAGTTCTTGCTAGTATTGGATGATATATGGTATGGAAGATATGTTGGTTGGAATAGTTTGAATGACATCTTAAATGTTGGGGAAATGGGGAGCAAGATCATCATCACAACACGAGATGAAAGAGTTGCACTACCGATGCAACCCTTTCTTTATGTCCACCGTTTAAGATCATTGGAAAAGGAAGATTGTTGGTCTTTACTTGCCAGACATGCATTTGTAGCAAGTAACTACCAACAACGATCCAATCTAGAAAAAATTGGCAGAGAAATCGCCAAAAAATGTGATGGGTTACCATTATCTGCAGTAGCACTTGGGGGTCTTCTTCGCAGGAAATTGTCAGAGGATTATTGGAATGATGTTTTAAAAAGTAGTATTTGGGAATTGACAGATGATGAGGTGCAACCAGCTCTGCTGTTGAGCTATCGTCATCTTCCTGCTCCTATAAAAGGATGTTTTGCTTATTGTGCAATTTTTCCGAAGAACTCAATCATAGAGAAAAAAATGGTACTTCAACTGTGGATTGCAGAAGGCTTAGTACCTCAGCCCAAAAGTGTGAAAAGTTGGGAAAAAGAAGCCGAAGAGTACTTTGATGAACTAGTGTCGAGATCTTTGTTACGTCAAACTTCGACTGGTGGTGAGGAAATGGGCTTTGAAATGCATGACCTCATTAATGATTTGGCAATGGTAGTTTCATCTTCATATTGTATTAGATTGGGTGAACAGAAGACACATAAAAAGGTACGTTATTTGTCATACAATAAAGGGAGATATGACTCATACGATAAATTTGATAAATTGGATAGATTAAAATGTCTTCGAACCTTTCTACCCTTGCCATTACAAAGAAGGTGGTGGTCGCCTTACTATTTTGTGCCAGGGAAGTTAGTTTGTGACTTGATGCCACAAATGACTCAGTTACACGTGTTGTCTCTGTCAAACTACCAGAATATCACTGAGTTGCCCAATTCTATTGGAAATTTGATATACCTACGGTACTTAAATCTCTCTCACACTGAGATCAAAATGTTACCCTCTGAAACATGCAAGCTTTACAATCTGCAGACCTTGTTGCTGACTGACTGCAAGAGACTCACTGAATTGCCGAACGACATGGGAAAATTAGTAAATCTACGTCACCTTGACATCAGAGGCACTCGATTGAAGGAAATGCCTGTACAAATATCCAGACTAGAAAATCTCCAAACTTTGTCGGACTTTGTTATAAGCATTCAGGACGTTGGATTGAAGCTTTCAGATTTGGGAAAACATTCCCATCTACGGGAAAACCTTACCATCTCAGAACTTCAAAATGTAACTGATTCATCCCATGCTTTTCAAGCAAACTTAGAGATGAAAAAACAAATTGACGAGTTGGTACTACAGTGGTCTGGCACTAGTTCATCAAATTCACAAATACAAAGTGCTGTACTTGAACAATTGCGGCCATCGACAAATTTGAAGAGTCTAACCATCAATGGCTATGGTGGAAACAACTTTCCAAATTGGTTGGGTAGTTCTTTATTTGGCAACATGGTGTGTTTGAGAATCTCACATTGTGAAAACTGTTCAGTGCTGCCACCCCTCGGACAATTAGGTAATCTTAAAGAACTCTTCATTAGCGAGATGAAATCAATAAAGAGTATTGGTACCGAGTTCGTGGGAAGTATTTCTCATTTGTTTCAACCCTTTTCCTTCTTGGAGACACTAGAATTTGATAAGATGCTAGAGTGGGAAGATTGGAAGTTGATTGGAGGTACAACTGTAGAGTTTCCTCGTCTAAATCGCCTGTCACTGCGACAATGTCCAAAACTCAAAGGAAACATACCCCTTGGACAGTTACAAAATCTAAAAGAGATCATCATTGAAGGGATGAAATCATTAAAGACACTTGGTTCTGAGTTTTATGGAAATAGTAGTTCTCCTTTGTTTCAACCATTTCCCTTCTTGGAGACTTTGAGCTTTATGAATATGCAAGAGTGGGAGGAATGGAAACTGATTGGAGGTGCATCTATCGAGTTTCCTAGTCTTACCCGCTTGCTACTAAGTAATTGTCCGAAACTCAAAGGAAATATACCAGGAAACCTTCCTAGTCTTACGAGTTTGTCACTTAAATATTGTCCCAATCTCAAACAGATGTCGCCCAACAACGTTCCTTCCCTTAGCGAACTTGAGTTAGAGGACTGTCCTCTACTAATGGAGGCAAGGCATTCATCGGATGTGTTCAGCCAATTGATGATTTGCCTCAATGCTCTTCGAAATATTTCCTTAAGGAATATTCCATCTCTAACGTCCTTCCCGAGAAATGGTCTGCCCAAAACCATACAATCGCTTAAAATCTGGAAGTGTGAGAATCTAGAGTTCCTTCCTTATGAATCCTTTCACAATTACAAATCACTTGAGCATTTGGAAATATCCGATAGTTGTAATTCTATGACATCGTTTACCGTATGCTCTCTCCCTGTCCTTAGAAGTCTATGTATTTACGGTAGTAAGAATCTGGAATCAATATTAATTTCAGAAGATGCGTCACAACAGAAACTCTTGCTTCTTAGAACCATCAAAATAGAGCATTGCGATGAACTGGAGTCATTTTCCCTTGGTGGATTCCCCATTCCTAACCTCATTCATTTATCTCTGTGTAACTGTAGGAAGCTTCAGTCCCTACCAGAATCAATAAACACCCTAGCTAGCCTTCAAGAAATGAAAATTCACGACCTTCCAAACCTGCAATTGTTTTCCATAGATGACTTGCCTAGCAGTTTACGGGAACTGAGTGTTGGCAATGTTGGAGGAGTTTTGTGGAATACAACTTGGGAACGTCTTACTTCTCTTTTAGAGTTGATAATTCGAGGTGATGATATTGTGAACGCGCTGATGAAAACGGAAGTTCCATTGCTACCCGCTTCTCTCGTTTCCTTAAAGATATCTTTACTTCAAGATATAAAATACTTGGATGGGAAGTGGCTTCAACATCTAACTTCTCTCCAACATTTTGATATTATTGACGCTCCCAAGCTCAAGTCGCTGCCAAAAAAAGGGAAGTTGCCTTCCTCGCTTAAAGTATTGAATATCAAAAAGTGTCCGTTACTGAAAGCAAGTTGGCAGAAGAAGCGGGGGAAAGAGTGGCGTAAGATTGCTCACATTCCCTCCGTACTTATCAATGGCGAAATGATCACTTGAGTATCACGTCGAGGTACCAAAATATATACTTCTTTCAACTTTCCTGTCATGAAAGTCACCAAAAATTATTTTATTTTCATATATTGATGCATATGAGCTTGTTTCACTTGCATTCGAGTTTTTATTATTCCCTTTGTCAATGCTAAGGTAAAAGAAAATCCTCCACAGCTGTGTTATATTGAGTTACTGATCAAAGTTCTAAAACCATTAACTGAACATTGTGATAGAGCTTTACTTTAATTCCTTTTTATTGCGGTCTTTACTGCTTTGATTTGCTTACTTGAAGACAACTTGTGGCTTTGGTTTCTCCGTCAATTCTAGTCATATAGTTTCTATTGGATATTTTGGATTTTGACTTCTAAACCATGAGTCTAAGAAACTGATAAACCTCATTAAATTTGTTTCACTATATATGCTTTGTATCTTACAATTCCTTCTTAAATTAGGAGCAAACTTATTCAGGACGCAACAAATGCCTTGTTTATAAAGAGGCTGCCGCGATGGAATATTAAACACAGGTACGCTTTTGTACTCAGTTTCCTTTCTATCAAGTTTAGTAGCTTTGAAAATTGTAATATATTGCCGGAAAATGCATCATCAGCCCTTTCAACTTCCTGCTAATGATAAGTTCCTTTTTCTTTAACACAAACAGAACTTCAGTCCATTATTTGTTGTAGATCTGTTCTGTTAATCAAACATTATTCAGTTCTAGAAACCTAATGATTTTTGTTTTCTCCAAATGATTAATATACCAACATGTGGTAGGAGATTTTTGACAAATTCTTGACATTCTTGTGTTATTTTGTCAGGTCACTGATTTGTATAAAAGAAGAAAGTCTATTTTGTCAAGAGTGTAGTTGAGCATAGCAAAAGTCTACCTGGTTTTGTCAGAGACACTAAAACACCCTCTTTTTCTTGATTTATGTATGGTATGACTCAGTTTTATAGTATGATGATTACTAACATATCATATATGCTTAGTTGGAATTAGCTTAATAGAGCTTGAGTATGATTCCTAGAAAGTATATGCTCAGAGTGATCAAGTGGTGGCTTTTGCATTCCTTTTGTAGTGTCTCCAAGTGGTTTTGTTAGTCAAATATTTTTATTTATTAGATAACCAAGCTAGATTATAGTGCATTCAAAAGTTCATAAAACTTTATATATATAACTTGTCTCTGCTAATTTCCTTTCATTGTTCTTTGACTAGTTTCTGCAAGTGGTTTTCCTAGAACACCAAATGTACGTATGGACTGGTAAACCTGCTGCCAGGATAAAGTACTGGCGGTGTATCTCGAAGCTTCTTACAACAGAGGTCTCGATGCTGGTAAATGCTAGTACCTACTAAAACTATAGGCTATTTTCTTTTAACCCTATGATAGTTAGAGTAAGAGTTCCGATAATCTGAAATTTTGCCATAAAATAAGTAAATTCTGAGAAAAGATTATTATAGCCAAAGTTCGAATTCATTACTTCTGAACTGTTTGTCTTAACTAAAACTCAATTATAGACTATAAAATTTCATTCATTTTTTCATGGTTATTATAAACTTAACAGTATATTAATCGATACTAAATATGAGTATGCTGGGATTGTGCTTCGGTGTGGCGGGATGTAGAAATAGAGCTAACAAAGGAGCAAATTGAGGGCGTGTGATCGAGATATCAGAGTTGTCGATGATGAACACGAGGTGGATGGCACATATCTGACAGAACTGCAAGTGTTTCTTCAGAAGGTTTTAGAAGCCGATTTATGTCTCTTTGCTTCTCCTGATTACAACTACTCCATCACTCGTATGGTTCTTTCCTTTTATAATTTTTCTTCATTTTAGAAAATTTAATGGTAAGGATCAGTAAACTTGTGAAGTTTGTTCATGATAAGTTGTTATATAGTATGTTGGTAAACAAGTTTTAGTGAAAGTCGAATCGATGAGAAGTTTAACGAAGTTTTTTCAGCAATGTATAGCACCTCATTATTGAAATATTACACACATTTGTTTAACAAAAACAAATGCTAGTCAACTCTTGCATGCTACTATCTATTGATGATAATTTAATTTTTTTTACTAACTCATCCTTTGTATAATGTAATATAACATTATAGCACCTTTGAAGAATGCATTGGATTGGGGATCAAGACCTCCAAATGTGTGGGCTGGGAAAGTTGATGCAGCTGTAAGTGCTGTTGGTGGTGGGAGAAGAACACAATTTCATTTTCATCTCCGTCTAATCGGAGTTTTTCTTTATCTTCATTTCATCAACAAACCAGAGTTTTACCTCAATGCACACCGGCCACCGGGAAAATTCGACAACGATGGTGACTTGGTTGATTTAGAGACCAAAGAGAAGCTTAAAGAAATTATTGTTTCCATGCAAGCATTCACCTTGAGACTACAAGACAAATGCTGAATTGTTTTGGGAAGTAACAGAAGTTTTGGGATAAGCAAATTGGTTACTCAGAATATTTATTTGTAATTTATTGTGACAGTCAGTGGATATATTTGAAGAAAATCAAATACTCTCTCCGTTCCATTTTAATTGAGCCTTTTATTCATTTCACACATGTTAAGAAAAAGTGTATAAGTGAAAGAGAAAGAAAAATAGTTTTGAGTGTCTTTATTGGTGCATTCGTCTTTATCATATATGTAAAGTAGAATATATATAAATGGGAGTGGTTAAAAGTAGTATTAATTAGAGTTATAATTGAAAAAAAAACAATTAATATTGTATTAAAAAATGAAATGGGTCAATTTTTTTGGAACAATATTTTTTTACAAATGACTCAGTTATTATAGAACGGAGGGAGTATTCAATTGCATATAGATCCACCACTGCCAATGACGTTTGCGGTCACCTTCAACATGTATCATCCTTTTTTTTCTTTGTCAAGAATAAATGTATCATCTAAATTTTTAATAAAAAATAGGGTCATTATTGAAAGAGTAATGATACATGAACAACCGTTGGTGACAACTTTCAAGACAACTTCCATTTCCTTTATTTCTATTGGTCAAAAAAAGAATAGAGAGAGAGAGAGAGAGAGAGAGAGAGAGAGAGAGAGAGAGAGAGAGAGAGAGAGAGAGAGAGAGAGAATAAAAACATGATGTGAGTATGAGAGAGAAACTTGTCAAAAAGTTGTTGCAAATTGGTTGTACAAATATCATTTCTCCTATTGAAAAGGTCTAGATATATACCTGACAAAACACAGATTTTTCCGTAAGTAATTAGAGATATTCTTTTTTTAGAGGATAATTAGAGAGATATTCTTGTATATGCACAAACTTAGAAGAATGGTATTTAATCACACACACATAAAAAAATCTTTTTCTTAAAATACATCATTTTGTTATCAATTTCTTTTTTATTATTAAAAAAATATTTTGATGTGTGCGCCTAAACACTATTCATTTACGTCTATGATTATAGTAAACTTTATCAGGTAATTATCTAGAAATATGGAGAAAAAGAAGTTTTCTATGAGTAATGACAAGATAAATCCCACCGAAGAAGAGTTGAGATGTCATGATCCAATAATGTGTTATTCAATGTGACCCTCACAAAATCACAAGTCACCTAGTTTGTCTAATTTCTCAAAAAAAACCTAGCTTGTACTCCCACTAGACGACTAGCCTTTTGGAATCTCAAGATGTTAAGGTTTGAAATGGTTTGAGTTTGGAATTATTTTTTTTTGCGACCCTATTCTGAAAAAAAATTCCAGCTCTGACCCCCTATGAGATATATATACAGAAATGACGACCCTCTTTCTGATTTTTTTTTTACTGCCAGGAAGCGCCACGTGTCACTCCCTGATTTGCTGACTTTTTTTATTATTTAATGATTACCGCCAGATGGAATGGCGGTAATGACTTTTTTTGCGTCAGTCAAACAGCCAATGACAACGCGCCACGTGTCCACGTGTAACTGAAAATTGGGAAAAAATTTGATATGGTATGGGCGGGAATATGGGCAGGATTCCATGCACATACAACCCAGATGCATTCAACCTTACCACTAAGCTGTCATGAACAATTTGTTTATTACACAATCTAACAAATATTAATATTAACATTACATACAGTTTCACATCAATAGTATACTTTTTTTGTTACAAGGCTAAAACACATCAATAGTAGTATATATATAAAGTAAGGTTTTTTATGTGACGTCAACTATTGGTAAAAAGATATACATAATTGGTTTTTATTCTTAATATTTTATTTTGATTGTATTTTATTTTCAATGTCACTATTTAACATAATTTGTTTCAATAAATATAATAATTTTTTATTAGTTCTCGAACTCTTCAATTCAATAATATTTTTAAAACTAATTTTCTTATCTTTTAATTTTCAATTTGTTTTACAAGCATTCAAATTTTTATTTGAACTTTCATCATATCAGTTTTACGAAAAAAATATTATAATTAGTTGAAATTATAAATTTTATGTATACTATTGATTTTAAAATATTACTAGAACTTTTACTTGTGCTATCACATAAAAAAATCTTATTTTATATATATACTACTATTGATGTGTTTTAGCCTTGTAACAAAAAAAGAATACTATTGATGTGAAACTGTATGTAATGTTAATATTAATATTTGTTAGATTGTGTAATTAACAAATTTGTTCATGACAGCTCAGTGGTAAGGTTAAATGCAATTGGGTTGTATGTGCATGGTTCGATTCCCGCCCAGACCATATCAAATTTTTTCCCAATTTTCAGTTACACATGGACACGTGGCGCGCTGTCATTGGCTGTTTGACTGACGCAAAAAAAGTCATGACTGACGCAAAAAAAGTCATTACCGCCATTCCATCTGGCGGTAATCATTAATTCGATTCCCGCCCAGACCATATCAAATTTTTTCCCAATTTTCAGTTACACATGGACACGTGGCGCGCTGTCATTGGCTGTTTGACTGACGCAAAAAAAGTCATTACCGCCATTCCATCTGGCGGTAATCATTAAATAATAAAAAAAGTCAGCAAATCAGGGAGTGACACGTGGCGCTTCCTGGAAGTAAAAAAAAATCAGAAAGAGGGTCATTTCTGTATATATATCTCATAGGGGGTCAGAGCTGGAAATTTTTTTCAGAATAGGGTCGAAAAAAAAAATTCTTGAGTTTGACTTAAGAGTTAAGTAGTACCTTCGGTCCTTATTATAAGAAACAATTGACTTTTTAGGTTCATCTCATAGGGGGTCAGAGCTGGAAATTTTTTTCAGAATAGGGTCGAAAAAAAAATTCTTGAGTTTGACTTAAGAGTTAAGTAGTACCTTCGGTCCTTATTATAAGAAACAATTGACTTTTTAGGTTCATAAATTTTTTTTTTATCCAAAAGGGAGGTAGTGTAGCAGAAAGCTACAACACCTCAGATATATTAAATATAAAAAGAGGGAACATTCAAAATAAGAAAAAAGGAGGGGGATCCGGCCAAAACCTCCTTAAGGATTAACAAACCTATAACATGGCAACCCTAATATATTTTGACCATAGTGGCTTCTAATACAAATGGGGATGTCATTCCAAACAGTTAGAGAAGTCATGGATAACCCAAACAGTTAGGTTCATAAAATAATTAATGTATCTTTTTGTAAATATAGATTAAATACATTATTTACACAATGAACCTAAAAAGTCAATTGTTTCTATAATAAGGACCGGAGGGAGTATTACTTAGTCATAAACATAAATAAAATTATTTTCATATATAATGTGACTAAATTATTTTTTATTTATTTTTCGTCATTTATATGAATGCATTTAAATATTTTTTATGTGTATTTGTGTTCAAATAAAATTTGCAGTGTACACTCTTTTGTATAAGGGAAATACATTCAACTATATTTTATTATATATTGAATTATATATAATATAACGTGAGTTTCATCCTTTGAAAACGTGTCTCATAAAAAATAGTGGGATCTATGTACGTTTCACTCAAAATAAAATTATACTAAAGAGTGACGAAAAAATATTTAGCCCAACTCTTGTAGACATATATGTAAGTGTGAAAAGAATGACTCTCACATTCCATACGAATTACTCATTATGATCACATTTATAAGTAACTTTTACATTTTTAGATTAATTAAATAAGTGATGTATTTGAACTATATTATATTTTAAATACATCAATTATTTAATAAATATAAAAAAAATTGTTTATAAATATGATCGGAGGAAGTACATATTTTCTGATAAGATTTTGATTATTTGTGGACATAAATTTATGAAATCAACACATCCCAACTCGATGGATCAAGATCAGATACAAAAAGAAAATTAGTTTCTTAAACTATTTTTTTAACATTTTCTAAGATTCTTTTATTGAATAAAATTCATGTGAATCTCTTAATTTTATTTGAGATTCATTTTCAAAATTTAGGATTTACGTTGATTTCATTCGATAAAATAATGAATGTTAAAAATGTTATTGACATTTTTCTTTACAACTTTTGTATTATTTTTTCTCTCATATCGAGTCTTTCTTTCCTTTCCTCATGTCTGAAATCCACACTCATTTGTATTCAGTGTTGAGATATCATGTCAGCTTTCGTGTTTTCAAATAGCATAGCTGTCTCCCATATGCAAATGGAAAAACATGAGTATATCATATGCAAAGCATCCAACCTAGTTAAAAGGTAATCTTAAAGATTGGGATTAGAAAAATATATTGTTGATATTAAATTGTTATGAAAAAGGATTGTAAATTAGTTCTCCATTTCACTTCTCATCCTATGGATACATAAATCTCATTGATTCAACGACAATTGCATGTGATTGAGTTGTTTTGGCTCAAGAAACATGAAGAACTAGACACAAACAATCCAAATGCCTAAAACCAATTGCCATTATCTATTTGAGCAACGAATTAAGGGATAATAACGAATATATGGAGTTGCAAAACATAAAAACACTAAAATTAGAACAAAACTATCTTACATTCTAAAATATAGGTGATGGGAATTTGAGAGACACCTAAGCATTCATCCGAGATCCGATTAGCATGCGGTTGAAGCTGCATGAAGTCATGTAGTCGAAAGAGATCTAGCGTACAATTAATATCAGACAATCCAAATTTAAAACAAATTTTTCCTTATTATTTAAACTACTAATATAAATTTAGATATTTTAATCTTGATCGAACGACCAAATCTATCCTAACATCATAATTGCATTAAGTTTTGACTACATAAAATCTAAATCTTCTTTCTAACACATTTTCTCACTTTCTTACAGTTGTATGGTTTTCTATTCTTTTAGGAGCCAAAATCGGAATCCACAAAACCTAGAGTTGAATGGAATCCAATTGAACAAAACAAACAAACAAAAACAAAGAAAAAAAGAGAGAGAGAAAAAAAAAAACGAATTTTTTTGAAACAAAAAAGAAAAGAAAGAAAAAAACAAAAACAAAAATTTACATTGGTTCCAAAGAAACGTTTTGGTTTCCTCGTCAAACAAAACAACAACGTTGTCTCCTCCACAATCTAAACACAACCTATTATTGTTGTTGTTACACACAACAACGTTAGAAAAAAACATAAAAATTTAGTCATGTGTTTGGTTTCAACATTTTGATTTGATTTCGTACATTGTTGTCATTGTTTCAAAATTTGGGGTGTTTTTAATTTCTGGGTTTGATGCTAAATTTCATTCTACAACAATTTTTACATCTGGGTTTCTTCATTGAGGAAGAAAAATTGAATCTTTATAATTTCTGGGTTTGATGCAGAAATGCATTCTGCAGCATTATTTTCATCTGGGTTTCTTCATTGAGATATAAAAATCAAATCTTTTTCATTTGGGTATTGATGGATGAAGGTGTTTGAAAATTGTAGATTTTCAAAGTGGAGACTTTCAAGAGAATGAGCAGGGAGCTGAATGGCATTGTTAAAGCCTGGGAATCAACAGTTAGGAAATCAGCAACTGCAAAGAAAAGGGCAAACAGCATTTTCAAACCAATGTCTGTAGCCAATGTAGATGATGAAGATGACGACGACAAACAATCGTCGTCATCGTCTTCACAAGAGGTAAGTCATGTTGAAAAGACTATGCCTAATGGTGATTTTTACACAGGACAATGGCTTGATAAGTTTCCACATGGTCAAGGTAAGTATCTTTGGATTGATGGTTGTATGTATGTAGGTGAATGGATTCAAGGTTTTACAATGGGGAAAGGTAGGTTTAGTTGGCCTAGTGGTGCTACGTATGAAGGTGAATTCAAGACTTGTTATATGCATGGTAAAGGGACTTATATAGGTTCATCTGGTGATACTTATAAAGGGAATTGGGTTATGAATTTGAAAAATGGGGAGGGTAATGAGAGTTATCCTAATGGTGATTTTTATGATGGTGAGTGGAAAAAGGGTGTGCAAAATGGACATGGTAGGTATCAATGGAAAAATGGTAACCATTATATTGGTCAATGGAGGAATGGTTTGTTCAATGGGAACGGTACAATGATGTGGCAAAATGGGAATAGGTATGATGGTTGTTGGGAAAATGGTTTGCCGAAAGGGAATGGTACGTTTAGGTGGTCTGATGGTAGTTTTTATGTCGGTGTTTGGAGTAAAGATCCGAAAGAACAAAGTGGTACTTATTATCCATCTGGTTCTAGTGATGCTCATCTTGAATGGGATCCTCAAGAGGTTTTCACCGTTGAGTTGATTGAATGTATGATTTGTCCTTGTGAGGACATTACGACATATCCTTCGGACAAGATATTGAATTGGCCGGGTTTAGAGGAAGATAAAGGAACAGAAAAACCGATTCATAAGAAAGGAACTCGTGGTAATGGGAAGCCTAGACGGAGTTCAGCTGATGGAAGGCTTAGTAATCATAGCTCTGAAGGAGGTAGAAAATCTGCATTTGATGAGTTGGGAGGCAATTCTGTTCAAAGCTGGAATAAATCGCCGCGGTTGAGAATAAAAGCTCCTAAAAGACCAGGAGAGACTATATCTAAAGGACATAAAAACTATGAGCTTATGTTGAATCTGCAACTAGGTATCAGGTATACTGATCAGAAAAATTGTTGTTTTCATGTATTTTGTTTACTCAGCATCTTTATGGTGTCGCTGAGCTTAATTATTGTGTTTGGTTCTGCAGTAATAGACATTGATTTTTAATGAACTGATTTTGTAATAGAGATTCTTGCTATTGTACCAATAAGAAAGAGATTCTCGCTAAAAGTGAGCTGATTTTTAAGCGATTTATGTCTGAATACATGTATATAAAAGGGGGTTGCACGATAAATTAGAGGCTAAAAGTCAATTGTAGAGGCAAAAACTTCAAATTCTAGCTTAAGTTAGAATCAATTCTGGAGGCCAAATCAATTTTATTCGATAATATCAAAACATATCAAAATCAATTCCCCAACTTTTGGAATTAATTTTTCCTCCTCCAAAAGCGAAACCAAACATAGTGTTTTTTTTTTTTCCTTTTCTTATTGTTTCTGAGTGATACTTGTATTGTACTAGTATTTTAACCCGTAAAGCCCTCGTGGAGAATATATATTAAAATTTCCTCATGAAAACTCAGTAACTGTTGTAATTTGGTAACATTAACACTGATAGCTATATGGTGCAGTGATGAATTTCACATTGTAGCAAATAAATTTCCTTCCTTGATTCTAATTTTCACTGCACATTTACTAATTTCTTGTACCATAGCACAGACATTCCGTTGGAAGACCTGCTCCAAGTGCATCACTTGATTTGAAGTCTTCTGCATTTGATCCAAAAGAGAAAGTTTGGACTAGATTTCCACCAGAAGGATCCAAGCATACGCCACCTCACCCTTCATGCGAATTTAGATGGAAAGACTACTGTCCGGTAGTATTCAGGTATATATAGGATTGAATGATCAGTTTTCTATTTATGTCAGCAAAAATTTTGTCCTAACTAGATGAACGAATCATGCTCTGTAACATAATCTACGAAGTGTTTACTTGTTGAGAGTAACTCTTGAAATTTATGTTCTAAAAATATTTTTCAGTTTTCGAGTTCTAAAATTTATGTTCATTTTAAGTTGCTAACACGGAGATGAAAGGCTGAAGTAGTGAACAATTGTGATAGAGAGAAGATAGAGGGTAGGCAGAATGCATTTTCAGAAACAACGAAAACAATGTTTTAGTATTTTCGAAATTTCTAAAAAATCTAGATCTGTTTTCAGAATTTGTAAAAGAAGCATTTTTCGAAGCCTCTTGTGCATGGTTGATATTGCAATTGTTTCTTAACCTAGTATTACAAATAGTCTAAATTCACAGAACATGAGGGTGTATTTGATTGCATTTTTATTTTCAGGGCTCTCAGAAAGCTGTTCAAAGTTGATCCTGCTGATTACATGATATCAATATGTGGGAATGAAGCTCTTCGGGAACTCTCATCTCCTGGAAAAAGTGGAAGCTTTTTCTATTTGACGAACGATGACCGGTATATGATCAAAACCATGAAGAAAGCAGAAGTAAAAGTGAGTTCCATTTTCATTGGCTAGATATAATATAAGCCTTTTTTATCAATTCTCTCAACCCTTCACTTTATATGCTTATAAAAGAACAAAAATTACGATAGATTTAGAAATATGAAAGTTTGTCATAAATATGTATTAGTCCACTTTGATGTGATAGTTTTCACATGATGCCTGCATTGCATTATAAAGATCATTAATCTACTGAATCATATTTCAATCGAAAAATTATTACATGATTGCAGGTTTTTCTGAAAATGCTTCCTGCTTATTATAAACACGTCCGGGCTTTTGAGAATACGCTGGTCACGAAGTTCTTCGGCCTCCATTGTGTAAAACTAACAGGAAGTGCACAAAAGAAGGTAATGTCTAGGTGTTTATAAACTTTTAATTTGGTATAAAAATAAAACTTTGATTCTTAATCAGTCACATTTCATTAAATTTCAGGTTCGCTTTGTCATAATGGGAAATATATTTTGTTCTCAATATGTCATCCATAGACGGTTTGACTTGAAAGGTTCGACGTTTGGTCGCACTACTGATAAACCGGAGGCAGAAGTAGAGCCAACAACAACACTAAAGGATCTTGACTTAAATTTTATATTTCGGTTGCAGAAGTCTTGGTTCGAAGAATTTTGCAGGTGAATTTCTTGCTTAGTGCTTGTTCTGCCACTATTTATGTGTGCCTGTAGCATGTAGGACACCACACTTTACAAGTTTTGGTTTCATTAAACGTATTATTGGCTTCTTGGGACAAAAAGTCCGTTTTGAAGTTATTGGTGGAAAGTCAATGCTAACCGTGAACAAAATGACCTTATTTTAGCCTTCTTCTGAAATGTAATTTATTATTATGTCTTTACTTTTGAATTTTGGTGCCACTTTGGCTTTACATTGGAACTTCGATGCCATTTTTGCTCGGATTCAATGAATGAAAGAATTATGGTTTCACTTTAAAAAGATAAAGAACCTGTTTGAAACTTTAAATATAAGTTAGAAGGCCTCCCTAATACAGTTTTTCCTATCAAATATTTGTAATTTAGTTGATCATATTTCTTTTTCTTTTATTTTTGACGTCGGAGATATTTCTATACATGCCTTCATGCAGACAAGTTGATAGGGACTGTGACTTTCTTCAACATGAAAGAATTATGGATTACAGTATGTTGGTTGGTCTTCACTTTCGAGATACAAGTCCTAGTGGCAATGTTACACCTTGCAGTCGCAGTTCGGGAGCTCACACGCCATCTGAATTCGATGATGGAGGCCCCCGTCTTTCAGGAGTGGATGCAGATCATCTCATCGTAGATCCTAGTCGGTATATTTTCAATCAACTCATCTTTGCAGTTTCAATTATTTTGAGAACTTTAGTTTTCGCTGTTTACACATGAATCCAATTAGACCAAACATAAAATATTTTCTGTTATTGAACTCTTTCACTTTTACACTGTTTGATTCTCATACATTTTTATTCATTTTTTGTATTGTGTTGTATGTTTTAGGTGGATTCAATTAGGTATAAACATGCCAGCGCGAGCCGAAATGGCTTTGCGGAAAAGCACATGTGAAAGTCCTCAGTTGGTTGGTGAACCAACCGGAGAGATGTATGATATTATCATCTTTTTTGGCATCATAGACATATTACAAGGCTACGATATTAGTAAAAAGCTTGAGCATGCTTACAAATCAATGCAATACGATCCAACTTCAATCTCAGCCGTTGATCCAAGGCTATACTCGAAACGCTTTCGCGATTTCATCTTCAGAGTTTTTGTAGAGGACACTTAAAAGGGCGTAGTTTTGATGCTAAACATTCATCTTGCGGCATGTGACCATCCATGTATAGCTGTGACAAATCGAGCGACTGACACATTGAATGGAGGAACTATATTGCGATATGATAGGCCGGCGATGTTTCTAAAGTTCGTTGATTTTCCGGTCTCCAAAATGAGCTATACTCACAACAAATGTATGTTGTAAACTTGCAGCTTAGATCAATGTTGTTCTCAAATTGTAAATGAATCAACAAAAGGGATAAGCAACATTGGAAATGATTCATTCTGTAGTCTCCAAAATGAGGCCTATGGTATTTGGTGCTGAAAAAAAAATGTACAGATGAGGTGGTGCACAAATAGCTGTGTCAAAAAAAAAAATGATGATTCTTAGGCATGTTCCATGATGTTATGGTTTTGTATGTTCCATGAACATTACTTTTGTGTGGTTGAGAATCATTATAAAGATAGTCACATAGTTTTACATGTCATATGAAATCACACATGAAATAATCTAGTCCTAAAAAAGGGTGTGTTATTCATTTGTTTTTTTGAACAGTTAAAACTTTAGTAACATGGAATTGTTTCATCTACTTATGATCAATATATAAAATGAAAGCTATTAAGTCACAGATAATTTGATATTTAAAGTCTAATCTGCATTAAAATAAAATAATTGTAATTTTAATACATCTATATTCATATATCATAATTACATGATGTTATTATATATCATGCAAAAATGATGTTGGAGGACTATATATCAGAGCAATCTTTCCATTTCCAAAAGTTTATAGAAACTTTTGGGAAGATTGCATATATCATATATCATAATACATCATAGTCTTCCCAAAAGTTTCTAGCAAATTATTTTTTTTTAAAAATGAACTGAACAATTCAGCAGGTGGAATCATGAACCGATACAATTTAGTGGCTCCGTCTCTGGTGGGAGACCTGAATAGGTCTCCTACGGTAGGAGAGATAGTTTTTTTTTGTTTGAACAGTTTGGTGGACGTTTCATCTTAATTTGAATAGTTTAAAGCAATTGAACCGTGATCTAAAGGTCTCATCGATTCAATTTTTTTTATTTATAAGTTTGTACTAGTTCCCTCTTTATATTGATTTTCCATATTTTCACAATTAAATACTATTTTCTATTATATCATTGACAGTTTTGAAAGCTTTTCTACTGATTAAGACCATAAAATCTAGTGTAAGACCATAAAATCTAGTGAATCGACTAAAGTTAAAAACTTCAGTTAAACATTGGATATAAAATCTTTGCAACATTAATGTCCCTGATCTAATACATGAAATTTAACAAAGGGACCATTAAGCTTTAAGTCTGCAAGTAAGCAATTAGGGACTGGGAGGATTAATTTACACAATTAAAGTGGAATATGGTTAGTTTTCTCAACAAAACGGCATAATAAAACGTCCATTCTTTGCTGGTTCATGAAACTGGATCCATCACCTGAAATTAACATACAAAAAGTTAAGATATTGTTAGTCCTAAAATTCACCTACAATAATAGAGCATTAAAGAATTTTTAAAAAAAGCAATGTATGAACAAACGGTAACATTGTATATCAACCAATGTTGTGTTTCTATCCTAGCTCTTCTCATTTCATTCGATGTTTTAAAAACCGGACCGAAGATTGAACCGACGAAGCTTTCAGGTCATTATATGATTGGTTAAATAAATAAGTAAAAAGTTGTAAACAAAGTAAACACAAAAAGTTTAAGGTACAACCAAACATCAAACTAACTAACAAACTGGATGGTTATCAACCAATTCAATCATGAACTCGCTGATTCGGTCCGGTTTTTAAAACATTACTTTCACTACAAACTTTCTCTCATTTCTTTAATCAGTTGGCATGTTTGCTTTGGTCAATATCACTCTTTCTTTTCAATGACGTTTCATTCTTGTAACAACTATGGAAACTAAGACAAGCATATAGCAAGACATAGATTTCTAAATTAAGCAAAATATGTTAGGAGTGCATAGCCTTCATCTATGTGCAAGACGTGACACTAAACAAATTGATGTTATGTTAGGTAAAATATTTCCATTTAGGTAAGGTAATAGACAATAAATAAATTGAGGGGGCATTGCTGTTTGATTACATATTTCATTGCAAGAAACAATAATGGTTGTCTTTTCATTCATCAAGATTGAAGTCAAACCAAATTTGAAATAAATGAGATGAATTCTCAACATCCCATCAAACAAATGTTGCAGTTAAATGGTGACAACCTTGGTCTACACCAAGGTAGATGTGTTTGATGAATGACATTAAAACCTTCCTAGTCCTATGTTTACTAGTGTTTGAATTATAAAAATTAAGGGCTAGTAGTAGCTTTTTTGTGGGGAGGGGCTATGTAACTAGTTAGTAGTATTGAATTATAGCAATGAAATGTCTAAAATAAAATATTATAGATATGAGATGTATAATTCTATGGTAAATAGAAAATTGATCAAGTATTTTATCATTTGATCAATTACCCCTTTAAATATCAAAATGTCACATCAATTTATAACACTAAAAAAATTGGGTAAAATTGTACTATATTGAAGAGATGGAGATTGGAATGCAATAAATTTATTTAGTCAAAACTAACTATTTCTCTCCTAGTTAATTAAAGTTTCTTTAAAATGCTCCTAATATAATTTAACTTTTTGTATTTATGATCCAATTCATTTATTAATTTTTTTTGTATTTATGGAGATTGGAATGCAATAAAATTTTACAAATGTAAGAGTTCTATATACTTTGTAACAAAATAATATATATATATATATATATATATATATATATATATATATATACTCCCTCCGGTCACTATTATAAGCAAAAAACTATTTTTTAGGTTCATTGAATAAATGATGTATGTGGTCTATATTAATGATCACATACATCATTCATTCAATGAACCTAAAAAGTAGTTTTTTTGCTTATAATAGTGACAGGAGGGAGTATATAGTAAGTAACAAGAGAGTAGTATCTAAAGAAATGTAACCAAAAAATAAAGTATCTAAAGAAAAAGCAACACCTCTATACTAAGCAGTTCATTAATTAAAATGTGGAAGTTTAGGCTGTGGTTGTGGAAATGTCACACTGATGACAGAATATTAGGGATAGTGGAATTTTACTAATACACACTCATATAATGGACATTGAGAAGTGCACCATTCCTACCTTTTTTTTAATGGTTGTCCATTGATTTTCCAAGTGATATTTTTAGAGTGACTCTAAATCCCCTCTAAACTGTTCCTTTACCCTTCCTTTACAAGTGCAATAATATTTTATACACTATAGACTTCACTTTTGGTAATATATGTTTGAATCTCAATAGTAAAATATGGAGTAAATTAAAAGGAAAAGTGTACACCCTCCGGTCACTGATATAAGCAAAAATGCACTTTCTAGGTTCATTCAATAAATGATGTATGTAGCCTATAATAAAGACTACATACATCGTTAATTGAATGAACCTAGAAATTGGATTTTTGCTTATATTAGTGACCGGAGGGTGTAGAAAGTTAGTGTGTACAAAAGTTACAACATTAGTCTTTGTTATTTTTTTGATTAGTTCACTGTTCATTGATCAATCAGTTGATGACAATGATACCATCTCAAACGTTTAAATTCAGAAAACACAAAAATGTATAAGCTTTTGCTTTTTTAATTTTGTTGTAAATGCATGTCCAACTTTCTTAACAATAAATAAACAGCTAGTAAATCTTTCCACTACTACTCTGGTCTCGAATATAAGTAGAAAAAAAACTCAAATAAAGTTGAATTATCTGGTTAATCAGATATATCAACTTTGTTAGACTTTTTTTTGTTATATTTAAGACCGGAGAAAATAATTCACAAAGAAGCTTTTAAGTCCAAACAAGAAAAGTCATGTCATTTCAAAAACCAAGACATAATGTTGGATATCTCAGATTAACTAGTGATATAACCAAAATAGTGATCATAAGGAGAAGTTATCCTAACTGCATGAACTAGCTTCTGAGTTGAATTTAACTCAAATCAAATTCTAAAATAGTAGGAAAATAATACAATTCAATTATTAAGCCTAATATCAATTCAAAAAAAAAAAATCAATTGTGCATGAGGGGGAATATTGGAGAAAAATATGGGCCAAAAAATTTGTTGCAATACAAGTTGTGAGGTGATGCATTTACCCACACCACACACTTCCCATCACACCATAGTTTTCACTTTTTAGTTTCTACTATCTCATTATTATAGTGGTTACATTTTACATTATTGGTACACTGGTTTGGCAGAATTCCCATCAAAGTGAAGTGATGCATTTTCAAAGATGTGCAATGTTCAACTAGGTATGACAATGGGCCCACACCCTTGAGGGTTCATTCAAATCTACTTCAAATTTGATGGAAAAATCAATTTTGCTTGAGCGTTGAAATTGAGTTTTCTCCTATGAAGCACGGATATAGGCACCGACAGCGGACACGACATGGATACTGACACGTCGATACCATTAATAATTTGAGAAAATCACATAATTTAGTGTAATTATATGTGTCGGTATCAGACACGATACATATCCGACACCAGGACACACCTAATCCGAGGAGTGTCCATGCTTCATACCTTTTTTCTGATATTCAAAGTAGGGGATGGGGATGACGATGAAGGTATTGATACCTACTCCAACCGCAAAGGGAAATACTTCAGTGCCATAGCAATTGGTGCCATTGTGCCATAGAACCAATCACATTCCGCCACATATCTAAATCTTTTAAGATTCCCTTCACCTTTTGTGGTTTGTGTGGACAGAAATCAATGGCACCGTGCCATTATGGCACGGAAGTGCTGCCCAACCGGAAACCCAAACCTTTCCGGCTAGTAAAAACTTTTTTGTTTATTTTATTACTGTCTTATAATTATAGTTTTATATTTTTATATATAATGGCGGGGCGGGAAACCTGACTCCATCGAAGGTGGGGATGGATATCTATTTTCCGATCCGTCAGGGATCGGTTCTAGGGATGTAAAACTGACTCGCCCCTAACCACCCCGTTGCCATACCTACAAGCTAGCATTTTTTCACAAAATCTTTTAAATATCAAAGTTTTTTTCTCTTTTTTAAATGCTAAAGTTATATCAACTTATTTGAACAATATAACAAATAGGGTACAAAATGTTACTACTTTAAATTAAATCAAAGTCCAATTATGTACCTGATAAGCAATCTTCATGGCTAGCTAGCAGAAGCAGGGTAAGCATTATTGTTTGGAACACCAATTGCAGAAGAACATTCACCATTCTTTCCACTACAATTATTTCCCAATTGAAGTTCTGAAACACAAGGCATTGGATTTTTCCCATCAACACCATGATCATAGAGAAACCCTTTGAAAACATGGCCACTAATATGAACTGTAGCCAAGTAAGCAAATTCATCTTCACCATTGCCAATAGCAGTTACTCTATGGCACCTGAATACAGCTGGTGCATGAACATGACCTGGTAAACCCTCTTTGAAACCTGCATCTGCAATTCAACAGAATTTTCATTTCAGCAACCTTAATTTCATGTGGTCCTCAAAGACACTTAAATTCCTCTTATCATATAATTTTATGGTATTAAATTTAAATTATGCTAATAAATTACATCAATTTGGATAGTTGTTTGGGCTACCGTTAAAGGATCGGAATTCAAACCCTGATCAAGGAGAAAATACAACCATAACAACTAATGTATTAATATTTGTCTATGAAAAAGACTAATTGACTACATTATTACATATACTAAAGATCCATAATCGTTGCGGTCACGATAACCACGCATTCACATAGTCATACGATATTATTCATTTGAGTTTAATTAGACAATTTGCATTCTAATTTCATAAAACAAATTCAAAACACGAATTGTTTGATCAAGATCAAACGATACAAATTTCCAACCGCGTGATTGCATGAATCCAGCCAATCCATTAATGAACAAATTAATGTTCCTTGTGTTTACAAGACTAATGTGACATCAAATATAAAAAAACATATAGTCTATGTTTGGTATTACAATTAAATGTCAGAATCATGATGATCCACTTGATTTTCAAAAAGCAGGCCATTGAGACTCTATAGCTTCTGCAAAATCGCGGCATCGTGATACCAGACATACACATAGACTATACATGTTTGGAATCACAGTGAATTTTACGAAATGAGAGCAATACTGTAATTTTGAAGTATAGTGATTCTACCAAATTCCTTTTCAATCTAAACATTTAAAAATCATAAAAAGAAAAAAAATGAAAAGAAAAAGTAAGTGAAAGTACCTTGGTGACAAGAGCTAGTAGCAAAACTCTTTGGTGTAGTACCATTAGAGTTAGAGCTATGAGAAGTAGCAGCAGCATTTTGTGATGACCCTAATAAACCTTTTTGTCTCTTAACACCAGAACAACCCTCACCATCACCACCACCACCACCACCACCACCGGCAAACATCTCCACCTCCCTTTCCCGACGACGTGTCGAAGGAATCCAAGTACTCTTCAAATGAGTACTACAATCATAACCACGTCCCTTACAACAAGTCCTACATCTTCTAAACACACAATCTTTCTTAGCCCTATTACCACAATCTTGACAAACTCTATACTCAGAACCATACACACCATTTTCTTCACTCTCCATCATAGCCATTTTGCCATGATTCTCTTCTTCAGTGATCACTCCTTTTTTTGGAAGATTCACTACTTCAGGACACATCCTAAGGTTCCAAAAATTGTTATTGTTACTAGGATTTTCTTGAACTTCATTGTTTTGAGGTTGTTGTTGTTGTGGCATGCAAGGTGTAGCAGTGAGAAGTGGAAAAATGCCAAAACCAACACTTAAGGAAGCTGATGAAGGTAAAGAGTGGTTTGAATTGTGATCATGTGAAATGGGTTGGTTTTGGTTTTGGTTTTGGTTTTGATTTTGTTGATGATGATGTTGAAGAGAAGAAGGTGATGGAGCTATGAGAACTAGGTCTCTAAGACCTAACATACTCATTGGAACAAGTTACAAATTCTTTGAGATTTTGAGGTTTTTGGAGAAAGAGGATATTGTTTTGTGTTATTGAGGTGTTGTTGATTTATATAGAGAATGGGAATGGGAAGAGAACAGAACAGAGCACTATGGTTCCATTCTTTTGATGCAAAATATGTTTGAATTTTCTATAAAGAAAAGTTACAAAAATAGATAATTTGTGATCTATGCTTTGCAGCTATAGTCTTCTTTTTTACTATTAAGAAATATTATTTTAGATTAAAGGATTATACCTCAAAATAAAAAAATAAAGTGAAGATCATTAAAAAAAAATTGGTTTAATTTTGCTTATAACAAAACATAAAATATAAAATAATCCATGATATTTTCGTACTTGAGATAAAATAATTTCTTTGTTATGATAAGTCAAAGACTAACTTTAACTTGTCTTGGGCATAAAAATATTTAAATTAGTTTGAATTTTATATTTTTGTGAAAAACCAAATTGAAGCATAATTTAAAAAATGGAAAATTGAATATTCAAGAGTGTTTAGATGAGATGACACAGATCTCTTCTATCTTAATCAAAGTCTTGGGTTCAAATCTAACTTTAAGCATGCAGCACATCGTTAAAACTCGGGCAATATATTTTTCCGAAGAATGGGACTTAAATATGTTACGGATCTTTAATCAAAGGGTTATGCTATCAAGTTAAGGGCACTTATTAAGGATTCAAGACTAGAAACAATTGATAAATTTTATGTAAAAAAAAGTTGTTTTTTCTTTCTTCAATGTGTTGATTACACAATTCTCAATATAAAGTTTCCACTTTAATCTTTTTAACAAATGCACTTGGATCACTTGTTAACATTTTCCTTAATCAAACTTATGGACTAACATCATATTTAAACTTTTTTTTGGTAACACCAATATAAACCTTTCTACTAAATATTCATGTGAGTTTATACCTAATCATGTCAAATAAATTAACAACTAACTTAACGATAGAGCTTGAATACTTAATACTAAGATCTAATCGAAATTTAAATCTCAACTAAAAATATTTTACTTATCTTCTTATTAAACTCTGAATTATAATTCGTTTGGGTTGGTCCGGTGATATTAGATTGAAATTTGTATCAATTTTTCTTATAATCCAAAATTTTATAAAATTTAATTCAACTATAACAAGTTTTTTTTTAAAAAAAAATCTAAACTTATTTTATTCTCATAAGTGAACAAAAAAGATAGTCGGACTCGTTTATGTCTCAAAAAGTCTATGTTTTTGCTATGAATTTTTATAACCAAATAAATCAGGCTATAATTTTTTGGCTTAAATATGAAAATAGTTCCTGCAAATATCTGATATTTTGGTTTTAGTCCATGTAAAAATATTTTTTTGGTTTTAGTCTCTGTAAATATAAAAAATTTGGTTTTGGTCCTTGGTATTTTGTTTTAGTCCTTGTAAAATTGATTCATATTGGATTTGGTCCTTGTAATATGTAGAATATTTGATTTTAGTCCCTCAAAATGAGGACTAACATGAATATTATAGAGACTAATTTCAATATGAAATGATTTTACAAGGATTAAAACAAAATACCAAGGACCAAAACCAAATATTTTATATTTACAGGGACTAAAACCAAAAAAATATTTTTATAGGGACCAAAACCAAAACACCAGATATTTACATGGACCATTTCCATATTTAAGCCTAATTTTTTTTTATATTTTCAGAGAATGAAGTGCGATACATTTATTTTAGGCTATATCTTTTATTTAATTTTTGGGTATTACTAGGGCCCGGTCTACTGCAACAGGTTCTGACACTGAAAGTCCACTTATAGATTCTTGGATCAATAGGGTGTGTAGGGTGGTGGTGTAATTAATTTCCACAAGTTATGTGGCTGCCCACATAGCAAATTTTTTATGCCTGCATTTGTAGGTTAAGGCTTAGGTTACGTCTTGCACTTTTTTTGTTTTGAATTCAACTATAGTGAAGAGTCATTTTAGGCTTTCTGTCTTGTTGTAAATGGAAGAAAGTGACATACTAAAAAGCAAAAAAACAAAATAGGCTTTCCATTTTGAGGGAACTATATCATAAGGGGTCTGATTATTGTTAACCGATTTGGTGATTTCTTATTCAATTTCTTCCATATACTTATCCTAAATATTTTCTTCTTGAATTTCATTATTAATTTCATAGTTTTTTTTTATTTTGATATATTTACTTAATCTTATAAAGTATATACCATTTAATCTTATAAAGTATATACCATTTAAGGAAAATGTTTAATGAAAAATTAACTCTTCATCTCTAGTAAAATATTTTTATCATATTTTGATTATTATTTTATCAACAAATTTTCTATTTTCTTCTTTTTCTCATCAATGAGAAGGAAATTTTTTGTAAGAATACATTACATTTTGTCTCTTTCCTTTATTTTTTTTTCTTTTAACTAAATGAGAAGAATAATATAATTTCCTTATTTTCTTTAGTCCCATGCTTTCACCTCTCTCCTTTGAGTTTGAAACAAAAAAAAAAAAAGGGTTCACTTGATTATTACAATAATGTACATGGACATATTCAATTCCCTTCTTCTTTATGGAATCAACTAACATTAACTGTTGCCATTTGCATCTCTAATGTGAAATTATTATGTGATATACTATATTAGTTTCATATTTATATATTATAAGAAAGGATAATAATTTCATTTGTTGCTACTGTGACAAAAATGAAATAAACTTCTTCAACGATTACGATTATCATTAATTCATGATCATAATTTAGATGTAATCCATGATAACCTTCCATGTTAAAAAAATATATAAACAATTGAACCATGAATTATGATCAAGTTAAATTCCTATTACAAAATCCAAAACATTATGAAACCATTAACGAATAAAGAGTACCAAGATTTGATTGTTCCAAACGGTGCCAATCTTCATGCAATTGAATTGGGGAACATGGTTAGGTAAACATCAAAGATTATTTTCTAAAATAATGCAATTGCTTGCTTAATTAAAAAAGAGTAATAATAGAAATGAAAAAGAGTTCGAAATATGGGACCAACCTTTTTTTATGGAAAAAGTGGGACCAATCTAAACATAGTTGATGATATGGAATCTATAATGCATTGCATCATAGAGGGTCTATATATAGGTCAATATCACAGCCTAACCTAACCCTAACCTAGTGACCCTATAGATTTGCCTTATTGGAAACTAAAAATAAGGCACTATGGCCCTATCACGCCGTAGCAATGGTACTTCATTAGTCATTCCACTCACTCACTGCATAAAAGTTGGCTCTCTTTTTCTAGTTTGGACAACTGGACTGACAATGATGTGGCATAATAAGGCTTTTTTAAAATTTATTTACACTTTTTGTTTTTCAATTTTGGGTAGTGTTACGGTATCAGTGATCTATAACAAACTCTTTTTTTTAAGGATATAAAAAACTCTTTTGAGATGAATGTATTTGAAAATGAATAACTAAATACAATTCCTTAAAAAAAACAATGAAATTAAGATAGAATAAATATACACCATTCGGTCACTATTATAAGCAAAACTCAATATTTTAAGTTCATTCATTAAATGATGTATGTGGTCTATAATAAAGACTATATACATCATTAATTGAATGAATCTAAAATGCAAATTTTTGCTTATAATAGTGACCGAAGAGTGTACACTCTTATCTCTTAACTTATATCGTCCTTCCTAGCTATAAGACGAGGACCAAAAATTGATAAACTTTTTTATAGAGACTAAGACGTGAAATTTGAAAAATTGATAGGGATCAAAAACATATTTTAACTTTAAATTTAAATATTTCGTTTTTATGCAAAATTTAAATATTTAGTTTTTATGCAAAAAAAATTAACATTTTATTATTAATTTTATAATTTAGAATATAAAATTCACTTTTAAATAATCTTATTTTATCAACTTTTGTAATTGTTCATATATTTTAATTTTATTTTGTGTCGTTTCATATTTTTTTAATAGAGTTTAAAATTAAATGTTAATGAAATTGTGAATCAAAAATAAAGAAAAATATGAATTTGGAATTTGATTATATTAAAATGGACCTGCAACACAATTTTTCTTCGGAATGTGTTACATTATTTTTTTGCTACATAATTAGAAATAACAAAAAAAAAATATTAAAGGGGGGAGTATAGATTCTAACGAGAGTTGGGGAATGTAATTCAAATTTCTCATAGGAGAAAGAAGTAAATTTTTTCTAATATGTTTTGCATAAGAGTGGAGGAAAGTGTAATTTACTCATCAATATATCATATTTTATTAAATTTAGAGTAAATATTCATTTCAACAATAAATCAATTTAATTACTCCATCAATCCCAAATTATATGTCACTTCGGTAATTTCACATAAATTAAGAAATAACGATAATGTTGTATAGAAAAGAGTAATTGTGTGTACAAAAAAAAAAGAATAATTGTGAATTATTCTACAAAAATATCCTTCATTAATGATATGAAAATATAAATTAAAAGACTAAAGGTGAGAAAAACACAAGAAAAATGGTTGAATTGAATTCGTTTTTTCCGAAAATCTTTTCTAAGTTAAAATGAATAAGAGGATAATAAAGATGAACAAAAGAGAGATAAGATATCAACACATATATTTATCCTGATTCACCCTACAATTTGAGATTACGTTTAATCTCATCACAATTTAAAGATTTTTCCACTATAATCAACCTTGATTACAAAAGTACTTAGACACCACATCTAAGATTTCTTGCATCTCATTGAAGTCTTCCTATAATCCAACAGGATTAAGAGTTTACAATAATTTTTGTTTGTCTACACTTCTAACTCAAAAAGTGGTAAACTAATTTAAGCACATTGCAAATGATTTTGTATCTAACGAGTTTTGCTAACACTTAAGAAATTCTAAGATGAGGGTTTGTAAGAATGTTTTTAAGTGTTTTTGCGCTAGAATTTGATTTGAGTTTTGGCACAGTTGATAGCGTGTAGTTTACTATATTTCTTCAAACACTCAAGGTCCTTATATACGAGATTTGAGTAGAGTCGTCGTTTGAAGGAAGGGCAACCGCATCAAAGCTTTCTTGAGAAATTTTCTTCAGATTTCAAATCATTCCCTCTTAAGGATAATTCAGTTGAATAGTACTTCAAAATTCTTTTGCTTCTTTGGAATGATATGTGGCATCATGTTTGTCTCTTACAGAGATTTTCCCATTCTTGGAATATGTCTTCTTTTAATTCACCAAGGACAAAAGTACTACTGGATTATGGATAAATGATGGACAATGACATTTTTTCAGAAGAACGCAAAACTGAGTCAGATGTTCATCATAGCGTTGACTATTGACTTGATCTGTAACACCCCGTTTTCCCAACATAAAAATTCGTAATAAATCAGAGTATTTTCAATCATAAACGGAATGCTACACTTCTTAAAAATCGTAAAATAGAATGGATAATAATTTATCCTTCAAAATTATTCAACTTAATCTTTAAAACTACGCAGCGGAATTAGTTTAACATCATAAAAGTCTTTGGCACGCAGGCCTCATCATAAAAATCTCATAAAGTCTTTGTTCATCATTTATTTCATGAAAATTCAAAGCAATACGTAAGGAACAGAAAACTGTAGCAAAATCCTCATCCTGTTACGTATCAGAGCACCTAAGACACACTTGTGAGGAGTCCACTCACGACCGCAACTAATCTTAGTTACCTGCAAGTTACCCATACGAAGAGCAACATTTTCAAGCAAAGGGGTGAGATGTCACAGTCAACAAATTAAACATATAATTCATCAAAATGCATTTAACAACATAAAACATCATTAACATATCAAACATTTATCACTTAGCATCATATCAAATCATAATCAAATATCATCTTTAATTCATAAGCAAATATCATATTTAAAACATAAGCAAACATCATCTTAAAATCATCAGACATCTTATTCAACTCAACACTTGACTCGACGATGCGACTCAACTTGACAATGCAACTCTTAACATCTTAAACCTTCGTAAAAACTTCTTGATATGCAAATGCATGTGGTACCATTCGGGGCATCAAGCCCCCAACATATATGAGCGTAAATAGGCTCTTCAACAAAGTGAGCAAAAGCTGCCGGGCTTCAAGCCCCCATCTTTAGTTTGAGCATTAAGCTGTCGGGCCTTAAGCCCCCATCTTTAATGAGTATGCAATGGACTCAATCTTCCTACAACTTAGACAACATCATGAACATCTCTTATAATTCCATTAACATGGACCACTTCTTAGATATTTACAACTTGGACCGGCTCATACAACTTTGTAACATTAAATGGTCAACAGCAGCAAACAACGACAAATGCAGCATATAACAGTGCTTGAATAACATATCATCATTAAAGGAATGAATCATATCAACTTAACATCATAAAACATCATAATATCATGTATCATACAATACTCACATAATGTATTCCAACATATCAACAACAATAACCACATATACATTAATCAATTACATTCATATCAAAGTCCAAAACATTCTTCAAAGGCAAATCAAGTTTGATCAATGAGACATAAGCTAAATACTCATAAAACACCTCAACTAAATCCCTAATACTTAAGTTGAAGTTGGGAAAACAATCATAAGTTTTGGACTAACTTAGGATTAATTATGCTAAGTTTTCTTAAAGTTTTCTGAAGACCCACTTGGACTATTTTCATCAAAACTCAAAATCTACACATAATTTTCTAGTCACTCCAAAGCCATTAGAAAGCTAACTCAATTATCTACAACTTCCATGTTTACACCAAAAGCTAATTCAACACGAAAACGGGTGAAAAAGACACAAGAACATAAAAATCGAAGTTTTGACAGCGCGCAACGAAAGCACAACAAGCAGTCACCCATGAGGGGCTGCCTTTCTGCGCTCAAGCGTGGAAAGCTGCGCCCAGGCGTGGGAAGACAGTAGCCAGTGACCTGTGTAGTCCTGGTTTTTCCCGGTTTTACCGTTTCGTCCGTAAAAACCAAACTGTTACCCCGATTCCAATTCTGTTTTCGCCTACGTGTTCTATTCGACAAATCCTATCATATTTTATTGAAAAATCATATTTTTAAATCTCTAAAACAGCTTATCCTAGAATCACTTATTTCTCAAAAACACTTAAAATCACTTTTTCTCAGAATCTCAATTTTCATCAAATCTCATGGTTCTATCATCCAAACAACATCTAATTATCACCCTATGGAATATCTAAGGTTTGTACACAAGTTCCACATCAATCCAACAAGTTTTTATGGTTCAATCATCAAAATCGGTCATAAACCCTAATCCTTAATTCTCACAAAACTCATCCTAATTCATGCTAAATCCATTTTTCAGAATCATACACTTAATAATGTTGAAAGTTAGTCTCACCCTTACCTTAGATTATTTTTCTGAATTCCAACGGCTGCGTTCTTCGTTCTTAGGGTTCTCTCTCTCTGAGTTCTCCTCTTTCTCCAAAAAGCGGTCTAATCGTAAAAACTTTTTCTAACCTAAGCTTCCTTATTTGTAATACTAATCACTCTTCCTAAATCTATTTAGGCCCAATAACTTATTCTTCTTTTTATTCTAACCTCCAATTCTACTTACACTAATAATTCTCATATTCTAATAAATAATAGAATAATGCCACATAATAAAATACTAACACCTCATATATATAAATAAATCACATAAATAGATTTTAACTTAATAAAAATAATTAAATAAAACGAGGGCGTTACATGATCCTTCAGAGCCTCGTCTTCATATTAAAGTTTGTCTTCATAACTTGATGCATAGTTGGTTAGAGCTTTGACTTTTTATTGTCTATCTTTGTATCAGAGCTTGTCTTGGATATCAGAGTTTATAATTTTTTTAAATTATTTTACTGTTTTACCCTTAAACTTAATTAAATATACGACAATGCTTGTTTTTACGATTTCATAGACCGACGAAAGACAATAATACATCTAATGATAAAAGTTGTTACAAGTATAATATAACCTAATAATAATAAAATTTGTTACAATGATAATATATCCTAATAATAATAAAAGTTGTTACATGATAATATAACTTAATAATAATAAAAGCTGTTATAAGGATAATATAACCTAATAATCATAAAAATTGTTGCAAGGATAATATAACCTAATAATAATAAAAGTTGTTACAAGGATAATATTGAGATTTTAAATTAATCTAAGGATAATTTTGGTAATGCAGTTTTTTTAAAGAGATCCTCTCCCCTCCCCTCCGAAAAATTCCAATTTCGGTGCAACCCCAACTCTCTCTAATTGTGTCATTCCTAATCCTATCTCATCTAGTCTTACTAGCCATCCAACGAAACATCCACATCTCCGCTACACTTACTTGATTTTCGTGTTGGTTCTTAACCACCCAGCATTTCGTACCATACCACATCACATGTCTGAATATTACCTAATGAAACTTTTCTTTCAACTTAAGCGACATTTTCCTATCACATGAAGCACCTGAGACTCTTCTATATTTAATAACATCGAATATTGATTATTTTTTACAATAAAATATAAAAAAAATTGTATAATTCTTATAAACAATGAGATGATGTTTCTTATGAAATTATATTTTATAAAATAAGAAAGTAAACAAATAGTTTTTTATTTCATAAAAACGATCGTTAATTTATAGATTTGAGAAGCAAGAGCACCAATATATTTCAATTTGCAAGTGTATCATAGAATTCTTTATTTTAAATCTTCAATTTAGGGCGATTATTTAGTCCCTAAACATTTTTTTCATCTCAAAATTCTTAAACGCATCTTGTATCAAGATACCAGGTCATTGAAACAACAACTTCTTCCATTGTTGCTACCATGAGTATCAGAGGCTCACAATAAGAACTAGAGGTTTTTTGTTCAACCTTAACTTCTTCATCATTGCTTTAACTCTTCTTTCCCTTTCCTGACCAGCATTCATTAGCAAAATGTCCAAACCTATCGCACTTGTAACACCGAATCTTCTTTTTGTCGAAATGTTTCTTCTTTTCAATTCCTCCTCCTCTTTCTTGAGAGGATTCAGACTCATCTTCATGTTTGGCTTTCGCATTGCTCCTTCTTGCTCCAATTTTTCTTGCCAACTTTGTGTTTCTTGAATTGAGCAAGAATTGCTTGTTTTTCTTCTTTACCATGAATTTTTATGTCATGCTTCAATTCACATGCTTCAAGAGTGCTTTGGAGATCTTCAATATTGATTTATGCCAAGTCCTTTGTGTCATACCCCAATTTTTGACCACCTTGCTCTGTTTTTACCCATGTTTATTCGTACTTTTAACGCCGAGTAATTTCGTCGTCACGGACGGGATTTCAGCAAAAAGGTATTTTAAGATTATTGTCATTATTTTACTTTTATTATTTTCCTTTATTTTACTTGGGTTATTAGTATTTTTATTGTATCTTTTAAATGATTTTCATTTTTTAAACATTTTATTTTAATTTTAACTTTTGTTTTTTGTTTTATTATTATTCTGATTTACTTTTATTATTAGCATTGTTATCATGTGTTCTAACTTTTTGTCCAAGAAACTCTTGTAGTAGTCCTGCACAGGTGGCATTTTTCTAGTGGTCCATAAAGGCATCCAAGGCATCCAAAATTTTAGACTTTCTCTCCAAGACAGTCCAGGTGTCACAAGTTCATTGGTCTAAAGTGTCAAAACCCTAAAGATGGGACTATTTAAGCAATCATTAGCTGCAATCATTGGGGGGGACTGAATTTCACACAAACACTTTCTTGGTGCGGCAGCAGCATCTTTTTGGATCTAACACATTTCTTTCCCCAAAAACTCCACAAAACTTCATCATAAGAACCCACTTTCGTGCAACACAGTAACCATTATCACAAATCCCATAAGCTTTTCATCCAAACACAAATACAACACCAAACCTTCACAGATTCATTCACCAACAACAACAACCGTTTCACTTAACCAATATCACACAATAACAAATCGGAGACCATAATCCATATACACGAATCTATCATCATACAATCACTAACAACCTTCATTTCTTTCAAATCCAACACCTCCATTCACAATAACACAAATCGGTCCTTAAACAGCAATCTATCCATAAACCTGTAAATCATTTTCGTTTTCCTTCCAAAAACAACACATCGACAAAAAAAAAACAGAAATGTAACCGGCCAATACTCAAAAAAAACTCAAACCGAATCCAGCATCAACAGTGCGAATCCAAATTGCAAAAGAAGAAGATTGGAAGTGTGAAAGGAAGCAGAATCTGAACCGAGTACAAAACCGTGAAGGAACAAAGGGCATATCGAGCCAAAGAAGAATGAAGCACAGCTGAAATCGGAAACACGAACAAGAAGGAAGCAGCGGTTGAATCTAAAGCAAACTGGACTCAAATCAGTAGCAACGCAAAAGTGTTTGAAGTTTTCCGTCGACTCATTTGTTCTCCGATTTAAATAGAGGTAACTGCTGATCTTTTGTTTCTGCTCGTTTGTTTTCTCGAAATGATTGAATTTTCATTGTTAGATCTAGGTCTGTTGTGAATTGTTTTTGAAATTGTGAATCCGGATTTGAGTTTAGGACCAAAAAGGAATTTGAAAACCGAAAGAAAATTTGAAATCGGAGTAGTTTTGCTAGACTCCGGCGGCGGCGCCACCACCCTAGGGTGGCCGGCCACCACGCCGGAGCAACAAAGCTCACCGGAGAAGATGAAGATCCATCTTCATTGTTCTTTGTTTTTTTTTTCCAGAAATATTTGTAGAGAGAGAACGTGTTGTGTTTATGAGAAAATTTTCACTAATTGGTCTTTTTATACTTCTTCAATGGGTTGGTTTAAACCCGACCCGTTTCCTGTAACCCAGCCCATACTGATTTACTGTTCCCCTTTGGTTTACTTGCTTGCTTGCTTACTGTCTGCTGGTTATACACCCCTGTTGCTTGCTGCACCCCTTCCCTGTACACTCTCTTTTTTTAGCAAATTCTCTTTTGAAAACCCACGCATGTTTTTTTTTCTTTCTTTCTTAAACCTATATGATACCCTGATCTTATTTTATGCATCTTAACTAATGTCTTACTTTCATATCATACATTTTCTGTCATGTTTTTTTTTTCTTTTGTTTTTAGTTACATTTTCTTGCATTTTAGTTCAAAAATCATTTTCCATATTAAGCACTTTTATCAAGCTCACTCAATGATTTAATTCATATCTCATGCATCTTAAATTTTATTTTATTTTTTTTACTCCATAATATCTTGTGTTGGTTTGGCTTTAATATTTCAATTTCTACCCCATGCATTGCTTTAAAATTTTGGCATCATGCTTTCTATTTGATAATTCATTCTAGTATGTGATTCATTTAAGTCTCTTATTATCTCGTTATATTTTGTTTGCTTTAATTTTAGTATAATCTCATGCATTTTTCTTTTCCTCTTGCAATTTATTTAAATTCCATGGTATTAGTGTGTATTTAGGCCTCAATGTAATTTATTTTGTGTTTTTATTTCCCTTAGATTGTATCTAGGAGGGTATGTAATAGCGTAGTAATTGCACACACCGACACTTGCACCGACACTATACCACTTTATTTATCGCTTTACGCTCGCTTTATTTTTCGCATCGTTACGCTAGCTTTCCGTTAGTTTAGAAAAATCTTTTTATCTCAAAAAAATCAAATAAGCAAAATGTCAAATATTTTCTTAATAAACCTTGGATCCAAATCCAAGTTGTTTTTCCCTTTTATTTTCTTAATCAAATTTCTAATGAATCATAAATGAACATAGACTAAATTTCATAAATAAAATGAAACAACCTCACTCCCATTTTATTCTTCTATACCTTGAGGTCTCGCAACCCTTCTTAAAACCATTTTCGAAAATGAAATAAAATCAACCTAACCCACAAAAAAATATTTTTGAGAGACAACTACGGCGGTTTTGATCCCTTTTAAGGGTACGTAGGCAGATGGTTTATTCCTTCCAAATCGATCAAAAAAAAAAAAAGCTCATACTTCTTCTCCCTCCATTCTTTCACTTAGACTTTAAGCAAGAAATTTTCAAATAAAAACAATCTAAGCATAAGATAAAGTTAGAAAGAGGTTCTCACGGAGTACCGTGATCTTTAGAGGTGCTTAACACCTTCCTCTATCGAAACCAACCCCCGGATCCAAAAAGGGCTTTAAATTCATCTTTTCCCTTTCCACGAATAAAGATCGAAAAGTTCAACGATTGAAGGTTCAAAACCAATTAATGGATTGACACCCAAAAATCATGGTCTACACTTTGTTTCCTCTATTGTCACAACTATGTTATCAAATTTGAGATGTCAAAGTATATGCAATAATTTCTCCATTATTGCTACTTGTAACATTTCTTTTCCACAATTCTTCATTTGATTGGTAAGCATTACCAACCTAGAGAAGTAATATGCAACTTTCTCATCAATTTTCGTCTCCATTAGCTCATATTGTCTCTTAAAGGCCCGAAGCTTCACTTTCTTTATCTTCGCATCACCTCCATAACTCTTCAACAAAATATCCCAAGTTTCCTCGGAGTTTGCAGCTTCTGCAATCTTCTCAAACACCTTTGCGTCACACACAGATGAATGAAAAACAATGTTTTGATGTCTTTCTTCTTTAACTTCATATACGCATATCTCTGCACATCTGTTGCATACGCAAGAAGTGGTCCCACACCATTGGTGACGTATTCATACACATCATGAACTACAAAGATAACCTTCATCTTCATGAATCATCTTTCCCAGTTTTCGCCATAAGCTAGATAGTAACTGTCAACCAATTAATCTCTAATAACTTGTGTTAATATATATATATATATATATATATATATATATATATATATATATCATAACAACCATACATTATACTAGATAACCATCACATCCTCTGTGGTGCATCCTATATAGTACTATACTGGGTTACTGACCTTCTGGACTTATATGATCCTCCGGACTCATATGACCATTTAAACCCATATGACCATCTAGACTCATAGTTTGAATTATACAACCAATACCCATGATGCTCACTTGATTTTCTTTTTCTTTACTCTTTTAACTCGCGGTTGAAGCCAATTGTTTTGAAGTTGAATTTAAATCACACCATTAAACTTAGAAGTTTGAAAAACTATCAAATGCAATCAATAACCAACATGTCAAGCAAAAACAAAACAACATAGTGTAAAGAAAAACTACTATCAAAGCAAGAAAAACAAGATAAAGAGGGTTGAGGAGCAAAGAAATTTGTTTACTTAATGTTCTTATTTATTAATTTTTTTTCTTTCAAAAGTTTAAGGGATCCACTAGTAATTTTTTTAAAGAGTTTCTTTAAAAACTAGAATATATTTAAATAATCATTTTTATTAGAAACAAAATATCTAATTTTAATTGCAACTAAAACTTCCTAAAAAAAGAAAATCAAAACCAATTTTGTTAATTACACATCAAAAATCAATTTTAATTTAGACTATGCAAACAACATGAGTTGATTTGAATGTAATAATATATATATATATATATATATATATTTATTTATTTTTTGTGGTGGACAAGGTTTGAATCCCGAACCTTGCATATATTATGTATTGTCCTACCAACTGAGCTAAACTCACGAGGACGTAATATATATATATATATATATATATATATATATATATATATATATATATATATATATATATATATATATATATATATATATATATATATATATAGGGGTTTGCTAGAACACACCCACTAGTTTTCATGTGGGAGTGTTTTAGCAAGTAAATAACTAAAAAGTGGTTAAATACACCCTAAGGTGTATGTTGCTATAACACACCTTCTAACAGAAACAAGTGCGTGTGTTCTAGCAAATCCTATAGGCATTTGCTAGAACACACCCACTAGTTTTTATGTGGAAGTGTTTTAGCAAGTAAATAACTAAAAAGTGGTTAATTACACCCTAATGTGTAGCTTTGCTAAAACACTTCCACATAAAAACTAGTGGGTGTGTTCTAGCAAACCCCATATATATATATATATATATATATGAGGACATATCTAGTGAGAATGATATTTTTATGTGAGAATGTGAGAATGAATTTTCAGCCTTTAGATTAAAATCCTCCGATTGATATTAAAATAGTCACTTAATGGTTACGGTGCACTTTCAAATCTATCTTTCTAATGAGATCCATTTTGCTTCTCAGTTATACAAGAGATATGAAGACAAAACATTAGAAAAATACCAATCAAAATCATGAAGTGGATTTATTATAAAAATCATTTTGCTTCTTAATTATAAAATCAAAATTGTATGAAGACTTCAACTCTTTGTCTGCCATACCCAGTTACCCACCGCTCCGCTGCTTCACCCGCCAGACACAAAAACAAATTGGGGTTGATAACCATGTAATGGTGTCATAAAATCCTTGGTCCTGGAATTAACATTCAAATGATTTGAAATCAACATTAACAATCCATTTTTTCTTAATTTGTTTTCCAGTTAAAAAAAAGGAAGGATTTGAAATCAACATTAACAATCCATTTTTTCTTAATTTGTTTTCCAGTTAAAAAAAAGGTTATGAGTAATCCTTCCAGATTCCCAAAATTGAGAATTAGGGTTTTAAAATTGTTTCTATTTCTCTTCTACCTTTAGGACTCGACCTATATCTGGATTCACTAATTTGAAGATGTTGAATCTAGGTTCACAAATATTGATGAGTGAGGCTGCAAAGAGTTTTAATCTGGGTGATTGTTAACCAATCTTGATAACTAGAAAAAAATAATATGAACATGGAAAAAGAGATCTATTCATCTATGTAAAAAATTAGAAGATATTTTCTTTGAATGAAAAAATAAGAAGGTTGTTGATCATGAAAAGGTAGCGTATATTTTGGAAGAAGAAGAAGAAGAAAGAAAGAAAAAAAAACAAAGAAGAAGAAGAAGAAGAGGTGAACGTGGTAATAGGAAACGGAGAGGCATATACATTTATTAATTGAGCTTTTTAATCTTAACCATTAAATGTTAATCCAAAGGCTAGAAATCCATTCTCATATTCTCACATAAAAATATCATTCTCATTAGATATGTCCTCTATATATATATATATATATATATATATATATATATATATGGGTTATGATAGAAGACACCTTTTGTGAAGGTGTCTTTTATCAAGTTACTCTATGAACTTTTGCGAAAAGACACCAACTTACTTTTATGAAGGTGTCTTTTAGCAAAGTTATAACTAAAAAGTGAAAATCACACCTTAAGGTGTTGCTTGATAAAAGACACCACCAAAGGGTGTCTTGTAACATAACCCTATATATATATATATATATATATATATATATATATATATATATATATATATATATATATATATATTGTTAGTTGTCGGTTTGATAAATTGGTGAATTTTTGGAGTTCTGCCTTTTTGCTGCTGGATTTTGTTCCTGATGTGCGTAGTCTTGTGCTAGGTTTTGGTGCTTCCGTTTAGGTGTATCACTATCAGGTTGTGAAGTTTATTTGTTTTTGTCTTCTTCGGCTTTAAATTAGTGTTATTGTAGTCTATGCTTTTGGACTATTCTTCTGGACTGACAAATTTTTTAACTCTTGTATTTGTACACCTTATGCCTAGTATTGATCTTATTCATAATATTAGTCTTTTCAAAATAAAAATATAACACTAATCATCTCATAATTTTGGTATCAAAGTACTTTTTTTGGTGACAAACTTTGCTATAGTTGGCAAGCATTATTTTAATAATCTCCAGATTATTTTTTTTACCACCGTTTGTGTCTCCAAATTCGAAACTAAGGACCAGTAATCAATTGCATGTATGCTAGAGCTATCAAATCAAATAGGGTTAATTAAGTTTTTAATCCCTATAAATATTCACAGTTTTGTTTTTAGTCTCTACAAAATAAAATCACACTTTTTAATCTCCACGACATTTTCCTTAAACATTTTAGGGACCAAAACGTTGATGGAAATTTTTGACAGGGACTAAAAATGCTGATGAAAAAATTTTATAGGGACTAAAAATGCTGATGGAAAATTTTATAGGACTAAGAAATGTGATTTTATTTTTATAGGGACTAAAAACAAAATTCTGAATATTTACCGGAACCATTTGCTTAATGGAAAATGTTAACTTGTGCCCTTAAGGCACAAGTTTAAAAGCTAATTATAGAAATTAATTTTTGGAAATTGTGCATTTAATACTTTGAAAGTTTAAAAATTTATTTTTTTAATACAAAACTTATGTTTTATTTCTTTTTTTAGATCCTTAACTTGTGCCCTTAGGGCACAAGTTAACATGACCTTTGCTTAATTAACCCAATCAAATATCAATTAAGCTATTAATGACTAATTTGTAAGCGGATTTGACTATGAACATTTGTTCTACAATGAGGAGAAAGTAATCTTGTTTTATTTTTGCACACAAGTAATCTAGCTTTTTTTCATTAAGCAAATGTTAGTAGTTAATTTATTATATGATATGAGAAAATGTTAGTATCTGAGATTTGAATCTAAATCTCCTTATATAATTCAGTTGGTCTCCCAAATTCAAATCACTTGATTATTTTTTGGAGCACTAAGTAGGAAGGATTCTAATCTGATACTTGTTCAACTCATGTGAACAAGTATTGCGATACCTCAAAGGTTCATCGATATAAAGCAGCACAATTAATAGTCTTCATCAAATGTTGAGTACAAGGCATTAGTTTCAAATTTTAAGAAAGTAAACACCGAAATTGACAAACTGAAAAAAATCGAATCTGAGATCTTAAGATTTTTGTGGCCTAGTTATTTGTTCAATGTTCTTCATGTCCAATGGTCATATCAGTTGTTGAACACACCAAGTATTTAAATGTGACAATTTTTTATCCCACCTACTAGCTTCTTATGCACCCTACGTCATTTCAGATTATATAATCCAAAAAGTGTAAAAACATGTTAAAAACACCCTCCGACACCTTACATTTTTTTTTCGGATTTGATAATCGGATCCAGGTGTGGAGGGCAGGAAAAGAAATTGTCTTTAAATATAAATTGTTATATAGTGTGGGAGAAGTGTCATACTGGCCTCATGAAGTTGATTCTCATCAAATTCTGCCCACACTGTAGGATCTTTTCATCAAACTGGAAAAATTTACTTCTCAAAATTCCAAAAATCCTTAGACATGCTACGAATAATCGACATCTAATACTACTAGGAATCATCTTGAGTCTGGTATCAAGGAAAAACCATTATGTAGTTATAAGCAGTTACATAACAGTTAGAACAAGAGAAGCTTCGGTTAAAGTTTCTGTTACATTGTGCTATCAGTTGCCTGGTGTATATATAAACAATATGAGCAGAACAGTAAGCAATCAAAGATGATCCAATCTTTCTATCTACTTATGTTTTCCTTTCACGGTTCCATTTTTTTCAATATATTCCAAGTTGTTAATCACATATTTTTGCTGTATAAATAAACTGTAATATCAGGTAAAGGCGTAAAGCTGGTATAGAATTTACATGAACATCACAGGAGAAATACACGTAAAAGTACATAATTATTATACTGTAAGAACACTGGTAATAGGTACAGATTTTCCTTTGCTCCCTGTATAAATATATAACTAAATATACCGTTGTTACTTACTGTATCTATCTGTTGTCTTTCCATTTGTTGGAAAATCTTGTTCACTTCAGAAGTTGCAACCTCGTTTTTACATGTAAGATTGTACAGAGCTTGCAAGCTATTTGGAACGACTACAGCATCATATATCCCAAAAGTCTAATGCTGTGTCCAGAAAACACAGCAAAACTTGCTGCCATGAACTATTAGCTTTCATTTCAACTATCAGCCGACCAAAATTCTTCGTTGATGTTGTCGCGATTGAAACGAAAGAGGAACTACCATGGATCAGAGTTATTACCAAGAAACTTTCTAGCAACGGACGGCTGACTCCATCCTTGCTCCAACTGGATGAGGTTCAATCGCGTTATTAGTTTATCGACGGCAGCATCTTCTTCCATGTCACTTTCAGAGTCTGATGATGTCAGCACTTGTGTAGATGAGTTCTGCAAAAATGAATGGTGCACATAACATTCAGTTTATTTGGAAAGAAGGGACCAGGATATCCTGCAGCAGTAGTATTTCCACGACATTTCACGCAGTAAGCGATCTCGGATGAATCAAATTACATAGGATTCGCTTTAAACAATCTTGGTTTTTGATAGAAATTGAAAACTACATGATGCAGTTACTGCACATGATCCAAATCTGGAAAAAATATATCATTCATGCATTGTATAGGATTGTTATAGTACCTTTTGTTCCTGGTACTTCGTCAGGTATTGTAGCGACTCCTCGTATAATCCACAATGATAGAGGAGAATGCTGTAATCTCTTAGCTCATCTGGATCATTTGTAACGAGGATAAGGCGTTCACATGCTGAAAGAATAGGCGAAATATTTGTGATCGTAATGAAATATCAGAAAGTTTGACAAAGGCATTACAGTATTGAGAAAGAAGAGAGGTAAACTGGATCAGATTCATACCAGACAATGAACGCCTCATGTCGCCAAAGCGCACAGTGGTCCAAACACCTCGATCCAGTCTATGTTGAGCAGCCTTAGCTGAAGCAATTTGAGAGCCACTGCCGTTGACAAACTTTAAGACAATTTCTTACATAAACTAATTACATTAAAATAAATAGAAAATAGGATAGGAAAGACAAAATAAAAAGTACCTTTCTCCAACAAAATCAGATCTGTCAACACAGTTTGCAGCATGTGCTGCCCTTAAAAATAAGGTTTTTGTATGATCATGATGAAAAGGCCAGAATGCATGCTTCAGATTATTTAATATCTGCAGATATAGACTTAACATGAGTGCTAAAGGAAAACTAAAACAGCTTAATATGGCAGAATATATTATGAAACTCAGAGGTTTGATAACATTGTTATCCTCTTGGAATATTCTCATATAAATACAATTTACTTACAAGCTGTGAGGCTGATTCTGCAACTGTCATATAAACATTGATTCTGCAATTTATTATCCTAATTAATAATAGTTACAATTATCCTAATTAATAAACCAAGGTGCATGCTCCTGTGGACGAAGGCAAGAGGTCCCGAACCACGTAAATTATTGTGAGTTCTATGTGGTGTTTGTTTTCCACTAAGATCCTAGGTGTGAAATACGGTCACAGCTAAGAATCCCTTATCTTACCAGTCGGTTTTGTAGGGTTGAGTTAGGCTCAACCCAATTTTTAAGATGGCAAGACCCGTTGGGTCATCGAGTCAAACTCTAAATGTCCAGTCCTGAGCGTGAAGGATGTGCTTAGAATTGCACATTGTAGAAGACTCCCTCATCTTATAAACCGGTTTTGTAGGATTGAGTTATGTCCACCCAAATTTTAAGAGTCACTCAACAACAATGCTTGATCGGGAGCAATTATACTTCTTATGGCACAGATGCACATTTTATGCCAAAACTAGAAAAAATGTACACATAATTTGGTATTTTAGTTGAGAA
Organism: Medicago sativa; assembly: GCF_051527215.1. Lineage (NCBI taxonomy): Eukaryota > Viridiplantae > Streptophyta > Magnoliopsida > Fabales > Fabaceae > Medicago > Medicago sativa. Next base: position 10,859,129 of record NC_140751.1, read on the forward strand.
GATACCAGATAGTGGAAATGAAAGAAGAGCAAGTAATAAGATGTTACCTCAACCAATAGATTCCCTGATGTCATTATGTGTGCTTGGTCTGATTCCTTGCTTTTCAGCTTATGATAGCCTTTAGGAACATTAAAAATATCATGAGGGTAGAAAATTTCAGCATCAAAATACAAAAGGCCCCATAAACGAAGCATTTTCAGAATTTCTGAGTATATAAGTGACAGCATTGCAGGTGATCCTGAACGATGAGTCAAAACCTGCTCGATTCATTAAAGTAAATCTATCAAATGTCTACCACTTGCATACTCATAAATTTCTTTTCAAAAAGAAATTAAATATGTGGAATATATTACCGAGTGAAGATAGAGTGCTTGTGGCTCCAATAGATTTGCACTGGTTCTTCTGAAACCCTGTTGCGGCCAGAGGTTTGAAATAGTTAATCTATTTACAAATTACATGTGGTGAAAATTGATGAAAATCTATTCTAGAATATACATTCTATAATTACATATTCTGTTTATCTAGTTTCTGCAGCCAGCTGCCACATTACATACGTGTTTGTAAAAACACCAGTTTCCAGTTTCCACGGTGACAACTCACATCCATCCAAAAGCTACTACTCGTATCTTCACACTCAACACACGTTTACTTGCTCTCACCATGTCACCAAGACTTTATTAATTAGAAGAAAAGAATAGAAACTCAAAGCATAATCAATGCACTAGGTTTCTGAATCTCAAAAACATCCAAAATCTGCTCTGCATTACTTTTAATAATAAGTTTCCTAATTAACTACATACCAAAATAAAGTTTGGGCCAACCCTAGTTGGCTGCCGTTATGAACTACTTCTAATTGAGTAGGGATCATCTCCATTTGTCAAAAGTGGAGAGTTCTATCAGTATAGTTTTGTGTTTGATAGGCACACATTCCTAGAACATGCAACATACATTAAGCATTTATATGATATATATCAACTCCTTCTAACTTGACATCAAGAACATTAGGTATAGACTCTGAGGTTTAACAATATTGAGGTGGGAGCTAATAGTACTGCCATCTTCCAAAAGAACCTTTTCCTCAAGGTTGAAAGTCTGGGAAATCTACTCCACAATTCAATCTATTTTTCCTGTTCCCTCCACATCTAAAACCCTATTATTTTAACAAGGTCAATAGTAGCACAACACATTTAAACTATTACTTTAAAGATTGATTTCATAAGAATCTTATACCTTTCTCCTGAAGTGATAAGAATGGTATTATAACAAATGCTGTGAAAATACTTGTAAAATATGAAATCTAGTGTAGCTTTCAGAAGATTATTGAAACGCTGTTTGCCAAAGTTTACGTTAGGAGGAAGAAACAAGTGAGTGAGAAATAGGATAGTAGAATTGATATGATTTGAAGAGGTATGGAACCAGGTGGGGATTCTCTGTCTCTATTTAAAGACACTATTGTTATCCTTCATTTTACCTTTCCCTTTTTGGCATTATGAGAGTTTTGTGCATAGAGGTCTGCTCGTAATTGAAGTAACTAGTCTTCAAAATATCTACCTATAATCTTATCAACTTGGCATTGAAAGATCACAATATAAGGAGACTAGGATGGTGCAAACATTGCCGAGGAACTATGTACCACCGAAACTTCTGATTGAAGGTGTGTCTGGGGTCTGACACAAATCAATGTCGGACAGTGACACTTGTAGTTCTATTCAATCACATTTTAATTATTATCGGTATCTCTGTGATTACGTGTCAATAAGTAAAGAGAATTTATTAAAAGTCAACAGAACACAATTACAATTTCTTCGAACATTTTTTTAGAATTCAATTTATGAATTCTCTCATTCACATATTTGACTTACAGCTAAACTACACAAATTTGATCACTTGTTAAAATTTTAAACCTAAAGTGAACCTAATTGTTACTATTTGAGCCTCAAGAAACAATTAGAGGAACATATGGATACTTAACATCTGTATCCTAAAATAATGCTTCAGAATTCAAAATCCTTTTGTGGTTAATACTTAATACAGACATCACAGTCAAATGTCTTAAAATTTGGGTTAGCATATCTCATTCAATGTGCACTCTAAACACACTCACCCCTTCACGCAGGACTGTGCGATTTAGAGCGTGGCTAGAGGAAGCCTGATAACAGGTGGCCCCAATACATCTTGGATAGGTTCTGATATCATCTTAAATTTAGGTTGGGCCAATCTCAATCATACAAAATTGACTTGTAAGGTGAAATATGTTTCCCGTTTGTAACTCATTTTCAGGGCATATCTTATGCAATGTTAGACTCTAAAACAAAATGAAACAAGCATACAGCTAGGAATATGAAATCAAATTACATACCTTGTGAACATACAAAAATCTTTCTATGCTCTCTAAAAACTTCTCGGGCGATGAATCATATGAAGGGGTGTAGTGAGGACAGTAGTCCATTGAAAGATCATCTAATCTTGAAACGAAGGCATCAACAGGAAGTGGTACCGATGAATGTGATACCAGAGAATCATCTTCTGCAGCTATATAGAGAGCAGTTCTACCCAAATCAACATGCCTGTTAATGCAAATGCTGGTTTCTTTCTCAATATCAGTAAGTCTCTTAATCTGTGAACAGAATCCTTCCCTGGCTTCCTGCTCATTCATAAATCAACCACTCAACAAATTAAGATTATTCAGTATCGAATCCTGAAGTTCAGAACCAAATGAAAACTTGTAAATTTCAAAAGCATATAGATTAACCATCTTCCATCACACCAAGCTGCAGGTGTGTGAATAGTTCTAAATTGCAGTTTGCAGCATAAATTGTGGCCGCAATATAACAGTTTTAGAGGTTTTTGCAATGACATCGCAACGCAAGTACGGCTCCATTGGCCATAATTGCCCACATTTTTCCTCAATATCAAGATTTGCAACATATCCTCAACCTCAATTACAATTTAGAACCATTGATTGTAATTAACACGACAAACTAAAGAATCCATCAATAACATCAACAAACAAGTCTTTTCTCTATTTGGATCACTTGAGGCCATTAAGTCCATTTTTCAAACATGTACCATAACTAATCAGAGTAAACACATTTCCTTCATGAATCAAACATTTTGAAAAGAAAAAAAGTTTAAACAAAAGTTTAAACAAAAAATGGAATAAGGAAACTCATAACCTGTAATACACCCACTACAGAAAACCAAGCAAATTAGGACAAAACAAATTTTCGTCCAAACAAAGTAACATACTATCACCATCTTAAATACATTATACTATATTAAATTGCCCTTTATTCAATAAATCTAATCTCTGCAGCACTGGCACTTGAGATTAAAGGTGTATCTGGTGTTTGACATGTGATGCCACAAAGCTGCATTCAATCACTTCAATTTTCTTCAATTATTATCAGTATCTACGTGTCTGTATCAGTGTTTCATAGCATGGAAAAAAAGAAAAATAAACTGAATGACAAGAAATAAAAAAACAAATGAAAAGAAAAGCAAACTTTAAAACTCAAACTCATAAATAAATAAATAAAAAATAACATACTAATGTTCATAACTTGAAATGAATTCAAATCTTAGTAGGACCGACACTTATGATCAAAGGTGTGTCCGGTGTCTCACGTGTAAGTGTCCAACTCTGACGTATGATATGATTACACTGAATCATGTCATTTTCTCCAATTATTATCCGTGTCGACGTGTCAGTGTCCCTGTGTTTTGAGATGTTTCAAATTAAAAAACAAAAATCCACCATTACAGGATGACAAATTCTACATGTTTCCAAGCTTCATTTAACATGAATTAAATCAAAACATCCAAATTAAACAAATAAAACAATTCATTAAACCAAAAACAATCTTAAAATTTGAAGAATCAAGACATGAGTTTTTTACTCTGGCATGAGCAGTATCAATTCCAGAAGCATCAAGAGCATCATGCAAGAAGAACTTGAGGTCAGTTGCCGCGTGTTGAACGTTGGAGCCTCCATGACATATCACACGAGGGGATGAATAAGAAAATGAAGGAGGGCAAAATTGGAATTTGGAGAATGTAGAGAAGAAAGAGGTTGTGGGAAGAGAAGACATAGTTGAGAGTTTGAAACAGTTGTTTTGTTTATAGCCAGATAGAGAATCAGAGTTTAGTGATGAGGAGAAAAAACATGTGGAGGTTCATGAGATAATTATTGGCTTTTATTAAAAAAAAATAAAAAATTATTGGCATTATCCCATGATGAAGAATCTATAAACCAAGTTGTTTGGGCTCCGGTGGCAAGGAGCTCCCTCCAAGGACGTACTTGGGGAATACCCGGTTCAATTCCCAGTGAGAACAACGTTTGATCAGTGTGCATGCCTCTACGTATGAGTCAGATTAGTCGTCAACCTTTGGTGGGTCGGAAACCGGTGCGAAAGCAAAAAAAAAAAGAATCTATAAATTAAAATTTGTCTTAAAAACATAAGTTTTGAAAAAAAAAATTGGATCAAAATATGATTTATGATAAAATATTTTACTTAAATTTAATCTATATAACCGACTTCATATTAAGGTCCGTTTGGTTGGAGAATTTTGAAAGGATAGGGAGGGAATATTTCTAATTAAGTTTGTTTTGTTCAATTTTTTAAGAAAGGAGGGGGAGAGGGGAAGGAAGGGAAGGGGAAATATAACATTTTTTGCTTCCTCCAAATTAAAGTTTTTTTTTTTGGAGGGAACGGGAGAGATGTCTAAAAGCAACATATTACATTGATAAAAATTATCCTCCGATTTTTTTTGTCAAAATCCTAAATTATCATTTTTAAATATTAAAATTGTATTTGTGTTTTTTCCTGAACAACTTAATATTTTTCAACACTAATACAATTAGTTTATTTGTTAACATAAATTTTTTCCCCTCTCTCTCAACCTTAACTATCATAACTTTTGTTCTTCTTGATCTACCAAAGATGGATAATTTAGGGTCAATTTTGACCTGAAATCAGGCCCGGCCCTTGGCAAGCGTAAGGTGAGCTATGGTGTCGGGTCTCGCAATTTTAGGAGCCTCAAACTTTTTTTTTGCTTCAAATATAACATCCAAAAGTGTCAAGTATATATAATAAAATATAAAAAATTAATAAACACCTTGTAATGGTTTGGTGGTAAAATAGAATGCACTTAGGTTTGATCTTGATGTTCAATCCCGAGCATTTGTGTAAATTTGAACCAAATATTTGTCTCAATTATTACATACACAACTATTAGGCTATTATGATTTTTTTTTTATCAAATCTACAATTTAATTTATAAGAATGACTATTTTTGATGTTATTTACAACTTAAATAAATGATTACTATTGCTTAAAAAAATCTTGTTATTCCATTGGGGTCCTTTTTAATATTTGAACATGGCCTCCTATTTTATCGGAACGGCTCTGCCTAAAATCACTCATCCGAATTGTATTTCTTCCTCTAGTTAAATAAGTGATTTTAACATATTTTCAGTTTCCTTTCGTTTGTTTTTGTGATTTCGTCGTCTACCACGACTTTGTTTATTTTTATTTCCCGCCTTAGTAAGTGTTTCTTTAAAATTATTTAAGTATGAAGCATGTATATAAACATTAAATGTTAAAGGAAACTGGTGGCTCATTTTGCTCTATTTAGCAATTGTTAACTTTATAAATGAACTTGGATTAATAAAACTAGGCCAAATAAAACTCCTAAATTGTTATTTAAGGTGAAATAGTACATAAACTTTAATTTTATTGGACAAACTTTTGTGACACCGTTCTTTCAGCCACACCAAAACTTAGTCATGGATCTACCCTAGAAGACTTTCCATATTGGCAAACTATCTTATAGAATGATTAGTTAGCAACAAATAGAAATATATTTAAAAGATTTTTAAAACTTTGGTGTCATGGAGCAGATTATTTCTCCTCGAACACTATCCAATTTTATCGGACAAAGCCAAAAACAATGCATGCATGCTTCCAATATTTACATCAGAGATTGTAAACATACAGCTCTACAGCTTGCGCTTGATTATATAGGCCTCACAGAACTCTTCATATATAAGGGTATGGGTGTAATGCATATTCCATATATAACCCCTTTCCAAACATTCACCACCATATCTTGTTCCATTCAGTTCGAGCAGTGGCGGACTATGAAGCACAGACACTCCTCGGATTAGACGTGTCCCGGTGTCGGACACGTGTCGTGTCCGACACCGACACGACACCGACACTTGTAATTACACTAAATTATGTGACTTTTTCAAATTATTAGCTGTGTCGGCGTGTCAATGTCCGTGTCGTTTCCGGTGTCCGTGTCCGTATCCGTGCTTCATAGGTGGCGGATCTTCACTTATTTTCTTGGGGGTGCCAAATGCTATTGTATACTCCACTTTTAATGAACGTTTATATATTACAATATTTCAAGTAATAACATACAATAATAAGTGATCTGGTGGTTTGAAATTGCTTTAAATGAGCATTGTGTTGCGTGTTTGATTCTCCTTGGAAACGTTTTTTTTTTTTTGATAATCCTTGGGAACGTTTTTTTTGATAAAATATTAAAAATTCGATTCTCCTTGGGATAAAATATTAAGATAAAATATTAAAAATGCACAAGAAAATATCAAAAATATACTGGCTAAAGGGTCGAACACACAACCTTTAGACTGTAAAAGCACCCCCTATCCGCTAGAACAACTGGAAATTTCTTGCTGTATTATGGATAATACTATATATATAGTAAACTTGGGGGTGCCACGGCACCTGGGGGTCTCAATAGAGATCCGCCCCTGAGTTCGAGGATAGCCCCTTTCGACATTTTGAGGGTCTTGAAATAGAATATATGCAACACTGCAATGCAAGTATTTATAGAAATATCATATAATAAGTTATCAAACCATGCAATGGTAGACAAAGCCATAACTACAACTCTATTATTCCATCCCATGTTCTAAATTTACATATGACGGGTAAATTTAGAAAACAACTCGGATATCTTGTAGTCATAGCATTTAATAAGAAAGGGTTCTTACTCTTTTTTATACAAAACTACAAATATTATTTTCATATTCTGCTATCAACCTATGAGAAGGAATCGTTGAGATGTAAATAAATAAATATATAGGGTGCAATTTGCTGCACGCAACAATTGTTAATTTATTTTCATCTTCGAAATGCCTTGATGCAGTTGTAGTATGTAAAATAGATCAAAGAAATCAAAAGAGAAGAGAAATTACTTCCGCTTTAAAGTATAAATTGAATCAACAAACATGTAAATATTTGGAATGAGCTTTTGTCATCTTCCTATAAGAAAAATATAATTAAAAATGTTTAAAAGAAAAAATTAAAAGATTTAAAAATAAAATTTGAGGAAAAAAATTAATGCATTTGTTACCTCATGTCAGGATAATCCATGTCAAACCTCGATATCATGAGAATAATACAATCCTTCAGAAATGGAGCAATAACATGCATTGTTCTTGAATACCGCGTCAAATCGCCCCCTATGATTAAAAAGCACCCTATCATTTCGCAAAACAAAGACAACCCGAGGCTATGGCAACTAAAGCTCTCGCTTTAGGCCTACCAGCAAAAAAAAAATATACTTCATTAAAATTTATAAGTAAAAGTGTCTCATATGTGAACAAGAAATGATTTGTATATAAAAAATTATTTTAAGTCTTGTTTATTTTTTAAGATTATTGGACCAGCTCTGAGGAAAAGAAAAAACGTAAATTAAGAAACCAAAAAGAAAGGAATAGTAAACCAAGATTTGACCTTTATTTTGTTATTTAAGGCTTCGTTTTTCAAATTACCGTAGACATCAAAGCTTCCGGCCTGAAAAGTATGACAATTTAAGTAAACAGTGAAGGAATTTCAAAACACCAAACAAAAAGTTGTAAATATAAAACGATACTGACTCCATTTCAAAATACATGTCGTTTTTGAGAAATTGCAGTAACCAAGGACAAGCTAGTTTGACACAAAAGTTCCTATTATACTCTTGTCTTTGATTTCCTCCATTTTATTTATTTACCCCATCTCATAATTACTCTTAATACCAAAACTAATTTAAGTCAACAAAAAAAATAATGGCAATACCAATACACAATAAAAAAATAAATACTAGTACTAATTAATTTTTTTCAACTTCACTTATCTAAATGGCATAATACTTCAGTTATCAATTTTTTTTTAAACTCAATTGAAAAACTTCCCTCCATTATTTATACTCTAATCTTAAAATGTTTACCACCAAAGTTAAATTAAAATTTGTATTCCCACCATTTTTTTCTTTTCAAAAACACTTATAATTTCAGTATATATAAGAGTTTGATACTCATTTATCAAATTTATATTAATGTAGAACAAAATTTTGCTATGGATCTCAATGCTTTTCCATTTGATTTAAATGAAGAACCATTGTTTGATTTAAATGAAGAGTCGCTATTTGATTTAAATGAAGAACTACATGATTTAAATGGTAAGGAAGAAAACTTTGCTACACAAGAAGAAAGCAACGGTTACACGATGGATATCTAGGAAGAGTCCATTAGTAATTTTTTGGGAGAGTGCATGAATAAATCTACTTAAAATTGGATCAAGATTTTTTTAGTGGAAGATAAATATTGCAGAGAAAATCTAGAATCCAATTAATTGGTAGGCATGGGTAAAATAGACAAAATGTATCCTTAAACTATCAAAGTGTGTGTATTTGGAAACAAAAAATTTCTCCAAAAGCGACGTGTATTTTGAAATGGAGGGAGTATTAAACTAAAGTTATTATTACTCCATCTGTCTCAAAATAAGTGACTTGTTGACTGTTGCACACATGTCAATACATATCTTTGATCTTTAATATCCTTAATTATGAAATAAACATTAATTTATCATTCTCTAAAAAATTACTCTTTAAAAAAATATGAAAGATTTTACCATTTTTCTCTATATTTCCACTCGCATCCAAGCTCTCAAATAGAGGCTAAGTGAATTACTATCATTTTTGTTGTAAAAACATGTTTTAAAAAAAAATCAATTATAATAACAATGGTATAATACTATTCATATATTAATCATGTGTTTAACCACATTTTTATCATCATGTTGTTTCAGAGATTTACTTTTTTTGTCCACCTCCTCCACTATTTTCAACAAAAGCAAGAGAGAGAATTCAAATACAATAAAAATCAAACAATTTTGGTTATTTTTCCTTCGTCTGTACGTTTTTGCTGCATCCAACCCGACAAATCAACTAAGTAAAAATGTCTACGGTTCGATTCATACGGTACCCATACCGGATACTTGACCATTGTTTGTAGCACCCATGCTTCAGAGGGTCACATCGTAGAAATTGGGGAAGTAGTGACGGATATACAATTGGAAAAACTAGCTAAAAATGTTGATAGAGTTTTCAATCCGAAAGTGAACAAGCGCTTCAATATATTGTTGAAGAACTTGTATGGGTTTAAGATAAAAGGAAACTCAATAATTTGTTATGTATTGGATTCATGGTTTGAAGATGATGATTTAGCATCCAGATTTTGAGGAAAAATACACATGGTAGTGTCATCGGGACTTATGTGTTAGTCAAATATTTCTTCAACTAATAACGAAGATGAAAGTCGAAACCGTAAATTTTCAAAGGATAAAATCATAACAATTTTTTAGGGCCAAATTTAAAATCAATATATTTTTTGGGACCACACGTTGGATGAATGGATTTGCACTAAACCCTAAGTTTGATGAATGAAGTTCCATGGTTCATATATCCTAAACATTCCTTTTATAATAATTAGACTCAATAGTTTATATTTAGGACTAGGTGCGTGGGAGGGGAGTGTTTGGGTTTGAGACTTTAGGTGGAGGAGGCCTCTGTAACACCCATACTAGACGTATCTAGAAAGTCTAGCACGTGCATTGAATTTAGTACTGGATACATTAAAATATACAACATAAAAACTTCGAATGAATTTATATACAACAAAACGCGTTCGTACATTATCAATACATCATATCTTATCTAATCTAAAATAAATACATCCTTGAGATCCATATTCTTCATGCTTCGGGTACGAACGAGCTCTTGCAGAAAAATCCATCCGGCTACTACCTTGACGTTCAACTTGATATCTGAAACAAATAAAGATTGGGATGAGACATAATGTCTCAGTGAGTTCCCCTAAATCCTAGGCTATAGGTAACCTCAGGGGAAACCTACGGTCACCACGTGTCTACAATACAACCTGACGGTTGATTATACGTGTGTGGTCATGCTTTCCTAGACGGTAGTGCATGCTAGACCCATCATAGGCTTATCTCACTTGTTATGGGCTTCACTTCCTATACGTGTCATGGCGGTCGAGGGGAATCTAAAACCGCATTGCCAAGAATACGCTCTATGTATCGAGGCCTAAACATATCATGATCATGGCATGATTCTAAACCAGACTATTAAGGGAAACCTAAGATCGTCATCAATATCATGTTCTTTACTTGTTCTATACATGACTCGTACTTTCTTGAAGCATCTCATGCACTTGTTCATAACTTAGACATACTTGAAATCACTCTTGCATAAACATAAACATAATCATAACATGAGCTACATGATCGTACGTAAGTTCATTCATTATTATGTTAGCGTTGAACAAACAATCATTATCTTGATTCATTTTACGGATAGTCCCAGGTGGAGTAACCCCGAGAACAATCCCATCATGACCGATGTACGTACATCGGAGTCCCTCGGTGTCGTGCGGGTCCCTTACGGCTTGAACCGTTCCCCTTGAGTCGAGAACCTCCCGTATCCCCCTGACGTGGATAACAAGAGACACGAACACCGACATGCGGTTATAAACTTAGTCTTGCGTGCTAGGTGACATGCGGGTCCCTTATGGCTTGAATCGTTCTCATAATGAGGACCCCTTGTATCCCCCTGATGTGGATAGCAAGTGACATGCCACCTACATACAACTTGTCATGGTCTTGCCATTTATTTAGGTTAAACCTAATCATGCTTGTACTATCTTAATCATGGTGGAGTGATTAACTAATCAAACCACGACTTAACATGCTTGTAATCTTATACTTAAACATGTGCGAAGATAACATGCTTCGCGTCTTATCATCTAGGGATTCTTGCTAACTAGCTAGTTCTCGACGACTATGTCGAGGCTCTAGTTTTCCCTTGCTTAATGGATAATTTACTACCCGATTCATGACATGATTCTCTCGCATGTTATGCTTTACTACCTTATTAAATACTTGCTTCACTTTACAAGAGATTTACTTGGAAAACTTATGCCTTGGGAATTAGTTATGAAGGGTTTGCATTTATAAAAGTTTACGTGAGTGAAAGCCGAACCGGAGCACGACAGAAAGGCAAGACGAGCAAACAGGGCAGCAGCCATGGTTTACTCGCCTTGAACTCGCAGTGGCGAGCTGGTGGAGAGCAGCCACCCCTTCCTGCCCTTCTTGCTCGCAGTGGCGTGCTCCATACTTGCCGTGGCGATTTGGTGCAGGCAACACCTGCATTTTAGTTGTTTTAAATCAAAAGTCTTCAATAGATAATGTCCCAAGGCATATGGCATCTCTAGTGATCATAGGAAACCTGAAAAACATTCTTGAAGCAAGCATACATAAGTATAGAAAGCATAACAATAGAGAGGGCAACATAACACTAGAATTTTACATAGTTTTCACAATATTCTAGCATGGCATAAACATAATCCCAAGGGGTGGGAAAACTAACTATGGAACTCACCTAGTAATTTTCTTGCAACATCTCCAAGCCTCAAGCTCAAGCATGACAAAACCCTAGTTTGTGATCACTTGATTCCTTTGCTCAAACCATTTAAACTTGTTGTTTTTCTTGAACTCTAAGACACCACAATCTTTGCTTGATCATAAAGAAACCATAACTTGAATCATCTTTGGACTTACCAAGAACCAACCCTACCTCTAGCTTTTTGCTTCTCTTGAAACCTAGCTCTTGATTTCCAACTTCTAATTCTTTCCCTCTTAAATTCTTAACCAAAAAGAAGCCTTTCCATTCTCAAAACCAAGTTCCAACCCTCACCTTCCATTAACATCTTCAAACCCTAACTTCATGAATCCTTTCTTAAGAGGAGAATGAGAGATCCACAAGGTACAAGCCTCCCTTGAATTGAAAGATCATGAAGGAAAATAACTTAGATTAAGCTTGCCATGGGAGGAAGAAATTTTAGAAAGATTTGATGGAGAGAAGAGAGGTTGGGCGTGAGAAAGAAGAGAGAAGAGAGAGCAAATCAAAACCAAAACCTAGAGAGAGAAAGGAAAGAAGAAATGGGATATTTTGGTGCCTTTTCTAAATAAATATCTTTCCCCGTGCAATTACCTTTTTGCCCCTGCCTTGAACGTATTCAATACGACTTTGCTACTTCATCTGTATTAAGCTGGCGTCTCATAAAATATTTTTCATTAACTTACTTTTCCATGAATTTTAATTCCTCAGACAAGATCGACTGGTAATATACCTGATGCTGACAGGCGGGATATTACAGCCTCTGTTTGTCTGGGAGTTGGAGTTGCTCAATGAGCTGCTTGTGGTTACGGCTAGGCCCCCTCGGCGGAACCGGGAGGATGTGTGAGCTTGGACTTATAGTCCCGATGGTCGGTACTATGTGAAGTCGGCTTATTCCCTCCTTAGCCTAGGACTGTCGGCGTCGGGTGCCCCTCAGCGGGACACCTTGCTTGCGGTCGCGAAGGATTAGAAGTCGTGGGCCCCTTCTAAAGTGGTTGTTTTTCTCCTGGCATCCTTGATAGGATTCCTACTAGGCTTAACCTCGTGAGGCGTGGTTTCCCCATCTCAGTTGGGAGTTCGGGGTGTATTTTTTGTGATGCGCCGTCTAAATCGTCGGTTCATCTTTTCCTTTTGTGTCCTGCTATTTTTCCGTTGTGGTACCAGGTGTCTAGGTGGCTGGGTTGAGATTTTGGTATCACCCATGGTCTAGCCCAGCAGTTCCAGGCCTTTGTAGGCCTTGGAGGGGGGAAAAGAGCTAGGTTAGGTTTTATTCTGATTTGGCATGTTGTTATTTGGACCGTTTGGACATCCTGGAATGACCTTATGTTTTCTGGTGGTGCTCACTTTGTGGTGGATATAACGAAACTCTTAGGTTGGAAGTGGTTCCTGGCTAAGTGCCCTGCTAGTTCCTGCACTTATCATGAGTGGGAGGTGTAACGCGTCTTGTGTTGGCATCGGTAGGGTTTTGTGGTGGTTGCTTTCCTGGGTTTGCTTGGGGGCTTGGGGGGGGGGGGGGGGGGTTCTGCCTCTTTCCTTCCAGGCAGGCTTCCTCGGTTGGCTTTGCTTTCTATCTTTGTCTGCAGGTGTGTGCCGGGGGATCTTTGTTTTGCTCGTTTCTCTAGGTGTTGCTCTTATTGTAGCCTTTCTTCTGTTTTGTTTTTGTTTTATGTGGTGGTGCTTTGGGTGTCGTCTCCTTGTTGTTTTGTTTAGCGGGGGCCCGAACCTTGGTGTTATTTGGAACGTCTTTTGGCGGCTCATTTGGTGTATTCTGTACAGTTTTCGGTTTTCTATCTATCTATATATATATATTTGAAATTAAAAAAAGTTTATATTTAGGATAAAGAAAAGAATCGGTGGAATTTCCGTCAAGCTAAATATAAATTGAATTGTCTGAAAATAATAAATATTATGACATAATATTAAATTTATAGTTGAAGTAATTAACATATATCTTTTCAATTTAACTATTAAAAATATTCTGATAAGTGATGTGGTTGGAAAGAAAATGTGATATACCTATTTTGGAGGTCATGGAGATACATCCAAAATTGAGAGAGAGAGAGAGAGAGAGAGAGAGAGAGAGAGAGAGAGAGAGAGAGAGAGAGAGAGAGAGAGAGAGAGAGAGAGAGAGAGATTCATTTCATCACCAACATCTTAGATTACAATGGCATAATTGAAAGGATCATAATATTACACAATGAAAAGTAATTAAAAAAAATACAATTATTAGATGCTAACACAACAACTAAATGGCAACTCTATATTATTTTATCAAAAATGTACTGCACAGATTTGTTGCTAATGTAAGGACTCATTCTTTCATGCATGACATAAGTGTACTCTTTCGGATATGGTGCTCATATAATCAGTCCCTTCACAACACTATATCTACACTTGTTGTCAATGCACTTATATATTTTAGTCCAACTGCTTGGACAATCATCAACTGTTTTACAATCAATTAAAGCTGTAATAATAAAACAAAATAAAAAAAATGTTACTAAAATGAGATAAAAACAGTGTAAAACTACAAACTAAAGACATAAATTTGAAAAGGATGAAAAAAACATATTACCATCACTGCTCTTTTCAATATGAAATAGGAAAAGAAATAAAGTCATAGCATACAAAAACTTTATAGTCTTAGACATATTTTTCACTTTTTCCATGTAAATATAATATGATTTGATCACTTTATAGTGTACAAAACCCATGTTGTACTATTTTTTTTAGCGCTTAAGGAATTTTGGAAAACCCTCTATAGAATTAAAATATATATTTTTAAATGTCTCTTAAGTGTATATCAATGTGTTGTGTTTGTCCCTTTAGAACACTTAATAATTTTATAGCATAAAAAACTTTCTAATCATTAGAATTCATTCATTTTTAATTAACCTTTCAACCTTTAATGACAAATAAAGAATTTAAAAATTAATAATAAAGAATAATAATCATGACAACAAAGTTATACACTAAATGAATGTATTGTAGAATTTTGTATCTATAAAAACATTTGATCAACATGAATGAGAATAAAATTTTGTCGTTTCATGATTTCATCAACATTTTTTATGGACAAAAATGTGGTTAATCATCAAGGTGTAACTTAGACCCCACGCTGCAGTTGAGACTTCCAAGAAACCCATATCCTTTGCGTTTCAATTAGAAATATATTATTAAAAAAAAGTAAAAACCTATATCCTTTGTTGTATCCTTGCACGTCCTTCCAACAATTTAACATGCATAATGGTTTTGGTCTCGAGAATGTATGTGCTTGTAGTAGATGGTTATCAACTTATTTAAAATTTGTAGTGCAAAATTGTTGTTTTATGTTGGCAAGTACTCCCTTCGGTCCTATTTGTAAGAAAAAGTTGTCTTTTTAGATTCATTGAGTAATTAATGTACTTGGAATAGAATATAGACCAAATACATCATTTATGCAATGAATCAAAAAAGTCAAATGTTTCTTATAAATAGAACCGGAGGGAATACAAGTTATTTTAGTTAGTTACCGACATTTAGTCATGAAAAGTAAAATTTGGTCTCATTTTGCCCCTCAAATAGTGACGTGGCAGAAAAATAAAGATAGGCAAAATTGTGTTTTCCACACCATCTTCCTTTCTTATCTATCTATATATCTTTGTAAAGGAAACTAGAGTCGTTCTCATGCAAGTTTTATCTATAGATTATTTTTGCTGCACCAAAAACTTAGTCATGAATCCGCACCTATGAAGACTTTTCTTATTGGCAATTATCTTATAGAATGATTAGTTAGCAACCAATTGAAATATATTTCAAAGATTTTTAAGACTTTGATGTAGTGGAGCAGTCAATTTCTCTTCATACGTGGTTATGGGTGTAATGCATATTCCATATATAACCCCTTGCCAAACATTCACCACCATATCTTGTTCCATTGTGTTCGAGGAGAGCCCTATCGACATTTTGAGGGTCTTGAAATAGAATTTATGCAACCCTGCAAGTATTTATAGAAAAATCATAAATAAGTTATCAAAAAACCGTATAATGATATGCATTAGGTTTTTTGGGTAAAACGTTGCTACTGCAGTAACAATATTCAATTACAAATTAAAAAGGGAATACAAAGAGTCCGAATAAGAGAGGGGGTACAATGGTCAATGGACAACACAAGAATCTTAATGGGATTGTTAGAAACATACCCATTGCTTCTATCTTGACGATAATAATCGGTACACAGATTCAACAACCCCAAAAACTTCAAAAATCTTCTTCAGCTCTGATTCTAACTAATGAAATAAAAGTCAAAGCCATGATGCAATTTGTAAATGAGCCTGTAAATAACGGTCAACTTTATGGTGTATAAGTGTGACATGTCTTGCATCACGCACAAACTAATTTTTACTGTTGGATCAATAAATCTCACCATGAAATTGAAAAGAAATAAGATGTGACTTGTTGATCCAATGATAAAGAACACTTGTGCATGATGTAAAACCATTTTACTCGTGCATATATTAGACAAAGCCATTACTACAACTCTATTAGTCATAGAATTTAATAAGAAAGGGTTCTTACTCTTTTTTATACAAAACTACAAAGATCTTTTCATATTCTGCTATCAACTTATGAGAAGTACTCCATGAGATGTAAATATATAAATAACTAGGGTGCAATTTGATGCAGGCAACAATTGTTAATTTACTTTCATCTCCTAAATGCCTTGATTCAGTTGTATGTAGTAGGTAAAATAGATCAAAGAAACCAAAAGAGAAGAGAAATTACTTCCGCTTTAAAGCATAAATTAAACCCACGAACATGTAAATATTTGGAATGAGCTTTTGTCATATTCTTACAAGAAAAAGATAATTAAAAAGCACCATATCATTTTGCAAAACAAAGACAACCTGAGGCTATGGCCACTAAAGCCTTTGCTTTAGGCCTACCAGCAAAAAAAAAATATGCTTCATTAAAATTTATAAGTAAAACATAAATGAAAAAACATATTATATACAAATGAAAAAACATATTATATACAAATGAAAAAACATACCCCGCAATTTCAATAGATTCGTCAGTCTCAACATCGACGTTGGTGATTCTGCCACATTCTTTAAAGTGGTCCTTCAAATGATGGATTGTCTAGAAATGCAAATATCAATATATTAACAGCAACTTCAGTCGACGTATCAGTGTCGTGTTGTGTGTAGTCTAAAAATCAGAGGTAAGTTTACCTTTGTCACATGAGAATATCGCTGATGAAAAACAACGATGATACGGTAGGAGGAGAGTTATATATAGTAAAAAATTAAGATAATAAAAATTAAACAAAAATTAATATAAAAGTCTATTCAATACAAGATATTGGGGAAACGATTATCAAAGTCTTCGTTTAACATCAGATGACAAAGTCCGAAAAGAGAATAGTGAGTAAAGCTAGCAGATTCTGCTACTTTATGGAAAGCCTATATCACATAAAATCAATGAAGTGAAGTGTTGAAAACAATCAAAACCTAAAATAATTTGAAAAATGAAGCCTTAAATAACAAAATAAAGGTTAAATATTGTTGAGCATCCAGCTTCCACATCAGAGCTTTCAGCCTGAAAATTATGACAATTTAAGTAAGCAGTTAAGGAATTTCAAAACACCAACAAAAAGTTGTAAATGTAAAACTATACTCACTCCATTTCAAAATACACGTCGTTTTGGAGAAATTGCAGTAATCAAGGACAAGCTAGTTAGACACAAGAGTTTCTATTATACCCTTGTCTTTGATTTCGTCCATTTTATTTATTTACCCCATCTCATAATTACTTCCAATACCAAAACTAGTTAAAGTCAATAAAAAAAAAAATGGCAATACCAATACGCAATAACAAATAATGGTTATACCAATAATAATTAATTTTTTTCCAACTTCACTTATCTAAATGACATAATACTTCAGTTATCAATTTTTTTTAAAACTCAATTGAAAAACTTCCCTCCATTATTTATAATGTAATCTTAACACGTTTACCACCAAAGTTAAATTAATTTGTATTCCCACCGTTTTTTCAAAAACACTTATAATTTCAGTATATATAAGAGTTAGATACACATTTATCAAATTTATATTAATGTAGAACTACATTTTGCTATGGATCTCAATGCTTTTCCATTTGATTTAAATGAAGAACCATTGTTTGATTTAAATGAAGAGCCGCTATTTGATTTAAATCAAGAACTAATGATTTAAATGGTGAGAAGAAAACTTTGCTACTGGAGAAGAAAGCAACAGTCACATGGATTTCTAGGGAGAGTCCATTAGTCATTTCTTGGGAGAGTGGATGAATAAATCCACTTAAAATAGGATCAACATTTATTAGTTGAAAATAATTATTGTGGAGAAAATCTATAGTCCAATTAATTGGTAGGCAAGGTGAAATAGTAGAAAAAATATATCCTTAAACTATCAAAATGACATGTATTTTGAAATAAAAAATTTCTCCAAAACCACATGTATTTTGAAATGGAAGGGAGTATTAAATTAAATTTATTATTATTCCATCTGTCTCAAAATAAGTGACCTTGTTGTCCTATTTACAAGAGAAAGTTGACTTTTTAGTTACATTGAATAATGTATGTATCTAGTCAAGAACCTAAAGCAAATGCATAAATTATTTAATGTATCTAAAAAATAAATTGTCTTTTGTAAATAGGACCGGAGGGAGTAATTAGACTCAATAGTTTATATTTAGGATAAAGAAAAGAATCGGTGGACTCTCCGTCAAGCTAAATATAAATTGAATTGTCTAAAAATAATAAATATTATGACATAATATTAATTTTATAGTTGAAGTAATTAACATATATCTTTTCAATTTAACTATTAAAAATATTCTTATAGATTGAAAAGAAAATGTGATATACCTATTTTGGAGGTCATGGAGATACATCCAAAATTAAAGGAGAAGAAAAAAAAATATAATTATAATATTCCTTAGTGCCCTTGATCATTTCATTACCAACACCTTAGATTAAAATAACATCATTAAACGGTTCATAAAATTATACAATAAAAAATAATTTAAAAAAAATACAATATTAGGTGTCAACGCAACAACTAAATGACAACTCTGAATTATTTTTTCAAAAAGTTTATTGCATAGATTTGTTGCTAATGTAAGGACTCATTCTTGCATGCATGGCATATGTGAACTTTCTCGGGTATGGTACTCATATAGTCAATGCCAACCACCTCGGGTATGTAAATCTACATTTGTTGTCAATGCACTTATACATGCGAGACCAACTACCTTTTGGACAATCACGAACATGTTTACAGTCAATTAAAACTGTAATATTAAAACAAAATAAAATATGTTAATAAAATGAGATAAAAACGGTGTACAACTACTAACTGAAGAAAGAAATTTGAAAAGGATGAGAATAACATATTACCACCATTGTTCTTTTCAATAAGAAATAGGAAAAAAAATAAAGTGATAGCATACAAAAACTTTATAGTCTTAGACATATTTTTCTCCTTTTCCATGTAACAAATATAATATGTTTTGGTCACTTTATAGTGTAATAAATCCATGTTGTATTTAAAAAAAAATAAAAAAATAGCGCTTAAGGAATTTTAGAAAACCCTCTATGGAATTACAATTATTTTAAGTGTCTCTTAATTATATCAATGTGTTGTGTTTGTCCCTTTAGAACAATCACTAGCTTGTAACATAAAAAACTTTCTAATCATTAGAATTCATTCATTTTTAATTAACTTTTCAACCTTTAATGACAAACAAGAGAATTTTAAAAATCAATGATAAAGCAGATCAACATGACAACATAGTTATAGACTAATTGAATGTGTTGTAGGATTTTTTTACATTTGATCAACGGAAATGAGAATAAAATTTTGCCGTTTCATGATTTCATCAACATTTTTTTTATGAACGAAGAGTGTGGTTAATCATCAAGGTGAAACTTAGACCTCCCACTGCAGTTAGGACTTCCAAGAAACCCATATCCTCCGCGATCCAGTCATAAATATATTATACTAGGTATTCAACCGGTGCGTTGCATAGTTTTGATTATAATGTTTCTTTTTTAAAGTTATTGAAAATAATAAATTTGGTGGATCTCTATTGAATTATTTTTTAATTAAAAATAGAATAGCTATTAAAATATTTTTAAACTTGTTATTCTCTCCTCCAGTGAATATAGAGTAGATAAAAATTACTTTTGACATAAATAGTGTGTCATTCACCTCTATTAGAAATCAATAGAATTTTTTTTGAGGAAAAATAGAAATTAAAAACAATTTCTTTTAATATATTTTTTTGGTTTAGTTTATATCTTCTATTTTTGTTTACCTTTATTTTAATACATTTTTGGATTTTAGATAGAAAAAAATTATGAATTTATAATTAGATATTATAAAATTTATATTGTAACTTGAGTCGATGAAATTATTTTATATAAAGAAAATAGAAGGAAGTAACTCAATGAAACTAATGAAGAGATTGTGCTAAATAAATTCGTATATGCTAATTATAAATTGAGTAAAATTGATGAAACTAAACCAAGAAATTGAGTTACTTCCTCTCTCTATAATGAAACTAAACCAAAAAATTTCTTGCTAATTATAGAGAGAGACTTCTAATTATTAATCACAAATGAAAAAGACTTCTCATAATCTTACTTAATCAAATGAAAGATTTGTTTGTTTTTACACTTGATATACAATCATAAGTGTAAACATTTAAAAAATATAGCAAGACTCTTAAAAACAACACATCGTTTATATTTTTATGATATAAATGTGGTAAGAAATATTTAAGTGGTTATGCGCTTTTGAATTTTGCAGAGTAAAGGCACTTTCAAATTGTGGTCTTCTTCATTTCTTCAAGTCTCCAGCTCCTTATATAGGGAAAGAAATGAAAGGTTGGAGAAGTGCCAACACATAATTTAGAGTCTTTGAGAAGCTTGATCGTGGACATTGAAATGTTTCATGATTTGGTTAATGTCGTTGAAAAGACATTTGAAAATCCTTTGATGCAATTGGAATTATTTGTTTCGTTCCTTTTGACCTTGAATTTGACTTGACACGTGATCCAGAAGAAGACAAATTGTACTTGGTCAGATGCTGAAAGCGACCATTCTTCAGAAGAAGACAAATATGACATGGTTTCTAAGTCTTCATAGTTTGGGTGACTCAGAGTCTAATGATCTAGAGTCTGACCTTCAGAATCTTCTGGATGCATTTTCACTTCTGATCAAGGCGTTGACTTCTGGTTGACCTTTCTTCAGATAGTCTACCAAGTCTTTAATTTCTCTTGTGCTTCAAATGCTCTCATATATGTACAAAATTTGATAAATTTTAATCTATGATCCTGCACAATTGAACACATATTAACTTATTCAATTGTTCTTCAATGCTTTGTTATGATCAAAACATTATAGGCAGTACAAAACCCATTTTGTTTCAACAATCTTATCATATTTTGAGCTAGGAAACACAGAGAACAAAGGAGGAGGCTTAAGAACAAGCTTGAGTTCCTTTACTTGCATATTCAAGGTTGGATGCTTCATTCTACTTTTTCTCATCTATGTTTGCAAGCTATTTTACCATGGGTAGACAAATCTTCCTTTTGTGTTAAGAGCGGGTGCAGTTAGATTTGATTTTAATGTAGATCATTAACCTGGCTAGTTATGTATTTTGTTTCATGATACTCCCGCTCCCCCACATAGGAACAACAATAGTTTGATGCAACTGGCTCATATCTCAAGGTTTGTACTAAACTAGTGAAAGATGGAGATGAAGACTGAAGTCTTGAAATGTTTACATGCCAATCCATTCACCCGAGGATTCAATTGGCCCTGTGGTCAAATTCCACACGATGGAGCAACAAATTAAGTTCTGGTATATGCTTCATTATGGATTAGTTAACTTGGATTTGATTTTTGTGCATTGCTGCTTTTGATTTATAATTTTGAATTAAAGTCGAGGATTAATATATACATGAAGTGAACTATGAATACCCAGGTTTAGGGTGCATTTGTTTCATCTTTAAAAAAATAGATTTTGAGTTAAAAGAATCTACAGATTTTTAAAAAATCTAAAGATATTTCTGTTTGTTTACTATCATAAAAATCATTTTTTTTAAGATTTGAAACTCTTACACTTGAGTTTCTTATGTTTAGAAAAAAATAGATTTTGGAAAAGCTACTTGAAATAGCATTTCATTTTGAGGCTAAAAATGATTTTTTTAACAAAATGGATTTTTCAAAAATCTAGAACAAATACTACTAAAATAAAAAAGTGATTTTTTTAGATAAAAAATAGATTTTTTTAAAAAAAAAATCCAAAACAAATCTAGCTCAACTTTTTCAATTTTTTTATCATTAGGTAAAAATTGCTTGAGCTTGAGCTGATTTTTTTATAAGAAAAAAAGGTGTTGTTTAGAGGAAAAATCTGAGATTCATTAATAGATGGTTGATTGTGGATTCTAATTTTTTTTCTTAAGGATGTTTGAATTGAATTTTTTGAGTTTATCGACCGACATTAATACCAGTGAGATGGTTTGGAAGACATCATGAAAACAACTTATGACATGTTCATATGTTATTTAAATTAACTTGTGAAATAAGCTTATAGCTTATATAAAACAGTTTGAACTTATCTTCAATTGTTATAGAAATACTTTTATACATAAGTTCTTGTATGGTAAATGTTTATGATACAAGCTCTTAATTAACCTTTTTTTATCAAACAAACAGGTCTTAAACTACAATATATTAATTTTTTTATCCAAACAGTCCTTAAACTTTTCTCGTGTTTTTATTTACTTGGTGAGGTTATGAGTGTAACCATTAACCGTTGGAAGTGTTTTAAGTGCCTTTGAAATCACTGATACGTGACACTGTCAGACTAACTTTTGGTTCTTCTTTGGGGTGTATTTTTACTTTAATTAATTTGCATAATGATGGTTCTTGTATGATTTAATTTCAGCTTAGCTGGTTTGATGTTGTAGGCAATGTCTACATTTATCCGCATTGCTAATGTATATACTAAAAAGATAACTATACGTAACTAAGTGATTGATCTCAAATGGTTAATGAACTTCTCTTAAGACGAATAGTTTCGAAGAACCTGAATTCAATTCTTGGTGGAAACAATTTTGCATTCTAGTTTTATAAAAACTAGAATAAAAGATAACTACACTTAATAGATGTCATGTTATGCTCTTTCTAGTTTTATAAAAACATAAAATAAATCAATATACATAAAAAAATAATAATATGAAAAACAGCATTTATCCTTATATGAATTTCTGAAATTCATTGAAATTGAGGTATATTTGTCTTTCAAAAAGTTTGGCACTTAAAATTAATCTTTTAAATTTGTAAAAAACATGTAAAAAAATGGTAATTTTTTTTTTTTTTGGATAGATCATTAAAATTTCAGAGTTTTATAAAGATGAAAAGTTTGAATTTGATTGTAACAAATTAAAAAGTTAAAAGACTAATCCATTTCTAAGAGATCAATACTTACAATATTATTCCAGAAGTGGATCCTGCTCTAGCAGCATCTGCTATATTTGCTTAAGGTAGTACTATTACAGTATTAAAAATACATTTCTAGTTCAATCATACCACGACCGGAAAAAATCAAGGATGTGCTCTCACTCCAGAAATATATGTTGCCTCAATGGATGCAGATGCTGTTTCAGCAAAGTCTTTCCATGAATCAGTGGATAATATGACAAAATCTGCTAGTTTTCCAATAGATAAGGATCCCAAATCATTGTCAATGAAGCTTGCACGAGCAGCAGAAATGGTATACCTGTCAGGGTTAACTTGAGAATCTAAGAAACATGCATGAATGGCAAGAAGAATGACATTAGTAACCAGGTGACTCACATGGTTAATGAGCTGCACCAAAGAACGAATAGTTAGGGGAAAACCCGAGTTCATTCCTAGGTGGAACAATTATTGGTCAGGCTTTACTTACCTTGACCAAACTCTGAATTATCAGGGGCCCCTTCCCCAGGAAATTAGAGGGTTAACACCCAAAGAAAAATGACATTAGTAATGAGTTGTAACACCTTGTTATATCAATTAACCATTCAATCGTCAAATAACACATCTCTTTTACGATTTTATACTCAAAACCTTTGGCTACTGGATAATGCTGTTAATGCCATGGATATTTTGACTTTTGTTTTTGTTGGTATTCATCAATCATCAGTGATGAAGTTTGACATTGGGACTGAGTGCACTAAAGTAAGGACCATTTAGAGAAGATCCATAGAGTAAATATCATTAGGTCAAGGCATCAAGTAGATCATGTCAATCATTAAAAAGGAAAACATTATCATATCTACAACACCTAAACTAATGGTATGACAATGAAATTTAACATTAGAACAAAATGAATTGCTTAACCCTGCTTACCTCTTTATTGCATCTTCTAATGAAATGCACTCTGATGGAATCCATGCCTCTTTCCAAGCAGGAGGTCTTCTTGTCATTGCTGTCTTAATGCCACTCAAGGGATCGATGTCTACTACCTTTTAAATAGAAAAATAATGTAGTGTGAAGTACCTTTTCGTTAATTTCTGGTATCTAATACCTTCCTCCCTTTTTATAAGCCCATTTAGTAAGTTTTACATATAGTAAGATAAATAGCTATTGTATTTAACATGTCCATTTTAGTTATAGATGTTACAAAAATACCTTTTTGACTATGGATGTGTCCAACTCTGACTTTTTATCTTCCAAGACAGCTTAGTGGTATTCATAAGAGGTATATTTGCGAAAAAATAATAAATGTATCTAGTATTTTCGAATCAGGCTTATATTTCTGAAAAAAATTGTTTTTAACAGGATCTTATAATTAGGGACATAGGTGATATACACTACATGTCTACTATCTAGTAATTCAAAAATACTTACTGGCCAGTCAGAACCAAACGCAACTAATGCATTGGAATCTAATAGTGACTTAAATAAATATGATTCCTTTTCAGCCCTATCATTGCCAAGCTTTTTACCGGCAGTGTCAGCATCATCCAATAAATGATCTGGCTGTTGGTGAACAGTAACAAGAAACTGTTAGAAATCTTGTAAAGGACATTGGTTTTACTGTTTAAACATATAAATATGTAGAAGATATGGTCCATATGAAAAGATTCATATTGTATTACTCTTAAACTAGGGCAATAAATAGAAAAATGAAAGGAAAAGAAAAGGTAATGGCCATTTTTGGGAACAAAGTAGTATAAAGAAGAGGTTTCATGAGCTAATTTCTAGCATATTGAAATATCAACTTCTGGAAACGAAATTTGAAAAAAAATAAATCCTAGATATGACTGTCAACCACTCAAGATATACATTTTGGACTAACTCGATGGTGATAGCAATTACCAGAATTATGCTTTGCTTGATTAATTATGAAATGTCTTACCTTTATAATACAAGCTATCTAAGCTTCAAAAATGAAGTTATAATTTATTTTAAGACTTAATCCAAACCTACCTTCTATTGATTTTCATTGTTAGTGCACTGTAAATTATAATTGGTATCAAGAAATAGGAACACTTTTTCCTTGAAGCTGAATGGTGGAACATTAGACCTTGAAGAATCAAATGCACTTAAAGATATCAAAAGTAAACAATCATATAATTCATAAGACACGCTATTATGGATTTACCCTAGAGTCCTTTACATGTTCAAAAGAAACACCAAGATTGGACTTGGATAATATATCAAATGAAAGAATTGTAGTGAAAAATGAAAGACAAATCAGTTACTGGATTTAGCAGTTATGCAGCAAAATCTATTATTTGTTTGCATGGTACTGATGCAGCCATTGTAGAAATTGCTCCATTATTATTATTTAAAAAAGAGTAAAATACACTCCCCTCCCCTAAATGACCGTGATATTACACTCCCATCCCCTCATGTTTTAAAACTCACATCTCCCTCCCTTCATAGATAATAATATAATATATTTCATCCTTTTTAAGAATTCTAATTAAATTTTAATCAAAATCCATTAAAAAAAAATTATTACCAAAATACCCTTGACCTCTTAATCTCTCACCATCCCTATGATCTATAATACATTTGTATATGTGAATTGTGATTGCCCATGAACCGATCACTGGTGCTGGCTGTGCCACCCAACTACAAGTCTACAACTGAGGAGAGATCGAAAAATTCGAGGCAGATGTTGATTGTGTCATTTCTCTCTTCAAATTATTTGAATCTTACATACGCTAAAATTGTGAAAACATTTGTCTTGCTTAACCAGTTCATATATATGTCGTATTTATTTCTTCATCTATAGTCCATCTTTGTTGGAATCATATGTACTATTTTATTGGAGGGGAAAATGGAGAGAAATATGTCACAAAAGAGATATTGTGTGGTTAGTTTAAAGGGTAATTCAAGGCAAATTTTTTTTGGAATTTCTTCGTCTCAACTACCAACAATGGAGATTATTGATCGATGGTGGCGGAAGACACGTACAAAGAGGGTGTTATGGTAATAAATATATATTATATTATAGATTGAAAAGGATTAAAAATATTATTCTGTTATCTTTTAAGGGAGGTATTTGTGTGTTTTAAAACAAGAGGGGAGGGGAGTGTAATATCACAATCATTCAAGGGAGGGAAGTGTATTTTACTCTTTAAAAAATAAATTAAAAAATATGTAAACTACAAGATAATGGTAATAAGAAGAAACCTGCACAGAAGCAACAACCCCTTCTTTGCCAAATCTGGATGGCGTACCAGGTGCCAAGTGCTGAGCATGCTCAATCTGAAAACAAAGTTTGAGTTGATCAAAATGATCATCATAAACGACATCCAAATCACTTAGAGGAAGTAGCATCACTTAAGTGTATAATAGAAAAGAGATACCCTTAAGACAAATAATTTTAGGAAAATGCTAACAAGTGTCCTTCTTAGGGCATTGTTTAAGCATCCAAAAACAGTAATTTTTACATTGGGAATTGTGTATATTTTACTTTTACAAGTGTTTGACTTGTATTTTCAAGACAAAATTCCTTTTTATGGGTTCCTTAAACAATGCTCTTAGGGCACGTGTTAGCAAGACCCGTAATTTTATTGTTTCCCAGCATTCAACTTGCAACTTGTATAATAGAAAATTATCGAAAGTTTCTCGTATTTTAACTAAAGAGATACCCTAAATCTTCGATCTCTCATTCCATTTGTAGAAGCAACTGAACGATATAAATCCAAGATCAAGTCATTTGCCCTGTCTCCAATAGCATGGATTGCAACCTGAAATAAATCCATCAAAGGTAGTAACTGAGATTTCATATTAATCCATCAAAGGTTAGTTATAGCAGTACAATAAAGCACCTGAAGACCAGATAAATCTGACTCCAAGGTCATGTTGAGAAGAGCATCAGGTTCAGTTACTTGTAAGCCATAGTTATCAGGCTCATCTTGATAAGGCTGCAAAGTTTTATATACTAATGTAAACCCCTTCATAACTACATGATAAATGTACATGGCTGAACCAGGTGTTAAATTCATCTCCTTAAAGCAATGGTGTCGAATAGCAGCACTACAGCGCTGTAGCGTAGCGGAATTTGAATGAATCATCATTGTTCTGTGAAACACTACTATCTGATACCAATTATTGTAAAATAAATGCTATAGTGGCGCTGTAGCACTGTGACAGACATTTCAACAAACCGCTATTTTTCGCGATCCCTGATCGACAACACTGCTTTAAAGGTGGGTTCTGTAACCGTTTGTCACCTTCATCCATAAGCGGCCAAATATGGAGCTAATGGATTAGGTTGCAAATGGGTCATCAGAAGTACATTTAAACTTTTGTTCATTAACAAATATTGAATGTGAATAATTTAAAATGCTTGTCTCACCTCATAAAACAATGCACTATTGGAACCCAAAGACCCATCAGCAAAAGCTTTGACACCACCAAAATAAACCCATTGACTTAAGGCATGGCCCTTTTTATTAATCAGATCCTAAGTAGGAATGGGAATGATGGTATTCAGAATTCAGCTACATAAAATTAGCAATATTGGAAATGTAAAATTCAAAATGCAGAAAATTTGTTATTCGATAATTTTTTTGGTAAGTGAAGAGTTTCATTTACATGCCAAGAATAAAAATTGAGTAAAAAATGAAACAAAAAAGTAAGCTGTAAAATTGATGCACAGACTAAAATTATATTTTCTTTCAAAAAAAATAACAACTCAAAAAGCAGTCGTTCATACCGCTAACCGTGGCCATGTCTCCATGGGAAAAAACAAACACACTCTAACTTTCATTTTTGACATAGCATTGGTCCAAAGATAAACATCTGTACAATTCACACACAAAATAAACATGCATGAATGAAGGTCATCAGAGGCAAAGATTGAAGCTTTATATAACTCAGTAAATTAGTAGGATTATCAGTTAAATCTTATTTATCATTATTTTAGACTGAGTAATAGTATTACATAGCTCCATAATTTCCTCCTTTTTCTCTCTAATATTATATTATTCATTATATATATATTTTTTTTTAAAAAGAAAATCAATCTATTAGAAAAACAAAATTATGCAATGGAATAAGGTAAAATCTTCTACTCTCAACATTGCTTGCTTTATCAGTTTATTTAATAAAAAAAATACACCATAAATGACCATAAAGTAATTTCATTTATTAGATAAATACATAAAGACTCCAACTAGAACATTAAAACCTGAAAAATCCTCCCAAGAAAGATCTGCGGAAACCCCTGGAAAATATCTTCCCATATCAACAACTGTTGTCACACCCCTTTTCAAAGCAAGATTGCTTGCTTTGCGCAATGCTTCTCTCCTGTCATCTACTGAAAGCTCAGGAATTTGGGAGGCTACTAGCACCATTGCAGAATCAATTAGCAATCCAGTAGGTTCTACAAGAAATGAATGATTCAACACAACAATTATTAAGTTTATATAACAAAAAATGTATAAATATGGCATCAATTTAGCTAATACAAAACCATTACGACTTTTTATATGAGATTACAGATTTCCAGTTACCAATTAGCATAGATGGAATGACAACTGTGTGCGCTAATATGCTTCAACTTGAAACAATAATCATAAAAATCGCAACATGTCATTTAGGGTTGTCAAATAGCGGCTATAGCAATGCTATAATGCTTTAGCATCGCGGAATTTGAACAAAGCTAGTGTTCCATCCTGCACTACGATTCAGTCCAAAGTGTGTCAACTAGTAGTGGAATGCGAACAAACTGCTATTTTGTGCAATCCGCAATTGACAACATTGATATCATCCAGAAAACAATCATAAAATGCAGAAACTCAAAGTTCACAGTTCAAGTTAATGAATGAAGATTCATGAAGTCAAAATGAAGAAAGTGTAATAGAAGAGAATGATATACAGAAAAAGTGACGGGAAAAATTAGAGAATAATCACAAATCACTTGAAGGAAGGCCCAACCAAGCATAGAGTTATATTCTGTAGAAATTGACCTCATTCTATTGACATTTGGATAATAAATTATTACCTCCACCAGCTGTCCTCACTATAGTTCCTCCTCTTGGACTGTCAGTTATGTTTGTAATCCCGGCCAGCGTTAATGCCACTGAATTAGCCCATCCCATATGTCCATCCATTCTCGATAACCAAACCTGCTTGTATATTTCAACTGAGATTCTCCCTGCTGTGTATGATGTACATGTTCAAATTGAAGTTAATATGGTATGCCTTACAGGATTATTAGGTGTAATATCGTCAATCCAATCGGCAGCAGGTAAATCTCCTCCCCATAGATCATTGTTCCATCCACCACCCAAAATCCAGGAACCTGGTTTTGTGCCTAATATTAACATTGAACATAAGTATATATCAGATACTGCTAGGATATAGAATAAAGAAGAATCAGAATAGTTAGTTAGTGGAATATTTGTATGCAGAGGAGAACACAAGAACAGGGATTATTCATTCAGATTTGTTAACACTGTGAATAGAACAGCTTGGAGGAGAGTTTCCTCTCATATTCTCTTTTCTATTTTCTCAATATAAGTGTTCTTTCTTTTCAACACAAATTTTGGGTTCCTAAAAGGCGCTATAACACAGAAATGTGTCCATTCGATGAACATACTTTTGTGGCTTAAAAAACATGCTGTTAACACTAATATTTCTGCATTATTACTCAGACAGAGTAATGAAAATCGTTTGTAAGCTGACTGAATTGGGTTTGAATTTAAAAGAAGCACCAAAGTGAGAAATAGATCTTTGATGGGGTTGGATGGATAATCAAGATTAAAGTACTAGTTAAGTCAAAAAATATGATTGATGACACACAAAAATTTAACTTCAAGTATCGTCATCTTTTTTCTTTGCATCAATGTTACATTTAGTTATGATATTTCTTAACTTCAGAACCTCAACCAAGTCACAAAGTAGAAAATAAGCATGCAAGAGCTCACGATTTACTTTGAACTGCTTCTTTGATCATTCTTATGGCTTCTTCCTTCTCATTCACACCTCTCAGTCCCACCTGCATCATCTGCATCCACGACAATAATTAGGAAGAAAGCATACAACATATGTTCAACAGGATTTATTAGACAGATGAAACCAAAAATCATGTTCAAGAGAGAAGAAAACACATTTATGTAGAGTATACCCTCAACTTTGTTTTTGAAAAAATTTCAGAACATCAATTTGGTCCTCACATGATAATCCTGGGTCATTTGGTTATCAAGTTGGTAAAAGTGAACAGTGAATTTTGGTCTACTTTGATGGCAAAACTCAAGAGTTTTCTTTAAAATATATATTATTACGTACCAATGAGTCTAGCACCATAGTCTCGGTCAACAAAAAATTGTCCAAAACATATTAAACATAATAATGTGTTAATTTCACAGTAGCAGCCAAGTGAAAAGTTGACAATAAACATGACTAAGATGAAGTTCTAAACTATGCAGCACTAAAACATCATATTGAAGGTGTGTCCAATGTCGGACATCAACACGACACTAACACATGTGGCTACATTCAAACACTCCGACATTTTCAAATTATTACCGGTGTCTACGCGTCAGTGTCATGTCGTGTTTCTGTGTCCATGCTTCATAGGTTTTAAGTGTATTAGACATTTAATAGGGGAGAAAAAATATAACCCAAAAAAAGAGAAAAACATAAAAGCATTCAGAAAATGAGGTTGTATGTACAACACCTGTAGGCCTCCAGAAATGAAATGAACATGTGAATCAATAAATCCAGGAACCACAACTTTCCCCTCGAGATCCAACACTTGAGTTTCATCACCTGCCACCTCCTATACAGAGTTTAAGAGAAATCAGAGGGTGTGATGGCTCAAATCATATTCACAATAGATATAGAGCGTATTGATACTCGTTTGGCTTCATATAATACAACATGTTGAATTGATTGCAAAATGAACATGGAAATGAATCAATTTGTGAAAACAGGCCTGTAATCGAACCCGTGAGACCTCTACATCATGGTTCAATTGATTCAACCACGGCTGAACTGGATGCCAAATATATAAATAATATTTAAAAAGTAAAAAGAAAATGTAAAAAATGAAAACCGATTGAACCAACCACAATTCAACCTCAGTTCAACCGGTTCAATATGGTTCAACCAAACTACAATGTACCCGGGGTCAAACCAACCGGCAAACATGAACTGGTCAATTCTCAATTCAATCTGTTGCACCGGCTGATTTAGATGGGTTTTTAAAACATTGAAATGAATAAATGATACTATACATATAGAGCTTATTGAAGATTAACCATCTAATCTAACTACTTATTATCAACTACCTATTAAGCACGGATACAGACATGGACATCGAACACGACATGGACAGTGACACTAATACTAATTTCAGAAAATCAAATAATTCAATGGAATCATATGTGTTGGTGGTCTCGGACACCGTGCCAGACACACACGTGTCCGACACCAGAACACGCCTAATCTGAGGAGTGTCTGTGTTTCATAGTCAACTACTAACTAAGTCCTGCCAAAGGAAGTTACAACTAACTCACTAATCAATCAACTAATTTATATTTCTGTTACAGTTGAAAAATACCTTCTGGGTCAGTGGAAATTGAAGCTCAAAATCACATTGAAATCATATATGTTCAAAAGAATCCAAAAACTAAAAATGCAATGTTTATATAGAAGAAACAGGGAAATGAAATGAAATGAACCTGAACAAAAGAGTTGTTCCCAATACGAAGAACCCTTCCATTAGCCACTGCCATGGACTGTGCAAATGGGAGAGAATCATCACTTGTGTATATAACCCCATTTCTTATAATCAAATCAGCTACTAATGGAAGAGTAGACTGTGGAAGCTTTTTCCATGTTAGAAAATCTGCAAAACCCAGAAATGATTTATGAATTCATTCATTTGTGCATGCAAAAGTGTACACACACACACAGAGAGAGAGAGAGAGAGAGAGAGAGAGAGAGAGAGAGAGAGAGAGTACATGGAGGGTGGAGAAGATGGAGAGAAGCAATGAGTATGGCTAGAAGTAGAGAGAATGAAGCGGAGATAACTATGAGAACGTTCATTTGGAGCAGAGTAACCACTCTCTCTCTCTCTCTCTCTATCTTGTGCCCACAAAAGCAAAGACTAATCCCTCCAAAAACCGTAACGAATAGCACAGCTCGTATTTAACTGCTGCATTCCCGGGATTTGAAGCCGTGTGTTTCTTCTAAATATCGATTTGATTTCTTTTTAAAAAAAATTATACATAGATTAAAGGGTTAAATATGTTTTTGATTCCTATGTTAACTTTTCGTTTTAGTCCCTCTAAAATTTTCCTTCAACTTTTAGTCCTCTAAAAATTTGTCATTTTCACTTTTGGTCCATCCTTTAAAGTAAACTCATATGTGAAGATTGTATAGAGACTAAAATACAAAAAGTTGGTATATTTATAGGGATCAAAAACATATTTAACCCTAAATTAAATATGAATATTTTTAAATGTCAAAAAGGTCAAGCTAAAAGTTTCTAAAATATGGATGAGCTTTTTATAATGTATTAAATATGCTTAAAAAAATTGTTTAAAAACCTTGTTAAAATTAAATTGGCATTTTTATCCGGAATGAAATAAAAGTAAAAATAGTAGTTTTTTTTAGGGTAATTGGAATTCATTCAAAGGATAATTTCAACAGGATTACAATGAACATGACACAAGAGTTTTTGATGGTTTCCATATGCTTAAAAGAAAAGTTCTAACATTAAAATCTAATAACATGATCACTTAGATACCAAAGGTTGACTAGAGATCAATATTTTGCCGCTAAACCAACATTTGAAACTTATCTCGCTTCATTGAAATATCTTACTTTCAGATGACAATGAAGAGTAAAGAATCTATGGTCCGAAGGAGAGAAAAACACAAAAAGGGGGTTGAATTGTGTTTTCTTCTTCACACTTTTCTTAGTGTTTATAAACTGATCAGAGTTTGAAGCTAATCATATTTCAGTTCAGAGTCTGAGTCAGAGTCAAAGTATGTATGCAACAGATTAAAATCAAACACACACAGAGAGAGAGAGAGAGAGAGAGAGAGAGAGAGAGAGAGAGAGAGAGAGAGAGAGAGAGAGAGAGAGAGAGATAGATAGATAGATAGATAGATAGATAGATAGATAGATAGATAGATAGATTTACACTAGTTCCTCCCACAAATCGAGATTAGTCTATTCCTGTTGCACTTCCAAGGGATTTTCACTATAATCACTAAAGATTACAAATGTTCAAGCACATAAGCAAGAGACTCCAAATGTTGAGTCACAAAAGAAAGAGACTTCCTCGGCTCAATCATAACTGAAAGAGACTTCTACAATCTAACTTAATCAAATAAAATATTGTTTAGGTTTTACACTCGATATACAATCAGAGGTGTAAACAATACATTTCAGTTTTGACTTTAAGTCTTAAGAATTTATAAGCTATGAAAGTTTGTTAGAAATTCCTTAAGTGTTTGTGCACTTTTGAATTTTGGCAGAGTAATGACACTTGCAAAATTTCAGAGTTATATCTTTCTTCAAGTTTTTAGTTCCTTATATAGAGAGAAATCTGAGAGATGTTTGAGCGGTGTGAGCGTATAAAGTTGAGTCATTAACAAAGCTTAATCAAAGACGTTGGAATATGTCTTCATATGATTAATGTCGTTGAAAGGTCATTTGAAATTCCTTAGCTTTATAAGGAATTATTTGTTTCGTTCCAATTGTCCGTGCATTTCTTTGTTTGTTTCTTCACGTAGCCAGAAGAGGACAAACTGTATTATCAGAGTCTGATAGTGACCTTCCTTCAGAAGATGACAAAACTGTTCAGAGTTTTCTGATGCTGACGTGACCTTCAGAATCTGAGTCCTTCATAGGCTTTACTTCTTTAGAGTTTGAGTCCTTCAGAGGCTTGTATCCTGATGACACTCTGTCATCCTAGTTTTTCTTAGGCATTTTTATGTCATTTTGGGTCATATTCATTGCAATGCATGGAGTTACAAGCTACAAAAGGAAAGAAAATGAAGATTTTGAAAACTGAAAATCGGCCACCGATTTGTAAAATCGGCCACCGATTTGTAAAATCGGCCACCGATTTTTGCTGCAGTTTTAGGCCATCAGCTTCGAAAAAAATCGGCCACCGATAAGAGAAAATCGGCCACCGATTTTGGCACTTCTGGCACGCGTTTTGGAAAATCGGCCACCGATTTCTGGAGCACGGTGGCCGATTTTTAGCTTCTTATAAATAGAAAAGAGGTGTTTCTGAAAAAGTATCACGATTTTTGGGAGATCAAAAGACCTAGAAACACATAGGAGAGCGATTTGGAGCAACTTGGATCATCATTGAAGGAGTTTTAACAAGGTTTATTCATGAATTCATCTTGTTATTCTTCTTTTATTGTTTATTGCTCAATTATGTGTAACTAAACCCTCCATTGTTGGGGATGAATAGACCTAGATGAACATGTTTGTTATGACCTAGTTTATTTTATTGATTGAAATTCACATGATTGTTTCTCTTATTTCCGTTCTTAATGCTTTTTATTGTGTTGGCCGCCTTTAAATTGATTTACGGTTTATTTTGTGATACGGAAGTGGAATTGATAAATGCTTTGAAATAAGAGATCCTTGCCTTTGTAATCTAGGAATAGATACAAACCCTTGGAATCATTAAGAGAATTCTTGTTCGTTAATGCTTAACCCTAATCTTCAAATTCACTAAGGAATTAGGTCTTTAGTTTAGGTTTAAAGTTTTTGTCACTAAGGAATTAGGGCAAGAATAAATTAGATAATTCGGTAACAATCATATGAGTCGATTCAATAGTTGAGACTAAGTTATTAGCTTTTCATGGTCATCTAGTGAAATTCATCCCTAGCATCTTTCTCCAATTAATCTTAATCACTTTACTTTCCGTTATTTTCATTATTGCACTAAAAACAAATCTCGTACCTTTTTGTTCAATTAAGTCTTAAATACAATTCGATAGTATAACGCGATCCTCGAGTTCGACACTCGGTCTTACCGTTTTAACTTTACTACTTGAACGGTTTCGTACACTTGCGAAATACGCCATCAAGTTTTTGGCGCCGTTGCCGGGGATTGCCAAATCACTATTGAATTTTATTTTCTTAATTGAAATTTTTTGCTCTGCAACAAAATTTTTACTTGCTTTTTATTTTTATTATTGTTCAATCTCTTATTACTTACTATCTGTCTAATCTTGTATGCGAGGCCAGGCCTCAGCTGAACTTCTCTTTGTTCCAGAGATTGAAAAAACTTGCCGAGCCAATCGGAAAGAAGCAAAACTCAGGAAACTCAGAGAAAAGGAAGAAGCGAGTAAAGTGGAGATTGACACGGACGAAGAGGTAGTCGAAGTAAGTGTAGAGATGGAGGGAACACCAGGGCCACAGCCCCAACCTGCAGAAAGACTTCTAGGAGACTATGGGGCCCGTGACAGAAACCGAAACAGGTTGACCATCACAAATCAGCCTGTGACGGTGGACAAGTTTGAAATCAATCCCGGTCTATTGCGGGAGTTGAAGGAGAATCAGTATGCCGGAAAGTACAATGAAGATGCCAACAAGCACTTGAAGAGTTTCTTGATACTCTGTGAGACAGCAAAAGTGCAAGGGCACTCTGAGGAAGCAAAAAGATTGAGACTGTTCCCGTTCACTTTAACTGATGATGCATATGAGTGGTTTGATTCCTTACCGGCTGGTAGCATAACAACTTGGAATGAGATGGAAGACAAGTTCTTGGAGCAATTCTTTCCTACATCTCTGTTTGTGAGAAGGCGACAAGACATTTCCAGTTTCCAACAGAAAGAGGGAGAGTCCTTGGGAGAAGCTTATAAAAGATACAAGAAGCTACTATCAGCATGTCCCGAGCACAACTTTGATACTACTGTTCAGATGCAGATATTCTGTAATGGTCTACGTTTGGCTACTAGACAAGTTCTTGATACAGCTTCTGGTGGTTCCATAAATTTCAAAACCGCCTCTCAAATAATCAAGGTCATTGAAGCTGTTGCACTTAATGAACAAATGGAGATGTATGACAGAACTGGTGGTACAAGGGGAGGACTCATAGATCTGAATCAACTTGAGCTCAAAAATGCTCAAAGCATACTAACTGGTAAGCAGATTCAAGATGCAGTAGCTGCTGAAGTATCAAAGAAAATGGCAGCACTTAACTTAACTCAACCCCAAGTTGCTTCGGTGAATCAAATGAACACTGTCAAATGTGATTGGTGTGCTGGCCCTCATTTCACTATGCATTGTGATGTGCCCATGGATGCAACCCAAGTGGAGATGGTGAACTACCTCAGCAGTCAAGGGAACCAGGTTAGAAATAACCCTTTTGCAAATACATATAATCCAGGCTGGAGGAACCATCCAAATTTCTCTTGGAAAAATCAACAAGGTGGTTCTCAAAATCAACAACAAGGGGGTTATCAAGGAGGTTCATCAAACCAAGCACCTAAGAAGGCGGATTGGGAGTTAGCAATTGAAGCAATGGCTACCAACATGAATTCCTTGGCTCAAGAAACCAGAGAGGCTCAAAAGAATACAAGGGCTTCAATCAAAAATCTTGAAACTCAAGTTGGGCAAATTGCTCAACAACTCACACAAAGAGCTCCAGGAACCCTTCCAAGCAACACTGTCATCAATCCAAGGGATCATGAAAATGTGAACATGGTTACTACAAGAAGCATGAAGAGGGATGAATCACTATCATCTCAAGCTAAACATGATGAAGGTAACTCATCTCCTGAACTAATTGAAGTGGAGGTTGAAGTGCGTGATGCCGTTAACACTCATGTTGTCGAAGAGCCAGAAAAGAAAAAGAACGATGATCTTCCAAAGCCACAAATCAAGCTGCCTTATCCTCAAAGGTTGAAGAGAGAAAAAGATGAGAAGTGCTTTGCAAAATTCATCGAGATGTTCAAAAAGCTACAAATCAACATCCCATTTGCTGAAGCTCTCCAACAAATGCCTTCATATGCAAAATTCATGAAGGACATCCTTTCAAGGAAGAGAACAATTGATGATGAAGATGTGATGCTCACCGAACAATGTAGTGCTGTTTTACAAAGAAAAATCCCAAGGAAGCTAAAAGATCCCGGGAGTGTCACTATTCCTTGTACAATTGGGGATAGAACTTTTAAGAAGGCGTTGATTGATCTTGGAGCTAGTGTGAGCTTGATGCCTTTGTCTATTTATAAGAAGTTAGGCATCGGAAGAGTAAGAGACACAAGGATGACTCTACAATTTGCAGATAAGTCTTACAAATTTCCCTATGGCATAGTTGAAGATGTTCTTGTGAAAGTTGATAAATTCATCTTCCCGGTAGATTTTGTTGTTCTTGAGATGGAAGAAGACGATGATATTCCTTTGATACTCGGAAGACCGTTCTTGCAAACCGGAAGGTGTTTAATTGATATGGAAGATGGCACTTTAACTTTGAAATTCTTTGATGAGGTGGTGAAGTTGAATGTTCTTAAAGCTATGAAGCACCCCGAAGAAGAAAAATGCTATAGGGTCGACATGATCAAATCCTTTGTGAAAGAAAAACTCCAAAAAGAGATACCAGCCCTACCACTTGAAAGAGTCTTAAGCTTGCCACCGGAAATCACACAAGAAAGTGAGGATCCTAAAGAAGGTGAAGTCTTAGCTATGTTGGAGGCCTCTCCATCCCACAACCGTCGCACCCCTACTAGGTGGGAGGAACTTCATCCTCAAGACGAAGTTGTGGAGAAATCAAAAGAAGCACTGGTAGCTGAACTCAAACAATTACCTTCTCACTTGAAGTATGTGTTCCTTGGTGAGAAAGAGAAGTACCCAGCCATCATTAGTTCTAACTTGAGCAAACTTGAAGAAGAAAAATTGTTAAGGGTGCTTAGAATGTACAAGGGTGCTTTGGGTTGGTCTATTGAGGATTTGAAAGGCATAAGTCCTACTTTCTGCATGCATAAAATATTGATGGAGGATAACTTCAAGCCGGTGGTGCAGCCACAACGAAGACTAAATCCAGCCATGAAAGAGGTGATTAGAAAGGAGGTGGTGAAGTTACTTGAAGCTGGTATCATTTATCCCATTTCTGACAGTTCGTGGGTGAGTCCCGTCCAAGTTGTTCCTAAAAAGGGTGGGACTACCGTGGTTACAAATGAGAAGAATGAACTGATCCCAACACGTACAGTCATCGGGTGGAGAGTTTGTATTGACTACAGAAGGCTGAACACTGCAACCAGGAAGGATCACTTCCCACTACCTTTCATTGATCAAATGCTTGAGAGGTTAGCGGGTCATGAGTACTACTGCTTCTTGGACGGTTACTCCGGGTATAATCAGATTGCGGTGGCACCTGAAGATCAAGAGAAAACTGCTTTCACATGTCCTTATGGGATATTTGCTTACAGGAGGATGCCATTTGGGCTATGCAATGCCCCTGCCACGTTTCAAAGGTGTGTTATGTCCATATTCTCCGATATGCTTGAAAAACATATCGAAGTTTTTATGGACGATTTCTCTGTCTTTGGCTCTTCTTTTGATAATTGTTTGCATAATTTATCTCTTGTATTGGAAAGGTGTCAAAAAGCTAATTTAGTCCTAAACTGGGAAAAATGCCATTTCATGGTGAGAGAGGGAATTGTTTTGGGTCACCGAATCTCCCACAAGGGGATAGAGGTCGACCAAGCTAAAATTGAAGTAATTGAAAAACTCCCTCCTCCCACTAATGAAAAAGGCATTCGAAGCTTTTTAGGCCATGCAGGTTTTTATAGGAGGTTTATCAAAGATTTTTCAAAAATAGCAAAACCCCTCACTAACCTGCTCATCAAAGACATTCCTTTCCAATTCAATGATGAGTGTTTGAATGCGTTTAACACTTTGAAGAAAAAATTGGTCACTGCCCCTATTGTCATTGCACCTGATTGGTCACTACCTTTTGAAATTATGTGTGATGCAAGTGACATAGCTGTTGGGGCAGTGTTTGGTCAAAGAAAAGATAAGTTGTTGCATGTTATCTATTATGCCAGCCATGTTTTGAATCCGGCACAACTTAATTATGCCACCACTGAAAAAGAACTTCTGGCTGTTGTTTATGCTTTTGATAAATTTAGATCTTATTTGTTAGGGTCTAAAGTTATTGTTTACACTGACCATGCTGCACTAAGGTATTTGTTTTCTAAGCAGGAATCTAAGCCAAGGCTACTTAGGTGGATACTTTTGTTACAGGAATTTGATTTAGAGATCCGTGACAAGAAAGGGTCGGAGAACACGGTGGCTGACCATCTTTCTCGCCTGGAGAAGATGGATGAAACAGAGGAGGAGAGGCCTATCAAGGACCTCTTTGCTGATGAGCACATCTTAGCTGTTACAATGGTACCGTGGTTCGCGGACTTTGCGAACTACATGGTGGGTAAGATTATTCCTCTTGACTTTAACTCCCAACAACGTAAGAAATTCCTACATGACTGCAAGTCGTATGTGTGGGATGAACCATTTTTGTATAAAAGGGGGGTTGATGGGTTGTTAAGAAGGTGTGTCCCCGAAGATGAACAAGAAAAGGTGTTGTGGCACTGCCATGACTCCAGCTATGGGGGACACTTTAGTGGGGATAGGACTGCTGCAAAGGTCCTACAATCAGGCCTGTTTTGGCCTACTTTGTTCAAAGATGCCTTCACCTATGTTAAGAAATGTGACCGCTGCCAACGCACAGGAAATATTTCAAAAAGAAACGAGATGCCACAAAATCCTGTGTTAGAAGTGGAAATCTTTGATGTATGGGGAATTGATTTCATGGGACCATTCCCATCCTCATGCTCAAAGATGTACATTTTGGTGGCAGTGGACTACGTTTCTAAGTGGGTAGAAGCAATGGCCACGCAAACCAATGATGCTCAAGTAGTGGTTGCCTTTCTTAAGAAAAATATTTTTTCACGCTTTGGGGTACCTAGAGCGTTAATTAGTGATGAAGGCACCCACTTCCTCAATCGAAAGATGGAGGCGTTGTTGAAAAAGTACAATGTGCATCATCGGATTGCCACACCGTATCACCCTCAAACAAGTGGCCAGGTGGAAGTATCAAATAGGCAAATCAAGCAAATTCTTGAAAAAACAGTGAACTCGTCCCGAAAGGATTGGTCACTAAAGCTTGATGATGCCTTGTGGGCATATAGAACAGCATTCAAAACTCCGATAGGTATGTCTCCTTTTCAAATTGTCTATGGAAAATCTTGTCACTTACCTTTGGAACTTGAACACAAAGCATTATGGGCCACCAAATTCCTGAATTTTGATCTTACCAAAGCAGGTGAATCCAGAATTCTTCAACTTCATGAGTTGGATGAATTCTGGAATTACGCTTATGAAAATGCCAAAATTTTTAAAGAAAAAACAAAGAAATGGCATGATAAAAAGATTCAAAATAGGGAATTTTGGGAAGGGCAATTGGTTTTACTTTTTAATTCCAGGTTGAGACTGTTTCCTGGGAAGCTGAAATCAAGATGGTCCGGTCCATTTAAAGTGGTGAAAGTTTATCCCTACGGTGCCATTGAGGTGAAGGATCCAGACTCTGATAGAACTTTCAAAGTGAATGGGCAGAGACTCAAACCATACTATGGGGGAGAGTCAGAGCGTCCAACTGAGTCTATCCCGCTGCACTCCACTTGAAGGAAGAAAAGTGGACCGTCAAGCTTAGGACATTAAACCAGCGCTGAGTGGGAGGCAACCCACTGGTTTCGAACAGGTATAATTTTTACATTTATGTTCAAAAAAAAAAAAAGGGTGGAAATCGGCGGCCGATCCTCCTATATCGGGGCCCGATTTTGCTTAAATTTTTTTCCCTTCCTCACGGTAATTTTCGGCGCCCGATATGCTGCCCATCGGCGGCCGATTTTGTTCTATCAATGGCCGATTTTCGGCCTGCTATAAGGGTACCTATTCCTCATTCCTTCATTCCCAACTTCCATAAGCAAAGTTATGCTGCCCAACTTCCTCTAGGTACCGAAAATCAACCTCTCCATCTTCATCTTCACCATTCAAACCAACCCAAACCTCAAATCTTCATTCAATCTTC
This sequence comes from Medicago sativa, assembly GCF_051527215.1. NCBI lineage: Eukaryota > Viridiplantae > Streptophyta > Magnoliopsida > Fabales > Fabaceae > Medicago > Medicago sativa. The sequence continues at coordinate 10,900,513 of NC_140751.1, forward strand.
ATCTTCAACATTCATACACCTTTCACAAACCTACACAATTTCATCTCTAACCTCACAAATTCATAACCCACTACCCATAACCTTCAAAAATCATACATAAACCACAAATCCATCACAAATCATTATCAACATCAAACCCACAAACATTTTACCAACAAATTCAACCCAAATTCCATCAATTTCATCAAACCCTAACTCTATCCCCAATTTCATATCCTAAATTCACATACCCATTTCCCAATTCAAACAACAACTATGGCCAAAAATAAAAACCAAGCTCAAGAACCCACCACAAAGAGAACTAGAGGAAAAAGATCTACCAGAACTTCTTCTCAACAACCACCTAGCCCACCACAACCTCAACCACCCATCCAACCACCATACCAAAGGTTTGTTTCGGAGATTGCGGAGGAAAGATATAATTTGATTAAGAAGAGGGGTTTCAACAAAGAAAGGGGTATTGCTATGGATAAGTTAACAAAACACCCTGTTTTTGTGTGGCAAATTGAAGCTAGAAAGTGGGAAGGAATTGTGAACATGGTAACCGAGGAGAGTAATGCGAGCATTGCCTTAGAATTCTTGGCAAATGCATTTGTTCAGAAAAATGGGTACACTTATGTGCGTGGGAAGAAGGTTAGTTATTGTAAGAGGAACATTCAGCGAGTGCTGGGTTTGAGGGACGTGGAGAAGTGTGATGTTGAGTATCGGAAGCAGGTCTATGGTACTTTCCGAAGTCGAAGTGATTGGGATGGGTTGCTTGAAGGGTTGATGAGAGACGGGAAGGGATGGATAGGACCGGTGGTTAGACCTCAGAGGATTAACACTGTTGATTTGCTGCCAGAGTACAAGGCGTGGGCTTCGTTTATCTTGACTGTCATTGAGCAAACTTCGTCAACAGCAGAGATGATACGAGACCGGGTAATTATTTTACTTGCTATGATTGCTGATGATGAGATAGATGTTGCTGGATTGATGACTGATAGTTTGTGGAAGCTGATTAGCACTGATAAGAACACTTTAGGACATTGTTGTTTGATTAATAGACTATGTCAGGAAGCTCAGGTTCCGGTCGAACCCACTGATGTGTATGTGAGGTCTTTGAGGCCTATATCTGATCCTGTGTTAGAAGGCTTTGAGAAAGAACAGGAAGCTTATGATCGGAAGTTTAGGGAGGCGGAAGAGCATCAGGCTATGGAGCAAGATCATATCCCACAGGTGCCTCCACAACAGGTGCCACTACCACAGATGCAGCAGCAGGGTCTTCCACCTTATTTCATGGAGTATACCTATGCCATGGCCAACTGGGCCCAAGACATTTCTTCCAGAGATAGGATGCCGCCACCAGCATTCCCTCAGCCTTTCTACGAGGCAGCTGAGCATTACCGCCAGAGTGCTACTGCAAGAACTAATGCTTATGATAGGTTTGCTATCCCACTAGAGATGGAGAACTATTTTGCTGAAGAGAGGCAGCGGGGACTCAGAGCGGAGGACCGAATTAGAGCGGAGTACTTTCGGATTCAAGCTGAGAGGAATCCGGGGGCAGACTCACAGCCTCTCTACTATCCATTTCCACCTTCAGGACCAGGAGGGTCCTCAGGAGCACGACAGTGATTTGGGCACCTTGTCTAGCCCAAACAGTTACTATTTTATCGCTTTCAGTATTTCTATTTTGTTATGTCATTTAGTACTTTGTTTCAGTTGTATTTTGATTTGAACTTGAGTAGTGTCCCTTATTTGCACTTGTTCTTGAACTTGTTTATTATCAACGAATTTGTTTGTTTCAGGTGACCTATTCCAGTTTAGTAACAGTGAGTTGATTAAATGATATCCTGAAAGTTCAAACGGAGGAGTGACTTGGTTTTTAAAGGCGAAGTGTACGGCGTTGCTAGGTAGTCACAACTCCCAGAAATCTCAGCCATAAGGTTCATTGCAAAACTTTGTTTTTCAATTTACTTATATGATAGATTAGATTTCCATGCAACTACATTTCTAGAACTTGCATTGTTTCTCTACTGTTGATTGGTCTTTGTCATTTACACACTGAGGCAAAAGTGCTTGGTCCTGTGAGCCTTTTTGAAGCCTACCCTATTTTGTTTACTTTTGCTTTATCCATTTGAAGCCAATTTGAGCCAGTAGGTTTAGAACTTTTTGTTCGGTGACAAACTACAAATGAAGCCTAGAGCCTTTTAGGATGATTAACCCGAAATTTTAATTTTGAGTTAGGCTATGTAGAATGTTGCTAAATGATAAGTTTGGGGTTGCCTTTGGAATTTGCAACCCAATAAGTTTGGGGTGGGGGTACTAGAGAACAAGAAAAAAAAAAAAAATAAACACACAAAATGGTGTATCGAAAAAAGAAAAATTTTGAAAAAAAAAATGAAAAGAAAAAAAAAAAGATGAAAAGTGAAAAAGGGACACACAATGCTATATCCGAGTGAACTTCAAACTCGAAGTGTCCCAAGTTTTGAAAATGTTCTCTAGGTACCTAAAATTTTGGGAATTGGGGGATTGAATTTTGTTTATCACTTGTAGGAATGCCTAACTCAAATTTTTTGTAGCCTACTTATCCAAATATATCCCACCTTTTACCTAAGCCCCGTTACAACCCTAAAGACCTCAAAAGTGTGTAATGACTTTGACTTTGATTGATGTTTAGAAACTTTTCAAGCGTATGGTAATATGTAGACCTGCATGTCGACTGGTAGAACCCTATTTCATATGTTTGCGTGGAGTTGTGAATCGGTGGATGCGAACAAGTCAAACTAGCTCATCTTTAGCTAGAGGAGATTGAACTTTTGGGTACTATCATTTCATCAGGTACCTGTTATTTTACTGTCGTTTGTCACTGTTGCAAGTAAATTCCTTGAGGACAAGGAATAGTTCAAGTTTGGGGTTGTGATGACACTCTGTCATCCTAGTTTTTCTTAGGCATTTTTATGTCATTTTGGGTCATATTCATTGCAATGCATGGAGTTACAAGCTACAAAAGGAAAGAAAATGAAGATTTTGAAAACTGAAAATCGGCCACCGATTTTTGCTGCAGTTTTAGGCCATCAGCTTCGAAAAAAATCGGCCACCGATAAGAGAAAATCGGCCACCGATTTTGGCACTTCTGGCACGCGTTTTGGAAAATCGGCCACCGATTTTTGGAGCACGGTGGCCGATTTTTAGCTTCTTATAAATAGAAAAGAGGTGTTTCTGAAAAAGTATCACGATTTTTGGGAGATCAAAAGGCCTAGAAACACATAGGAGAGCGATTTGGAGCAACTTGGATCATCATTGAAGGAGTTTTAACAAGGTTTATTCATGAATTCATCTTGTAATTCTTCTTTTATTGTTTATTGCTCAATTATGTGTAACTAAACCCTCCATTGTTGGGGATGAATAGACCTAGATGAACATGTTTGTTATGACCTAGTTTATTTTATTGATTGAAATTCACATGATTGTTTCTCTTATTTCCGTTCTTAATGCTTTTTATTGTGTTGGCCGCCTTTAAATTGATTTACGGTTTATTTTGTGATACGGAAGTGGAATTGATAAATGCTTTGAAATAAGAGATCCTTGCCTTTGTAATCTAGGAATAGATACAAACCCTTGGAATCATTAAGAGAATTCTTGTTCGTTAATGCTTAACCCTAATCTTCAAATTCACTAAGGAATTAGGTCTTTAGTTTAGGTTTAAAGTTTTTGTCACTAAGGAATTAGGGCAAGAATAAATTAGATAATTCGGTAACAATCATATGAGTCGATTCAATAGTTGAGACTAAGTTATTAGCTTTTCATGGTCATCTAGTGAAATTCATCCCTAGCATCTTTCTCCAATTAATCTTAATCACTTTACTTTCCGTTATTTTCATTATTGCACTAAAAACAAATCTCGTACCTTTTTGTTCAATTAAGTCTTAAATACAATTCGATAGTATAACGCGATCCTCGAGTTCGACACTCGGTCTTACCGTTTTAACTTTACTACTTGAACGGTTTCGTACACTTGCGAAATACGCCATCATATCCTTCAATTTCTAGTCCATAACTTCAGTTTCTCTAAGTTCAAATGCTCTTAAGTGTGGTCAAAATCTTATTCTTTCAAAACCAAAACTTGATTTGATACTTCTAATTTAATTATAAGGTCCTGCATATTTGAATACACATTAGGATATTCAATTGTTCTTTTATACTTTGTCGTTATCAAAATTTTAAAGGCGTTTGTCAAAAAAAAAATTCAAAGGCGTTGTACAAAATTGGTTTTGGTTCAATACAGTCTTTTCATCTATCTAGTTACGAATCAAATTGACAACTGATGCAGGCGCGTTTCGACTATAAGTGGTCTCAATAGTGTCAACTTTGATCAACATATGAAAAGACAAACAAATCATGAAGGGGTTGCAAATGCTGATTCCAGCACCATGAGGACTTAACCAAACCTTATTTTTTCCAAATGACCCATCTTTGTTGTGGCATTCCAACAAACACAAAGTGTGTTATGCTAACTTTGACAGGTTGGAAGCCCTTAATAAAGCAAAAAACTTACACATAATCAGAGAAGCTTACAACTTTTATTAAGAGGCTTCTAGGAGGCCGTACTATGTTGAGCATCGATAATGGGTGGGGAACCAAAACAAGCTTCAGAGTAGTCGGCAATAGCAGATTCATGGGACCAAAGCAAGAGATATGTTCAACATGTGGTGGCAGCTCTGGTGGAGGACGTTGGGTCAAGACAGTGAGCGTGACATTTTGGAGTGGTACCTCAAAGGGATAGTTAAAATACATATATGAGTTTCTCAGTTGGGTAGCGAGAGCAACATAGATGACCCACATTGATGTTGATGAAGGAATCTTGTGGATTTGGGTCGCTAGCAGCAAGCAATGTGGTGGTAATATGGTAGCGAAATTGAATTCTTGATGGTGGTGGGAGTAGGGTGGCAACAGGTAGGGGTGTTCGCGGTCCGGTTTGGATCGGGTTTGAGGTAAAAAATCAACCAATCCAAAATAAAAATAAAGTGCGGTTCAGTTCGGTTTGGATGATTATGTTAAAAAAATCCAAACCGATCCGATCCAAATATATGCGGTTTAATTTGGATCGGTTTTTGGATATCCAAAGTGTAACATGTAATTTTTTTTATTAATATTAATATTACTCATGCACAATAAAATAATAGGTTTGATACATAATATGACACAAATTTATTAAAAAAGTTAACATTACACAATGAAAATGATTGATTATATTTGAAATAGATGAAGTAGTAATAATATATATTAAATTAATGTAATATATAAGATTAAATACCAATAAGCAATATATTAATGCAATATATAATACTAATAAAATAATAAATATGTATAAAAATTTACTTTTGCGGTTCGGTTTGGTTTGGTTCGGTTTTGAAAATACAATCCGAAAACCGATCCGATCATATCGGTTTTTCCAAAACAACATCCAAACACACTCAAAAAATATTCGTTTTTTTGCGGTTTTCGATTTTTTTGGATCGGTTTGCGGTTTTATTTTGGATCGGTTTGGATTTGAACACCCCTAGCAACAGGTAACTAAAGGAACCTTCATCGGGGAGGGGGAGCCTCTATTGCAGAGGGGAACATGCCTCCGATGCGGAGGGGGAAGCTCTCTAATTGTATGGAGGGGTGAAGCATAGGAGGTGAAAAAACTAGAGAGAAACCCTATAAAAAAGGGGAAGAATGAACCGTTGGGATGCCGGTTGTTCAGAGGGAGGATTTGTTACCGATTTCAATGTGCAAGGAGGACTTCATGAACCCAACTTGGAGTCCCACATCGGAAATCATGAACCCGGTGTGAGGATTTATATAGGATTGGACAACCCTCACCATTGAGCCATTGGCTTTGAGGCGGAGTTAGGTTCAATCCGTATCATGACATTCCTCAATTATTGGAAGTTCAAAAACACATTTTGAGAGTTTGTTTTTCTCCGTGACTCATCGTCATAATTCTATTTTGTGTGAATAATATGTGTTTGGATGACATTGTATGTAGGAACCTTACCTCCCAGTGTCAAAACAAACAATGTGTTGCTTTAGTTTTACACTACATGAAGCATTATAAGTCTCCTGGTACTTACGGTTTCCATGAAATCTTCTTTTTAACAGTTATTGATATATTGTTGGTGTCTTGTTTAAAATGAAGGGAAATCGCGAACATACATAACAGAAAAATTGCAGCGGGTTATTAAATTTCCCATTAGCCAGATCATTATGTATTATCATAAATCAGGGATCGAATGATCACCTCTTGTAGCATAGTGTCGGTGTAGCCGAAACTAATATATATGGTTGACCATGAGCATCACACGAATTTCAACGCCTCTACCTAGTCCACATGAAAAAATCCTATCAGTCACAGTGCTAGCTAGAACAAATGGAAGCATGGGAGAGAGACATAGAGACTAAGGTTTGGAATTTAGAGAACCAAGATTTCTAAAAAGTGATATACTTTTTGCTTCAACACAAGAGTTCTATTTATAGAACCGTTTGCATGCACCGTAGATTATGGTGTACCATAATTTATAAATACGTTGTACTTTACGATGTACCACGTTTCTCTAATTCGAGCTAATACATTGTAAGATCGTACCACTGAATAATATACACCCTACTTATTTGTTTAACCTCTAATTTATACGTCTTTATGTGTGTAACTATATAGGTTCTCATAACTTTGACAATAATATTAAATCACACATTTAATATTATAACCGATGAATGGTATATAAAAACACATCACTATTACCCAAGTGACGGATTATCATGTCATCTAACAAAAATCTTTATGTGATAATGATCATGTGTATGATCACCATTATGCTCTTGGGTCTATATTTGGACACAAGACATAGATTGTGTCTAACCATTGTTCATTTCTATATTGGACTCATAGACATTATGATAGGTAAAAGATTATTCCTCTGTTATAGGATAGAGAATGAGAACCTCATATGAATTGAAGAGAAGGGAATTAGACTTAATTTTATTGATGACCATAAAAGAAAGAGTAAAAGATCTTATATAGGCAATGTTATTCTAGATCCTTCCTAACAAACTAGTGAGTCACCAATCTTCTAGAACCAATGAGTCACCACTAAATGGCAACATAGTCATTCCACTTCTTAGGTGTAGTATGATCCTTTTGGGCCTCCCTAGTTCATTAGGCTCAATCTTAAATCTCAAATCATTGAAGTCAATATCCTTGCTCATAACACATTACTCATGTTATGTAGGAGGAGAAAATTACATCTAGATCACTCATGCCTCTCAACATGATTTGTCGAATGTCCATCAACTGACTTATAATTATCTTGTTATAAGCAACATTTGAACGACATTAAAGCACTTGACTCCACATCTACATATTATACTCCCTCCGTCCCACAATAGATGGCATATTTGAAAATATGTATTATTGACTTAACATACTTTGACCATATTTTTCTATTAATTTACAAAGATAAATAATATCATGCAAGATGTTGTTAGATTCGTCTCGATGAATATTTTTAAAATATTAAATTTTCATAATTTTTTCTAATAGAGAATCGAAGATATCAAAGATAAAACATATGCATTAGTATATGTAACAGAGTCAACTATGTCACTTAATATGAGACGGAGGGAGTACTGATTTTAGGTCAAACGGTGGCATACACCGGAATTGGCATCTTTCTTCGCGATGAAGGAGGAGTGTTTGTATTGGCTAAAACTATAAGTTATGTTGGCGTTTATTCGGTTGACATAGATGAAGCTTTGGGTCTCCATCTCGCTTTGCAGTGGGTGAGCGATATGCAGCTTGACAACATAGATTTTGAGGTCGACTCTAAAACCACAAAGGATGGAATTTACTCCGGACGGGAAGACATATCTGATCTTCGCAATATTATTACAGCTTCTCGAACATTGCTCTTTTCTAAGTTCGTTAACTCTCGGGTGGAGTTTGTCAGGAGACAAGCAAATGCGGTAGCTCATACTCTCGCAGGAGAGGCCACATTTCTCGCTAGTCTCGTTACTTATTTTATTATACCCAGATGTATTGAAACTTTGATTATTAATGATATGCTATAAACACTTTTCCCAAAAAAAAAAAAGAAAGAAAGAATATAACACTTACATAACACACCATGTAATATTCTCATTTTGTAAAAAAAATGGAATATTCTCGTGATGGGTCAATTACGTATAAATATATGCTCATCGGTCTCCTTACTTTTAATAGTCTTTATGTGTTATTAATATGCTTAAATTAATGGTTGACTTTCACAATGAAATTGAGAAACTGACCGTAGCATTCTTTATTGCTTTTACTCGTTAAATAGAAATTGGCCATCTATTTTTTGTTGTTGTCAAGAATTGGCCATTTAACATATGAAGACAAAACATTTCCGCTTCAGTTTTTTTTGTTTTTTAAAATCAACAAAGATTTGTGGTTGGTCAATTGGTGAGTACCTTAGAACAAGTATGGTCAATAGATTTTTAATGATGATTAATCACGATTAAATTCCCTTCAATCATTATTACAAACAAAAATTTAATTTTTAAATTTAGCGAATAACTAATTATTGACATACAAGAGTTTTATGCTTCTCATTTGTATAATCACTATATGGACATTTTACAACAATTTTGGGGGGATTATACAAATGAGGAGCATAAAACTAACATTGTCTGTCCAACAACAGCTAGGAACAAAAAGTAAAAGAAGCCGACAAATAGAGAAGTTTCACTGAAGAGTACAAGTAGCTAGTGAGCACATACAAACTTGTTTCAAAAAGGGTATAATCAAAAGCAATCCCCAAATATTTGTGATTGTCATTGCTAGTAGCTAGATCTGTTGTTTGGAAGTTTAGTTTCTTTGGTTTAAAAGCAAAGTTTTAGCTAGATGATTGAAGTTCCTTTGATTCTCAGGGATAGTCTTGGCTTGCTTTCTCATGTGTAATCTCTTACGGTATAGGGTTCAGGTCTTCTCCTGCCTTTTATTGCTTTCTTTTGTCTTTATAAAAAAAAATCAACGACGGCCATAAATCGCAAGAAAGTCTTTTTTTTTTTTCTTATAGAAAAATATTACAACACACTCTTTTTATATACATAATAAATTAAAGTCCCAAGAAAGTCACTCATCAATTGCAATTTTAACCGGCGTTATTAACTCGGTCTTATGTCCTCTTTATAATACTCCCCCCCGTCTTGCAATATTAGTCGTTTAAGATTTGTGCACGATTATTAAGGAAATAATTAATTGTATTGATTTCGATGGTAAAATTAGTCGCATTTACTAAAACACCCTTATTAATTGTAGTTAGTGGAGTAGTTAAGTTGAATAAAATTAATAAATAAGAGTATAATAGTGCAAAAAAATAATAGATGCATTGGTATTGTAAAGTGACAATTATTCTGAAAAAAAGAAAAAATGTTAAAGAGACAATAATTGTGAGACGTAGGGAGTAAAAAACAATAATAAATGTTTTTAAATTATACGAGTCTTGCATAAATTTGATAAAGTTAAGGTCAATTTTAATAGATAAAATAGTTTTCGTTCCCTTCAGTTTTCGTTGTAAGGTTAATAAATAAACGTAGAAAACCAATAATTTTTGTTACATTTTAAAAAAATATTTTTCTTTTTTTTTACAACATATTTATTATTTTTTTTTTATCTTATTTCACCTTTTTTCTCTCTATGATAAATGTTTAGCAATATTATTAATAAAACAATAATTATTATAATTGTATTGAATTTTAAAAATGACAAGTAATACACGTAAATCATTTTACAAAAGTGATAAGTAGAATGCACTAATATATTAATAAAGTATAATTAGTTGCACAATTGAAAAGAAAAAAAAGTATTGTAACTAAAAAAAAAGAAAAAAAAGTATTACTAGCACAATGCAATTTTTTATTGGTATTTTTTTGTGTGTGTGCCGGGTAGGACCATAAGATCGACAAAATCCTCCCTCAAGAAATTTCATATTGTTGCATTCTCATAATCCGATTGCAATACAAAACATTTGGTTAAGCTGAAAGTGATATTTTATTATCTTTTTAAGTGTTCTTGGTTTTCACTTTTCTTCTTTTGCTATTAGCACAATTCTTTTTTTCTTTGTTTTAAATTAGAGAAAGGGTATAACCGCGTACACATTAAGAGCCCATCATAAAATATAAGCATCAACTTTTTTTTCTTGTCATAGATTATATATGCATCAAATAAATTAATCCCTTACTCCTCAAATATAATTCTCCCAAACTATATTAATTGACATTTTAGTACTCACTCTGCATATCTATGGAAGATAGCAACGGTAACGTCGAAATCCAACGCCAACAACAATCCACCAAAGGAGGATGGCATGCTGCCATGTTCATCATAGGTGTGTGAAAAAAAAACCTTTTCTTATCTTACTTTTGTATTTTATTTTATAAATAACGATCTCATACACTTGTACAAATCTTTGAGTTCTTGGTAAAGACAAATTGTTTGATATAATTTGAGTTTAAATTCTGGCTGAAACAAGATTTGTCCAGACTTTATTTATCTGTTAATTGAATTTTGGATTTTAAGACCAATTTTTCCGGAGAACTAAGGATTAAAACCAAACGAAAATAATATTGAAGATTTCGATTTGGATTTTAAGACCAATTTTTCCGGAGAACTAAGGATTAAAACCAAACGAAAATAATATTGAAGATTTATTTTAAGATAGAAGATAGATTTGTTTTTGTTGTTCTAATTGAGGGCCATGCAATTTGCATTTTAAATTTTTTAGTTATGGAAGCTGCAGAGCAATTTGCATACATTGGTTTGAGTTCAAATTTGGTGTTATACCTCACAAAGGCACTTGGTGAGCCACTCGCTGAAGCTGCTAAGAACAAAAACACTTGGACTGGTGTTTCTGCTATCTTCCCTTTGCTTGGTGGTTTCATTGCTGACTCATATCTTGGTCGATTCAAGACAATCATCATCTCAGCCATCATTTACCTCTTGGTAATTTCATTCCACTCCTTTCCTCATTTTTTTTTTGTTTTTTGTTTTTTAATAATCATACCTCTCTTCTTTAATTTTTAGGGTTAATTAAGTAAATGATCCCTATAAATATTCAGAATTTTGTTTTTAGTCCCTACAAAATAAAGTCACACTTTTTTTAGTCCCTCTAACATTTTTCTTTAGCATTTTAGGGACCGAAAATGTCGGCGTAAAATTTTTATAGGGACTAAAAATGTTGATGAAAATTTTTACAGGGACTGAAAATGCTGACGAAATATTTTAAAGGAACTAAAAGGTGCGATTTTATTTTGTAGGGACTAAAAATGAAATTCAGAATATTTATTAGGACCATTTACTTAATTAACCCTAATTTTTATTTTTTTTTAATTAATTTTCTAAAAGTATGAATTGATTTTTTGTAAAATATTTAACCTTGTTTGGTATGTCTCTTTTTCTATTTATCTCTTTAGAATATTTCTTAAAAGTTCTTAGTAAATTTTTAATTCTAATTTTTTACAATTTTAACATATATGTAACAAATTCAATGAATATAACCAACTTTATTTTTTAAACTTGCAAGAAAAAATTATTTTAATAACAATGACAATAATAACCATTTTCGGTCAAAGCATTAATGATCATTTTACAACAATAGAAAAAGGGAATTAAGCTAATGTAAAGAATAAAAATAAACAGTAGTAAAGAATAAAAATAAAAAGTAGTAGTTTGACTTCTTCCAAAAACAGTTTTTTTTTTCTTCGAAATATTCTTAAAAAAGTTTTAAATTTGAATCAGGAACATTTTTTTTAATAATTAAAATATTTTTTTCTTCTAATCCAAAAACAGTTTTTTTTTTCTTCGAAATATTCTTAAAAAAGTTTTAAATTTGAATCAGGAACATTTTTTTTAATAATTAAAATATTTTTTTCTTCTAATTCAAGATGATTTTTTTTCTCCAATATCACACATTTTTAAATATATGGTGAATTAATAAAGTTTATTAGAAAACGTTTCTACATAACCTTAAATGGTAAAATAGAAAACGTTTCTAAATAACTTCAAATGATAAAAAACATCTAATATTGATTTTTTTTTTTTAAAGATATACAAAAATAAAAAAAGATAAGTCAAACACATATATCGAGAAAGATTAAATTACCCTGTTTGATTGAAAGTTTACACAAATAAAAAATCATTTGATATATTATTGAAATCAATCAAGTTGGGTTGAAAGTTTACAAAAATCTAAAATCATTTGATATATTATTGAAACCAATCAAGTTAGATTAAAAGTTTATACAAATCTAAAGTTATTTGATATATTATTGAAACCAATTTAAATTAACACAATTCAATAAAAGTGTAAAACAACGTAATTTTGAGTTTCAGTAACACATCGAATAATTAAAAATTTATGTAAAATTTTAAATGAATGATCTATTGTGATACAAATTTTTAATCTGACATTGAATTTTGTCAAATTTATATTAGTTAAAATGCTAGCTACACTTAATAACTCTTTGGCATATCCTTTAATAGAAAACTTTGGCATATATATTAAATTAAATTTCATCCATATTCCAACTGTCTAATTAATAGTTCATAATGAGTAGATCACATGTGTAAAGTTTAATAAAACTATAAAAATATTTGATATTTTATCAAGTAAATTATATTCTATTAAAATATACTTTTTATTGTTTTCACATAAAAAAAATACTTTTTTACCGTAAAAAATGAAATGAACAATATACCTTTCCCTTCAAAAAATAAAATACTTTTTAAAATAAAAATGAAAAATTGACAATAAGATCATATTGCTAATTTTTTTTTTTTTTTTGGTTATAGATATTCAAATTTTTTTTTTGGTATCGATCCAAAAGTTGTGTTTGAGCCCTACTACTGCCTTAGAGGAATGTATATACATTTTTAGATATCATTTTAAGATCAAATTAGATATTTTCTACAAACATTATGAGCACATAGTGTACATGATGCGATTTGATTCAGCTTTGAAGTTAAAAGTCATCCAAACTGCAAGAAACTCACGGTTTGGTTTGGTTCGGTTGTTTTTTAAAATAAAATCCAAACAACACCAACACGATGTAGGTTGGATCAGTTGATGCGTTTTTTTTACGAGACAATACAATTTTTCGTTTCCAATATTAAAATCAAGTTAAAAAAGCTAAAACACTTTTTAAATTTCATCCAACATTACAATTTCATTATCATCAGACAGTATTGTTCCCAACTACATAGACCAAATTTAAAACATGGACAAAAAGTAATCATATTTTGTAAGAAATGCAAAAGACTATGATTTTATTATTCTCTAAAAGTTCAAGTAACACATAAATACATTTTTGAAATAAAAAATAAAGAATAAATTTAACCAGAGAAAAAAATATGTCATTTTATAAAAGTTTCCATTGAGTTTCTATTGTTGAAATTTGGGGCCTAACTCATCCTTACGAAACCGGCTTGTAAGGTGAGGATTGCCCCCTCTTTATAAACTCTTCTCTATTTGGGGCCTAACTCATCCTTACAAAACCGGCTTGTAAGGTGAGGATTGCCTCCTCTTTATAAACTCTTCTCTATAAATTATAAATTTGGGGCCTAACTCATCCTTACAAAACCGGCTTGTAAGGTGAGGATTGCCTCCTCTTTATAAACTCTTCTCTATAAAAGTTTCCATTGAGTTTCTATTGTTGAAATTTGGGGCCTAACTCATCCTTACAAAACCGGCTTGTAAGGTGAGGATTGCCTCCTCTTTATAAACTCTTCTCAATTAAGGTGAGGATTGCCTCCTCTTTATAAACTCTTCTTGGGGCCTAACTCATCCTTACAAAACCGGCTTGTAAGGTGAGGATTGCCTCCTCTTTATAAACTCTTCTCTATAAAAGTTTCCATTGAGTTTCTATTGTTCATCAAGAGTCTCATCTATCTGATGTGAGACTTGGGTTTTTCCCAATATCTATGATTATTGGTCTAGTCTAGGTGACATATGTTTAATCGATATTTTTCTTATGTTGCGGTTTGATTTGACTTTGTTCGGTTGGAAAAATAAAAACCGCAGCTTGAACCAAACCATGCGGTTGAGTAAAAATTATCTGAATACATCCAAACCAAATACGGTTTTTGCAGTTTTGGTTTGTGTTGATTTGGTTTGCGTTTTTTTTATTAGATTGGTTTGGTTTTGAACACCCTAACACATGAGTGGACAAAAGAAGCCAAAGGAAAACTACAGAAGATTTTTTATATTTTTATCTTTTATATAAAGAACTTGGTGCCATGAGTAGTGTTGTCATAAGATTTGATTTTACAGTTACATAAACTGTTTGGGGCAGTCCACTTGCTACTGTGATCCAAAATTTAGGTCTTTCTCAACTTTCATCGATTTTGAATTCTTTTGTTAGAAAAAACATTAAGTTTGCAAATATAAGTTGATGTACAATTTCCTTCAAACATGTTAAAACATTGCACTGCTCTATTGTCACATAATTAACAACACATGCAGGGCATGATTTTGTTGACACTATCAGTCTCGGTACTGAAAAACAAGAAGCTGTTCTTCATTGCGCTTTACACGTTGTCTGTCGGTGATGGCGGGCACAAGCCGTGCGTACAAACATTTGCTGCCGATCAATTCCCCGAAAACACAATAGAGGAGAGGGATGCGAAAAGCTCATTCTTCAACTGGTGGTACTTGGCAATAGTAATTGGTTCAGTTTTTGCTGTGTTCGTTATAGTGTATCTCATGGTAATTTTGATGTTAATATTACTATGTAAATTACTTTTTGAGTTTAATTTATATACTTTGTTAGCATAAAAAAGTTTTACACGTGTGTTGCCACATCTTAATAAATTAAAAACACATGATTTGTCATACCTCGTTAACGCATCATTGAATATTCATATGCCAAAAAACTCAGGACAATGTAAGTTGGGCTGTAGGGCTTGAAGTTTTGGTAGCAATGTTGGCAGGAGCATTGGTGGTGTTCTTGCTAGGAAGGAAAAGGTATAGGAAGGAAAGCCCTAAAGGGAGCCCTATCACTACTATTGCCCAAGTTTTTGTCGCTGCATCTCGTAAGTGGCGCGTGAAAGACACACTTAGTTATGACGGTTATTGGCATGGCTATGATCATGGTAGCTTCCATCCTTCCCAATCTCCACCCATAGTTCAGACTTCGATCCACACTGATCAGTTCAGGTACATTTAGCTTTCTGTTAATTATAGAGGTGACTTACATTTGAAGTGTTACACAAGAAATAGATAGGAAAAGACTTCCGATTGAGTCGTTTATTTAAATGTCATGCTAACAAGTATTTTAATCACAATTTTTAAAACGTAATATTTTAAACTTTTAAAACGTTGAATGCTCAAATTTTAAGGTAATATTTTGATATTTGACTTGTTAAAAAGTGTCGTTAACGTACTTGTTAGCATTTTTAGTTGCTTTATTTTCTATTAGCATTCTTTATTTGCAATTAGACTTTTACCACATTTATCAAGAGTGATTATTTCTTCTAACATAGAATATCACTTATAGATTCTTGGACAAAGCAATGATCATTGATGAACATGATATTTCAAGCAAAACTGTAAACCCGTGGAGGCTATGCTCAATGACTCAAGTTGAAGAAGTAAAACTCGTGATTCGCCTAATCCCAATATGGCTAAGTTGTTTAATGTTCATTGTTGTCCAAAGTCAACTAGGAACATTTTTCACCAAACAAAGTAGCACATTAGACAGTTCAATTGGACCACACTTCAAAATCCCTCCAGCATCACTTCAAGGCTTAGTTGGAATTGTGATCTTGTTTGCCGTACCAATATACGACAAACTTTTTGTCCCATTTGCAAGAAAAATCACAGGACATCATTCTGGTATAACAGTTTTGCAAAGAATTGGAGTTGGTCTTTTTCTGTCCATATTTACAATGGTTGTTTCAGCTCTTGTGGAAGCTAAAAGGGCTAGTATTGCAAGGAACCATAATCTCATAGACAATAGTAATATAAATGATATTGTACCAATGAGTATTTGGTGGATGTTACCTCAATACACTATTCTTGGAATTTCTGATGCATTCACAGTTGTTGGACTACAAGAACTGTTCTATGATCAAATGCCAGAAACAATGAGAAGTTTGGGAGCTGCAGCTTTTATAAGCATACTTGGAGTTGGAAGTTTTGTTAGCAATGGTGTTATAACTGTTGTAGTGGATATTACTACAAGGGCTGGTGGAAAATGGTTGGGAAATGATTTGAATAGGGCACATCTTGATTACTTTTATTGGGTGTTGGCTGTGTTAAGTGCTGTGAATCTTTGTGTTTATTTGTTGATAGCCAAAGGTTTTGTGTACAAAAAGAGACATGAGGGTGAAAAGAGTATGGAGTGTAGTACCTAGAAAAAATGCCTGATTTTTGCATTAAAAACTACTAGGTGGCAGTACCCTCAATTATAATAAAACATGTCATTGTGGAACTCTTACTCCTTCTCACTCTTGGTTAAGATCGATATAATCTTCTCCCAAAGTGATCTTTCTGATGATACTGAAATAACTACCTCACAATCGTGTATGTTAAGAACTACGAAGCATGAACACAAATACAGACACCTGACACGACACGACACCGACACGGATAATATTTTAAGAAAATAACATAATTCAATGTAATTATAGGTGTCATGTCGAACACCAACGCGTATGTGACACCGGGAAACCTCTAATCCAAAGAGTGTCCGTACTTCATAGGTTAAGAACAATACCTTCATCCATCTCCTCACCTTTTACTACAAGTACAAACCCTCTTGAATGTGGAAATAAGTTTTAAAGAAAGATATGTGTATATATATGTAGAAAATTTCTTCTTCACAAAAAAAAGAGTAGAAAATTCAAAGATTTTACATTTAAATATGCAAATAGTCCCGGCAAATCTATGGAACTTGAGTTTTAGTCTTTGCAATTACAAATAATTTCAATATGACATTGTAAATAGTAATCACTTTTAATTTGATCCCATCATTTTTTTTGTGTGACTTATTTTCGGATACGTGACTAATGAATGTTCATCAATGAGGCTAACTCATTCAAATTCTAAACAGATAGATGAAAATGCCCTTATTCATCAAATAATTCATTATTTTAAATAAAAAAAAAAATCAAATGAAGCAATATATCTATTCCAATCCTAAAACACCATCTTAAACCCACAAAGCCAGAAATAACTTTAGGGTAGAATTTGTAGACCACCATCCTGTAATAATACCGATTCATAACAACTTGATTTTTCTCTCTAGGAAAATAGTCAAAGGAACCATCACTGAGTAAACTTGTTCGATTATGGTTGGTTGAAACAAAGGAAAAAGGGATTCGTCTTGTAGCCACGTTGAAAGCTTGTGCAGTTGTGCTTAAGCATGAAGACTGAGCAGAAAACAAAAGAGAGATGAAGATGAAGATGAAGTAGAACGAATGATGCGTGCGCACAAGTCACTTTCACCCTTGGCCTCAAAACCAAAGTTCATTGGATGATTAGATTTGGTTTAAGAGGATCTCATGTACCTTACATAACTCAAGACTTTCACTTCGTGATCCGCTACCGCTTGTGGTACTTGTGGTGTGTTGTAATTCCCTCATTTTTAGTTGAAAATATTTTAGTAGAAAATATTTCTATTATTATTATTGAGTATTTTGATTAGTAGAAAGTATTACTATTATTCCTGTTACATAATATTCCTTGTCGGTTCTAAATCCTAGGCTTGCCAAAAAGGGTCTGTTAGATCCTAGGGGATTAACCTTTTATAAGCGGAAAATCTTTAAGGTGCAACACGTTTCAGATAATCTCACTATTTTTGTTTTGTAGTTCCTTGTAGCATTTTCTATAACATGGAGTTAGATATCTCCGATATGGTGTCAAAATTTCATATCTAAGACTAAGATCGCTTACACTTTGACTAAACATGTTGGGAAATGCCTTGCATAATTACCCTCTTATGTGAACTCAAACTAGACACTCAGCAGAAACGTAAAATAACAAACAAATTTTTTTTAACGTGGAGAACCTTCTCAACATGATTAAGAAAAAACCACGGGATCCATATGCCATTAAACACCGCTGTAATAATAATGAAAACACAAATCTTAACCTTTAGGCTATGTTTGGATTGATGGTGTTTGATGGAATGGAATGGAATGGAGTGGTAACTAATTGGATTCCATTGTTTGGATATCAAAAAAGTGAATGGAATGGTATGGTACATAATGGAACTCATTCCATCCCATTCCATTCAATCCTTCAATTTTACATTCCCTCCAATTTGGGGTGTATGCAATGGAATGAAGCTTCATAGTTTCAATATTAGCATTTTGCCCCTATTTTATTTTATCATTATTTTTTTCTATTTCCAAATACTTTCTTTTTTCCAAGTTCTGTGTCTTCCTTCGTGTTCCTATTTGTATGCTTGCTTTTCTTTTTCTTTGTAGTGGATGGATATGTACATGTGGTGGATATGTTTGGTTTTCATTATATTCGTGTATTGACATGTACATACGCTGGATATTTTTTGCTTATTCTTTGTTTTGTATACCCAGTGTGTCTGCTTTACTTTTTTTGCTTTGTATACAGGGGCGTACAATTCCTATGAGATGTGCATGGCTCGCTTTGATGTTCTCATCTACATGAAGTGAGTGTAATTCCAATAAGCTCCTGTTTGGGATGATTTATGAGCTTTTGTGTTGGTCGTTGAATTATTGAAGATAAAATAAGTAATGATATGTTTTATATCATAATAGTTGTTTTAAAAAGGGCAAAAATGGAATAAAAAATTATAATTCGTTCTATGGCGTCCATTTTCCAAACAATGGAATGGAAACATTATTCCGTTATATCATAAAATACCCAAACGATGGAATGAAATATTTATTCCATTCTGCTCCATTCCACTCCATTCCATGTAATTCCTTTCCGTTCCGCTCCGTCATGCTCCGTCAATCCAAACAAGGCCTTAAGTGGACCTAACTATACATAACTATGTATCTCAATTTGTAGATACAACTCTCAAAAATTGTCTGACTAGATTTGTTGTCCAAACACTAACCAAATCTCTCTATTTTTCTCTCACACTAATACGAGAAACTCTGTTTTTCTCTCAACTCTAGTTCTATGAGTGAGGTTTGTGTTGTGCTTCGTTGCTTTGTTGAAGCTCCTGTTTATAGATGAAATTGAATCCAAATGCATTAAATGATTGGTTCTCATTTTCCATGTTTTACTACACCGTTTTTGACAAGAAATTCTTAGGTGGTCTAGGACCAAGAAATTTTCTTTGGTCACAACCAAAGAAAGAAGAGAGAGAAGAGAGGAAGAGAGAGAAAATTGAAAGTATTTATTTATTTGTGAAGAGAGACAGAAGGCAAAAACTCTATGTGTGACCAAACCAAATTTCTTGGTCCTGGTTCACACAAGAGTTTCTCGTCTTTGACTATTGCATTCACATTTGCCAAGCTTTTCAAATGTTTATTGATACATTTGAAGTTAACCACCCCAAGCTAGGATATAGGCATGTTGAAGAACAAAATTCAACAACTCTTTTGGTGCATCACTGTGGCTGGACTCCAACAATTCTCCCCCTCCAGCTAAAGGGAAACTATCCTTAGATTAGTTTGGGGTTGCTGCCAAGACTGCAAGTTCTATACAAAACTCTAACTTTCTCTTTTTGTAGAGCTTTTATCATCATACGTGTTTCACTATTATTAGCGTCAATTTTCTTTATTTGCAATAATTTATTTTCTAACACATCACGTATCAAATGATACCTCACATTGATGTGTTTTGACCTCAAATTTTCTTTTTGCAGCTTTTGTTGATCTTCTTAATTGAGGTTCTTGTTCCATCATCATCATCATCATCATCATCATCATCATCATCATATGCTCTGATAAGTCTTAATTTATAGTGATTTTAGTCTTTGAATTAAATAAAATGTGGGATTTTAGTTTTACTTTAGAGCTATTTTACTACAAAATGTTAGTTTTTATTTTCAAGATCAAATAATGAAGAAAAGGAATAATTTTCAGAAGTCAGAAAATAAGGTATGACCCGTGCGCCCAAGCCAACAACCCATGCGTGGATCACCCAGAAAGTTGAGCATAACCCGTCTGTGGTCAAGCATGACTCGTGCGTCTCTTGCTGTACCAAAATAAGAGTTA
Source organism: Medicago sativa (assembly GCF_051527215.1). Classification (NCBI taxonomy): domain Eukaryota; kingdom Viridiplantae; phylum Streptophyta; class Magnoliopsida; order Fabales; family Fabaceae; genus Medicago; species Medicago sativa. The sequence continues at coordinate 10,920,725 of NC_140751.1, forward strand.
CAAAACCTTTGGAATTTGATGGTTTATGGCTTGTAACTCGAAATTAATGTTTTGTCTATGATTCTAGGCTATAAATAGACCTCATTCCTGAGGCAAAACACATGATGGCACACTTGTAAACTTACTCTAAAGTTGAAATCAAAATTATGCATTGTTCTTAAGCTTTTTTTTTTCTTTATTTTTCAGTTCTTTACATTCTTGTGTTTTATTTTCATGTTCTTTAGATTTCCAATCTTTTACTTTTATGTTATTTACTTTCATTCCTTTATCTTTTAATCCCTTGTCTATTATATATGAATTTACGTTCTAATCTAATCTCATCTTTAATTAATTTTATATCAAATATGAAACGAAGTACTGAGAGGTAATTTTTTTATTAATATTTAATTATATTTCAATTATCAAACGAAGTACCAAGATGCAAAGTTTGATATTGGATCAAATGAGATTAAATAAGGTAATCAAAACATCAGAATATTTTTTAGAGTCTTGGAACAATAAGGTTGCACTTAAAAGATCTCAATGATAGTCAACCATGAAAATAGATTTGATTATTGTTTTGAGATACATTCATGTATTTCGAGAGGAAACATGAAATATCAACGAACACATTGTCCTTAGAAATTAATTTATTATAGAATAGAGAAGTAGATAGGGAATGCTAATGATTTAATATTATATATGATGAAAACTTCAATCCAATGACGTTTATTAAATATTTGAATTTTAAACCAAACAAACAGTATTGTTCTTAACAACTTATTCCTTCTCAGCTAATCAAAACTAAAAATTAGATTGGTAGTTGCTTTAAGTCCTCATGGATCGATATTTTTACTACTCGGTAAAACCGTACGTGCACTTACGGGTCTATCATGCTCTTCCTGCATTGCTTGGTTTTGTTCTATGTGATCAGGCTACTTCATCTTATTGGGTTGTGCTTGCTGATCACAATCGTATTCTTAGATTGAATGTCGTGCATCGTCTAATCTTCATAGAATACCACATATCTAGTTCAAACAACCTTCTTAGCAGCAGGATCCCCTAATCTAAAGTCAAATTCATCTCTTGGTAAACCAAGGTATATACACTCCTTCGTATTAGCATCTAGCTTTGCTTTTCATCTTTTCGAACATGGGCAAATGCCTTGCATCCAAAGACTCTTAAATGGCCATAGAAGGCTATCTTTCTATATAATATGATGACATTGTCATCTTATGTAATATTTAGCATATTTTTCAGTCATTGGTATTTAGTTTTGATCCAAAACAATCCCTTGATACGGTTTCATAAATTCCTTTTGTGGAGTATATATGTTTTTTTTTTCGGACGAAAGGCAGAGATAGTAACGGCCAAAATAAAGGGTGCAAAGGGGTTTTGGTTTACTTATACAGTTTTGGTCCTATACGCACTTCACTCGACGATTGAAACAAGGGAATCTTTCACCATTTTCCTTTTGAAATTTTGCATCTCTACAAAATTGCCCGATCCAAAGAAAAGAACCCAAGTTAAGTGTTCATCCTTGACACGCCACCTATTATCGTGGAAGATTAATATATATTGTCTTAATAGATGTATTAGGCTGTAAAGGTACAAACAAAGAATAGAAAATAAATTCATCTTATTAATTAATTGGATTTTTATTCATATATTCATCAATCATCTGCATTGCATGGTAACATGATAATGTCCTATAAATACCTTGCATGGCAACGAACATAAAAAACACAATACATCTACATCCTCTTATACACATAGTTCATAATAACTAATTAACAACCATGTCAACTAGATCCCTCACCATATTCATCATTGCTCATGTGTGGCTCTTTATGATCACAACATCAGTAGCACAAATAGTTATCGACACAAGTGGTGAACCCGTTGAGGACGATGAGGAGTACTTCATCAGGCCCGCTATCACAGGTAATGGAGGAGGTTCCATTTTGGTCACCAGAAATGGGTCGTGCCCTTTGCACGTTGGTCTTGACAACAGTGAAGGGGCACTTGGAGTGGCTGTGAAATTCACTCCTTTCGCTCCTCGTCATGATGATGACGATGATGATGTTAGGCTTAACAGAGACTTGAGAGTAACATTCGAGGGATTCACAGGTTGTGGGCAGTCGACAGATTGGAGGTTGGGTGAGAAAGACGCAACGAGTGGAAGGAGGCTGATTGTTACCGGAAGAGACAATGGTGCAGGATCACAAGGTAACTTTTTTAGGATTGTGCAGACCCAAAATGGTGGTATCTATAACATCCAATGGTGCCCTACAGAGGCGTGCCCTAGTTGTAAGGTTCAATGTGGGACTGTTGGTGTTATTCGCGAGAATGGCAAGATTCTGTTGGCCCTTGATGGTGGTGCCCTTCCAGTTGTGTTCCAGAAAGAATGATTATTAGTACAATGGTGATGTTTGTTTACGTGGAGTCAGTTTACCTTGTTGCTCAAAATGTAAGGTTAATAAACATATATATGTGACGCTATCGTTACATTCAACTGAACCAGAGAAAGGGAGACTTGCATTCTGGTTGATTGATTCAAATATATATACAATAAAGCTTTGAACTGTTATGTATCTTCTTTTTGTTTACTAAGGAAGTGTTATTGTCCAAACTCTTTCAGGATCTAGTACTCGTGTAAAATAAGTCTGTCTTGATCCCTTCACCGTTTGAATGCATATGGACTAACTCATATCAAACAAACATGTTCCATTCCTTTCCCTTACCATATCGGTCTCAGGAAACTATAGCATTAGAAGTAAAAGTGATCCATTTTTTATTCTAAAGACTTTGAGTTAAAACAGTTTGTTTGAAAGAAGCACGAAGTCAAAGTTTTATAAATCGTAAGCAAAGAGTATCATAACCTCACTATGTCTAACCCACAAGAAGGAGTTTAGCTCATGGTGAGCTAAACATCGGATATGAAGATGAAATAAAACATAAACAAAAACATGAAAAGCTAAATTAATAGATTTAATAAAGCTAGTACAAGATTACAATCATTGAAGGATAGTGGTGAGCTAAAATCATCAACAAGTAATCTAATTCTAATTCTCTAAAAATTAGCACTCATGCTCATCTACGAAGAAGATGAGATAGAGTGAGAACTCTAAAGCTGCTAACCCTAGCTGGAACTTGGCCTCTCTAATTCACTGTCAAATTTTCGGACCCTTGGCACTAACATGTGGTTATCTTGTTATAGTACAAGGCCAACCACTACAAGGTGTACCCTTTGGTCATTTTCCTATGAGTTGTCCTTATCTTATCCTACCTACTCCTGTCATATTCCCTTATATTCCTCGTACTCCAATCATTGGCGCTAACTCATTATTCTTACTCCTTAAGCAATGACCAGAAGTGGTCCCATATATTCCTACTAGTTGTACGACCCGACTAGCAATCCAGGGTGTTGCATCTGTCCATATCTTCGGCGAAGCAATCCTAATCCACGATGCAGCTTCTCGGATCTCCAAAGCCATTCCTCATCTTGTATCATCAAACATCCATAACAAGCATTACTTGTTCAAACTGATTAATTAACACTAAAAACTACCTTAAACTATAAAATCCTAAATAGGCACTTATTAGATGCTTTAGGAAATGCATTCACTCAGTTTCTTGTTCATTGTGGGAGATAAGTGCAATGGGATAACCAACTATTTTGCCGGTTATCAATGGTTAATCAAATATTTCCACTAATAGGCTTCATTATAGAAAGACGTTCTTCCATAAGACCACCATTCTTCAATAACTCAAATTATAGCTTATGGAAAGGAAAGATGCAATTGCATTTTAAGTCTTAAGATACAAGAATATGGAGAGTGGTGATAGGTCATCTTACATTATTCTTAGCATGTTTTTTTAGTTATTTTCAATAGGTTTTAGCAGCAAAAAGGAAGAGTATTAGAACGATTGCCTATGATTTCGGGACTTTAGTAATGTTTTCTATATTTGAGTATGTAATTCTAGTTTTCCCGATACATAGAAATTTTAGGGGGGTTTTGAAGTAATTTACGAAGAAATCATGCAAATCGGAAAATCATGAACAACTGAAGAATTGGCAAGGCGTTGGGAAGACAAAGAATGAAGATTCAAGAGGCCTCAGGATACTTTACATAGGAATGAATTATGTTTCCAAATTCCGAGGCAAATTATTTGAAGACGAAAACCTAAAAACGACGAAGTGCAAAGAAATTGGGCCCGGAAGCATAAGAGCATGCACCTAGGGCATGGAATTATGTTACCATGCGCCTAGGGCATGCAAAATGCACCCCAAGCATTTCAAAATGGGGGGGGGGGGGGGGGGCAATTGTTATCTTATTCATTTTTCTGGGTTTAGCCCGCGTTTTTAGCCCACACCCATTTAGAAATCTCCACTATAAATACTAGCCTTCCTCATTCAGATTCAGATTTCTCGTTCAGAACTGTGACAGTTCAAGAGGAAGGCTACTTTGGAGCTTGGGGAGAGAATTTATCTTCTCCTTGATTTTATAGGGTATGTTTTTTATCTTTAGTAATTTGTTTTTAGTTACCATGTGTAACTAAATCGTTTTAGGTTAGAGTTCTAAGATGAACCTCTGTATATTTTTGTTGGATATTTATATAATTTAATATGTAGTTTATTTTATTTTATTTATGCTTTTGTCCACTGTATAGTTTTATTAGGAAGTAGTTTTATTTCTATGAGAGGTGCAACCCTAGCTGTATGACTTAAAACTATAACTTAGTAAGACCATTCTCTTGAAACCCTTAGTAAGGTAGACGTAGATTAGGACTGTCCGTTTGTAGAACTACTAAGAAAGTGTAGAGAGAGTGTGCGATGAGTGTCCTAAGATTCATAGATGGGCAAACCTAAGGGAACCTTGGCCTTCATTGCCTTGGGAAACACTGGAAAACCAATATAAAGTTTATGTTTCAATTACCTTTGAATAGCAAAACCCCGCACGTAAGGATCACCGTGCAATCAGCAGGTGCAGTTAGCCATCAAAGAGAAATGCCTAATTAGGTACCCAGTGGCTAAAACCCATTGGGTCAGGTGGTGCCCTACCTATTTAGGAAACTCCCAACGGCCTCATCACTTGTATAGTTACCCATAGATAAATAAACGCGACATTTATATTACGTATTATCCAACAATGAATATACAGAGGGGGATTCAAAGAATCCTAACCGCTGCTTACTTTTTTGCAACCAAAACAGGTAAATTCGCTCTGTTGCAAACAGATAAAAATTGCAATTTACTTTTATACGGTCAAACTTACAAAAATAAGTAGCAAGAATTGTACTCGGACTAAAGGACTATCCCCGTGGATACGATACTCTACTTATCATTTTATTACTTGATGAAAACGACTGCTACACTTGCCATTTTGCAAATACAGTAATCAAAAGTTAGTACATCAGAGAGTAATCATTGACGTTGATTACATTCCAATGGTTACTCAAGAGAATGAAACTCAAACTGAGAAATCAGAAGACACCTTGACAAGAGCAGAACAAGAGAGAATGCTCTTAAGTATGCAAAAATACATACAAATATAAATTGATAAGTCTGAGAATAAAAAAGCATGGGAAATCAATGAACAAAAAAGTAAATTTTAGAAAACAAACTATTAATAAAATTACAATTTTAACCACCACCCTTAACATTTTGACACTTCTTTTTTTTTTTCTCTAATTTTTTTTTAAATAAACAACTTTTGTTGTATACTTCATTATTTTTACGTTGACTAAACTATCAAATTGATCATTGTCTCTGTATAAGCCACTCTCAAATTAATCGGTGAATCTAAATCGAGTTTTAGTGACTTTATCCTTAGGTTGTCGTTGAGGGAGAGAATGGTAGAGAAAAATAGTATGAAAAAATAATAGTGTTGAAAGACTTCGACAATATTGTGGTCTTATTTTGATCAAATGGTTAAAGCTAGCCTAATGACCCATGATGAAAAACTCTTATACTTAACTAATACATTTGATACATTCTTAATTTAAATTGATTATATTACTAATTCACATGCAAGTTGGAAGGGTGTAAATAAAAGATGATGTTTTAGAAATGGTACAGATGCCAATGGTTTAAGTCGTGCACTACTATGAAGATAGCAAAATGATATGTTTGGAAATAGAATATGAACATTATGGTAAAATAATCGAATTTGATCCATATTCTTGAATTATGATAGCATATATTTATTTTATGATAAAATTTCATAATTCGTCTCTTAACTTAATTTTATTTAACACTTTTATTTTTTATTTTTTTCTTCTTGATTTAACTCTTTAATTATGATAAAATTTCATAATTCGTCTCTTAACTTAATTTTATTTAACACTTTCATCTTTAATTTTTTTTCTTCTTGATTTAACTCTTTAATTTTTTTGAAGAATTTAAGTTAGCCCACCCAAATTTCTTGGCCCTGGTTCACACAAGAGTTTCTCTTGATTGATACGGTTTCATAAATTCCCCTTTGTGGAGTATATGTTTTTGGACATAAGAGAGAGTAGTATATGTTTTTGGTTTACTTGTACAGTTTTGGTCCTATACGTATTTCACTGGACGATTGAAACAAGGGAAATTTTCAGCATATTCCTTTTGAAATTTTGCATCTGTACAAAATTTCCCGATCCAAAGAAAAAACACAAGTGTTTATTCTTGACACGCCACCTATCATCAATCATATGCATTGCATGGTAACATGATCAAGTCCTATAAATACCTAGCCTGGCAACGAACAGCAAAAACACAAAACAACTACATCCTCTTATACATATAATTCATAATAATTAATTAACAACCATGTCAACTAGATCCCTCACCATATTCATCATTGCTCATGTGTGGCTCTTTATGATCACAACATCAGTTGCACAAATTGTCATAGACACAAGTGGCGAACCTGTTGAGGACGATGAGGAGTACTTCATCAGGCCCGCTATCACAGGCAATGGAGGAGGTTCCATTTTGGTCACCAGAAATGGGCCATGTCCTTTGCACGTTGGTCTTGACAACAGTGAAGGTGCACTTGGAGTGGCTGTGAAATTCACTCCTTTTGCTCCTCGTCATGATGATGACGATGATGATGTGAGGCTTAACAGAGACTTGAGAGTAACATTTCAAGGTTTCACAGGTTGTGGGCAGTCGACAGATTGGAGGTTGGGTGAGAAGGACGCAACGAGTGGAAGGAGGCTGATTGTTACCGGAAGAGATAATGGTGCAGCATCACATGGTAACTTTTTTAGGATTGTGCAGACCCAATCTGATGGTATCTATAACATCCAATGGTGCCCTACAGAGGCGTGCCCTAGTTGTAAGGTTCAATGTGGGACTGTTGGTGTTATTCGTGAGAATGGCAAGATTCTGTTGGCCCTTGATGGTGGTGCCCTTCCAGTTGTGTTCCAGAAAGAATGATTATTATTAAAATGGTGAAGTTTGTAACTATGTGGTGTCTTTATTGAGTTTTCTTTGTTGCTCTAAATGTAAGGTATAATAAACATATATATGTCAAGCTATCGTTACATTCAATTGAACCAGAGAAAGGGAGACTTTTATTCTGGTTGATTGATTCAAATATATATACAATAAAGCTTTGAACTGTTATGTATCTTCTTTGTTTACTAAGCTTTGAACTGTTATGTATCTTCTTTGTTTACTAAAGAAGTTTTGTTGTCCTAACTCCTAATGACAATTATGATGATGATGATGATGATATTTTCGAAGCAAAAGTGAAAATATATTAAAAAAAAAAAAGTAGTGATGGGTATACAACCATTTTGACGGAAAACACTTACGTACCATAGTAGATGGGTACCATTGTACCATTGGCCAGTAAAATTTTGACACATGTCAAAAATCTTTTAAAACCAGTTTTCATAAAAACCGGCTTTAAAAGTCTAAAACAAAATAAAATAATTTGGATAATATCTGAAATTAAATAATTTATGGAAGGTCTTATAAACCCATTTGGGAAAGTAATACCCCAACCATTCATATTAGAACCCAATTATAATAATATAATTAGAATGAGAAACCAAATTAATTGGTTAAGAGAAACAGCATATTGGTTTCTAATATTTGAAGATAATTACTCTACATACTGGGAGTATGAAAATTTTGCAAATATTTTAAGCCTTAAAATACAAAAGTTTATACATGGCTAATAAAGGTGTAAGTGAAAAAATGCAAGATATTTGTGAAAATCTAACAACACTTCAGAAACAGTTGGATAAATTAGTAGAAGTTCTACTAGAAAACAAGTTTGAAGAAAAACTTGAAGAAAAATTATCTGATCTAGAAGTAAACCAAAAATTATTAGATGAAAAAATTTGTCTAAAGATAGATGATCTAATTGATTTACTAAAACTTTTACCCATTAGAGACAAATGTTTAACCCTAGAAGAATTACAAACTTTTGTCAAAAAAGAGGGGGGAGACATGGTAGAAATTTCAGAAAAAATTGAAAAATCAGAGAAAGAAATTAACTTTTTCGCACCATTACCTTAATATGGACGAAACAGAAGAAGAAATAGCAAACCAGCTAAATGAATTGCAAACATTAATGGCTTCTTTAGACATTAATAGAAAAAACCAAATGACCGAAGAATCTGATGACGGATACAAATTTGTCTACGACTTTGATTCAGATAGTTCTTTTAGTATGGAAGAAGAACCACAAGTAGGACTTGTGAAAACTAATGAACAACTTGAAACATCAGAACAAGGACGTAAGAGAGGACGTCAAGAGGGTAAAGAAGAATTTATCGACCAACAAATCATTCAAAATAAAATGGATGAAAGAAAATTCAATCAAATACCATCTAAATATATACCTACAATAAATCGTCACAAAGAAGATAATGTTTTAAACATTGATTGTAGTGAGGATACTAAAAAAGAACTAAGAAGTTGGTATCATGATCACATGGTAACAATCCAATTAGATCCTACATTAGGAAAATTAAGTTCAAAAAGTATTTTCAATTATTTAAAAACAAAAACCATAGGAAATGCTTGGAGCTTTATGTCTGAACAATCAGACTCAGAACTTCCATCAACAACCGAAGAAGTTATAAATCATGTCTATTCAATTCTGAAAAAAGAATTCGTAGGTTTTGATGCGCCAGAAGCAGAAGCAGACCTAATGAATACAAACATCCATAGAATCTTTAATCTAAGAATCTGTGATATGTGTTATGTTGAACCATTTATATGTGAGTTTAGCAAATATTATTATGCAATAAATCCCCAAAAAAGATTACAATACAATCTTTTAGGATTATTTTACAATAAACTTCCATCATCCGTAGGGACAATAATGGAAAAAGAAATCCAACAACACCTAGAAATATTTGTAGGTTTAGAAGATACACTAGGAACAAGAATAACTGCATTAAGGAAGTGGATATCCGAAAAATGCATGGAAAAAACTGCTAAAAGAGAAGCAAAAATAAATGTTTGCTGTGATAGAATTCAAAATAAAGTAGGAAACTACGGTTGTAGTAAACCTAGAAGAAAGAAAAAGAAAAAAGTTTTTAGGAAAATTAATCATTCTGAATATAAAAGAAAAAGGAAATTTCCTAAGAAATTTAATAAGCAAAAATACTTTAGGAGGAATAAAAAATATCCTAAAAAGAATTCATGTCCTAAAGGAAAGAAAACATGCACATGTTGGTTGTGTAATGAAGAAGGACATTATGCAAATGAATGTCCTAAAAAGAAAGATTCTAAAAAAGAAACTTTGAAATTAATTTGGGAAGTAGGTTTTGAACCAATAGAATCAGATATAGATTCTGACGAAAGTAGTATTTTTGAATATACTACTGAAGAAGAAATTGAAGAATGAGTAGGAAAATTTTAAAAAATGGAAACCCTAATGCAACATTTATTCAAATAACATTGAATAAAAAGAAAATTATGGGTTATATTGATACTGGAGCTACTTTATGTTTTGGTAGTGTTTTATCTTGGTTTTCGGGTGTCAAACATTGATTACGTTTGAACCTTTCTAACCGGTGATATCTTATTTTTTCTTGGGAAGGGAAAAAGTAAGCAAAACCCTTGAGAATCGAGGTCCGGGAGTTGTTTTCGCTACGGGAAGGTGTTAGGCACCCATAACGACTATAGTATCCTATAGGAACCGTCTTTAATTTCTACGCGCGCGCTTTATTTTTAAATGCTATTTTGAAATGATATTTACACCTAAGAGTTACTAAATGAAGAATTGGAGGGAGAAGAATGTTTTTGGATTTTTATTTTAATTGAATTGAAGGAATTTTGTTCCTTGCCTACGTACCCGATTAAGGGATCAAATCCACCGTAGTTCTCTTCCAAAAATGTTTTTGTTTGTTTTTGTTGGTTGATTTTAAGTTTGAAAATGGAATTTGAAGAATAAGAGAGAGGCCTTAAAGGCATGAGAATTTATGAAAAGAGTGAGGTTTGATTAGTCATTTTGCAAAATAAGTCAAAGTTTGATTATTTTTCATTGAAGTTTGATTAAGAAAAAAAAGGAAAATTACAATGGGATTTTGATCCCAAGGTTTATTAGAAAAACATTTGAGTGATATTTGTTCATATATTTTTTTGAGAAATTGATTTGTTTCTAAGTAATAAGCCTAAACATTCATCTAAACATACAATCCTAAACATACATCTAAACATGCATATTCTAACTATATATCTAAAGTGAAGTGTGTGCGTGTGTCGGTGCTTGTGTCGGTGTACATCATTAGAGTCCATTGTCCTTTACATCATACCCTAGATACATTCTATGGCCTCTTTGCCAAGAAATTAAAAGTGCGTAAAGGAAAATATTACAAAAATTCCTAAATCTCACATTCTAATCCTTGCATGAAAGTTAAGGTGTAAGAAAAATGAAGGATGAAGGTATGAGATGGAAGGTGAAATGCTCATGATATATGCGACAAAATGGAAGAAACCGTTAGTAGCATGGGGAATAAAGAGATTGTGGCATAGGTAAGTAAGATAGTGCTAACAAAGTGACAAAATTTACCAAAACAAGTAGCACAATATGCCTAAAAGTTCACCACAATGACAAGGCAAACATAGGACTCATAATCCTCATATCATGACTACTTTTCAAGGTATTTTAGTTCAGTTCCCAATACAAGACTTATGAGGAAATATCAAGCCAAAGCCTTGTAGCACATTTTAGGCATATTGTACACTTTATTTTCACAAGAATACTATCATTACTTGCAAAACAAGGAATTGACAAATCCCATTCACAAACAGCAAACACAAAGATGCAAGTTAAGGACAAACACATCACAAAATTACACAAATAGCATATGTACCAATTGGACAAAAAGTCATATCAAAATATGGCAAAAATTTGCAAGAATTTAACAAGAAAGATATTTAAAGCACAAGCTACATCATGTACATTTCTCTTACCAATTTTAACATGTAACATGTTCACAAAAGTATCAAGAAACATATTAAAATCACATAGGAATTTTTAGGAAATTTTTCATGGAAAATTTTAGACAAGCAGAGGTGAAAATAGCAAAAATAGCAAGAAACGCAGGAAACGGGGGTGTGCATAGCAATAAGACTCACTGGCGTGGCAATTGGGCTCAGGGAGAGAGGGCCTGGGTCATGGAGCAGACCATGGGTTAAACCATGGGTTGAACCGGTTTTGAGAGTGTATATAAGCAAGAAAACCGGTTCAACCTCATTCTAACCCTATGTTTCTCTCACTAAGATGCAATCTAGAGAGAGAGAGTCTGCAAGTGACTCTCTTCTTCTCCGACGAAGCTCACCTCCTCCGACGTGGTGGCCGGTGGAAGCGCTGCCGCGTCGGAGTTCTAAACTACTCCGATTCGAAATTAAATCACATATTCTTAAAGCTCTTCTCCTCCTCTTTTCAATTCTGAGACTAGATTTCTGAGAGGATTCTTGAATTGGCGTAGATCTAGAAAGGAACCTACGGTTTCAAATGTTTATCGTTTTTTCAAAATTTTTTGAAGAAAAAGGTTCTGCAGCTTTCGATCTATGTCATTCAACACATAACAGAGAGCTTCTAAAGGAAGAGAATGAATCAAGAATTTACCTCTGTCTGATTCAAGAATTCGAACGGAGAAGTTTGAGATGGAGCTTCGTTTTTGCTTCTGATGGATGTTCCTTTGTTGCTTCGCACTGGAAAACGAGGAAGTGAACACGTTCCTCTTCTTCTCTGGTTCCACTTCGAATTTGACCTCTTTCTTCTTCTCTGACTTCGAATTCGATCTTCCTTTTTCCTCTTCTCTTCGATTTTCCTTCTGTGATCGTGTTTTCACTGGAATTGCAGGAAGAACATCCAACGGTTCGATGATGAAAATTCTCAAAGAGAATTGCTGAGAACCGACGTGGAATCCACTGAATTTTGTTGTGTCTAAGAGTTTCGATGCATTCTGTGATGAATTAGTATGAAGATTGTTGTGAATTGACGAATCTTTGGGATGGATTCAATCGAAATTGATGATATTGGAAAACGGTTAGGGTTTCTGTTGTGAATGTTCTTGAAATTTTTTCTGGAAATTTTGGTGTTTGATCTGTTTTGATCAGAGAGAGAATTGGAAACGTGTTTGTTGATTTTTTTGATGAGTTGTTGCAATCTCTGTGGCATGGCAATGATTGGAGCCTTTTATAGGCTGCCAACTGTACTTTTGGACCAATATGGACATGACATGTGGCACTGGGCTTAACAAACTGGACCAATAAATGAAAGACACGTGGCACTGGACTTTAACAAATTTTGGACCAAATTGCAAATAACCAAAAATAAAGGACTGAAATGTAAAAAATGACAAAAAAAAAAAAGACTTTAAAAGTAATTAATAATAAAATTGGTAAAAAACGTAATTTGGAAATAAACGTAAAGTGAAACGATTAAAATTGACAAAATGGACTAAAACGAACAAATGGCCTAAATGAGGTACTTTAAAGTAACCTCTCTCTGCCGAAATTTCGTGTGAAATGACCAAAATGCCCCTGGGGCTAAAACGACTAAAAATGACTCGGATGCAAATTTTAAAATGGATTTTTAACAAGAAATTGAAGCAAAGACTCATACAAGCAAAATTAAAAGACTCAGAGACAAATTTTTTAGGATTTAAACAGGGCTTTAACACATGAAAAGACTAAAATGCCCCTAGGGGCAAAACTGACCCAAAATGACTTCAAATGCAATTTTTGAAATGGATTTTGACATAGAATGAAACAGATACTTATTCTAACCAAATGGAAAGACTCAAACAAATTTTTAAAAGACTGAAAGTAATTTTGACATAGGAAATGACTAAAATACCCTTGCATGTGAATTTTGCAAATAACATTGAAATAAAATGCAGAGAAAGGTGCAATTGATCAGAGACATATCAAATGACTTGAAATACAAGAAAAGAAGAATTGAATTAGTATTTTTAGGTCCAAAATTAGGGTATAACAGGTAGGAGATCCATAATAAAGGAAGGTTGGATTAGACTACAAAAACCAAAAGAAATTATCTTTGCTGATAAGAAAAAACACCAAATTTGGTTTGTTTTAAAACATGTTTTTATAAAAATTGAACATAAATACTTCTACGTAAAATCAATTTATGAACATGACTCTGGAATAGATCTGATAATAGGAAATAACTTTTTAAAGTTATATAACCCTTTTATTCAAAAAACTGACACTATAACATTAAATTGGTTTGATGTCAATAATCCAAAAGAAAGTGAATTTGTTACAACAAACATTATAACAAAAAATGAAATTTTAAACGCAATTTCAGAAAATCTTAACATACTTAGATGTATGTGGGATAAAAGAAAGTTTTACTTAACAACTGAACAAAATCTAGAACATCATCTAGATCAAGTTTGTTCTGAAAATCCATTGGATACTATAGTAAACAAAATACAAGATTTAATTGTTGTAAAACTTAAAGATCCTAAAAAGGAAGTCAAGGCCTTATACAAGATCCCTTACTTAGGAGAAGATAAGGAAGAATATAAAAAAGAAATAGCAGAATTATTAGAAAAAGGATTAATAAGTCCTTCAATTAGTCCACATTCAGCGCCAGCTTTTTATGTCAGAAAACACAATGAAATAAAAAGAGGAAAAGCTCGAATGGTGATCAATTATAAAAAACTTAATGAGGAAACTATAAGTGACTCATATAAGTTACCAAGAAAAGATTACATTTTTGAAAAAATAAGAGGATGTAATTGGTTTTCATCTTTAGATGCAAAATCTGGGTACTGGCAGTTAAGGTTATCAGAAGAAACTAAACCTTTAACAGCTTTCAGTTGTCCAGAAGGACATTTCGAATGGAATGTTTTACCATTTGGTTTAAAACAAGCACCATCAATATACCAAAGATTTATGGACAATACTCTTAAAGGTCTTGATCATATTTGCTTTGTATACATTGATGATATTCTTATTTTTACTAAAGGAAGTAAAGAACACCATATCAAAGATGTTACGACTGTTTTAAACAGAATAAAAGAAAGAGGTATTGTTTTATCCAGAAAAAAGTCAGTACTTTTGAAACAAGAAATCGAATTCCTTGGTCTTATCATAAGAGAAGGAGGAAAACTCGATCTATCACCACATGTTCAAGAAAAAATTTTACTTTTCCCTGATCAATTGGCAGATAGAAAACAAATCCAAAGATTTTTGGGATGTTTAAATTATGTTGCTAACGAAGGATTTCTCCAAGACTTAGCAAATGATAGAAAATTTTTACAGAGGAAGATATCTGAAAAAGTGCCATGGTCATGGACACAAAAAGATACTGAGGCTGTAAAATCTTTAAAAGAAAAATTAAAAGTTTTACCACAACTATACAACCCAACAGAAAATGATTTTTTGGTTGTAAATGTTGATGCAAACCAGTTTACTTGGGCTGGAGTTATGAGAGCTCTACCTAATGGTAAACAAAAATTGGGATTAAATCTCAATGGATATGTTGAGGATGAAACCCCACAACAATCCTATACCATTGTGGGCGCAACCCCACAGTTAAAATCAGATATCCCTAACGGACGATCAGATAAAACATCAGTTTCAACTGATTCAAAACTTGATTATTCAAGTAATAATATCCGAATTAAGGATAAAGATCTTGTTTTATGCAAGTATGTTTCAGGCTCTTTTAAAGATGCTGAAACAAGATATCATATCAATGAGAAAGAAACCCTTTCTTGTTTAAATGTTTTAGAAAAATGGAGAATGGATTTAATTCCATCAAGATTTTTATTAAGAACTGATTCAACTTATGCTAGCGGATTTTGGCGCTACAATTTAAAAGTTGATCATAAACAAGGAAGACTTGTTAGATGGCAAATGCGCATCCAACAATTCTATCCTTATATTCAACTAATAAAATCAGAAAACAATTGTTTTGCAGATACTTTGACAAGAGAATGGAGCAAGCTCTAAAAGTTCTCTACAATAGCTTGAAGCAAAAAGATGAACAGATTGAAATTCATAGCCAAAAGCTAAAACAACTCTCTTCAGAGAGGGGGGAGATGATTAAAATGATCGAAAGCCTAACCAAGATCATAAATGTTGAAACTCCAACAACAGCAGAAGAACCAACAAAAACTTTGAATGAACAACAAAGTTTTTCATCAACATCTTCAGCAGGTTCTATGCCAGAGGAAGATACAAAAAAGTCATGGGCTGAGAAAGTTGAACAAGAAGATGAAGAGTCAAAAAATGGTTTAGACCAACCAAGCGATGCTGTCGATCTACAACCAGAAAAGAATGTGTATGTCATCTTTGATGGTCCGATGAAAGGCATCTACAACAATTGGGCAATTGCAAGCCTTCATATTAATGGCAAAAATGTCAGACACAAAGCTTATCCAACAATGGAGAAAGCAAAAGAAGCTTACAAAGCCTCATATAAAGAAATGACCATTGCTAAAGGAATTGGCCAACCATCAAAAATGGAATCTAAAAAGAAGGTTTCAGTAGGATCAATTATAAACCTCCAAAAAGAAAAAAACAAGATAAAGACCATCGATGATTTCATGGGAAAGTGGAGATGGCTAGCTAACTTCAAGGAAGAACTAGCAATTGAATGTTTTTATCCAGTTAATACCAAACATGGGGTAAAAGCTAATACAGTTCCAGGAATATCCAAGGAATTACTTAAAGAATTCTATGACTATGGAATGCTTAAGACTGTATATCTTGAGGAAAAAGAATGTTATAGATTTCAAGAACTTGCTGATCTTCCAAAAGAGATCGGTGATACAGCAAAAAGATTTAATGACTTCCTTGCCAAAGGAAGAGAAATATTTCTCCAATTTGAACAGACATATCCATGGTTCGAAGAAGAAAATAATCAGATGGCTGTAAGACCAAGAACAGCTATAAAGATAGGTATCTCAAACAAAACCTATCTAGAACCAAATGCAACAAGTGTTGGATGGACATTAATCTCATTTGTTCAACAAATGAAGCGTTTTTATGACTATCTAATCAAATATGGGTCATCCATTACCAATTATAAAGTCTTATATGTCTCAGATTATTGTTTCATGGTCTGCGACTCAAAGAAAAAGGTCTCTACAGAGCATCTCAAACAAACACTTCAATTCGAAGAATTATTCTCAGGATTCGAAAATGGTCTCCACAGGATTCCAGACGAAGTACAACAGGAATGTTGCCAATACTTCTCAACCTACAAAGGGCATATCTGTAAATGGTGTGCAAAAGACAAAGTGTCGGCAGAAGAAGACAAAATACCGACAACTTCAGCAACAAAAGATAAGGCTACAGAAAAAGCCTAGACACGCGTCATATAATTATTATGATGTAATAGTGAAACCTTATCATCTGAGTCAGATGGGGTCCACTTAGAGATAAGAATATTATCACTTTAGGTGATAATGCGTTTTCTTTTCCTTTGCGTGTTTCAATTGTTTTTCTTTTTTGCTGTCATGGATAAGGACAGGTGAACCACTTGTAAGTCCTTTCCTTCTATAAATAAGAGTCTCGATGCTCACTTGTAAATTACGACTTAAATCAATGAAGTAAGTACCTTAGTTTATGAAAAACATTGTGGGAAAGGGCTTCGCAGGATTTGAGGTTGTCATAACCAAATCAAAAGATTTTAATTCTCAATATCAATAATCGAAAGATTATTTCAAATCCAAAGGATCGAAAGATCAGAATTATCAAAAATCCAAGACAAAGTCAGGTATGATTTTAAATATTTTAAATACTTTATAATTTTTACATTTCATAATGGAATATAGTATGATAAAAGAAAATTCATCTGGTTTTATGGCAGATGTATTGATAGATCATATAGAAAAGGTAGATTTTACCTTAAAACCAGAAGAAAACTTCAAACAAAAAAGTATTTTTTCTTTAATAAAAGAAAAACTATCTAGAGAAAACATTCTAAAATATGGAATGATGATAGGAGAAGTTCCTATACCAATGGAATCAACAGATGGATCTGTTGTAATATCTATGATTGATAAAGAACAAATAAACGAGAGGTTAAAACACTTATCGTTAGAAAAAAGACAGAAGATAGGATATATTCATATATCGACTATACAAATAATTATAAAAAGTACTTTTATGAAAGGTATAAATTCAGAACTAGAACTTCTTATTGAAGATGCTAGGTTGCATAAAAAACATTCACTAATAACCCAAGGTGAAGGAAATTTAAAAGGTGGAAAAATAAAATTTGATATAAATTTACAAATAGGCTTAAGTCTAAATGATATAGATCTAAATAGATCTTTAGTAATTCATTATAAACTCAAAGACCAAAAACTTATGAGACCAGGAAATCATCCTTTTAGTATAAGTTATAAAATGAATTATGCACTAAGTAACTCACATTATAGTGTAGAGTTTAGTGGAAGAGAAAAAATACAAATAGATGAACTATTTGCACCATTAGTAAAACTAGAATCGCCGATTCTAAAGCCACTAAAAAGATCAAAGTCTATTATGACAATAGAACGAACACCTCTCTTAGAACAAGAGGAAAATACTAGTGAACCAAGGTTTCTACCACCAAGAACTTCATTAGACAGTATAAAGTTTGATAAAAATTTATTAGAAATAAAAACTGAACTTTTAAAGATTAATAAAAAATTATAATGCCAGGAATAACAATAAAAAATGAACTAAAATTATTCAAAATAAAACTAGATACTCTAGTTAACAAAATAGAAGAAAATTTCTTTAGGATAGAAATGAAAAACGCAATTTGGGGAATCCATGATTTAATGATTCTACAAATTTCATATGTAGATGAAGTAATAAAAGAATTAGAAGAAACAGAAAATGTTTCTATTATACAAAAAGAAAGAGCCACAACTTTGTTATGGCCATCTCAAAAACTAGTTGAATTTGAACAATCTTTAGAAAAAATTCTAGAAAGTTCAAACATATAATGCCTGGGTTAACAATTAAAACAGAATTAAAAATTTTAAAAGAGAGACTAAAAACCATAGTAAGTGATATTGAATGGTATTATGATTTAATAGTATTCAAACAAATTTGTTATAAGGCTCAAACTATAACAATGGTTCACATAGATTTAATTGAAAATCTATTAGAAGAAATTCAAGAAAATAATCTCACCGAGATTCAAAAAACAAGAGCGAAAATTCTTTTAGAACCTTTTCAAGCTCTAACACAAATCGAATCACTCTTAAAAGAGGCCAAAAATTTGGAAAACTCTGCGACTAATCAATAATGCCCGGATTAAATCTAAAAACAGAAGTAGAACTCTTTAAAAAGAGATTAGAAAAAATAATTTTTGATATAAACTTTTATAATGAAAGAATTGTGTTAAAACAAATTTTTTTTTGTGCTCAAGACTTAGTAAAATATCATATAGAATACATTGATGATTTTCTAAAAGAAACAGAAGATTTAGAAAATCTTACAATTATACAAAGAGAAAGAGCTAAAACGCTCTTAAAACCATTTCAAGGTTTATATAAAATCGAACAAATGATAAATCAAGTTCGAGAAAATTCCGCTGGCGACCCTGCCGCCATAACCCACAGGTCCCTGGTATCAGAGCCAGTAATACAATCCTAAGGGATGAAAATAAAAATAAAAATAAAAATAAAAATATTATTTTTTCAGAAAAGACAAAAGTCTTTTAAAAACGCTTTTTTATTTAACCGATTTAAAAGGTTAAGAGAACAAAATCCACATGTCATACACGGATTGGATAATGTTATATAACATAGAAATCCACTATGTTACACAAGTGGAGTCCCCATTTTGACAACTTTTATTACAACTTTTAGAGAATTAAAGCACAATGTTAATATAATAGAAAGTTGTCAAAATATTGTCACAAAAAGGTTTTACAAATATTATTTCTCAAATAAAAAAGAGGAATACGAAGACTTGGGGGTAAAGAACTTGACCCAATATATTCATTAAAACAAACCCTAAAGGGTTATACAAACATTAACAGCACAAAAGTGGAACAACTGTAATGGTGATGGGAAAACATCCCTAAACTTGTAAATTACATAACTCAAAAGAAACATCCACCGCGAACAGGGCAAATCTAGACATTTGATACTTGTGGGGCTAAAATAGTCTCTCAATGTATAAAATTTTAAATTGTCTCTGATTGTACATTTCGTTAGTCAAAATAATCCTTAATATTAGAATACTTTGTTAATATTGTCATATTAGTCTTTCAATATACTTACTTATAAGAGACTATTTTGACTAACAGAGTGCAAAATCAGAAACTATTTTTGAATTTTAATACATTGAAAGACTATTGTGATCATTCATGACACATTCAGGAACCAAAATGACTAGTACTCTATTTATAATAAAAAAATAGAGAAGTTGGATGTGAGGCTTTAGCCCCCACATAGTCTTTGAGTAGTAGATCCACCCCTGACAGCGAATACCAGTACAACCCAACAAACCCCGAGGTGAAACCAGATTGTATAAAAAGATCATGTGTTAATGATTATATGACATGAAGTTTGGAGAGTGAACCCGACTACAATTATTGTAGATGATCCACAACCAATAGCTCACAACAACTATAGCAAGCATGAGAAGCCTCGAAGTAACTTAAAACCCATATCACATAGAGAACACTCTTTTGAACAAACACTCAAACCCATAAAACCCGGATCCAAGCTAAAAAATCTCAAATCAACCTAATCATGTAGAGAAACCATAACAACAACAACGAATTCATAGTGGAATGCAGCGGTGGAACGAACTACACGTCGATGACCACGTGAACATCCCAGTTGGGGTTCACGATACCTAAACATCAAACTACCTTTAGATCTTGAAGACAACCAGTAAGCTAACTCGTGAAATCAAACCAAAATCTTGCAAACAAAAAGAAAAAACAAAATTGAACTAAACCAGTACTCTGATACGGTAGCTAGAAGAAAAAATTGTCCCTGGTTAAGGAGATGACTCCGCTTGAAACAATGCCATTAGGGTAAGTGTAACGCCCTTATAAACTATCTAGAATTTTTACAGAGCGTTAAAATTTCGTATCGGGTACATTAAATTACAATACATAGATTATATTTGACAACTGATAATATACATATGCCTTGGAATTACATGTCCAAATATTTCTGAGTAAGTATCGATACATAATTGGATAACATTAATACTGTCTGACGAACACATAATATCATACACAATTGAAACATAAAAGCTGACATAATGTCTAGGTCTACACCACACTCTGACATATTCAGAAACACATATATACATATATACACCATCAAGGAAGCTCAAACTCAATCTGTAGCCTTCTCTTTACCTTTCCTGCTAGATGTATGAGCACTTGTAAAAAAATAAAATGGAATGGATGAGACATTATGTCTCAGTGAGCTCCACCTATCCTAGGCTGCAGGCAATCCTTGGGGATACCTATGATTGCCCTCTATCTAAATTCAACCTCTTTGAGGTTTATTCATCTTTAACCTGTAATTCTGTAATCATATCATAACTGAATATTTAATCACATTAGCTATCAATTGAGTTAGTAAAGTTAGCGTTGAACAATATAATTATCTAAATTGATTTTACGGAATAAAATCAGGTGGAGTAACCCCAGAATTTATTCCACTGCTAACCAGTATTTTTTTTCCAACTGATGGGAATCCAACTGACGGGAATACCGGACTCCTCTTATTGTCGTGGGGTCATCCTTACGGATAGTGCCCGTTCCAACTGGCGGGAACCTTTTGTATCCTAACTGGCGAGGATAGCAAAAGCCACAGCTTATAAATCATTTTAATATCATAACTGATAAAGAGACTTAAATTCTCGTCTCTAACTGAAAAGTGTCAATAAATATCCGTCCTCTAGAATGGTAATTTACCCGGGTTACTGACTTACACATACTATTATTCATGACTAATTTACTCTAAACATCCTTTCACACCAATAAATATACATTATGGTAGTATGTGATTAGAGGACATCATTACACATTTCGGCTACATATTCGGTAATAATGAGAATTTAGATTCTTAGCCAAACCAAACCATTATATCATCTTAAAAGTGTAATTTACATTAGCTAAGAATTGAAACAAAGTAATAAAATCCAACAATTCTCACTTTCCGGAATTTTAGCCGAAATTGCATATTTATTCATACTTGTGTAAAACTTGTCATAATATTTGTCCTTTATCTCCTACATTACCATAAGTATAATTATCAACATAATGGCTATTTTAGAGTACACTAGCAGGGGTATAAAATCCTAAATCATAATGTCACTAAATTATGTCCTAATGTACCAAATCACAATCTATTATTCTAAAGACATAATTTAATTACCCAAAGGAAAGTTTTTCCTATCTAAAGGAACTCACAATCTTGTGGAGGTTCCTCTTGAACACTTTGAGGCACAACCTCCAAATCCAAGCCACTAGTTAAGCTCCTTCTCCTTCCAATAGCTCCTATAACATTCAAACATGTTAAAAGCATCATTCCCATAACATTTAAACACACTAAAAACTTGAATTTGGAACATTTCTACAAAGAGAAATTTTCCCCCAAATTGAAGGGTAAGGGGCGGCCTTCATGGTAGAAAGAAGGGAATGCATTTTGTTGCTTACCAAGTAATTAAAACATCATGGGTACCTCTAAAAGCTTACTTTCAAGTGATTTCCGATGGATTGGTGAGAAAAATGGTGACTTGAAAACTTATGGGAAGGGGGCGGTTTTGAGCAATAAATGGGGAAGGAAGAAATTGAAGCTTGTTTGTTGCAAATAACACTTCTAGGAACCCATATGCATGGCTTTTTGTAATGATTCTTGAAGGTTTGGATGATTTGAAGATGATGGAGGAGGAGTGAGAGATAGGGGAAGCACTTGGGTGACATAATGTCACCGTGACATTAAATCTGGGCCACACAACACATACAACACATCTGGGCCACACAACACAACACCTTTGTGTGGCCCAGAATAATGTCACGGTGACATTATGTCACCTAAGTATTTTCCAAAAAAATATCACAATTTCTTCCCTTCTCTCTCTAACATTTCCATTGGCCCTCTCTCAGAAAATACTTAGGTGACATAATGTCACCGTGACATTAAATCTGGGTCACACAAAGGTGTTGTATTGTGTGGCCCAGATGTGTTGTATGTGTTGTGTGGCCTAGATGTTGTGTGGAAAGGATTGGAATTGTGTAGAAATTTTGTGGAATGATTTTTTTTTTAGAACAAATCTTGGCTGGCAATACCCATTTTGCCCTTGGTTCAAAAATCTCATAGATAATTTGAAAAATAGCTGACACAGATAAATGACAAATGGCAGTGTTGTTAAGCGGGATATTATAGTAAGTGACCCATCTGGGTTTGCGGACGGCGTCACAAAATCAACAGATTTGATCGCACCACCGGCGGTGTGAGGCTACATAGTAGAGAAGACGTTTCGATAGGAGAAGGTGAAGTAGAGTGGCGATTGAAGGAGGTGGTTTCGGTAGAGAGAGAAAATGTTTCAAACTGGTCCCTTATGTATTTTGTCGTTATCTATTTTGGTCATCTCTACTAGTTTTTTAATGTCTAATATTTTTGAAATGATTTCAACCATTTGATTGCATATCTATTCTATACAAAAGTGAACCACCAACACCTAGTTTTTTTTTTCTTTTCCTTTTCTTCTTTTCCTTCCCTCTTCTTCCTCTTGATCTTCATCATCTTAAATATGAGGTTCATAGAAACCCAAAACAAAATTGAACAAAAAAGCTCAGAAAAAATAATAATTGATTGAATCTTTCACCATTTACTAAAATCTCTAATTAATTGGATCCCGTTATTAATCAAAAAACCAAAACTAGAATTGAAATGCAGCAACACAGCATGACACAACCACTACCACCAATTCATTTCTTCCTCCATTACAACACAACAACACTCACTCTCTTTCTATCATTTTCACCATGACAAAACCATGTCGCGAGCCCATCGAACACTGTCTATTGTGATTTCCGCATTGGTTCAGATCTCCGTTTAACAAGCAAGCTAGGTTAGTTCTTGACAATCTCACTTCGATTCTTCCTTCGGAGTTTGAATATGAATCTGATATTGTTGATGTGAATGAATCTCAATCTAAAAACATGGTCAAAGAAAAAAGGGTCGGGGAGAGAGAGAGAGAGAGAGAGAGAGAGAGAGAGAGAGAGAGATAACATTAAAAGGGTGATTTTTTTTGTTGGAATGGTGATAAAAAACCAATCATGGGAAAGTTGTAACACCCTAATTTTTAAATACTAATTTGTTGATATTATTATTAGATAATATTCATTATCGGAATATATTAGCATTATTGTTATTATTAGTATTAGTATTAATTGTTCGACATTGTTAAATTAAATTATTCGTAGTTACAGATGTTGTGAAAAATGAGGAAGTAGAGGAATTGACTAGTCAGTTAAATAATGGGACAAAACAATTTTATGAAGAAAATAGTGTTTTTAGCAAGGGTAAGGAAGTAAAGTGCAAACAGAGGTGCATTAGCAAAACTGGATAGGAAAGGGGTTTAAGTAAACAGAGAGGTCGTGTGGCGTTAGCGGTGTGGACAGAGGGTGGTGTAAACAGAGAGGTTGTACAATTGTAGAAAGAATAATAATCAGACTAGGGGTGCATATAATAAGTTAGTATAAGAATATGTAAGAAAGACTTAGCTCAAGTAGTGGCTATATATAGAGAAGAACATGGTTGGATTAGGGTTACAGGAAAAAAGATGAAAGAAATAGAGATGAGGCAAAAGGGTTGTTACTATTGGGAAAAACCCAAGTCCCACATCGGATAGACAAGACTCTTGAGAAGAGTTTATAAAGAGGAGGCAATCCTCACTTTGCAAGCCGGTTTTGTGAGGTTGAGTTAGGCCCCAAATTCCAACATGGTATCAGAGCTTGTCGAATTCAAGGGCCACCTACCTATTCAAGCACCAAGCCCACAAGGGCCACCTACCTATTCACGCACCCAGCCCAAAGAGTGCTGGGCGTGAGGGGGTGTATTGGGAAAAACCCAAGTCCCACATCGGATAGACAAGACTCTTGAGAAGAGGGATTGCCTCCTCAGGAGGCAATCCTCACTTTGCAAGCCGGTTTTGTGAGGTTGAGTTAGGCCCCAAATTCCAACAGTTTCGTGGGAACCAAAGAAGAGAGGAGAGGAAAGGAGATTAAACCTCGCTAAGGAAAACCAAGCCAAAAGCTGCACTTTTGGAGAATTCAAGGTAAGGGGGAGAAACTTCTATTCCAAAAGCTGCACTTTTGGAGAATTCAAGGTAAGGGGGAGAAACTTCTATTTTATGGTATTCTTATGTGAGGGTTGTTGTGATTCTATAAATTTGGTGTTGTTATCATAGAAACCATGGTGAGTTAAGGAAAACCAAGCCAAAAGCTGCACTTTTGGAGAATTCAAGGTAAGGGGGAGAAACTTCTATTTTATGGTATTCTTATGTGAGGGTTGTTGTGATTCTATAAATTTGGTGTTGTTATCATAGAAACCATGGTGAGTAATTGGTGATGAATTCATGTTGTTGAGAGTTATTGGTGTGGTTAGAAAATTAAGATTGTGAAATCAAAGTCGTAGGTAAAACAATTTATCAGCTCCCTGTAGGCTCTGTACCTACGGCAACCATCCGTAGGTAAAACATTCTGTACGTGTATGTTTATCGTGCTATGCCTACGACTAAATGATATTTACCTACTGTTTTTCGTTGTCATCGAATGTCAAGTTTCTTGTATTGTTGCTAGCTAAATCTGTAAAAACCATGCTGGTTTCTGTTAATTTTTGATTATTTTTTTTTTTGAGCAAAGGCAAGATTAATTCATGAGTTAATTATTAATGAGTTAGTTTTTGAATTTATTCCTTGTAAATTTGATTATTTATAAAGTTATATAATCTCAATAATACTCATAGGTCCACATTAAACAAAACAACATATACTAATTATTTTTGCTAATCCAGAACAAGCCTTTAATTTCCCACGACATCCAACCTGCTTTCTTCCCCAACCTCTTTACTAATTATTTTTGCTAGTTTTCCTCTTGCTTTACTATGCATAATTGGTAAGTTTCCGATCATCCATGAAGAGGATAATTGTGGCCGTGTGCTACATCATCAGTAACATAAAGGAAGCTTCCATCTAAGTTAAAAAAACAAAAACAAAAAAAACGACATGAATTAGTAATAGTAAATAGTAATGCATAAATTTAGAAAGAAAATAAAAATAATGAAATAAAGTATTAAAGAACCGATCGAAAAATGATGAGCTCATAAATTATAATTATACTAAATTATCTTTGTACACTCATATTAGTATGTATACAGCTTGAAAGAGAGAAAAATCAGAAAGTAATTAGTATATGTAATATATTGATGATGTGATACGAAAGGGAAATAGAATGAAAATGAAGTATATTAAATGCATGGTTAGAAATTAAAGGTGTGCAAATATAAATACTTTCTATTTATTCACTTATTTATTTATTGTTAGATCAGAAAAAATAGCACAATTTTAAGATTTTAACCATTAGTTGTAAGGATGCAAGGTCACTTACGTGCTTTACGATTCCAGAAGTGCCTTGCTGTTGCCAATTTTATTGAAAAGAGAAGCATAAATAGCAAAGATAGATTCAAGAAAAGCTTTTTAAAATAAGCCATCTTTAACATAATTTGTAGAAGCTAGAGCATGTATTTGTGAAATGCGTGCGGAATGGATGGAAATATATAGACCTAGCTAGAGAGAGAAATCTCCCTCAAGAAATATCTAAAGAAGACTATTCCCATAATAGTTTTAAAGTCTATGTGTTAATGGTATTTTTTATTTTATTTTAATAATGACTTCATTTTGTTAGATTTCATTTCATCCGATAAAGTGACACCATATTTGTAATCTGATTAGATGATTGTGTAATTAAGTTTTACACTGCATGAGCTTAGTCTTTAGGGTGCAACATTCAGGGTTCCCTAAACTATGTGAACCAATCTATAGTTCTAGTTTGATAAGCCAAACAATTGTTAGAAAACTAGTTTAAAATTGTAAATTGGTTCAAAATTGGTTTGGATACAATTAGAAACTGGTTTATAAATAGTAAAATGTTAAGGAGTGTCCCCGGGACACTTTTTAAGAACCATAAGTGATATGTATTTATAAAATACGTGTATTCAATGCATTAAAAATTGAAATATTTGACTTTTTTAAAGAGTAATTGTTTATTTTAGAATATTTAAAGAGTGTCCTCGTTAAAAAAACACTCTCTAACATTTCCCTATATAAATTCAATATTTCTTTAGGGAAAAATAAATTCAATATTATTAATTGAGTTTAAAAACCATGCATTGCTAATATAAAACTTTATTAATTATGTTGTCAGCTAAGTGGTTAGGGCTTGATTTTGTTAGTTCAAATTCCACCTGAGACATATGTAATAAAGACATTAGTGTCACTATTATTAAAACAATTTCTTCTTCCTCCAATTTTTTTTTTTTTTTAATAAAAAAACTACTTAGAAATAAAAATTAAAATAGAATAGTATAAATTTGTGTAAGGTCAAAGTTATCATACTACGTAATTCTCTATTTCTCACGTTGGTTGATACTCTTCACTTCTTAGTAGGCAAATGTCAAAGGAAATTTCCTTCCGCAATACATCAAAGTAATTGTCAATGACTTTTGAAGTCTAGAAATTCAAACGAATGACTTTTGAAGTAAAGACTTTTGAAGTCTAGGACACATAGCAAATTGATCATTAATATTGATGGTTGACAATATTGCTTGAGGATCAGTATATGGGAACCGCATGTAAATGATTTATATGAGCAAAAATATTTACCTCAAATGTTATAATTGATGATTAACTCCACGAAACAACGACGATGAAAACCTCAGAAGTAAATGTTAATTTCTTGCATATATTGTGTATTTGAAAATTTATTTTTTTCCATACGTCGTTATACTTTAAAATTTTATCCACCCTAAATTTAATATCTGGTTTCATCCCTAAAGTTAATTTCTGGTTTCATCCCTAAGAGAGAGAACTCTAAATTGGTTCAGCAAACCATGTGAAAAGTGTTCTTTAAAACAAAACATAAGGGTTTTCACATTGTTTGTAGCATAGACATTGATGTGAGATCTATATTTTTTTTTTAAAACTTGTGCGTTTTTCTACTGTAGTTGTGCCAAATCATCTTGAGACCATATTTTATTCTTTTATATTAAAAAAAAATATGCATATTTTAATGGTATAAGGAAGTTGTATCAGTCAATCTAATTTGGACATAATATTTTCACATCAACATTGTATAAGGAAGTTCAAGCAATACCTCTTTTTTTTTTTTTTTTTTACCAAATGAAGTCTACACCATTGGAACTTGTTCTTACTAATATGTTTACACACTTTCGTGTGTACAAAATTCAAAGAAAAGCGAAAATTACCTAAACATCAAATTATAACCACTACATTGCTTCTTCAAACTATATCAACTTCAAAATTACCTAAACATCAAGCTATAGCCGCTACAAAAGTCTAGCCACTGAGATTTTCAGGTGTATGGGTTGTGACCCGAATGTTGCTTCTTCAAACAATGTTCCCCATCAAGCAATAGCTACAATAACATCAAGTAATATATCAGCCATAAATATTTTTACTAATCTTTTTCATATGCAAGATAAAAGAATAAAATTATAATCATCAAATGTCAAAATCTCAAATTGGCTTTGATTCCAACAGAACCCATTTCTAATTTCTAGGTAGAGCACACAAAAAGAAATTATCGCTACATATACAAGGGTAGAAACAATTATAGATCACAAAACATTAAAATAGTGTAACATACCAGATAAATTCCAAGCTTTATTAGTAAGATAGGGTTAGGTGTATCCATTTATCTACTAGGTTCAATCAAAGGTATGTGGTGAAATTTTGAGATTCATAGGTAAAAGTGGTTCCTTTAGATGACAATTTAGGAATATCTACTATGCTTATGTTTCAATTACCCATGAGAGTTTAAGTCCCCGCCTTATTAACCATTCGACCGTTTATAGAATCCTAGAGGATTGACGACCCTTTACCCCATGTTTGCATGTGTGACCTTGAGGGTGATTGTGGAGCAACATGACATATGATGGGACGCTAGATCCATCAAATTAATCACTTGAATAAGAACCCTCGTTTCACAACTGATAATTACTTGTATTAATTCCAGCAAATATATAAAGGAGATTTAAATAATCATAATAGTCACTAAACTTTGAATCAACTCTTTACTTTTATGAAATAAATCCAATTGCTTTGCGCAATCAAATTCTGCCCCCATTTTATTACTTTTATTTATAGATTTAATTAGGTTTAGCTATTTACCTCGTGGAAACAAAAATCCCTGTGGAAACGATTTTACTTACTACTTTAATACTTGCAAACGGTTTGGTGCATTTGCCAAATTTAGTCATCAACCCCTCTTGTGGAAGGAGGGTGTGAAAAGCGTTGTTTGTCCAATGAGGGATTGAGCCTATTTGATGGGTCAAGGAATGCGAGCATAGGCTTTTGAGCACTCCAGAACATAAAAGGTTATGTAATTTATGCAAATCAAACAAATAATTTAATTTTCCCACCAAAATTTAATGAATTTAGGCGATAACACCCACAATCCAAACAAAATAGTGACTCGAATGACATGGATTGACAACAATAATCTTTGTACCAATCCCCCCATAATCACCCAATAATAGATAATGGGATTCATGACTCTCTTACACTGGATATGCCATTCCCTACGAAGCCAAGACTTTATCATAAAGATAGATGTTAATAAAAATCTTTGGAAAGACGACGACTTCATACCTTCCGAATATTACTACATTCCCTACCAAGCCAAGACTTTACCTAGACAAGAGATGTTCAAACAAATCATTGTAAAGACGGCGTCACGCCTTCTAAATCATACACATCACTACTGATTTCTTCTCGAGCACGATCACCGAAACTTACCCGAATAATTGCCACAAGTCTCCTTCTGTCGTGAGACAACGGTAACTTGGGGGACAATTGTTTTAGAATGGGCCAATATCCAATGGCAAGGCATAAAGGCCCAATAAGAGGCCCATTTTAGAATCGAAACGTCAAAGCTAATATGGTACTGCAAAATAGAGGAAAAACTATAGACAATCTGGAACCTTTGATTGTTATTAAACAAAAGGGTGAATTTCATGTCGAGTAAGGCGTGACCTCCACTGCTTGAAGCTTATGCAGTGACTTCGAACCGTCTATATAAGGACCCATCTTCTCTACAAAAGGCACACACCCTTGTTCTAAAATACATCAAAGCTCCTTAAGTTCTCACTAACATGGACGTTGGAGTGTCTTTCTAGGTAAAACACTCCGCTCCAGTGAAGGACAACCGCATATCATCGTGCAACACATGTTTGATCAATTCATAATGGTGGCTTTAAAATATATTTTCACTAATTATATTAATATTGATTCTTTTTTTAAAAGGGGTTGAACATTTTAATACCCATGTTTCAAAGAAAAATTCCTTAGGTGCCATCATAGTCACGTTCCTATTTTTGTTGTTGTTGATATAATGGTCATAGTGCTCTCTAAGGTGGGCAAACCAATATATTTAAGTGTCTGGTGAGTGGACCACTATAGCATCAACTATTTATAGGATATATTAATATAATATACAACCATTTAGATTTGTTACAGGTGATAAACTCACATTGTGATTTTAAAAAAATATAAATAAACTCCCACTATTTATATACACAGGCTCCTCATGAAATTCTAAGTGTTCTCACTTTTTGGGTGAGAAAAAGGGCAGTGACGATTAAGTGAGAAAGCGAGTGTAAAGAATTAATTAAGTGGGAAAAAGGGATAATAAAGGACAATAAAGAGGATTGTGAGGTAATGTGGTGGCAAAGCTTTAGAGTAAACTGTGAAATTTTATTAAGTAGGGTTAGGGATGGATCTAAAAATTTCAATAAGTTGCAGTAAGATTATTTATCATAAATGTTTATAGAAAAATATATAAATGCATAACTAGTAAAACAGTTCAAAGATGTATTATGCTTATGTTAAAAAAATATTTAGGTATTTGAAAGGAACTACTAATCTTGGATTGCTTTATAAGAAATCTTAAGATTAATAAGCTAGTTGGATTCTATGATGTTGATTATATTGGAGATAGAATTGAAAGAAAATTCACTAGTGGAAATTGTCAATTTCTTCGTGAGAACTTGATATCCTGGGCTAGTAAGAGACAAAACACTATTACCTGTCCCACTTACATGACACAAATCTAAAAAGGTTATTTGACGTGGGTCTTAACTAATAGGTATTAACTGTTAGACAATGATGTTTTACATTGAATGCTATGTCTCGCGCCCCCTTTTTGCATTAAATTTTGTCATCACTCAAAATTTGAATGTGAAGCGTTTTGAAAAAAAAATAGACTTTGTCATCAATTTACACACACTTCACTCACATCCTACACTTTCTCTTCTCAAGATTGCTCTGAAAAAATATTCTTTCGAAACGAACCTAGAAACCTAAAATCTCCATAAACGTCATGGCAACATCTTCATCATCTTCTCAAGTACCAGTACAAGTGGGTTCTGGTAAAACCCTAGTATTTAAACCAAAGACCATGTCTGTTCCAAAAGACAACCTTAAGGTTCTTTTAGAGTTAATATGCGATCTCAAGGTTCAAAAGCAAATTGACCATGCTGATGATGTGTTGACCCATTTATGAGAAAATCATACAAACCTTTAATTTATCACCATTTATCTTCAACCAAAACTATAACAGAAAAATATTTTTATCTTCATATTGTTCTACCAATGTCCCATTCAAACAAGACCCACCATCTTAGCACCAATATCTCAACCCTAACAAAGATTTGAAGTGAAATACGGCAACTAAAGGCAACAATGTCAGTAAGAGTCTCAGTCACCGGTTTTGGGTTTGAAAATAGTGTGAGGGAGAGATGTACATATAAACAAAAAAAATTGTGTTCCACTGTCTTTATGGGGTGACTACCATTCAGTGGGGAGCGAAATTTAAATATGTGAGAGGTGTCGTGGGGTTTGAAGAAGATGAGTGTGGAGGAGAAGAATAAATTTGTTTATTTCAATCATGATTGAGTTTTACACTGTTTGATTTTTAGGTTTTGAGTAAGTAGGGATTAAAAGGTAGTAAGGAAGTTGAAAAGTTATGAAGAAATGAGTGAGTGATTCGTTGTTTTTTTTCTGTATTGGTAATTTTTAAGTTTTTTAGTTTTTGGAATTTTAGGGTTGTGCATGTGAAGATTTATAGGTTGAAGATGCAGATTAAAAGAGAAGAAGATGAATGTTGTTAGATTATTATTTTATTTTTTTAAAAGATTTTGAGCTTCATTTTAAATAATTACATGGGAAATAT
The DNA here is from genome assembly GCF_051527215.1 of Medicago sativa. Taxonomy (NCBI): domain Eukaryota; kingdom Viridiplantae; phylum Streptophyta; class Magnoliopsida; order Fabales; family Fabaceae; genus Medicago; species Medicago sativa. The sequence goes on from NC_140751.1 coordinate 10,952,656, forward strand.
AATAAAAAAATGGTGACATTACTATCAAGTCATTGACATGTCAGCATTTTTTTAATAAAAAATGAAAAAAGGGATAAACATGTGCGTTTTTAAAAGATAAAGGACCTAATCGGAAAAGAAAAAAAGACGAAAGTGTTACAAATAAATAAGATAAATGATCTCTTGAGTAATTTTGCCTTATAAATATAATCAAAACAACATTCATACTCGGCAATGTGTGTGTAACCATTAATTTCTTAATGAGTAGTGATATTTGAACAATCATTTGTGACAACTTTTTTTTTATTGGACAAAAAACAATAGAGAAAAAAGAAGAGAGAATATAAAAACATACAACTTTTTTTTTCTCTTTTTTTATTGGACAAAATACAATAGAGAAAAAAGAAGAGAGAATATAAAAACATAAATGGGTAGAGGAGAGTTGTCAAAAATTTATCACAAAATATTTGTACAAATATCACTCCTCTTTATTAAAAGAATCAAAACAACATTCGTACAAAATCTCCCAAGTATGAATAATAATAATAATAATAATAATAATAATAATAATAATAATAATAATAATAATAATAATAATAATAATAATAATAATAATAATAATAATAATAATAATAATTGTTGTGAAAGTGACTCAAAATTGGAGTTTGGAGACCAAAATTCACGTTTGCTGGAAAGGGAAAAAATCGGCGCCCGATTTGCTTAGTTCGGGGCCCAATTTTTTACGCATGTTGGAGACTTATTGTTCTGGAAAAATCGGCGCCCGATTTGGTAAAATCGGGGCCCGATTTTGCGTGCAGTATTTTTCAGAAACGTATTTTTATGGGCCAAATTTGTTCCAGTTTTATGGGAGTTACTTTTACTATAAATATAGGCAATGTATCAGTGTAAACCTGAGATAGAGGGGGCTGAAACAAGGGTTTAGAAATCAAACTAGGGTTTGTATAGAGTTTGTCTTTTGGCAACAAACTAGGGTTTGAGGGTTGATTCACCTTGGGAAACACTATTAGGATTGAGTCTCTTGGTTACGGGAAGAGGCTTGGATTTGGGTAGAATTAGGCGGTAGACTTATTCTTGTAACCCATTCATATCTCTTTTGTAACGTTACTCATCATATAGTGGAGCGGAGGGCTGCTCTCTCCCCTAGACTAGGTCAATTTGGACCGAACTAGGTCAACAAATTCTTTTGTGTTCTCTCTTTCTTTTCTCTCGCTGTTTTTCTACTTTTGCGTGTTTAATGGCAATTCACTTTGATATTGGTTGCTTAATTATCCCTTGCTCCACACATCAAATTGTTATTGGTGTGTTTTCTCATCGAATTCGCAACAATTGGCGCCCACCGTGGGGCAAAGGTCAAAGGATAATCAAGTATCATGGGTTTCGAAGTGGGATATTGAGAAGTTTACCGGCGATAACGATTTTGGGTTATGGAAGGTAAAGATGGAAGCGGTGTTAATACAACAAAAGTGTGACTACTAAAAAAATTGGGAATAGAGGCGGGCAAAATCCGTCTCTAAAATGAAAAAAAAAAAATCTGTCTCTATACGTGTTTGAGACGGAATCAGAGACGGAACAAGGTCTGTCGTTGTTTTTGTCGTCTCTAAACACTGTAGAGACGGATTTTCATTTTCCGTGTCTGATCAGAGACGGAATAAATCCGTCTCTAACAAATAGAATCCGTCGCCCACACTTTTCTGAAAGTTAAGCAGATTCCGTCTCTGCAGAGACGGAAAATACCGTCTCCAATATAAAAAAACCGTCTCTAAAATTTTGTCACAAAGCTTAAAATTTCCGTCTCTATTTATTAATATTTCGTCTCAACAGAGACAAATTGGAATTCCGTCTCTAAAATGTATTTTTTTTATAATATATTTGTCTCAATATTCTCCCTGTTTAGTGCTAAAACAATGTTTAAAATATTACTATATTTAACTCTAACTCTCAAGAATGTCAATAATATTTTGATACCCATCAAGTTAGGAGAAGGGACAAAGTACACTCATAAAAACAAAACATCACCACATAATATCAAAATATTAAAGGTAACCAAACTAAAGATTATCATCAATCCACCTAGTAGTTACCAAGATAAGTTTACCATAAATCCACTTGGTAGTTACAAACATAAAGTTGTCTAAAATATAAAAGACCATGATATGTTTGATCTAACAAAAGATGCCAAAATAAAAGCGACCAAGCTAAAGCTCATCTATCTCGTTGTTACCATTATCACCTTCTCCTTCCGACTAAATTGAAGTGTTCATATTAGGCACAATATTCCCAATCATTTGCTCCAAGCACTCGATCTTCAGTTTTAGCGTTTCTTGTTCAAGAATTTTCTTTTCAAGTTCAGAAGTTAATGCTTCAATCTTAGCCTCCATAGCAGCAACTTTTTCCGAAGAATCTACATCGGTAGAAATTGAAGGCGATGGTCTTAAAGATTCTTTGACAACAACAACTTGAGATCCTAATCCAAATATGTGCCCCTTCTTGTTAATGCCTCCAACAATTTCCATATAAATATCATTGTCATTTTCTTCAGTAGGTTGTTGACTACTAATCTCACCACTTTGAGAGTGTTTCTCAAACGTTTGAGTTTGGTACATTTCCTGCAAAAAAGAGTTACTATTAGTAATATAATTTAGATATATGAAAGATTAAATAAAATAAAAAACGCGTGTATACATACAGCTATCTTAGCTTGTGTTTCATTAAACCACCCATCTGGTTTCCCTTTTGGTCTATGAAGTTTGTCGTAAATACTATCAAATTTTTTTTTGAACAATGTACTATCATATTATTATACTAAGTACTAACACAAAAATGCATGACTCCAACTATAAGATATCATAATTTCACAATATTCATTGGCAAAGAAACAATTGTTTAAACCTATTTATGTAACTACATTTGTTAGTATATTTCCTATTCTACATGATAGGAAATTTTAAACAACATATATCACAAAAATACCTTAAAATCATTAAACCAAAGCAACGGTACTTCCTTATCTTCTTTTGCATCTTTCCAGCATGACCACACCCCACCAAAATTTTCCTTGAATTATAGCACTCCTCACTACCTCTTCTCGATAAAAGCTGAAAGTGTAAGAAAAATAACTTGTAAGATGCAATTTAAAACATTATATAATTCTATAGAATTATAATATAAAATTAAAATTACTTATTTCCAAGTTCTGATCTTATCTAAATTCGTCCATCTGATCTATCCTTTGACCCCCATTTGATGTTATTTGGTGTGTAGGATGATATATTTGTGTCTGGATTTGCTTGTGAATGGTTATCAACAGAAGGATCTTGTGGCATATCCATAGATGTTCCACTTTGGGAATGAGATGGAACATAGTTAGGGGTGGTTTGGCAATGAGAATGAGATGATGCGGGTGCATTCTGTAAATATTTCGTTTCATGTTTAGAACCCCTTCTGATTCTGATTTTTTAATAAAGCTTAGCTACACAAAAAAATTGCGTTTTTATTTTATTGGGGGCCTATTTTAAATAGAGAGTCGAGCCTCCTATTTCATAGGGACGGCCCTGGTCCCTGCACTTTATAAAACTTTTCGCATTAGTCCTTCTGTTAAGTATCTGTTAAAAAAAACTAACGGTGTGCCATGTGGACCAATCATGGCACGCCACGTGGCACACTAAAAGACAAAAAAAATCAAATTTTTAACTTAAAAATATCATTAGTCCCTGCACTTTCAATATTTTTTGATATTAGTCCCTGCATTTTGGTATTGGTCCCTGATTTTTTTTTTTTTTTTTTAGTTAGCCAGCAATAAAACTTGATCATTTTTGGTATAAAAATAAATCATTGGAATGATCTACATTGGAATTACTACACAATTTACTCTAACAAAAGTTTATTTATTATATAAAAAGTAGTAGCGATAAAACTTCATTTTGGAATTGAGAATAAGAAGAATTGATGGAGGTGAGATGGTGGTGAGAACAATGAAAGAGCAAAGGGGAGAACAGAGAACGTGAAAGTGGGAAGGGAAGTGTGAAGTGGGAAGAGATAATCTTTGTTATTATTATTATTATTATTATTATTATTATTATTATTATTATTATTATTATTATTATTATTATTATTATTATTATTATTATTATTATATTATTATTATTATATTATATTATTAAATAAAAATAAAAAAAGCACACCAAAGGAGCTGGGTGGTCCTTAAAAAAAGTGGCGGGTAATGAAATGTTTTGGTTTGAAAAATGAAAAATTCGTTAGAGACGGAATTCAGAGACAGAAATATTCAGACACGGACAATTTTCGTCTCTGCTAAAAGTTTGACTATTTAAATAACTACTTGACCATTTAGAGACGGACACAGAGACGGAATACATTAGATACGGAAAAAATTGTCTCTAAATTCCGTCTTTAAATGTCCTTTTATATCACCAATTATAAAACTAGTTATTTAGAGACAGATTTATAGACGGAATATTTTTGAGACGAAAATTTCCGTGTCTAAAACCGTAACAAATAAATAAATTATAATTTTCGTCTCCTAATGCTTTTTTCCGTCTCCAATTCCGTCTCTGGTAGAGACAAATCTAATTCCGTCTCTAAATTCCGTCGGAATTTCAGCTTTTTCTAGTAGTGTGAGAAAGCTTTGAAGGGTGAAGGTTCGTTACCGGTCACCATGTCACTAGCGGAGAAGACCGAGATGGTGGACAAGGCCAGGAGTGCCATTGTCTTGTGCTTCGGAGATAAAGTTTTGAGAGAAGTAGCAAAGGAACCAACCGCGGCATCGATGTGGGCAAAGTTGGAATCTTTGTATATGACAAAGTCTTTGGCTCATCGGCAATTCCTATAGCAAAAACTCTACTCATTCAAGATGGTGGAGTCAAAGGCCATCATGGAGCAACTTACGGAGTTCAACAAAATCCTTGATGACTTGGAGAATATTGAGGTCAATCTTAAGGATGAAGATAAAGTTATACTCTTGTTGTGTGCTCTACCTAGATCTTTTGAATCGTTTAAAGATACCATGCTCTATGGAAAAGATGGCACTGTTACCTTGGAAGAAGTTCAAGCGGCTTTGAGAACCAAGGAGTTGACTAAGTCGAAGGACTTGAGAGTTGATGAAAACGGGGAAGTCCTAAGTGTTTCAAGAGGGAATGGTGGAGGTAGAGGTAACCGGGGAAAGAGTAGTAACAAGCCAAAGTTTAAGTGCTTTAAGTGTAACAAGATGGGTCACTTCAAGAAGGATTGTCCGGAGATTAATGGTAATTCCGCACAAATTGTCTCTGAGGGTTATGAGGATGCAGGTGCTTTGATGGTGTGTCGTTTGGAGGATGAAGAAGGTGATGTGTCTCACCTTGAGAGTGATGCCTAGTGGAGCGGTGATCGTCTGGAGAGACGTTAAACACTCAACATCAACCTGAAGAGGCGATGGTAAGAATACTCATGATCAGCCTGGAGAGGCGGTGGTAAGAATACTCATGATCTACCTGTTGAGGTGGAGTTTCAAGGTGGAAGACATAGTGGGATGTACTCATTTGCTAGTTGAGAGGTTGGAAGCTCAGCCTTAGGTGGAGTTGAACACACCGGGAGTGGTACGACTAAGGAGGACCTTGGGTGCTATGCTCTAGTGGTGAGCAAGGGATTTCTTCATGAAGATGGAAGGCATTCCGGAGGTTGAAGAATGTATAGCACGGCTTGTGGAATTACCCTAAAAGTCCAAGGGTGGTTGGATGCAAGGTGATATTCAAGGAAGCGGGAGATGTCTCGTATTGAAGAGGTATGGTGTAGTCTTGTAGAACTACCTGAAATTCCTAGTGTAGTTTAGATACAAGGACCTTCGAGAAGGCGGAAGACATTCCGATGGCTGAAGAGGTTAAGGTGTGTACTTGTGGAACTACCTAAAATTCCTTGAGTAGTTTGGACACAAGGATCTTCAAAGGGGCGGAAGGCATTCCTATGGTTGAAGAGGTTAGGGTGTAAACTTGTGGAGCTACATGGGGTAGTGGGAAGCAAGGGAAAGAGCAGCAAGGTGTTGATGTTATATTGGCATCATCACTAATTTGGAGTCAAGGTGGAGATTGTTGTGAAAGTGACTCAAAATTGGAGTTTGGAAGCCAAAATTCATGTTTGCTGGAATGGGAAAAAAATGGCGCCCGATTTGCATAGTTCGGGGCCCGCTTTTTACGCCTGTTGGAGGCTTATTGTTCTGGAAAAATCGGCGCCCGATTTGGTAAAATCGGGGCCCGATTTTGCATGCAGTATTTTTTAGAAACGTATTTTCATGGGCCAGATTTGTTCCAATTTTATGGGAGTTACTTTTACTATAAATATAGGCATTGTATCAATGTAAACCTGAGATAGAGGGGGCTGAAACAAGGGTTTAGAAATCAAACTAGGGTTTGTATAGAGTTTGTCTCTTGGCAACAAACTAGGGTTTGAGGGTTGATTCACCTCGGGAAACACTGTTAGGATTGAGTCTCTTGGTTACGGGAAGAGGCTGGGATTTGGGTAGAATTAGGCGGGAGACTTATTCTTGTAACCCATTTATATCTCTTTTGTAACGTTACTCATCATATAGTGGAACGGATGGCTGCTCTCTCCCCCAGACTAGGTCAATTTGGACCGAACTAGGTCAACAAATTCTTTTGTGTTCTCTCTTTCTTTTCTCTCGCTGTTTTTCTACTTTTGCGTGTTTAATTGCAATTCACTTTGATATTGGTTGCTTAATTATCCCTTGCTCCACACATCAAATTGTTATTGGTGTGTTTTCTCATCGAATTCGCAACAACAAAAATAATAATAATAATAATAATAACTAGACTTTTGACCCGTGCGTCGCACGGGTTTTCTCGACTATAATAGAAACCAATAAATAATCTTTAACCCATAAGATCATTGATATGGTAGAAAATATTTTCTTCAAAAAAAAAAGGCAAGCAGATAAGAATGAAATTGGTGTGCAATGCATTTTTTTAGATGAAATTTGTTAGGTTAAATAATTGCAAACCTAATAAAGCAAATGAGCGGGAAAAAATTAGGTTAAGTTGCTGCAGATGTAACAAAATTAATAAATAAGGATGATGATGATGATGATGATAATAATAATAATAATAATAATAATAATAATAATAATAATAATAATAATAATAATAATAATAATAATAATAATAATAATAATAATAATAATAATAATTACAAAATGGTAGTTTCTAAACTTTTTTTATTTAACAAGGAATTAACTTATTTAAAAATAAGTTATAGTACTCGGAGACATTTTCTAAAATTTTATTTAACAAGGAATTAACTTATTTAAAAATAAGTTATAGTACTCGGAGACATTTTCTAAAATTATATTAAACAAGTTTTGCTAGGATCTTTATTTTGCTCTCATGTTTATTCGTTGCCAACATACTCTTTTGCCGTTGTTATGAATATGATTCTGGTTCTCTGGAGGATCAACTGATTGGTGCAGGAGGAGGAGGAACACCATAGTTATGGAAGCGTGGTCGATCATTAACACTAACAGAATGAAGTAGGCGTCCATCTTTGAGATTACCAAACAAACATGGCAACAACATGAAGGGAATGAATTAGTAAACCATGCATAATTTTAATGGAAAAATAATTAAATAATTAAATTGGCTGGTTTTTTATTCAAAAAACTAATTGAAACTTGACTAATCCGTTCTCGTTTCTAACTAACTGTCAAAAAAATGAGTTTAATTTCAAAATATCAATGAATAAAAATATCCAGCAAAAGAGTACACCTTCAAAGATGTAGAAAAGAAAAATGACAAACCAAGAAATTGGACTTAGACAAATTGTTTAAATTGTTGTGTGGAACAATTTTTTATTAGATTTTACTATCCTAAAAATAGAGTGTTTAACACACACAAAAAAAAAACATGAAACATCCTTTCAAAAAAAAAAACATGGAGCATAAATGTTTCAAAAACTTGCCATTTTTTTTATACACTTATATTAACCATTTTTCTATAGATATGTCATGTTACTTAAATGCTTCTCCTAAAAAAAAGTCACTTACATGCTTTTTCATGATGAGAACTAATTTTCCATAGAGGTACCCTTGCCGTTGTTGCCCCTTTCATTGAAAGTAGAATCACAAACAGAAAAGCCAGGTTTAACATAACACTCTTAAAGGAAGCCATATATCTCATATTGTAGAAACAAATCAAGATTAACTAGAAGAGTTGTGAAACAACTTGAACTCTATATTTAGTCACTAAGATTATTATTGAACCTTAGTAGGCACCGTCTCCCTTTTCCTTTTCCTTTTCCAAGACCACCGTTTGCTTTTTTTAGTTTATAGATAAGTTATAGTTTGCTTAATTGATAAGATTCAGTTTTGTCTTTTAGTATGTATGTTGCCTAACTAAAGGCATATAATAGGCATTGTGTAGTATCAATTTTGAGATTGAAAAGTTAGTTTATTTATGGGACAAAGCGCCACTGAACTAAAAATGATTGTTGGTAATTTTGTAGGAATATTAACCCTTTTTTAAATAATAAAGGGGAATTTAAAATAAATATATTTTGTTGAAAGATATTTGGATACATCATAGTATTTGAACCCATAAATTGCCTAGATATGGAGAACTTGTTGTGAAAGTGACTTAAAATTAAAGAAATTGGAATTCTGGAAGCAGAAAATCGGTGGCCGATTTTGCACTCTGGTTTTTTGGCCTTGCACGCATAAATTATCGGTGGCCGATTTATGGAGTTCGGTGGCCGACTTTGACAGCAGGAAATAAAACAGAAACATATTTTAAGGCCTAGATTTGTTCCAGTTTTATGAGGGTTACTTTTACTATGAATATATACATTGTATCAGTGTAAACCTTGAGATAGAGGGGGCTGAAACAAGGGTTTAAAAAGGCAACAACAAAACTAGGGTTTGTATAGAGTTTGTCTCTTGGGAACAAACACTGAGGTTTGAGGGTTGATTCACATTGGGAAACACTATTAGGATTGAGTCTCTTGGTCAGGGAAAGAAATTGGGGGTTTTTGGTATAATTAGGCGGGAGACTTATTCTTGTAACCCATTGATATCTCTTTTGTAAAGTTACTCATCATTATAGTGAAACGGAGGGCTGCTCTCTCCCCTAGACTAGGTCAATTTGGACCAAACTAGGTCAACAAATTCTTTTGTGTTCTCTCTTTCTTTCTCTCCCTGTTTTCTACTTTTGTTTGTGATTATAACTTCTATACACTTTTTAGTTGCTTGACTATCACTTGCACCACACATCAAGTTTATTATTGGTGTGATTTTTCATCGAATTCACAACAGAACTCATAAATCAGTAGTACTCATAATATTCGGATACAACTCATAGGTTTATTAATTATTAAAGCATGTGAATATGCAGTTACACAAGTTTTGTTTACATCTTTCTTTTTCACCCTTTATTATTCGTTGTCAACTTGCTCTTTTCACCATCGTGATAATTCTTGTTGAGTAATGTGCTATATCATAAATGTTTGTATTGGAAAAATGTATCTTATATCATAAATGCTTGTATTGGAAAAATGTACCTAGAGTATTGTAGAATCATGTACCTAGGCTAATGTAAGTTCATTAATGCTTTCTAGAGAGCTCTATCACTCACTATAAATGAGAGTTCTCCACCATCTGATATGTAAGCAAGCAAAAAAAAAAAAAAACAAAGAACCAAACAAGCATTATTCAGCCCCAAATTATTATTCCTTCGATTCTTATTTTTCTGCATAACATAGCAGACTAATCCCCTCTAGAATACCACCAACAGAGTGGTATCAGAGCTTCAGTTCCTTTAAGAAAAGAAGAGATTGAAGGTGAAAAGTAATGGCCTCTTCAAGTAATGTCTCAACAAGCATCAGCTCTACTTATAGCAATGTCCACGTACCTTTATTTGAAGGAGAAAATTATGATTTTTGGGCTGTAAAAATGGAGACTTTGTTCAAGTCTTTGGACGTGTTAGAGTTCGTCAAAGAAGGGTTTGAAGAACCAGCAGCTGCAGGCAAACAAACAACAGCAGAAAGTGCAGATTTGAAGAAGAAGAAGAAAATCACAGATGCTGGAGTCCTTGGAATGATTCAAAGAGGAGTCTCAAATACCATTTTCCCAAGAATTATGAGAGCAAAAACGGCCAAAGAAGCATGGGAAACTCTGCAACAAGAGTTTGAAGGAGATTCAAAGGTGAGAACAGTCAAACTTATATCTCTTAAAAGAGATTTTGAGAATGAAAAAATGAAAGAAAATGAAAGTTTGAATGAGTACTTTAATAGACTCACTGATTTGGTGAACCAAATGAAATCTCATGGAGATACAATTGAAGACCGTAGAATTGTTGATAAAATTTTAATTAGTTTGATTGAAAAATATGATCCTATGGTGGCTGTTATAGAAGAAACTAAAGATTTGTCAACCATGACTGTCCAAGGGCTGATGGGGTCACTTAGATCCTATGAGCAAAGGTTATCACGACGCAATGAAAAGTCAGTTGAAAGTGTGTTTCAGTCCAAGCTCACAATTCAACCAAATAATGAGAAAATGATGTCCCAAAATAATGGTGAGTCTTCTAGAGGGGGCAGATTTTCTAGAGGCCAAGGAAGAGGCGGAAACTCTCGTGGAAGAGGAAGAGGCACCTATGGAGGACGAGAAAATTTTGGAGGCTCAAATAAATGGTGTGGCATCTGTAAGAAGAACACTCATGAAGAGAAAGATTGATGGAACAAAGGCAAGCCACAATGTCATAATTGCAAAAGGTTTGGACATATGCAGAAAGATTGTCGGTTGCAAAATCAGCAGCATGTAGCATTTGCAGAAGCAGAAAACAGTGAAGGCAACCTGTTCTTTGCTTGTCACAAGGCAACTTAAGAGTACAAAAATGTGTGGTACCTGGACAGTGGGTGTAGCAATCATATGACAGGAGATAAAGAAGCTTTCATTGACATTGATTCCTCATTTGACTCAAAAGTTAAATTAGGAAATGGAGAACTTGTTGAAGTTGAAGGCAAAGGGAGCATTAGAGTTGCAATAAAGCAAGGATGTAAGGTAATTCATGACACTCTTTATGTTCTAAAGCTAGATGAGAATTTATTGAGTGTTGGGCAACTTTTGGAGCATGGTTATTCTCTTCAATTTGAGAATCAAGAGTGCAGAATTTTTGATTCAAAAAGAAGAGTTGTTGCTGTTGTGAAAATGACCAAAAGCAGAAGCTTTCCACTTTCTCTTAATTATGAGAAAAATATCAGTTTGATGGCTAGAGAAGAAGGTGACTCTTGTCTATGGCACAAGAGACTTGGACACTTAAATTATAACAGCATCACTTTGCTTTCTCAAAAGAATATGGTGTTCGGGTTACCAACAATTGAAAAGAAACATGGAGTATGTGAGGGATGCTTACTTGGAAAACACCATCGACAACCATTTCCCAAGGAAGGAGCAAGGAGAGCTAAAGAAATTCTGGAATTGGTTCACACAGATGTGTGTGGTCCTATGAACACCTTATCTCATGCGTAAAATAGGTACTTTATTTTGTTCATTGATGATTTGACTCGTATGACATGGGTTTATTTTATGCGACAAAAATCTGAAGTATTTGTGATATTTAAGAAGTTTAAAGCCTTTATTGAGAAACAAAGTGGCAAGTCCATTAAAGTTTTAAGAAGTGATAGAGGAAAAGAATACACCTCAAATGAATTTGATAAATTTTGGAAGAAGAAGGTGTAGAGAGACAACTGACTGTTGGATATACACCTCAACATAATGGTGTATCCGAAAGAAAGAATCAAACTGTGATGGAGATGGCCAAGTCCATGTTGTTTGAGAAAGGGATGCCTAAAGAATTTTGGCCTGAAGCTGTAAATACAGCTGTGTACCTGCTGAATAGATGCCCAACAAGAGCTATGTGGAACATGACACCGTTTGAAGCATGGAGTGGAAGAAAGCCTTCAGTAAAGCACCTTAAAGTTTTTGGGTGTGTTTGCTATGCTCAAGTTCCCAAAGTATAGAGAACAAAGCTTGAAGAATCAAGTGAGAGATGCATTTTTATTGGTTATAGCTCTATGTCAAAGGGCTACAAAATTTACAACTTGAAGAGCAAGAAGTTGATTGTCAGCCGAGATGTTGTATTTGATGAAAATGCTGTTTGGAAATGGAAAAATGAGAATGTTGAGGGAAAAGAAGTTCCGACTGTAATTTTAGAGAAAAATCCAACTTCTTTCGAAGGTGAGGAAAATGTTCCATCTACACCAAACTCTCCATCTAGCACACCATCTTCACCAAGCTCTAGCTCATCATCTCCAAGCTCAACTCCAATAAAAATAAGGAGTTTGGATGATGTTTATGTTAGGTGCAATTATTGTGCAATTGAACCAGAAAGTTTTGAAGAAGCCTTTAAAGAAGATACTTGGAGAAAGGCAATGCAAGAAGAAATAGATGCAATTGAAAAAAACAAGACTTGGGAGCTAGTGGAGAAGCCAAATGACAAAGAAGCTATTGGCGTGAAATGGGTCTACAAGGTGAAGCATAATCCAGATGGTTCAGTCCAAAAGAACAAAGTGAGGCTTGTTGCAAAGGGCTATGCACAGCAGCCCGGTGTTGACTATGAAGAGACATTTGCTCCTGTGGCGCGTCTCGACACCATTAGAGCGTTAATCTCACTTGCAGCCCAAAAAGGATGGAAGTTGTATCAGCTAGACGTGAAGTCGGCATTCTTAAATGGAGAGCTAAAAGAAGAAGTATATGTGCAGCAACCTCAAGGCTTTGAAATTGAAGGCCAAGAAGAAATGGTTTATAAATTGAAGAAAGCTCTTTATGGGTTGAAACAAGTATTAGAACTGAAAATATGTTTATTATATCATATTATGTGGTGAGAATGTACATTTATATAGGTAGTAGGAGTCTCCTAGTTAACCCCTAATTAATAAGGAAGATTAATCAACACAATCAATACAATAACTAGTGGAGTTAAAACTAAATAGTCACAATCTTTTCAATATCTCCACTAAGTACTTGATTAATTATTCTAACAGTCCCCCTTCAAACCGAGGGTGTCACAAACCCTCAGTTTGTCTCTAAGATAGATGAATCTAGCAGTGGACAAAGGTTTAGTGAGAACATCTGCCCACTGATCTTGAGCAGGCACATGAGAGACCACCAGCTCCTTTTTGATAACCTTTTCTCTGACAAAGAAAATATCAAGTTCCATGTGCTTTGTTCTTGAATGAAGCACAAGATTGTGAGCTAAAGAGACTGCACTCAGATTGTCACAAAAGATTTGAGGGACTTTACTTTTTACTTGTAGTTCCTTAAGTAAAGACTGTATCCAGATTATTTCAGCAGAAGCTTGTGCAAGACTTCTGTACTCAGCTTCTGCACTGGATCTAGCAACAAGTGTTTGTTTCTTTGCCCACCAAGATACCAGATTAGGACCCAAAAAGATGCATGCTCCAGAAGTACTTCTTCTGTCATCAGGGTCTGAAGCCCAATCAGCATCACAAAACCCTGTGATTGCAAGGGGCTCAGTTGTACTGGCAGGTGTGAGAAGCAGGCCATGATGCAGAGTTCCTTGTAAGTATCTAAGAATTCTTTTTACTGCTTTCCAGTGCTCCTCCTGAGGTGCAGATAGAAACTGACACACCTTGTTCACAGAGAAGGAGATTTCAGGCCTTGTAATAGTGGCATACTGCAGAGCACCAACTATAGACCTGAAGTAGGAAGGATCAGAAACATTGTTGGAACCAAACTTTGATAATTTTGTGCTGGATGCCATAGGTGAGGCCATACTGTTGGCATTTATCATGCTGGCTCTTTGAAGCAGATCTTTGATATATTTTGATTGGGACAAGAGTAGAGAACCTGATGGTGAATGGTGAACCTCTATGCCAAGAAAATAGTCCAGTTTTCCCAAATCCTTGAGAGAAAATTCTGAGTTAAGCTTATGCACCAGTTGTTGAATGGCAGTTGTAGAATTCCCTGTGATGATAATATCATCCACATATACTAAAATAAAAATACATTGAGTTTTAGTATGTAGGGTAAACAATGAAGGGTCACATCTGCTTGACTTAAAACCAAAGGTAAGAAGAGTTGCTTTGAGTCTTTCAAACCAAGCTCTAGGGGCCTGTTTCAATCCATAGAGTGCCTTATTTAGCTTACATACCAGGTTCTTGTCAGAAGCTTCAAAACCAGGAGGCTGCTCCATGTATACCTCTTCGGTAAGCAAGCCATTGAGAAAGGCATTGTTTACATCAAGCTGTTGGAGAGGCCAATGTTGAGTAATGGCTAGAGTTAAAACTGTTCTCACTGTGACTGGCTTAACAACTGGTGAAAAAGTCTCTGTAAAATCAAACCCAGCTTGCTGATGAAACCCTTTTGCAACCAGGCGTGCCTTATACCTATTGACAGTACCATCATGTCTGTTTCCCCTCGTTCACCATTAAAGCTTTAAACCAAAAAGAGAAATCACATGTATTAAGTTATGTTTCATTAACCGGAGAAGATGATATTTCATGGGCACTAATCCAGACAGCGCTGGCCTCTGTTGCTCAAATAGCAATAATACCTATGCAAGATGTTCTTGGACTTGGGAGTTCTGCCAGGATGAATATTCCTGCAACTCAGTTTGGAAATTGGGGATGGAGGGTCCCAAGTTCTGTGAGCTTTGACAAGTTAGATAGAGAGGCAACCAGACTTAAAGAGATGCTTTCAATGTATGGCCGTCTTTGAAATGTCAAATCTCTTTTTGAGTGTAAAGAAGAGTTTGTTTGCCAATGGAAGGAAGCTTAAGTAGAAAATAATGAGCCTGCAGTTTTAATTCCCAAGTTGCTGGAGCATTATCTTGATCAAAGTTCCCGTGTGTTGTTCAAGAAATGCAAGGAAGTTGGAAGCTTTTGTCAGTTCTAATGATATTGCAAATAGGTAATGCATGCTTGTATTGGTAAGCCGTAGTGATCTGAGAATTCACCTGAGCCATTTTGATGTTATGAATAAGCAATTCTGCCATGCTCAGAATATTTAAATTCAGAATGAGTTTGTAATGGTTTGTTTGATGAGCTCAAAGAAGATGATTGTATCAATATTCCCAAAATAAGTAGCTTTACATTAGAAACAACAATTTGTAAACTTTTTATAAGTTGACTTACTTATTGAGATTTCCTGAATATACAATCCGGAATGTCCTTTGCCCTACAGGAAGTGTCAACTTTCCCCTCGTTCACCATTATCGCATTAATCTGAAAAGTATATTCCGGAAACCAAAGGTGCATTCCGGATTGTACCTTTAGCATCTCTAAAAGATCCTAAGTGGCATCTGGCTATGAAAGATGAGTTTAATGCCCTGATGAATAACCAAACATGGACACTTGCACCCTATAGCATGTCTGTTTGCAGGATGAGATACAAGTGTCCATGTTTGGTTATTCATCAGGGCATTAAACTCATCTTTCATAGCCAGATGCCACTTAGGATCTTTTAGAGCAGTTTTGTATGATGTAGGTTCAACATGGGTGAGTAAGAGAGTAGGATGAAGTCTGGGTTGGACAATACCAAGCTTACCTCTTGTTCTCATAGAATGAGTGTTGTTAGGATGAAGTCTATGAGGAACAGGAGGAGGAGACACAAGACTAGCAGAGTGAGAGTCAATAGTGGCAGCAGAAGACTCAAGAGAGGAGTTTTGTGAAGGAGAAGGAGATAAAACAATAATGGGAGTGGGATTTAGCACACTCATAGGTGTGGATGAAAAAGTAGGACTATGAGATGTAGCTGATGAGTTGACAGGAGTATGAGTAATAGGGGATGCAGGTTCAGATTCAATAGATGGAGGGTGGTGAGTAGACAAACCTGAACCAACAGATGAAGAAGAATGAGAGTTTGAACTAATAGTTGAGACAGGTGTAGGTAAGAAGGTAGACAAAGTTGGACCATCTGGTTTAACATGGTAATCTGATTGAGAAGGAAACAGTTCATGGAAAGGAAATTTTGCCTCATTAAACACCACATCTTTGGAAACAAATATTCTACCAGAAGCATCTAGACATTTGTAACCTTTGTGATGACTGGAATACCCTAAGAACACACACTCCTTGGAATGAAAATAAAGCTTGTGAGAGTTATAGAGTCTTAAAAATGGGAAACAAGCACACCCAAAACTCTTAAGAAACTTATAATCTCGAAATTGGAAATTGAGTAAAAAGAAAGGTGACTTGTTAGCTAAAGTTGGTGTAGGCAGTCTATTAATGAGGTAAGTGGCTGTGAGAAAAGCATGATCCCAGAATTTGAGGGGCATTTGAGCATGGGATAAAAGGGTGAGGCCTGTTTCTACTATATGCATATGTTTCCTTTCAACAGACCCATTTTGATGGTGAGTATGAGGACAGGTGAATCTGTGTGTGATTCCAAGATCATTAAGATATTTGGTGAAGGGTAAAAACTCACCACCTCCATCAGTTTGAACAGATATGATTTTGTGGTTTAATTGAAGCTCAATCATAGTCTTAAAGTTCTGAAATGTGTGGAGTGTGTGGGATTTAAGTTTCAAGGGAAATATCCAAGTGTATCTAGAGTAGACATCTACACAAGTAAGAAAATATGTATATCCACATGAGGACTCAACAGGTGCAGGACCCCATAAATCACAGAAAATTAACTCAAGTGGTTTAGTATATGTCATTTTAGATGCATAGGAAGGAAGTCTATGAACTTTACCAAGACAGCAAGCATTGCAAAAATCTGAAATATTTTTATTTGGTAATTTGACATTACAAAGTTTGATAATGCTTTGAAGCACCTCATGATGAGGGTGTCCAAGCCTACTATGCCAAATGCTATACAAAGAAGGAAAGGACTTAACAGAACTGCTAGTTGAACCATTTGATAAGTGTTCAACATTATTACACTGAACATTACTAGAGCTGAAACTGTGATTGACTCTAGGAGTATGGCAGATAGGAGCAGGAACCTTGAATGACTTGGTGTCCTCAAACTGATAGAGGCCATCAGGTCCAAGAACACCTCTTAGGAGCACCTTAGAAGAGTTCTGAGATTTTACAAAACAATGATTAGCATGGAATTCAAAGTAAACATTATTGTCTTTTGCAAACTGACTGACACTAACAAGATTCTTTGTTATAGAAGGAACAAGCAACAGATTATTGAGTTTTAAAGTAGTAGTAGGGTGTAAGGGAGAAGGAAACTGTAATGAACCAATAGAGGTGATGGCCAAACCTTGTTGAATGATGGGTAGCACCTGAGTCAGGGTACCAGACATTGTTGAATGAATTGTGTGGATCTGAGCCAGTTAAGAAGGCCTGGGGAGCTTGACCTCTCTGATTCCCAACCTGAGACTGTGTAGGAGGCCTAAGAAACTGTCCAGAATGCTGAGGACGTGACATGTTTTGCATCCATACATTCGGAGGTGCACCATAACCTCCTAGTGAGCCATAGGGACTGTAGTAATCATACTGTGGGGCAGAGAAACGGTAGTGACAATAGCTTGCATCATGACCAGTTTTTGAACATATTTGGCACTGAACATTGGATCTTCCACCAAAACGGCCACCTCGTCCTCTGAATCTACCACCAAAACGGCCACCACGTCCTCTGAACTGGCCATTTCTTCCTCCAAAATTAGGGTTAGAGTTAAGAAACTGATTGTTTCCAGTGCCATCAGTATAATTGTGGTTTTGAGAATTAGGACCATGAGATTGGGATTCTGAATTTGCAGTTTCAGTGAGATTAACTGAAACAGGTTCAGCGATAACAGCTTTCTTGAACTTCTCATTTCTAGATTCTTGTGTGAGAAGCTGAGATTCAAGTTCATCTAAAGAAACAACCTCAGATTTCGCATTCACACTATCAACAATAGGGTCAAACTCTTCAGGAAGTGCTTCAAGAACAACTTCAATTAGGTCCCTGTGAGAGACTGGATCTCCAATTGAAGCAAGAGACTCTGAAATTGCGCGAATTCGAGCAATGAATTTGATAGATCTCTGGCAAGTGCACCAAATACTATCGAAGTAGTAAAAATATCGATCCCACGAGGACTGTGTTAATCTCAATAATTCAATTGCGTTATATAATTAGGATGTGTAAAGTTTATTTTTAGTTTGCCGCTAGGCAGAAGATTTGGTTTGATTTTACGAAATCAAATAAAAGAAATTAGATTTGATTAAGAAAATATGAGAGAAAGATGAGATCAGATCCGTCGAATCCTCTAAGTTCCCCTAATTGGTCTACTGCACCTATTTGTTATGAACCCTTTTCTAATTTACGATGATTAACAAAATAGCCCTAATCAATCCCTTGAGTTAGGACCCTCTTCTTAAACTACAGCTCCCAATTCCTTAGGTGGTCTAATAATTCTTGAAGGTTTTACCGAACGTTAACCTATTATCACTAACAAACGATTATCTATTCCTAGACTAACCCTGTTTATTAGAACAATTCAATTAGGTCTAAGTTGAAAGCCATGGTCAGTGGTCATTCATTCTCACGAAATCAAGTTATATGTGATCAATATATAAAAAGCATTAAGAACAATTGAATTGAATAAACTAGAATTGAATTCATAAACAAAATAGAGTTTCACAGCAACATGTGTCAATTAGGGTTACAAAGATTCATCTCGGATCTAATCTCTAAGAGATTTAGCTACTCATAATCGAGTTTACAAATAGCATAATCAATGAAATAATTAAAACATACATGAATTGGTAAAAGGATGAAGAAATCGCCCTTCTAGCCGTCTCCGATGTCTCAAAATCGCACTTTGCTCTCCAAAATCGTAACCCCCGTTCTTCAGATTGAGTGCAGTATTTATAGAAGTCATGGGCCTGACCCATCAAAATCGCGCCGCGCCTTGTTAATTGGCGTGCCGCGATTTCCCCTTTACAGGAAGTGTGTATTTTTGCTTCAAAAATCGCAGCACGGCTTGAAATTGGCGTGGCGCGATTTCCTTCGAACAGACTTCAAATTTTAAGCTTTTTGCACTCCAGAACAGTATAAATTGCATGAGAACTCTATCAAAATGTCACAATAAGTCCCTAATATTACGTAATGACAGAATGTCATCACAACCCCAAACTTAAACCATTCCTTGTCCTCAAGGAATTTGCTTGCAACAGTGACAAACGACAGTAAAATAACAGTTACCTGACAAAACGATAGTACCCAAAAGTTCATTCTCCTTCTAGCTAAAGATGAGCTAGTTTGACTTGTTCGCATCCACCAATTCACAACTCCTCGCATCAATTTGAAATAGGGTTCTACCAGTCGACATGCAGGTCTACATATTACCATACGCTTGAAAAGTTTCTAAACATCAATCAAAGTCAATATCATTACACACTTTTGAGGTCTTTAGGGTTATAACGGGGCTTAGGTGAAAGGTGGGATATATTTGGATAAGTAGGCTACACAAAATTTGAGTTAGGCATTCCTACGGAAATTAAAGCACAAAATTCAATCCTTCGATCATTCACCTTTTGAAATAACAATCAATGCAAAGGTACTAGAGAATATTTTTAACATTTAGGGACAATCGAGTTTGAAGTTACTCGGATTTTCAATGTTTTGTCCCTTTTTCAGCATTCATCTTTTTTTTTTTTTTTGATACACCATTTTTGTGTGTATTTTGCATGACAATTTCATATTTTATTCATTTTTGTTCTCTTATTCTCTAGTACCCCCACCCCAAACTTAGTTGGTTGCAAATTCCAATAGCAACCCCAAACTTAATCTTTAGCAACATTCTACAATGCCTTAACTCAGAAAATACATTAAGGGACAAGTCTTAAAAGTCTCTAGGCTTGTAATGTAGTTTGTCACCGAACAAAAAGTTCTAATCCTACCGGCTCACAATTGGTTAAGAAAGGATAAATTCAACAAATTAAAACAGGGTAGGCTTCAAAAAGGCTCACAGGACCAAGCACTTTTGCCTCAGTGTGTAATTGACAGAGACCAATCAATAATAGAGAAACAATGCAAGTTCTAGAAATGTAGTTGCATGGAAAACTAATCTAAATATAAGTAAATTGAAAAACAAGATTTGGCAATGAACCTTATGGCTGAGATTTCTGGGAGTATGTGACTACCTAGCAACGCCGTACACTTCGCCTTTGAATCAAGTCACCCCTCCTTGAGAACTTTTGGAATACCGTTTCATCAAACAACTGTTACTAACTGTAATAGGTCACATGAAACAAAACAAATTCATTAATAATAAACAAGTGCAGGAGCAATTACAATAGGGAAATAAGTTCAATGGACTTCGACATTAAAAAGAAGATAAAAAAAAAAACTGAATGTATTGAAAAACAAAGTAAATCTAGTGGGTTGCCTCCCACCCAGCGCTTCTTTATCGTCACTAGCTTGACTGCTAAGGATCCTCAAAGGTCCTTCAGAATGAGTGCCACCCTTCCTTTAGGTAGGTCGCCACCTAGGTATGGTTTAACTCTTTGTCCATTTACTTTGAAACTTCGATCTCCTTCAGGTGTCACTAGTTCAACAGCTCCATATGGTGACACACTTTTGACCAAGAATGGTCCGGACCATTTTGACTTGAGCTTCCCAGGAAACAGCTTCAACCTGGAATTATACAACAAAACTAGTTGTCCACAGTTAATATCCCTAGGCACTAAGTTTTTGTCATGATACCTTTTTGTCCTGGCTTTATAGATGAGTGCATTTTCATACGCTCTAAGCCTCATCTCCTCAAGTTCATTAAGTTTCAAAATTCTTTTCTTACCAGCGGCTACTTGATCAAAATTTAAGGCCTTAATGGCCCAATAAGCTTTATGTTCTAGCTCGACTGGAAGATGACATGCCTTCCCATATACTAACTGATAGGGTGAGAACCCAAGATGGGTCTTAAAGGCTGTCCTATATGCCCACAGTGCGTCATCTAACTTCCTGGACCAATCTTTCCTATTTGACGCAACTGTCTTCTCCAGAATCTGTTTCAGCTGTCGGTTTGAAACCTCTGCTTGACCACTAGTTTGTGGGTGATAGGGAGTTGCAACTTTGTGCTTAATGTTATACTTTTTGAGCACATTTTCAAGAAAATTATTGCAAAAATGCTTCCCCCCATCACTGATCAATACTCTAGGGGTTCCAAACCTAGTGAAAATATTCTTTTGAAGGAAATTGACAACCGTTTTGGCATCATTAGCAACACATGGTATCGCTTCAACCCACTTTGTGACATAATCAACACAGACTAGAATATGGAGATAAGAGTAAGAGGAAGGGAATGGTCCCATAAAATCAATACCCCAACAATCAAATGGTTCAACTTCAAAGATTCCTTTTAGGGGCATTTCATTCCTCTTTGATATGTTACCTGTCCTTTGGCATCTGTCACATCTTGTGACAAAGTCGTGGCAATCTTTGAAAAGGGTGGGCCACCAGAATCCACTTTGCAAAATTTTTGCAGCTGTTCTTTCACCACTGTGGTGGCCTCCATAAGCTGAGCTATGGCAGTGCCACATGATACTATGTGCTTCCTCACCTGCAACACAACGTCTAATCAAACCGTCAGTACCTACCTTAAACAGATAAGGGTCATCCCACAAGTAGTGGTTCGCATCTTTGAAGAACTTTTTCCTCTGAGGATAGGTCATATCATCAGGAACTATGTTACCGGCCTTAAAGTTTGCCATGTCAGCAAACCAAGGTCTTTCTCCAATAGCAAACAGCTGTTCATCAGGGAACTCGGCCTTGATGGCCTTCTCCTTCTTTGTTACCTCATCATTTTCCAGCCTTGAGAGGTGGTCAGCTACCACGTTCTCGACTCCCTTCTTGTCACGAATTTCAAGATCAAATTCTTGCAATAATAGGATCCACCTCAACAGTCGAGGCTTTGAATCCCCTTTAGTTAAGAGATATTTGAGAGCTGCATGATCTGTAAAAACAATGACTTTGGAGCCTATTAGATAAGAACGAAATTTTTCCAATGCGAAGATTACAGCAAGCAATTCCTTTTCAGTTGTGGAATAGTTAACTTGATTTTCATTTAAAACCTTGCTTGCATAGTAAATTGCATGGAAAAATTTGTTCTTGCGTTGGCCTAGGACTGCACCAACAGCATAATCACTTGCATCACACATAAGTTCAAAAGGTAAATCCCAATTGGGTGCAATGATTATTGGTGCAGTCACCAACTTGTTTTTAATCAAAGAAAAAGCATTTAGACATTCCGAATCAAAATTAAACTCGTTTTCTTTGACCAAGAGGTTACAGAGGGGTTTGGAAATTTTAGAAAAGTCTTTTATGAACCGCCGATAGAACCCGGCATGCCCCAAGAAACTCCTCACTCCTTTAACATTGATTGGTGGAGGAAGTTTCTCTATAACCTCTATCTTAGCTTGGTCCACCTCAATGCCTTTAGCACTTATTTTATGTCCCAAAACTATACCTTCAGTTACCATAAAATGACATTTTTCCCAATTCAAAACAAGGTTAGTTTCGGTGCATCTTTTAAGTACAGCATTTAAATGGAACAAGCATTGATCAAAAGACTTACCAAAAACAGAAAAGTCGTCCATAAATACCTCAATGTTCTTCTCTATCATATCAGAGAAGATGGAAAGCATGCACCTTTGAAAGGTTGCCGGCGCATTACACAGCCCAAAGGGAATCCTTCTATAAGCCAATTTACCACCCGGACCAGTGGTAGTAGTCTTTATTTCATTTTTACCAGTTGTCAATCCCCCATACTCGTTGTCACGGATGTCTCCTAATGATCGCTGTTGCATCTGTCCTTTGCTTACTTCCAGTTGCTTAACATCCTTTGACATTCCAACATCTTCAATCACTTCTTGTCTATCTATAGATTCCACACTTTCCACCTCCGTAGATTGAATAGATTGAGATTCAAGTGTTTTATCTTCGACAGTTTCTTCCACAACATCAATCCGGTAACACTTGGGATTCTCATCTTGGTGCTTCATTGCCTCAAAGATATTGAAGACTACCTGCTCCTTATGGAATCTCAACATTAGCTCTCCACGCTCAACATCAATCAAAGCACGACCAGTTGCAAGGAAAGGTCTCCCTAGAATGAGTGGCATGTCTTCATCTTCAGCCATATCTAGGACCACAAAATCTGCTGGGAACACCAAGTCATTAACCTTGACTAGCACATCTTCAAGTATACCGAAAGGGTAAGAGATTGACCGATCAGCTAAAGTGATGGTCATTCTTGTTGGTTTTGGTTCCCCACATTTAAGCTTCTTCATCATTGAAAGTGGCATCAGATTTATACTTGCTCCCAAATCACATAAAGCTCTTCCAATGTCTACCGGTCCAATTGAACAAGGGATAGTAAAAGCACCAGGATCCTTCAGCTTAGGTGGCAGCTTCTTTTGAAGAATAGCACTACAATTTTCAGAAAGTGCTATGTTCTCATCATCCTTAGGCTTCCTTCGTTTAGTCAACAAGTCTTTCATGAACTTAGCATACAACGGCATTTGATCAAGAGCTTCACCGAAAGGAATATTCACCTGAAGTTGTGAGAAAAGTTGCATGAACTTCTTGAATTGGCCTTCATCCTTTTCTTTCTTCTTCGAAAGGTGAGGGTATGGAAGCTTCACATATGATGGAATAACCTGTGGTTTGTCTCCATCTTTCAAAATTTGACTCTTCGACTTCCTCAAGATTGAATCTTCATCAATTAACTTCTCATTTTTTTCTCCCTCTATTTTTTCCTTCCTTTCGTTTTCAACTACTCCCTGATCATTTTCTTTTTCAACTACAACATTCTCATTTTTTTCAACTACATCATTCTCTTCCACCTCAACCACTTCATCAACCTTCTTTGGAGCTTTTGGAACTAAAGGTGTCAAAACCTTTTTGCTCCTCAATTCAATAGCATTACAAGACTCATTCTTAGGGTTATCTTTAGTGTTACCTGAGAATCCGCCTTTACTTTGTTCAGCCAATTGCTTAGCTAATTGCCCCAGTTGAGTTTCAAGCATCTTCCTAGAAGCTTCATTGTTCTTTCTTTCAGCTTCTTGACTCTTCTTCATCTCTTCAAAGTTGCCTTGAGTCATCTTCATGAAGTTCATCATAGTTTCCTCAAGAGCTGATGGCTTCCTTTGTTGTTGTTGAGGAGGAGTGAGCATCTGAGAGTTCAAAGCATTGTTATTTGAGTAGCTTAGATTTGGATGCTTATTAATGCCTGAATTGTAGTATTGATTCTGCCTTTGATATCCTCCCATGAAGTTAGCTTCTTCACTTGATCCTTCCGGAACACATTCACCGTTGGGATGTTCTTCACCACATAAGTCACACTTGATTGCAGCTACTTGTTGTTGCTTTTGAGCCAAAGTGAAGCCTTGAAACTCCTTAGTTAGAGCTTCGATCTGTTTGTTCATTGTTGCTTGGTTGGCAAGGATAGCAGTTTGTTCACTTACCCCAAACACTCCTCTTTCCTTCTTCTTAGCTTCAGCACGATACTCATTTCCAGCCATGTTTTCTATCAAAGCTTGGACTTCATGATCAGTTTTGCTCTTGAGACTACCTCCCGCGGAAGCATCTAAGAACATTCGAGTGTTTGGTGTTACCCCCTCAGTGAAGATTTGGAGGTATTGCTTCTCGGTGAACTCATGATTAGGGCATCTCTTGAGAAGCAAATTGAATCGCTCCCAAGCATCATACAATGATTCACCTTCTCCTTGCTTGAAGTTAGAGATCTCCATCTTCTTGTCCCAATACTTAGACATAGGGAAGTATTTCTCCAAGAACTTCAGCTCTAACTCTTCCCATGTTTGGACAGTCCCGTTTGGAATTGTTAGCAACCAATCTTTTGCTCTTCCCGTCAAGGTGAAAGGAAATAGCCTTAGCTTCTTTTGTGCTTCAGTCACGGTGGCTGGTTGCACACAAAACTCACAGGTTTCAGCAAAACGGCTCAAGTGTTCATGAGGACTCATAGCTTCAGTCCCATCGAATTGCTTGTCCCTCAAACCATTGAGGACAGTTGTCTTGATGTCGAACGCTACGGGGTTAGCTGGTTGAAAAGTGTGGGTCAGTTGACCGCGATGAGTGGCTAACCCGTAGTCTCCAAGCTTAGGTCTTGGTGGTACAACTCCTTCTCCTTCCATCGTTGCAGATTTAGGAGAAGAGATTGTTTCAGATTCACTTGAGAGTTGCTCCGGTACTTGTTCTCGAACACCCGGTGGAACGGATTGAGCTAACCTTTGCGATCGGACAGCTTTCCGAAGTGCTCTAGCAGTTCTTTCAATCTCCGGATCGTACTCTAAGTCGTCAGAGCTCTGTTTACCTCGCATAAACAGCAAAATACCTTAGTAGCACTGCACAACGCAAAGTAATCAAGTGAATATGAAAACAGAAAAATAAAAATAAAAAAACAGAAAATTAAATTGCAAAAACCCTAAATTATAACGTAATTGCCTTGTTGAAATAATTCAACAGTCCCCGGCAACGGCGCCAAAAACTTGATAGATCTCTGGCAAGTGCACCAAATACTATCGAAGTAGTAAAAATATCGATCCCACGAGGACTGTGTTAATCTCAATAATTCAATTGCATTATATAATTAGGATGTGTAAAGTTTATTTTTAGTTTGCCGCTAGGCAGAAGATTTGGTTTGATTTTACGAAATCAAATAAAAGAAATTAGATTTGATTAAGAAAATATGAGAGAAAGATGAGATCAGATCCGTCGAATCCTCTAAGTTCCCCTAATTGGTCTACTGCACCTATTTGTTATGAACCCTTTTCTAATTTACGATGATTAACAAAATAGCCCTAATCAATCCCTTGAGTTAGGACCCTCTTCTTAAACTACAGCTCCCAATTCCTTAGGTGGTCTAATAATTCTTGAAGGTTTTACCGAACGTTAACCTATTATCACTAACAAACGATTATCTATTCCTAGACTAACCCTGTTTATTAGAACAATTCAATTAGGTCTAAGTTGAAAGCCATGGTCAGTGGTCATTCATTCTCACGAAATCAAGTTATATGTGATCAATATATAAAAAGCATTAAGAACAATTGAATTGAATAAACTAGAATTGAATTCATAAACAAAATAGAGTTTCACAGCAACATGTGTCAATTAGGGTTACAAAGATTCATCTCGGATCTAATCTCTAAGAGATTTAGCTACTCATAATCGAGTTTACAAATAGCATAATCAATGAAATAATTAAAACATACATGAATTGGTAAAAGGATGAAGAAATCGCCCTTCTAGCCGTCTCCGATGTCTCAAAATCGCACTTTGCTCTCCAAAATCGTAACCCCCGTTCTTCAGATTGAGTGCAGTATTTATAGAAGTCATGGGCCTGACCCATCAAAATCGCGCCGCGCCTTGTTAATTGGCGTGCCGCGATTTCCCCTTTACAGGAAGTGTGTATTTTTGCTTCAAAAATCGCAGCACGGCTTGAAATTGGCGTGGCGCGATTTCCTTCGAACAGACTTCAAATTTTAAGCTTTTTGCACTCCAGAACAGTATAAATTGCATGAGAACTCTATCAAAATGTCACAATAAGTCCCTAATATTACGTAATGACAGAATGTCATCAGAATTCAGCGACAGTGCGTGAACCTTTCGTAATGGATCTAAGCTCAGATCGAAGTTGACGCGAACGCGTCTTCATCTGCGTGAAGCAGTAACTATGAATCTCATCCCAAACCTGCCACGAGTGGCGAAGGAGAACGAATCGCGAAAGTAGCGAAGGCGAAATCGTTGAAAGAATCCAGGTGCAGAGCAATGAATCTTGTTCTTCCCATTCAGTGTAAGCAGGATTCTCCGTTCCTGCTTCGCGTGCTGCATCTGTGAGATAAACCGGTGGAATCTCAGGTGAAATCACAAATTTCACCATCTTCGTTCCGCGAAGAACACCTTCGACTTGTTGCTTCCATTGAAGGTAGTTTGTATCATCAAGCTTAACAGAAACTACTTGTTTGAAGGTTTTGGATGCTGCAGCAGTTACGCGTTGCGCATCAGAGGGAGTAGGAGAAGGCGTAGCAGAAGACATGGCTCTGGATCAAGAAGCTCTAGATACCATATTAGAACTGAAAATATGTTTATTATATCATATTATGTGGTGAGAATGTACATTTATATAGGTAGTAGGAGTCTCCTAGTTAACCCCTAATTAATAAGGAAGATTAATCAACACAATCAATACAATAACTAGTGGAGTTAAAACTAAATAGTCACAATCTTTTCAATATCTCCACTAAGTACTTGATTAATTATTCTAACAAAGCACCAAGAGCATGGTATAGCAATATTGACAATTACTTCATAGAGAAAGGTTTTGAGAAGAGCAAGAATGAGCCTACTTTGTATGTCAAACGACAGGGTATGGTTGATATTCTAATTGTTGCACTTTATGTTGATGATTTAATCTTTACCGGAAATAACTTAAAGTTGATTGAAGATTTTAGAAAAGAAATGATGATGAGATATGAGATGAATGATCTGGGCATACTACATCATTTTCTTGGAATCGAAATTTACCAAGAGGATGATGGAGTCTTCATTTGTTAAAAGAAATATGCTGAGAAAATATTGAAGAAGTTTGGAATGTTTGGCTGCAATCCAACTGATACACCTTTAGTTGTGAATGAAAAACTGAAGAAAGAAGATGGAGGAAAGAAGGTCGATGCTAGTAACTATAGAAGTCTGGTTGGTAATCTATTTTATCTCACTAATACAAGACCTGATATCATGTTTGCTGCAAGTTTACTTTCTCGGTTCATGAATGATCCAAGTCATATCCATCTAGGAGCAGCAAAAAGGGTGTTGAGGTATATTCATGGCACTTTGGACTGTGGAATCAAATATGACAGCAAGGTTGAAAGTAAGTTAATTGGCTTTTGCGACAGTGACTGGGCAGGCTGTATGGATGACATGAAAAGCACCTCTGGATATGTTTTCTCATTAGGTTCAGGAGCAGTTTCGTGGTGCTCAAAGAAACAACAAACTGTTGCTCAATCTTCTGCAGAAGCTGAATATATTTCAGCTGGCTTAGCTACTCAACAAGCAATATGGTTGAAGAGAATACTTGAAGACTTTGGTGAGAAACAAGAAGCTGTGACTATCCATTGTGATAATAAATCAGCCATTGCTATGGCTATGAATCCCATCTTTCATGGAAGAACAAAGCATATAGCCATCAAACATCATTTCATTCGAGAAGCAATTGAAGATGAGGAGGTGCAGCTGAGTTTTTGCAAGACAAATGATCAAGTTGCTGATATTTTCACAAAAGCTCTTCCTAGAGAAAAAATCCAGAAATTAAGAGAAGCTCTTGGAGTTCAAGAACAGCACATTAAGGGGGAGAATGTTGAGTAATGTGCTATATCATAAATGTTTGTATTGGAAAAATGTATCTTATATCATAAATGCTTGTATTGGAAAAATGTACCTAGAGTATTGTAGAATCATGTACCTAGGCTAATGTAAGTTCATTAATGCTTTCTAGAGAGCTCTATCACTCACTATAAATGAGAGTTCTCAACCATCTGATATGTAAGCAAGCAAAAAAAAAAAAAAAAAAAAACAAAGAACCAAACAAGCATTATTCAGCCCCAAATTATTATTCCTTCGATTCTTATTTTTCTGCATAACATAGCAGACTAATCCCCTCTAGAATACCACCAACAATTCTGGTGCTCTGGATTCATCAGCATCATGGACGAGGAGGAGGAGGAGACGGACGAGGAGGAGGAGGAGACTTATAGTGGTGGCCGTGTGGAACATCATCAACAAAATAAAGTAGGCGTCCATCTTTGAGATTCCCAAACAGACATGGCAGCAACATGGTGAATGAAGTAGTAAGCATACATAAATTTCAAATGGAAAAATATATAAATAATAAAGTTCGACCATTTTTACTAAAAAAAAACCACAAATCGAAACTTGAATAACCAGTTCTTGATTCTTGCTAGCTTTGTCAGAAAATGAGATTAATTTCAAATAATTAATCAGTAAAACTCTCTTGCGAAAATTGCCTAGATATGTAGAAAAATGACAAGAATAAAACAAAAATGTAAAAATTCAACAAGTGTATTAAATAGCTTTTTGTTAAACAGATGCATATATAAGTTAATCATTTTTCAAAAGATGTGTATAATTTACTTGCTTTTGAGTACAAAAACCGACTAAATCAATTATTAATCAGATTTTACTTATTTCTGGATCAAACTATATATTATCAATGTTTTTTCTCCTTCTCCCAAAAACCCGAGAGTTATTAGATCAAAAAGAGTAATACTTACTTGTTTGGTGATGGGGCTCAATTTTCCACGGTGGTACCCTTGCTGTTGTTGCCACTTCCATTGACAAGATAATCACGAACAGCAAAGTCAGGTTAATTATAACCTTCTTCAAATAAGGCATGTATCTTCCTGCCAATTTAAGAGAATTTACAACATATATTTACGAGTGTGAGAAGTGGATGAAAATTAGATGGAAATGTATTTAAGTCTTGATGATTTAGCTCAAACTACTTTTTTTTTTTTTAAATTAGATTAGTGGTTTGAAATTCATAATTCATCTATTTAAGGTGAACAAGTAAGATGTACGGGTTCGAACTCTTATCCCTATATATATTATGTAATATTCCTACCACATACACTAAACTTATGGGACTACGAGTACTAGGTACTATTCTCCTAATAATTATTAATAATAGAACTAAAATATATCATCAATCAAAAAATAAAAAGTTAAATTTTCGTTGGACAAAGTTTTTTTTGTTGTCGGTAGGATATAGGTATGAAGTAGCATAATCCATTATTTCTTAAGTCTAAGTTTATAGTCGTCAATTAATAAATTTTGGTACGCATTTGTCAAAAGCAATGTCCTTCGCTATATATAAAAACAAAAGGGAGACGAAATTTCATCCCAAAGAAAAAAGGAAGAGGAAATTTCATCCCAAATTACACCATAGTCATTGTCAATGACTACAAGTTTAGAAATTTATAATCTGAATGACATGACATGAGAAGATGGATTAATACTGATGTTTGACTCACAATTTAACTTGACCAATTTAAATTATCATCTATCATCCATAGAAGTAAACAGATCAATGCATTTCTTTTCTTTTTTTAATAAAAAATTTAAAATGTCGACTAGGAGATCAATTTCAGCCCTCTTAATTTCTTTTGTTTAGTGCACCAAAGAATCGGGCGTCACCCCTCTTTTATTATGAAAAATGAAGAAAAAAAATGAGTGAATGAATATGCCTTTACAAACACCTGTAATCTTTTTATTCAATGACATTACAAATTCGAATCGTATTTGTGATTTGCATATTGATTACTCTATAAATACACGAAATAATTTTCCTTTCACTCCAAACACCTGTAAAATCAACTTTGATAATAATACATGGTTTTATTTTATAATCCAAGCAGTCCATGTTGATAAGCAAATAAACATGCCACCCGATGTTTACTATGAAGATGAAGACGAAGATCAAGATCAAGATCAAGATAAATAAGAGATACAAAATAAAAGGATTTTTAATTTGTACCCAAAAAAAAGATTTTTAATTAATTATATATAAGTCAAACATTATTGTACCGTTTTTGTATCCCTTACATACACACCTTTTTAAGAATTCAAAAATTAAAATCATTTCGTAATAAAAACAATGATCTGGTACCTTTTTAAGAATTCACTAATTAAAACCCTTTCTTAGTAAAATCAATGATAACGCAGTGATACTACCATAACATATGCCAAGATCAAAACAATTAATGACAATTAGCATAGAGAAAATGACACGTGTACTATTGAAAAAAAATAGCGCAAATATATATAATAGAGATGTAATATTCCTACCACATACACTAAACTTATGGGACTACGAGTACTAGGTACTATTCTCCTAATAATTATTAATAATAGAACTAAAATATATCATCAATCAAAAAATAAAAAGTTAAATTTTCGTTGGACAAAGTTTTTTTTGTTGTCGGTTAGCATAATCCATTATTTCTTAAGTTTATAGTCGTCAATTAATAAATTTTGGTACGCATTTGTCAAAAGCAATGTCCTTCGCTATATATAAAAACTAAAGGAAGACGAAATTTCATCCCAAAGAAAAAAGGAAGAGGAAATTTCATCCCAAATTACACCATAGTCATTGTCAATGACTACAAGTTTAGAAATTTATAATCTGAATGACATGACATGAGAAGATGGATTAATACTGATGTTTGACTCACAATTTAACTTGACCAATTTAAATTATCATCTATCATCCATAGAAGTAAACAGATCAATGCATTTCTTTTCTTTTTTTAATAAAAAATTTAAAATGTCGACTAGGAGATCAATTTTCCCCACTATTTGATTCAATTGGGAAACATGAGAGATTCCATACTTTTTTTTTTCTCTTTTTTTATTGGTAAAAAAAATAGAGAAAAAAGAAGAGAGAACATTAAAATATAAAGAGCTGTCAAAAATTTATCACAAAATATTTGTAAAAATATCATTTCTCTTTATTAAAAGAATCAAAACAACATTCGTACAAAACCTCCCAGGTATGAATAATAATAATAATAATAATAATAATAATAATAATAATAATAATAATAATAATAATAATAATAAATTACAAAATGGTAGTTTCAAAATTTTTGTTTTATTTTTTTGAAGGAAAATTTTTGTTTTATTTAACAACAATGTTTAGTACAAAATATAACGGACACTCCAACCTAGAATTAACTTAGTACTAAGTCATAGTACTTGGAATTAACTTATTTAAAAAAATAAAAATATATATATAGTGGTTGGAGACATTTTCTAAAATTATTAAACAAGTTTTGCTAGGATCTTTGTTTTGCTCCCATGTTTATTCTTTGCCAACATACTTGTTTGCCATTCTTATGATTCTGGTGCTCTGAAGAATCAACTGATTGGTGCAGGAGGAGGAGGCACAGCATAGTTATGGGAGCGTGGTCCATCATTAACACCAACAGAATGAAGTAGGCGTCCATCTAACATGGCAACAAGATGAAGGGAATGAATTAGTTAACCACGCACAATTTTAATGGAAAAATAATTCTATAGACATGTGAAGTTACTTAAATGCTTCTCCTACAAAAAGTTACTTACATGCTTCTTTGTGATGATGAGGCTTAATTTTCCATAATGGTACCCTTGCCGTTGCTTCTACTTTCATTGACAATAGAATCATAAACAGAAAAGCCAGGTTTAACATAACACTCTTAAAAGAAACCATTATATATCTCATATTGGAGATACAAATCAAGATTACTAGAAGACTTGTGAAACAACTTGAACACTATACTTTTTTTTGAGTAACTTGAACACTATACTTGGTCACTAAGAAAGATTATTATTGAACCTTAAAAAGTAGTAGGCACCGTCTCCCTTTTCCTTTTCCAAGACTACCGTTTTCTTTTTTAGCTTATAGATAAGTTATAGTTTGCTTAATTGATAAGATTCACATTTGTCTTTTAGTATGTAATGTTGCTTAAGGCATGTAATAGGCATTGTGTAGTATCAATTTTTTGATTGAAAATATAGTGAGTTTATTTATGGGGACAAAGCGCTAACGAACGAAAAATGATTGTTGGTAATTTTGTAGGAATATTAACCCTTGTTGTAATAATAAAAAGGGAATTAAAATATAATTCTAAATCACCAGAATACTCATGCTTTCGGATCTGCAACATTGACGTCAAAATCATCGATTGAATCTATGATTGACTGAAGCTGATCTTTCAATATGAACCAAACAAACACCGCAACAAGGCACAAAATCAAACAACGCCACACAAGACGACGAACAACACAACACCGCATTCGGATGACGAAATCTCGAAAAAAACACAAAAGAAAACACTTATGTGGAAATCACTTATTTAGATTGAAAGAAGGGGGAAAAAGATGCATGAGATGATTCTAGGTCAAAAAATAACCTAAAACCACTCCTCCTTAACGAGTGAAATAGAAAGAAAACTTAGAGAGAAGTTGAAGTTAGATAAAGTAGAAATATTTAATTGGTAATTAAGAAATATTTAATTGGTAAGACATTGCTTAATTTATGTCGGGGACGGGGTTCGAACCCCAGACACCCCACTTCTCCACATTTAAATGTGCGAGCTTCAACCACTAGGCTACTAGAGAAAAAAAAATTAAAATATTTAAAGTGATAAACATATACAACCATACATACATACATACATACATATATACATACATATTATTTAAAAGTTTATACGTGCATAATGGCGGTGTTTGAACAAAAAAACCAGAGATAATTCACTTATTGTTTGTGTATAAACAACGACTTTTAAATCGTTCATGTCATATGAAAATAAATAGGTCAAATGCATCTAAAGGTCCTTTAAGTTTTTCGTTTTTCCCAAAGTGATCATTTAAGTTTCAAAAGTCTCAAACAAGTCCTTTAAGTTTCAAAAGTCTCAAACAAGTCCTTTTAATTTTGGAATCGTTTCAAACAAGTCATTTTAGAGGATTATGGTGATGATTCAGATGATAGCAACAAAGAGCATTATCCACCATTTGTCATACCTAAAAAGATGACTAATTTTAAGTGGGTGTTAGGAGCCAGATTTGCTACCAAAGATGAGTTCAAGGAAGCAATTACCAACTATGCTATCTACAATAGGACTTGTTTGAAACGATTCAAAAACTAAAAGGACTTGTTTGAGACTTTTGAAACTTAAAGGACCACTTTGGGAAAAACGAAAAAACTTAAAGGACCTTTAGATGCATTTGACCAAATAAATATTATATAAGTTACAAGTGCTGAGACGTACCCAGTCTGGGCAAATTTGATAGCTCTAGTTATTTACAAGTTAGATTAGGTTATTAATAGTTGTATAAGCACTCTTGTGCTGTTGTGTTTTCTTTTATTACCTTTTATCAAAATCTTCGATGAACCAATCAAGTTTTCATTATTTATCTCTATTTTTTTTAGGGAATTATTTATCTCTATCCTTTTCCATGGCAGCAACAGGGTGGTGTTTACCGGTGTTTTTGGTAAACAACAAGACTAGTTTTGTTTATTACAAGCAGTATCAAACCAGAAATTTTATGACATGTTGTGCAATCTTTTTCAAGAAAGTGTATGAATGTTCATCATATCCATATGTTGCTTTGTGAACAAGACGAATTTGTGTATGACAATAACTGTCTCTCGACAGGGCAAAATGCAAGTAAAAGACTTAAAAGTTTAAAACGAATAAACTTTAAGAAAATATAAATTGCATTGCATTAATGTAAAAGTGGTTCGTCAAATCAGATTACATACATTCTGTATGACTCTTTTCTCTAGACGTCGGTACTTCGAGTGCTAGAATTCCATAAGTGATTTGCGACTTATTTTTCATATGAAAAACTACTATTTATACATAGTGAAAATAACTGTAAAAAGCTAAATGCCACGAACTGAACTTCTTCCATCGAAAACTGCTTGTCCCCTATGTCTTCAACAAGAAAACTTCTGCTTTTTAAATTCATATTCTTTCCCTTCGACAACAACTGTTTGGCTTCGACCAAATGCTTCTTATCGAACTTCAAAGCTCTTGAACTTCTCCAAATACTAAGTCCCAGACTCTCAAAATCTTCATGCTAGCAATGACATTTTTTTTTTTGCACAAACTAGCAATGACATTTTTAATTCTTGAAAGATCAAAAAGCCAACTCTTTGACTGCATTAAATCAGCCTTTCGAAATTACAGGGTAACAGGTGGATGAATTAGTAAACCAGACATAAATTCAAAAGGAAAAATATATAAATAATGGAATTCAACTTTTTTTGTTAAAAAAAAAAACCACAAATTGAAACTTGAATAACCATTTTTTTCTCCAACAAATTTTATTAATAAAACGTCAATCCGAATATAAGACGCTATTGAATTGAGCTAATGCAAGAAAACAGTATTGTTGTAGCAGTAAACTTCTAAAAGCAACAACGAAATACAACAAGCTCTTAAATAACAAAAAATATCAACACAAGGCTACCCATGATGCCAATGTCAACCACCACACCTTTGTAAATCAACACCAAATAACCTCCCTGTTCATAAGTTCTTGGATGCAAGAGATTTCCCTCACGTTTAATGATACGCAGTTAGAAATGCAAAGTGTCTTCAAAGATACAAGGTTACACACTTCGGACAGTGATGTCAAACTATTGCAATTGTGGAACTCAAGAGTCAAGAGCGATGAGAGATTCCATATCCAGTCTGGTAACTTTTTGCCACAAAACCCATCTATAACTAGTTTTCGAAGTGAGTGGTGATGTGGTTGCAGGCCTTGTAAAATGATCTCATCTTCCTCCATGATCGCATTCTGGTCGACATGATTCCATCGCAATTCCAAATGTTGAAGGTGCCGCTTCTCAAGAAGTACTTTTGCAGATTCAATCTCTGCAGCATTATTTCGCAGGAAATTCAACCCTTTTAATTCTAATCTCCCTCTCAGGTTGTTTAGCTCAGCCAACTCATTTACACTTGTACTTCCAGAGTTCAGTACAAAAAGTGTTAGTGTTTGAAGATCAGTCAACTGTCCTAGCCCCCGTGGCATACATGTCAAACTCTCGCAACCATTTAACTCAAGATGCCTGAGACTTCTATTGAGATTTTCTGGCAATATTTCAAGCTTAGAACAATCAGAAAGTTTTAGAGTTTGCAAGTTCGGTAGGCTAGTAATGGCCAGAGGAAGATTTTTAAGTACATTGTTCCGTGATAGATGAATATATCTTAAATGCTTCATTTCTTCAATACTATTTGGGATTTCTTCAATATTCAACCCACAAAGTGTCAACACACGCAAGAACTTTAAGCCTGAGAAGGAAAAAACATCTGACTGAAGCAAACGATTGCTTGCATTCATTTGTGGACTGACCACGTGAAATGTCCTTAACTTGTAGGAAGATGATGATGTTGGTGATAGCTGTATACCCCTACGAGATGACAAATAACGTGTTCTGTTTTCAATGTTTAGTTCTTCTCCTTCAACCACGACATATTCATTCCCGGTCACTACTCGCGCTAGATCATGCATAATGTCATGCATTTTACAGGTACTTATTCCACCACAATCGTCTATAGTAACATCTTGGAAGAAAGACATTGACAGCAAACTCATGAAGTACTCATGACCAATATCTTCTACACATCTAATATCATTTGATTGTTGAATGAACCCCTCAGCTACCCATAACTGAATGAGTGTCTTCTTTTCAAACATAAAACCTTTTGGAAACAGTGAACAATAGGCAAAGCACTTTTTCAGAAACGACGGAAGATGATCATAACTCAGTTTAAGGATTGAAAAGATATTGTCCTTGTGTTGATCTATCTTTGAAAACTCAACATCCTTAAAATATTCCCAATCAATCCTGCCCAAATTTCGAGAAAACAAAAGGCTGCCAATAGTTCTTATGGCAAGGGGAACGCCAGCACATTTCTTAACAATGTCCCTTCCTATATCTAACAACTCAGCATCATTTTGTTCTTTCAATTCGCTGAAAGCCACTCGAGAGAATAGCTCCTGTGATTTTTCTGAATCCAAACCTTTTAAGAAAAGGGGTGGATGTGTGCGTGTTATATTTGCCACGGTCTGACTTCGAGTTGTAACAATTATCATGCTTCCTCTTCCTCCTTCCATGAATAAGCTCTTCAATTTAAGCCACAACTCAGGATCCTCGTTCCACATGTCATCTAACACAAGCAAAAACTTTTTCCCTTCAATTTTGCTTCTAAGTTGTTGTTGCACTTGCTCCATCTGACTATTCTTTTCATCCCCAATGATATCCCGAGATATTTTCTTTATATCAAATTCATCCGAGACATGCACCCACATTTTTAGCTCAAAATGCCTTTGAACATCATTATCATTGTAGACTAGTTGAGCAAGTGCACTCTTACCTAATCCTCCAATCCCAACTATGGGAATTATAGAAACATTATCTGTTGCATTGACATCTAGTAGACAATTTTTAATACATTTCTTTTCCTCATCTCTTCCAATAACTTCATCTGTACTCACAAAAGAGTAAGTTTGTCTCTGTTCCCTATATACAATTGGATTCTCCATAGGGCGGTCATTCAGCTGCAGTGCATACTTATTTTTAGCAATGTCAACTAGCCTCTTTTGGATTTCTTTCATTCGATAGCCCAATTTAAGGCCACGGGCAATTTTGTTTGAATTTGAGAAGAAAGCTTGTGTCCGTCTTACTCTGTTGTTTCCAGCCATCACTTTTCTTCTCGAAGCTTCAATAGAAAAATCATCTAGTAAATCATCTGCATCATAAAGTACATCTTTCAGCTCCTCCAACCAATTGCTAACTTGATGATTATTGGCCTTGGACTCTGCATCAAGAAGCACGGCTTTTATCATGGAGACGGTGTTCTTCATTCGTTCCATATCCTTTTTGAGATTCCAAATGATTTTAAGGTCTTTGTAAGCTGCAGAGCTCAACTTTTCCAAGACTGTAACAGCAAGGGCTTCCATCCTTTGGCAAATGAAGTTAACACAAGCATGAGTAAAACTAATCACGCGTTCACAAACATGTGTATAATGGATTTAAATGGTTTCTTTATTTTTAATTAATAGAATACTCAGTGATGGAGAATGATTATATGGATTTGATATAGTTTAAAAATCGCAGAGTCACTGCAGTTAACAAAATGAAACTGTTGTATGAAAAACAGATGTCTCAAACTCAAAGTTTACATTTTGAATCGTATTCACTAGAGTCAGAATAATGCAAATTGTTTGAATCTCCATCTGGTCCTAATTAGCTGGCTGCAGTGACTACATGAGTTTTAACTGCAACAAATATAGAGAGAGAGAGTTACCTGGTTTCGAAATCTGAATCAAGAAACAGAATCAATAGCTGTATTGGAATGCTTTGTGTTGAAAATTGAAAGAATCAGCCACTCACTGCAGTTAGCAAACTGAAACCATTAGATGAAAATCAGATGTTTCAAACTCTTAGTTTGTGCTTTTTTCCTCAATAAAATCATGCTGCTAGCAAACACATGTGAACTAATGTTTTTATCACAAAGACTTGTAAGCAGATTATAAAAAGAATAATTAACAATAAACCCTTAATTTAGCTCCTCAAATATCACTCTCTAATTAGCAGGTTCGAAAAAGAATAATTAACAACAAACCCTGAATTTAGTTCCTCAAATATCACTGTCTAGCCCACTCAGTAATGAAAAGGATAAGTAGTCTCAGGTATATAAAATTTAGTTTGAATAATGCTACTAAAAGGTTATAGATTGATATCATAAACTTTAAAAAGACCATGACATGAATTTCAAACTGCTCAACCTAAACAAGCACCGGTGTTCAAGCTTCTATTAGAAAAGGCCACAGAAAAGTGTGCTTATGGAAAAGCTGTTTTAACTTGTTTTCGTATTCTGCTCAACCTAAATTAAGTTATATTGGAGAACTTATGAAAACAAGTTAAAAACAGCTTATGGAAATTGTCATAAGCTGTTTTCCAAAATTCTACCAAACAATCCCACAAAACATGCCAGTAAACAAGCTCAAATAAGACAGTTCAATTAGGCCCTCAATCCATTATGTCATTTGAACATCAAAATAACAAACATTCAAAGTGACGCCATGCACGTTTGATCTCTCTCTTATATGTCTAATTGTGTGGAAACAAGAATTGATTCTGTAAAATTGATTATGAGTAAAAATGAGATGAAAGTAAAGTAATTTATTGAAAGTAAAATAATTTATGTATGGATATATTCATGTAAAAATAAGTTGAATTATAAAATTCCTCAAAAAAAAAAAAGTTGAATTATAAATTGGTGTGTAAAAATCAACTTTAAAATCAAAATCTACAAATTCTAGTTTTAAGTAGAATCAATTCAAGATAAAATCAATTATACTCGTAAGCAACCACACATGTGAAAATAAATTCTACACCTTTGTATCAATTTTGGTTAGTGCATGTGTTACAAGTGTTAAAATACACAAATTCCAGAGAGAGATGGATTACCTTGTTTAGAAATAGGAGCATTAATAAACAGAATCAAGAGTTGTATTGTATTGTAACGTGGCCACTGAGATGATAAAGCATTACCAGAAAAAGAAAAGTGAAGTCAACTCCGGTCAAACATGGGAAGATAAGGAGCAAGATATTTCCATCCATGCATTTTTTTGTTTTTTTTAAGGAATTTCCATCCATGCATTCTCCTTTGAAACAATAAATTTCAACACCTAACTAACGCGTGATTTAGGTGATGTCTAGCATGATGCACTAAATCAAATACAATATTGACTATGGTGGTCTTATTGCCAAAAACATGCAATAGTAAAAAAAAATTAGGTCTTGATTTATACCCAGAAAAAAGTGTACATTTTAGTTTCTTTTAAGGTAGTGTGAATTTTAGTTGAATAATTACTTATTAATATTTATCATTAAACAATAATAAAAAGTAAGTTTCTTTTATTTTTCATTAATCATTTGTTTTTACTAAAAAACATTGGGTTTTTTTTGGCAAAAAAAAATACAGATATTAATATTTTTTTACTAAAATCATTGGTTTTACTAGATATTTTCTTACTGTCCCCGTGAGCTTAACTCAGTTGGTAAGGACAATGCATAATATATGCAAGGTCCGGGGTTCGAATCCCAGACACCACCAAAAAAGATATTTTCTTACTAAAATCCATGTTAAAAAAAATGCAAGGTCCGGGGTTCGAATTCCAGACACCACCAAAAAAGATATTTTCTTACTAAAATCCATGTTTTTTTAATTAAATCCATGTTTTTTTTTTACTAAAATCATTGATTTATTTAAGGGAAATTCATTGGTCTTTTTTAGGGAATCATTGATTATTATTTTTTTTTGAAAGAGGGAAGCATTGATCTTATTAACCAATTTTCATGCTATTCTTAAATTATAACATAAAAAACACCGATAATAACTGTTGTATTTTTTTTCAAAGTAATTAATTATATTTCTTGAAATTCAAACAAATGAAATAAAATGGTTTGGAAGGCTTCACTAATAGAGCTGTAAAAATCTACGGGTTGCTTCATTAGCTCATAAATCTATGTGCCTTATTTTTTTCTAAAAATATATTTTATTCGGATTTTATAATTTAAATGGAGTTTTGAATTCTATAATTCAAAACATTTCAGAGTTCAACAAATATCATGAAAATTATTCAATGACTTTGTAGAATGAACAATGACTTTATACTAATGGAAATATATATCATTATATCAAAAAAAAATCATTACACACACATACATGTATCATTCTATTAAAAATCA
Organism: Medicago sativa; assembly: GCF_051527215.1. Lineage (NCBI taxonomy): Eukaryota > Viridiplantae > Streptophyta > Magnoliopsida > Fabales > Fabaceae > Medicago > Medicago sativa. The sequence continues at coordinate 10,992,951 of NC_140751.1, forward strand.
TTATATTGTTTTTAATGATATACATTTTAACTAATCTGCCCAAGGTTTATGCTACAATCATCAAGTCCAAGGTTTTTGTCCTTTTCAATTTTGACATCATCTCAACCTTCATATCAGCAACAACCTTCATCAGTTATTCATTTCTAGAAATGATATTTTCTATAAGCTGCATTTTCCTTTTCATGTTTCTCCGGCATCTTCTACATCAAGTTCACCTTTACCTGAAATTTCACCCATGACATTTGATACACCTGCATCTGTTTCTCACCTTGTTGATTTACCTACTGATGGTGCCTTTAATTATGTCCCTGTGGTGACTGAGTCGCTTTCTCCAGTTCATGATGCATCCCCTTCTTCTGTTCAAAATATTCCTCAAATTTCATGTTCAAATTATTACTCCTCAATCAATTAGACATTCCACTAGAATTTACAAACGACTCAGTTACTTGGATGATTTTCATTGTAGTCCTCCTGGATCAACTAATCTTGCCTCAGGTATTGCATCTAGCATTTCTCACCCTTTATCTTCTATTTTATCTTTCAATAATTGTACCTCTTCCTATAAAAATTTATGTCTAACCGTTAGTACTTCAGTTGAACCTAAAAGTTTTCTTCAAGACTCTAAACATGAGTGTTGGCAAAAGGCTATGAAAACTGAACTTGATTCACTTGCTTTGAACAATGCATGGTCCATTGTGGATCTTCCTACAGATAAAACTTCTATTGGTTGTCGTTGGGTTCAAAATCAAACATCATGTTGATGGCACTATTGAACGTTACAAGGCACGACTTGTTGCCAAAGGATTTACTCAATTAGAACGGGTGGACTATTTTGAGACCTTTAGTCTCGTTACTCAACTCACTATTGTTAGAGTTCTCTTGGCATTGGTAGCTGCAAAAGGTTGGTTTTTAGAGCATTTAGATGTCAATAACGCCTTTTTACATGGCGATTTGAATAAAGAGGTTTACATGTCATTGCCCCCTGGTTTTTCTCTTCCTAATTCTGGTAATTCCACTAAAGTTTGCAAGTTGCACAAGTCCCTCTATGGCTTAAAACAAGCGAGTCGTCAATGGAATCATAAACTCACTACTACTTTTCTTTTTTTGGTTTGTTCTCAGGCTCAAGCTGACCATTCTATATTCATAAAAGCCTCAACATCGTGTTTTGTGGCTTTGCTAGTCTATGTTGATGTCATAGTCTTAGCTGGAAATTCCATGACAGAAATTAATCATATCAAGTCTATTCTTGATACACAGTTTCAGATTAAGGATCTTGGTCCCATATGTTTCTTTCTTGGTCTTGAGGTGGCAAGATCCAAAGGTGGGATTGCTTTGAATCAAAGAAAATACACATTAGAACTTCTTTATTATAGTGGAATTCTTTCTGCAAAACCTGTTACTACCCCATGTAATCTTTCCATCCAATCACTACAAGAAATATTGCATTTTGCCAGGGGCAGAATCCCTGGTAAAATGCAAAAAGCCTTGGCAAATGGACGTTTGCCAGGGGTTTTGCCAGGAGCAGAATCATCAGCAAATCCGCTCATCGCAAATTGTCCTGCCAGGGGTTTAGCTCCTGGCAAAATGCGCTCCTGGCACAAACCCTGGCATAACCCCTGGCAAAATGTGTCACATGCATGCAGGCTTTTCTGATGTACTCTGGCACATGCAGGCTTTTGCAGAGATCACATCAGTCATTTTCAGACCATGCCAGGGAAATTGCCAGGGGTTTACCCCTGGCAAAATGAGTACGAATTTTTAAAAAAAAAAATTTTTTTTTGTTGTTTAAAAAATCAAAATATTAAAATTTAATAATTAAAATAACAGTTTAAATTACTTTAAAAACAGTTTTACAAATTAATTTAAATTTACAAACTAATAAAAAAGAATTTCTTATTTTTTATTTCTAATTACTATTTCCAAAGTTTTATATCAAGAGTAACCTTATTTCTCATTTCAACCATCAGCAGCAGCATACATGCATACACAACATAATATAAAATAAAAGATCTTATGAGGAACAAAAAAATCAAAATAAAAGATCTTATGAGGAATAAAAAAATCAAGACAGCATAACAAATCTATTTTTTGGAACAGATCATATAAGGAAAAATAATTCAACACATACAGCACCACATTTATTTATTTTTTCGGCCAGAAAAAAATCAACACAATAAAATCCTTTTATTTTGTACATAATCAACACAACACACTTATACTAACCTGTCAAAGAAGAACAACAAACAAATCCAAGAGCAAGCTTCACAGGAGGCAGTGGAAATTACTTTGGCAAATGAGATACAACACTGATGCAGCAAACAAGAAAAAAATAAGTAAATAAGTGAGTATAAAATTTATTGTAAAAATAATACAATTATAACAAAACAATTTTTTACCTCAAAATTAGAAAATAGAAGATGAATGTATTAGAGAGAAAGAAGAAATGAGAAGAGAAAAATTTTCTAAGTGAGACAGGGGTGTTTCAATGAATGAATGGAACGGTGTTGTTTTTGTAGAAATTATAGATTTGCAATTTGCCAGGAGCCCAGCCAGGAGCAACCCCTGGCAAGGCTCGGTCTCCAACACAATTGAGTAGCCGCAGGCCTAAAAAAAAAGGTGTCAGTAATTTGCCACAAAATTGTGCATTTTGCCAGGGGTTGAGCCCCTGGCATATCAGCTTTTCAGAATTTTGTCAAATCTTCTGCATAATGCAGAGATTCCCTTGATTTTAGGGGCTCAAATTTGAATTAAATTTTCCCGCCCAAAATTTGACAGGGGTTACTGCACTTTGCCAGGGGTTTGCTCCTGGCTTATGGTCCATTTTGTAATTGCAATTTGCCAGGGGTTTCCCTGGCATTACTCCTGGCAAATTTGCCAGGAGCTGATGCTCCTGGCATTATTCCCTGGCAAAACGCAAGATTTCTTGTAGTGAATTAAGCAGTAAAGGTAGCCAATCTTACCCTAATCATTCTGCTTATAGAAGGCTTGTTGGTAGGCTATTGTACCTAACCACTACAAGGACAGACATTGCATTCCCTTTACAACAACTTAGTCAATTTGTTGATAAGCCTCTTGAATCTCATTTTCAAGATGTCATAAGAATAATAAAGTATCTCAAATATTCCCCAGCTCAGGGGTTATTCTTTCCTGCCTTCAATTCATTGTCTTTATCTGGTTTTGCCGACTCAGAATAGGCATGCTGCTTGGATTCTCGCAAGTCAGTTACTGGATATTGTGTCTTTTTTGGGCCCTTCTCTAATTTCCTAGAAGTCCAAGAAGAAAAATACCATATCTCGCTCCTCTTCCAAGGCTGAGTATTGAGCCTTAGCTAGTCTTACTTGTGAAATTCAATGTCTTCACTGTTTACTTGATAATCTTCATAATCCTCTCAATACGCCTTCTGCAGTTTACTGTGACAACAAATATGCTATCTACCTTGCCCACAATCCGACCTTTCATGAACGATCGAAGCACATCGAAATTGATTGTCATGTTATCCGTGAGAAGATCCAAAAAGGAATCATTCATTTACTACATGTGCCTTCCTCCTCTCAGCTGAATAATGTCTACACTAAGCCTCTTCATGTCACGTCCTTCACTTCTTTTATTTCCAAGCTAGGCCTTTGTAATTTACATAGCCCAAACTTGAGGGAGGGTGTTACTTAACTTAACTGGTTATAGTTATTTACTTACACTAACCATTGTTAGTTGATTGATTAGTTCTAGTTAGTACCCTAGTTAGTACATAGATTAGTGTGTGTGTGTGTGTGTGTGTGTGTGTGTGTGTGTGTGTGTGTGTGTGTGTGTGTGTGTGTGTGTCACTTGGTACTGTTACTGATTATTAGAAAAACCTTTGTACACTTTTCACTCTAGATTTAATATGAAGATGAGTTTATTATTCTCTCTGTGCTACGATACCAAGATATTTATCTCTATTCTTTTCTATGGCAACGAAATGGTGGAAGAATTAGGGTGTGTTTGTTTCTAAGGAAGGATAGTGGTGAGGAGAGAACGTTGATGGAAATAAACATTTTCTATAGTTTGGAACCCTATAACAAGGCAAAGGAAAGAAAGAATCTAATGGGACCCACCCTAAAAACCTTTCCATGCCAATATGGAGAGAAAGGTTGAGGAACAACAACATTTTGTTTGAAAAGTCCAAAACACCCTTACCTTTATTGTTTTTTTTATTTATGTTACTATCTTATGTTTTCTTTTAAGATACGTTACTATTCCTTATGTTTTTTTTTTTTCCAGTTTGTCATTTCACACTGTAGCACATAATTGAACTTACTCACACTTCTTTTACTGCAGCACGTAATTATATATATATATATATATATATATATATATATATATATATATATATATATATATATATATAGAGGACATATCTAGTGAGAATGAGTAATTTATGTGAGAATGGTGAGAACATTTATAAGCCTTTAGATAAAAAATGAATGGACCAGATTAAAAGCTTCACATGTGTCTCACCCTATTCAATCAATTTTCATGAAATGTTCATCTTCCCCCACAGTTACACGACCTTCGTCTTCCACCCACCTCATTTATGTTAACATTAATCTTCACCCCCATTAACATTGACAGCCAAATCTCAATGGTTTTTTACGTTCTTTTTTTTAATTGTAAATGAAGAGGTTCATAGGAAATGTTAATCCAACCATTCTTTGGTCTTTTAACAACTACAGAGATGAAATCCTACTAGATATTAATTTGGTTACTAAATAATTTTTTGAAAAACAATTCAGTACATGATATATGATTTGGCTTGTATTATATACTGACCCATAAAGAACAAATTGTCCTAACATTTTCTAAAATTATATATAGTGGTTGGAGACATTTTCTAAAATTATTAAACAAGTTTTGCTAGGATCTTTGTTTTGCTCCCATGTTTATTCTTTGCCAACATACTTGTTTGCCATTCTTATGATTCTGGTGCTCTGAAGAATCAACTGATTGGTGCAGGAGGAGGAGGCACAGCATAGTTATGGGAGCGTGGTCCATCATTAACACCAACAGAATGAAGTAGGCGTCCATCTTTGAGATTCCCAAACAAACATGGCAACAAGATGAAGGGAATGAATTAGTTAACCATGCACAATTTTAATGGAAAAATAATTCTATAGACATGTGAAGTTACTTAAATGCTTCTCCTACAAAAAGTTATAACTTACATGCTTCTTTGTGAGGAAGAGGCTTAATTTTCCATGATGGTACCCTTGCCGTTGCTTCTACTTTCATGGACAATAGAATCATAAACAGAAAAGCCAGGTTTAACATAACACTTTTAAAAGAAGCCATAATATATCTTATATTGGAGAAACAAATCAAGATTACTAGAAGACTTGTGAAACAACTTGAACACTATACTTGGTCACTAAGAAAGATTATTATTGAACCTTAAAAAGTAGTAGGCACCGTCTCTTTTCCTTTTCCAAGACTACCGTTTGCTTTTTTTAGCTTATAGATAAGTTATAGTTTGCTTAATTGATAAGATTCACATTTGTCTTTTAGTATGTATGTTGCCTAACTTTTTTTTTTTGGTCGGTGTTTGAACCTCAAACCTTTCCATATCAACTGAGCTAAGTTTACGAGGACGTATGTTGCCTAACTAAAGGCATATAATAGGCATTGTGTAGTATCAATTTTGTGATTGAAAATGTAGTGCGTTTATTTATGGGACAGAGCGCCACAGAACGAAAAATGAATGTTGGTAATTTTGTAGGAATATTAACCCTTATTGTAATAATAAAAAGGGAATTTAAAATAAATAATATTTTGTTGAAAGATATTTGGATACATCATAATATTTGAACCCATAAATTGCCCATATATGTAGAACTCATAAATTAGTAGTGTACTCATAATATTTGGATACAACTCATAGGTTTATTAATTATTAAGGGTTTGTCTAACATGTGCAATATTGCACATGTTAAGAAAACTAAATGCAATAACTTTTCATTGAAAAACACCAATTATTATTAAAAAGTTGTCTATTTAATATAGAATACACAAGTTCCAAAACAAACTTACCATTTTAAATTTCTTAACATGTGCAAATTTGCACATGATAGAAAAATCCAATTATTAAAGCATGTGAATATGCAATTACACAAGTTTTGTTTGCATCTTTCTTTTTCACCCTTTTTTTATTCGTTGTCAACTTGCTCTTTTCACCATCGTGATAATTCTGATGCTCTGGATTCATCAGCATCATGGATGAGGAGGAGGAGGAGACGGACGAGGAGGAGGAGGAGAGTAGTGGTGGCCGTGTGGAACATCATCAACAATATAAAGTAGGCGTCCATCTTTGAGATTCCAAAACAGACATGGCAACAACATGGTGAATGAATTAGTACTAACCATACATAAATTTCAAGTGGAAAAATATATAAATAATGAAGTTCGACTTTTTTTTACTAAAAAAACCACAAATCGAAACTTGAATAACCAGTTCTTGATTCTTGCTAGCTTTGTTAGAAAATGAGATTAATTTCAAATAATTAGTCAGTAAAAATCTCTTTCGAAAATTGCTTAGATATGTAGAAGAATGACAAGAATAAAACAAAAATGTAAAAATTCAACAAGTAGATTAGATAGATTTTTGTTAAACTATGCATATATAAGTTAACCATCTTTCAAAAGATGGTATAATTACTTGCTTCTGAGTTCGTAAACTAACTAAAACAATTATGAAGGCTTTACTTATTTGTCGATCAAACTATGTGTTAATATTACCAAAGCTTCTTCTCCTTATTATAAGACCAAAAAGAGTATTACTTACTTGTTTTGTGATGAGGCTCAATTTTCCACGGTGGTACCCTTGCCGTTGTTGCCACTTCCATTAACAAGATAATAATCACAAACAGCAAAGCCAGGTTCAATATAACCACCTTAAAATAAGCCATATGTCTTCCTGCCAATTTAAGAGAATCTACAACATATATTTACGTGTGTGTGAGGTGAATGAGGAATAAATGGAAATGTATTTAAGTCTTGATCAGAGAGATTTGCTCAAACTACTTTATTTTTCAAGTAGATTAGTGGTTTGAAATTCATGATTCATCTTTTTAAGATGAACAAATAAGATACACAGGTTCGAACTCTTACCCCTATATATATTATGCAATATTCCTACCACATACGCTAAACTCATGGGACTACGAGTACTATTCTCCTAATAATTAATAATAATAGAACTAAAATATATCATCAATCAAAAAATAAAAAGTTAAATTTTCGTTGGACAAAGTTTTTTTGTTGTCGGTAGGATAGAGGTATGAAGTAGCATAATCCATTATTTCTTACGTTTATAGTCGTCAATTAATAAATTTTGGTACGCATTTGTCAAAGGAAATGTCTTTCATTATATATAAAAACAAAAGGAAGAGGAAATTTCATCCCAAAGAAAAAAAGAAAGAGGAAATTTCCGGCTGCATTACACCATAGTCATTGTCAATGACTATAAGTTTAGAAATTTATAACCTAAATGACATGACATGAGAAGATGGATTAATATTTAATACTGATATTTGACCAATTTAAATTATTATCTATAATCCATAGAAGTGAACAGATCAATGCATTTCTTTTCTTTTTTTAATGAAAAATTTAAAATGTCGATTGGGAGATCGATTTTCCCCACCAATCTATGACTATTTGATTCAATTGGGAAACATGTAAATCCCATTTACGATATTTTATAAATATTAAAGAGAGTTGCCTCACCAAATCTATCTATGATTATTTTATTTATGCTTAAACTCTTAAATTTTTGAACAATTTTTTGCAGACATGTTTAGAACATTACTAAAAGTTCGTCCACAAAAAATTATCGCAAAATTTGATTTCTACATCCAGATTTTATTACTTTTTATCTTTAACTTTTGTCGTTTTAAAAAATTCATATTTAATCCATTTCATGTCAGAAAATTCTAAATTTTAGTAAACGAACCTTTCATAGTGTTCTAATCTTGTCTCAAAAAAATCGTTCAAAAATTTAAGAGTTTAAGGATAATTAATCAAACTTTGTTTTAGCAGGGACTAAAATTATAAGTAAATTTTTTTTTATAGGGACTAAAAATGCTATTAAAATTAAGTAGGGACTAAACTTACAAGGTCGCTATTTTATAGGGACTAGAAACATAATTAACCCTATTTTATTTAAATCAAAAATTCATTTGTTTATCATGCGTGATTTCTCCTTTTTTTTTACTTTGTATAAGATTTTTGGTTGGTTTGGATTTTGGAGTGGAGTTACTTACACCAGGAAACTTCTGTCAAATGTTCCTTGCTTTATTAGTCTCCTGCCGGGGATTTTTGGTATTACTAAGAGTTTAATTCCGTCCGTAAATGACAAAATTCTTGTAGTGGGTGGAAGAGATTGCCATTAATTTGGCACTCAATCATATGATCAATTTGGATGGTAGAATATCTTCTCCAACTGTGAAGGTGAGGTTTTACAAACAATTGATCGTTGGCTCAATTCAAGGGAGGACTCTATTTAATTTATGAGTCGTGTGTGGAATTTATGGATTGTCTTATTAAATAGAAGAGTAAATTACATTCTCCACTCTTAAAAGAATTTTGAACCACACCACACTTCCCTCTTAAGTTAAAATATACACTCCTCTCCCTTGAAAATAAAATTTATACTCCTCTCCCTTATGAAATGCTTGAATTACAACTCTCTCCCTTAACAATTAAATATGCACTACAATTTAATCTATTTTAACATAAATAAATATTTTTACCATAGCTACGAATTTTAAAACATTGTTTAAGGAAAAAAATCATTTTCTTTTGTAATTTAAATATCAATGATGATTAAATTTAAATATTTTGTTATTAATTTTATAAATTAGAATATAAAATTTATTTTTAAATAATCATATTGTATCGACTTTAGTAATTTTTCACTCATTTTAATTTTATTTTGCGTTGTTTTACATTTTATAATTGATAATAGGGTTTAAAACTAGATGTTAATGAAATTGTGAATAAAAAATAGAGAAAAATATTAATTTAATTTTTTTATTATATTAAAGTGGACCCACAATACTATTTTTCTTCGTAGTGTATTCGATTTTTTATTTTATAAATTACTAGAAAAAAAAACTTAGTAAGGGAGGAAATTGTAGATTTTAACATAAGAGGGGTGATGAATGTAATTCAAGTTTCTTTCAGCAGAGGGGAGTGAAATATTTTCTAATATGTGTTACATAGAAGGTGAGGGGAGTGTATATTTTAATGTAAAAGAAAAATGTAATGCAATTCAAGTATCTTTAAAAAAAGGGAATGTAATTTACTCTAAATAGAATGTACTTCCTTTAATATTTTTGGGGTCACACTTTTTTTTGTTTCTTAGCTCTTTTCTCGTTGATACAATTTTGAACACGAACATGATAGTAAGGCTTTTGTAGCTTTAAACATTTAAAAAGAAAAAATTTGGATTGAATCGTGGTTTAGGTCGATGTCTTTAAAACTTTATTGCGGTTCTGCATTGTCTCGAAGAGAATCCAACCAACTAGAGCTGTCAAAATGGGCCTGGTCCACCGGGCTGGTCCTTCGGCCCTCTATTTTAGTGTGGGTCAGACCGTAAAAAAAGCATGAAAAAACGACCCTATCTCTGCATTTTAGATGGCCCGACCTGGGCTGGGCCACCGGGCTTGTGGGTCGGCCCTTTAAAAAAATAAATAGTTTATAAAATAGTTTTATTAGGTAAGACTGAATTATTTTATTATGTAATATTGAATTTTGTTGTTTTCAATGTTCACTTTGTGAGTTATGATAAATACTCTACTTTTGCATCGATTCTTTTGTGCTATTTATCTTTATGGATGTTGATTTAATAGATGTTTTATGTATAATTTAACTAAATTTACGAAGACATGTGATCTATTTGATGTATAATAATTTATGTAATATGCTTATATCAAAAAAAATAGAGGAAATTGCATTCACCTCTCCTAAGGATTATGAAAATGACACAAACACCCCCTCTAGTTTTAAAACCTACACTAACCTCCCTTGAGTTCTCATAAAATAGATAGACACATCCCTTACATGTTAACACCGTTACTTTTTCGTTAATTTTCACACATATTCATCCATCTTCCGTTAATTTTAACACATATTTTTTAGAGTAGTGATATTTGTACATCCAATTGATGACAACTTTGGTGACAACCTTGTTTTTCTCTCTTCTTATTGGTCAAAAACAATGGAGAGAGAAAAAGTAAGAGAAATAATAAGAATGTCATGTGAGTATGAGAGGGAAAGTTGTACAAAAGTTGTCACAAAATGGTTGTACAAATATCATTTCTCTATTTTTTATTTGAACAACCAAATTATATTAAAGCCAAACAAATCCTCTTAAGGAAGAAGGATCGGGCAAGGGAGAAACAAAACACAGGCCATGTAATTCTGTACACAGTGTGGGAAAAAAACAAAATAAAACTCCCTAAAGCTGAAGAAGCACAAGTGCTTCCAGCAGGAAAGCCAAACACCGAAAAAACTGCATAGCAGAAGAAAAGCTCAGCCGAAGCACACAGGCTGCTACCACTGCATCAACACAGCACACCCCACAAAACACCCGACCCCCACCATTGATCCATCTTCCGTTACATTGAAGGACAAAGTTGTTTTTAATGAACAGTTGGAACTTGGAAACAAAGAAAACAAAAAGGAAAGAGTTCATAAACAGGAGAAAATCAGCTACAGGAATTTCGCCGGTTGCCACAACTAGCGGTGGGAAATTTGACAAAAATATTACGAGGTGAAAAGCTCCCACAATATAAAGGAAAATATCAAAAGTAGCTTTCGGTAGAAGAAGGAGCATGAATAGGATCACCGGAGAGGGAACAAAGTTAAACAATATTGAAGAACCTCAGTTAAATATTGATGGAAAATTCTCTAAAGAAATTAACAGAAAGTTAACAGTGTTAACAAACAAGGGATGTGTTTGTCTATTATATGAGAATTTAAGGGAGATTAATGGAAGTTTTAAAACTAGAGGGGTGTCAGTGTCATTTTAATAAACCTCAGGGGAGGTGAGTATAATTTTCCCAAAAAAATATGTTCGTTGCACTTTTTTTTTGAAAAAAAAGTAAAATATAGTGTAGTCCTTATTCTATAGCTCTCAGCAAAATCCTCGTTTACACTAAAGACCTAGGACTTATTCGTATAAACTTCAACCTAGGAACTCCTAGATCTGAGATCTCATCTCACTATCCTAATGGTCAGTCACAGCCCCTGTGACCTATAAGACCTAAACACAAACACAAAGATAAAGTTACCTTCAAACACACCAACTAACACCTTGTTTCACAACTTCGGTGTAGTACACAAGATTATCAAACAAAGTATAGCCCACTACTAATTGGGTTGGGCTCAATTTTAGTAGCCCATGAATCAAATGGGCCGACCCACTCAGACCCATTTATATGAGCTGACCCACCGGGCCAAGGCGGGCTGGGCCGGCCCATTTGACAGCTCTACAACCAACCAACACCCCATACAAACATACCTTTTTACTTGAAATACAAACTTGCAATATCTGATTTAAGAGAGTTTCATATCATCGCTAATATTTGAACTTGTATTGTGTTACATCATTAAAAACTCGATATATAAAAATAGAGTCATGCTACCTTGTGCCCTTAACGCACATGTTAAGCATTAATGTCATTTCATTAATGGTAAGAATTTATTAAAAAAATTAACATTACACATTTTGAGCAATAAATCAACACAATTTTCAATATATAATTTCTATTAGTGGAATTCTTAACATGTGCCCTAAAGGCAGAAGTTAACATTTCCTATAAAAATAATATTTAGAGATCAACAGTGAAATTTAATCTATTGATGTTCATATGAAACCGTAATTCCAGAAGGACACCGTCATTTTTTTTTTGGTACAAGAAGGACACCATTATTATTCTTATAAATAAATAAAAGGGAAACCAATATTGAGTCAATATATCCAGAAAAATTAAAAAGGAAACCAATATTTTATAATTTTTTTGGCTTTTCAACAACAAGAATCTTTCTCATAACTGCACTGCCTCAATCTATTAGGATCTCTTTCTTATTCGTCTTCAACATGATTTTCCAGCATATAATTGAGCTTTGGATCCTCAGGGATTATGATGAAAATAGTGGTGGTCTCTTGGATCATCATCACGTAGTAGGCGTCCATCTTACAGGTCACAAAAATAAAATAACAATATCAATAAACAGTCCAATTAGCAAAAATTAACACAAACAGTCCATAATTTGCAAACAAATTTTTTTTTTCTTTGGGGGGGGGGGGGGGGGGGGACACATTTTCTTGTATCTATAAGTATATTACAATTTACAGGACCCATGTGTAGTTCACAAGATTGATTATTGCCTAGTGAGTCAATAATATAGCAAGTATCGATTCATTTGATCCACACATATTGGCGGGTTTGATTAATTAGCTTATTTCCAAAAAGAAAAATAGAAAATTAAAAAAAACGAAAATTAAATTTTCTCTATTTTATTATATTTAAAAAAACAAAAAAAAAAGATTAATAAACTGCACCATAAAAAATAAAAACAAGTAAAATAATAAATGACAAATAAGCAAAAACTTTCTGCAAAAAAATGACAAATAACCAATAACTAATTTTATCAAAAAATAAAATAAAAACCAAAAACTAAGATATTTTATTCACAAAAAAAAAAAAAAATTAAAAGGGAGTTGAATGGATTATCCCAACTTGACCCAAGATAATCTGTCTCGGCCCAATGAATTTCTAAAACATTCATTGCAAAGGAAGCTCCCTTCACAAAATCTTGATGAAAGGTAAATTTTTACAACCCATATTTTAGGGCTTTCTGGAATATATGTATAAATAGTTCAATCTTAAAGGTTAAAACATTTTTTAAAATGAAAATGTTTTAGAGATACTAGGATACTTACGTGATTTGAGATGAGGCTCAGAAATCCAAAGGGGTACCCTTGCTGTTGCCAATTTAATTGATATAAGAAGCACGAACAGTAAAGCCATATTCAATATAAGCTTCTTAAAGTAAGCCATCTTAAAGAAAAAATATAGAAAGCTAAAAAGATATATGTTTTTAAACAATAGATTTTCCTGCAATGTCTGAGGATTGAATGGAAAATAGGACATATGCATATATAATAGAGCGAGTAAAAGTCCCCTTGAGAAATTTCAACTGTATATTATACTCGTTGTATTCACATCAGCTTTCATAGGAAAATTCATTCTTCATATAGTATACGGCAATAATACATCGTAGTCATTGAAAGTTTCAGAAATTTGAATTAAAAGGACTTTTTCTTGAAAAAATTTGCTTCGACCATATCCATTTATTTTTTTCACAAATTATCTTTTGATTTAATATGTATCAGTATCAATGACATGCCTTATTGACATGGTTTAAACTATAAATAGCTGGTAGGTTTAAGTCATTGAAACAATTGGTTATTTTGTCATCGAGCAGATTTGTTTCTAAGATTTTGGTGGCCTAAGGCGAACATATAATTCGGATCCTAACTAATAAGTTAAAAAAAAATTGAATTTCCAAAATGTTAAAATAATTTGCTTGAAGAGAATAACTTTTATTACATTAAGAAACAATCTAATACAAACATCAAACATCATTTTTTTTTTTTTTGGGGAAAAAGCATCAAACATCATACAAATAACATTGAAATTTTTATTTAATATCCAAATGATCATTCAATACAATTTCTACAAGAATTTTTAAATGTAAAATCATTAATAATCGTGTCTACATCAATATGTTTTATCATATCGTTCTCGATACATAAAATGGCTAAACCAATCAACATTTTAGTGACATTGACGGTCTCAAGTAGTTTTTTAATAAAGTAGGAGGGTCGTTAAATAAACGAGTTGAACTTGAGCTAAGTATGGTTCGACTCGTTTGGTTCATGAACCAACTTTAATAATAATATATAACTATTTTGTATATTTTTATATGATATGTAATTTGTTACAAGTTTCTTCTAATAATTATGTACTATTTTTTATATAAGTTATTACTAATTTGATTAACAAGAATTGTAATAGAGAGAGTAAAAACAAGCTAATTACCTTTTGTTTTTGTAGAACAAGTTAATTACCTTGTGCAGGCTTTTAAACAAATATGCGGACTAAATAATAAGTCCCACATCGGAGAGTATTGAAAACATCAGAGAGGAAAAGCATATATATAAAGAGGTGCATCACATTGTAAAACATACATCGGTATAAGAATTGAGCTACAGTAGTAAAAGTAGAATGCTACAGTAGTTCAAAATGCTCAATAGTTTTATTATAATTATAATTATAACTATAATATAATTATATTTTGCTCTTTTCAAAAAAAAAAAAAACTTTTTTTTTTTGAGAAATCAAAATGGAATATATTAACACCAAGAGACCATCCCACCAGCACAAAGAGTGCCAGAGAGGACAGACCAAAGTTACAACAAGAGTTCAAACAACATAATAAAAATAATTAAGTACCACCCAAGCATAATAATGGGTTTTGGCACCAATCATGAAACTGATAAGGGAAATAAACGCAATTTGCTTTACGCCGCCAAAAGGAGAGAAGTTTTATATTTTCCAAAAGCTTAAGAGTTGTGTTCTCTTGGCCCCGGAATATTCTGTTGTTTCTTTCCTTCCAGATAACCCAAGAAGTTGCAAACTAAATCATAAACATTGAAGAGCACCGCGATCTTGCATGAGCAGAAGCCGAGCCAAACTGAAGGAAGTGATCCTCTGTGTTTGACGGCAAAGCTGTATAAACGTGTAACCAATTCTGAACCAATTGCCAAAGCTGCACAAAAACACCGCAATTTAAGAATAAATGATCATTAGTCTCCTGCTCACCACACCCACTGACACACAGTTGATCCTCATGTTGTATTATACCCCGACGAAATAAATTAACCTTTGTAGGCAACCTATTTCGAAAAAGCCTCCAAGCAAAAATCAAGACCTTAAGCGGGATGTCCTTCCTCCAAAGAAGATCATCAGAAATCAAAGGCAAATCAAGGTTGAGGCGTGCGCCGTCCGTGAGAACCTGATAAGCCCCTCTAACTGTGTAACCTATCAAGGGATCCAGAATCCAAGTCCAGACATCATCATTTAATTTTCAACCTGCAATGAAACAGTCAGTAGTAAAGTCCTACACTCCTCTACTAACTCCTCCTCCCACACCCAAAGCCTTCTTCGCCATCTCCACTCCCCCCCTCCCTCGGCCCACCCTAAAGCAAACATTTGAGCCACCATTACCTCTTTATTATCATATAAATCAAACAAACGACGATAACGAACTCGAAGAGGAACATCACCCACCCACCTATCCAACCAAAACAAAGTATTTAATCCATTTCCAACTTTTAGCCGGACATTGTCAGCATACCAATTGCCCAATACCGACCCTAAACCGTCACGGATATTTATTATCTCCCTCCACCACACCAATCCCTCGCAACCACCTGGCTGCACGCGCCCTCCCTCTAGACCATATCTAGCGGCTAGAAGATGGAACCACAACCCCTCTTTATCTGTCACCTGCTTCCAACACCACTTCCCCAACAAAGCTAAATTAAACTCCCTAAGTCTCCTTACCCCCAAACCACCAACCTCCTTATGCAATCAAACAGTGTCCCATTCAATCCACGAAATTTTCCTATTATCCTCACTTCCCCCCCCCCCCCCCCCCCCCCCCAAAAAAAAAAAACGAATAAAAAGAGAATTGATAGAGGAGATGATACCTGAGGGAGCTTTGAAGAAGGAAAAAGCGTAGACAGGGAGCGAAGTCAGGACAGACTTTAGGAGAACCAGACGACCACCAAAAGATAAGTACTTACTCTTCCAACTTGACAGACGAGATTTGATATGGTTCACAACCGGTTCCCAAAAAAAAAACTTTTGAAATGTAAAATGAGCAAACGAGTCGAACCGAGTTGCTCGTGAACTTTAAACAAGCCGAACTCGAGCTAAAAAAAAAGTTCGTATCGAACTCGAGTCGAGTTTTGAGCTGACTTCGACTCAGCTCATTTCCAGCCCTACTCGTGGCAGATTTTTTCCACGGATATCCACAAGTGCGGATTATTTTGCTATTCCTAAGTCACACTTATATTTTGTCTCTTATCCTGCACACCAACGAAATCTATAAATTTATATAATAATATATATCCGTATATAATACTATTAGGACACCTAAAATTCAATTTTTTTTCATAATAAATAAAATAGCAAATCAACAAATTTAAAAACATAAGTATTGAAATTTAGATTAGTCCATATATAAAGGAATCTCCAAAAATAACTAAAAACTTTTATTCCCCTAAAAAATTAAAACTAACAACTTATATGTACAAATTTGTCCTTGCAACACATTTTTTGTTGCAAATTTAAGTTTAAACGTTTCAATAATATAGATATTATGAAATTGAAACAATGGGGACCTATTTTTTTTGCCATTCTTAATTTACACTTATCATGTTGTCTTTTATCATGTGCACCAAACAACCTTAAAAATTCATATATTATAGTATATCCGTATCATACTATTATGACAGCCAAAATTCAAAATTTAAATTTTATTATACATAAAATAGCAAATCAACAAAATTTAATAACATAGATATTGAATTTTAGATAAGTTCTTGTATAAAAAGGAAACTCCAAAAATAACTAACAACTTTTATTCCCCTAAAAAAATAAAAAAAAAATAAAAACTAACAACTTTTATGCACAAATTTGTCCAACAAAAAGGAAACTCCAATAAGTTCATGATTGGTGCGGCCAACCCTATCTCTGATTTTCTCAACATACCACCAGATTGGATGAAATCCCACCTAAAAGCTCCTGCCAAAGACTTTCATTCATAATAATTAGTGGCATATCCCTCAAAGGCTCAAACTTTGAAGAGTGCTTTCCGTAATCTCCTCAACTTTGTCAATAGAGTTCATATCCCTGCAGAGGTGACAGTTGATGAGAGATTTTGGAAAGGTGCAGATAGTGGAAAACTTTCCTTGAAGCTTGCCTATGAAATTCAAACTCCAACTATGAAGCACGGACACTCCTCGAATAAGCTGTGTCTCAGTGTCAGACATGTGTTGTGTCCGATACCGACATGACACCAACACATATAATTACACTGAATTATATGATTTTCTTAAATTATTAACGGTGTCAACGTGTCAGTGTCCGTGTCGTGTCCAGTGTTCGTATCCATGCTTCGTAGAACTCCAACAGCAAATCATCCTACATGGGGAAAGCTTTATATGGAACTCATCTATCCCCCCATCTAAATCTCTTTTATTATGGAGGTTTTTTCATTGTAAGTTGTGCTAACTGATGAGATTTTGTCTACTAGAAGTCTAAATATGCCTTTTGTCTGTAATTTGTGCTTTAAGCAATCAAAAACCTCTCAACATCTAATCTTTGACTGCACTTATGCAAAGAATATTTGGAGATGGCTCTCTAATGTCTTGAATTCATCCTCAACTATCTCTTCATTGGACGATGTATTGGCTGACTTGAATAAGAGTTATTCTCCCTAACTATTGTTCTGTCAGCTGTGCTTAACACTGTAAATTCCATTTGGTTTGCAAGAAACCGAATCAGATTCAACATTTCAAAAATACATTGGAGATCTTCTATATCTTCAATCATGGCTCAAGTTAACTTATCTGAAAATTTAACTCAGTCTCATCTTCTGCTATAGCTGACTTTGTGATTCTGAGACCTTCAATGTAACAATTCACCATCCTAAAGGGCAATTCAGATGGAGCTGCTGTAGGCTTTAATGGTTTCGCAGCTTGTGGGGGTATATTCAGGAACATGAATGCTGATCATTTAGGAAGCTTTGTTGTTAACATTGACAATGGAAATGCTCTCAAAGCTGAATTGATAGGAGCTATCTTTGCTATGGAAATTGCTTACCAAAATAATTGGGGAAAATTATGGTTGGAAATTGACTCAAAACTGGTAGTTGCAGCTTTTAAATCAAATCCTTCTGTGTTGCCTTGGCAGCTAAGGCAGAGATGGAAGAACTGTCTGCATTTGATCAGCTCTATGGATTTCTGTGTCACATTTATAGAGACGGAAATAATTGTGTCGACAAACTTGCAAATATGGGTTTGACTGTTCAAGAGTTCACTTGATTTAACTTTGTTCATAGGAACCTTAGAGAGGACTTTGCTAGAAACAAACTAGGACTTCTCACAACACAATTTTTGTTCCAAATTTAAGGTTAAATGTTTAGATAATATAGATATTATGAAATTGAAACAAACTAATTAAATTAAAATGATCATTATGTAATAATTACAATAAAATATATACTCCTACGATGAAGCATAATAAAAAAGTGGTGAGACAGGCGCTTAGTATCTCGTGTTTCTTCTAGTTAGAGATAAAAAAAATAGTTACCTTATAATAAAATACAAAAACCAAAAGGCATATACACACCTGTTAAGATAAAAAAAAATCATTCATGTGGCCATCACTATAAATTGAATTCACTGGATGGACATTTTTCTTCCCAAGCCAAATCCTATGATGTATTAACAGAAGCAAGTTTTTCCTGAAGCTTTGTTATTCGAGCCTGCTTAAACATGGATGAGGAGAAAAATTATTACTCCAATAGAATTTCCCCTTCAAATTTGTACACGTGCAAAACAGTAAAAGATATGATGACTTTCCGATTAATTCATCAAAAAATAAGAGTTTTAACCAGTATATAACAATTGAAACAAAAGACACTAAAACTATTTACATAAAGACTCTACAAGTGAAACAAAACAGAAAACTCAAACAAATAGTTGTAACTGATCAATGAGAGGGTGAAATATGACAGCATGAGTGAGGCAAAGCAAGAGAGAGGATAATTGCAAAATTCCTAAAATACCTCGATCAAATAACCTAAACATTTAAATCTCAAGAGCTTTTTGGGAATTTTTTTATTGCATTATGAACTGTAGCTGTCACAACAGCCGCTACACTAAACTGTACTACTACACAGCTATATTGACAATATTGTTTGATATCATTATACAATTTCTTCTATTTTGAGATCAATGCTTGACATAGATCTCAAAAATCTATGGGAAATACAATCAGTTTTTCCGCATCTTCCTTCGAAAAAATGTAGGTAATGTTAAAGAAATACATATGTTCAGAATAGCTCAAGTCAAAGATTCAATGCTACCTTGAATGATTTAGACTGACGGATCGAAGGATCTATATCTAAACATGCTAAATATGCCTGCTCTGCCAAATCGAATTTGTTCAATGCCAAATGGGCATCACCTTGACAGATATAAGCCTGCAAAGTGAATAAAGAAATATTAGAGTGATGAAAATCCGTAAATCATTATTAATTTATTTGTCGTTTAATTGATGTTTGTTTAAACGTAGGCACAACAATTACATGTGAAAAATGATCATAGCCACATTGATGGTCGGTAGGCAAATTAAATCGAGCAACATTGAGACCAAAATCTCTTGTTGTGACATTGCAGCCATGGATTTTGGCAACAATCAGAAAGTATGACATTCACTAACTACCAAAATATGAGAAACACGCATGGTAGGTTGAGTTAGCATTCAGAACATGGTTATTAGTATCTTCCGATACATGTGGATCGTATGTTGATTCATTACAAAATTGAACCCAATCATTATTAATTCCAAGCATGCATCTATTTTGGACATGAATCTTATCATACATCATGATTCACTGTATTGAATCACGAGTCATTCTAATAATTCACTACCTAAACTTCGTAGCCACTCTTTTTGTCAACTTTGTATAGTCAACAACTTTTCTTTTGTCATTTGATTTATGATTTGAATCTTGAGTTATTTTGAGGTTTGTATCCAATATCTCGGCTTATAATTTTGTTATGTAACTTATTTTAACTTAAAAATGTCATATTTTTATTGATAAGTATCTTACTATTCATCATAAGAATTGATTTAGCATTCGGAAAATAGGTCTTTCCAATCACGATTTGAATCTCGGTTTGATAACCATGCTTCAAATACTTTATACTTATATGGAAATGTGAACCTCAAAAGGATAAAAAAAAAAATATACACAACATTGCATTTTCAAAACACTTGTTACATTGGGAATTCTCAACCATTTAACTTGTTATTACAAATTGAGTAATTTTAGCATTTGTAATTGATAAAGTGACAAGGTTTTTTATCCTCGCGAGCTTAGCTAAATTGTTAAGGACATTGCATTATATATGCAATGACTAGAGTTTGAATCACGGAATTTCTAGACACTAGGCTATAAGTGGCAAGGTTTTTAAATTGAGAATGAATGAGTTACTAGTAGATTTTAGCAAGGATAATAGGATATTAATCTATGGTCGTTGTGTAGAAAAGAATATGAAAATTTGGGTCACCTCTGAATACTTGGGAGCTAATATCAAAGCCTCCTTAGCATCTTCGAGGGCACCCAAGTAGTTTCCCAATTCCAGCCTTACTGATGACCTGAATATCGAAATAAGAACAATTGGAAAAACGAGCAAGCACACACCAATATACATATAATAATTTTGATTCGGGCAAACCGTACCTGCATTTAAATGTGACATGTATACCTCCAAATGGTTTTAAATCTATAGCCTGCAATGCATCAATCAATCATGTTAGTTGAAGCATGGCTGGCGCGCACACACAGAATCAGTGGTCTGGTCTTTGTTACGCGCTATGAAGCACAGACACGGACACTGACACGCCTACACACCTAATAATTTGAGAAAATTACATAATTCAGTGTAATTATACGTGTGTTAGTGCAGGTTACAAGTATATACCTGCGAGAGCAAAAGCTCGGCCTCAGCGAAATTTTTCTTCTCTAACTCAACATCAGCCTTCTTCCTCAAAGCAAGAGCATCCAAACTATTATCTCCTCCACCAAACAGACTTACCATGGTCTCCAAACACCGAGCAGCCGTCCCGCAATAGCGGATGATGAGGTAATCAGGAAGGACCACCAGGTTGGGACCAGCACCGCACTTACCCAAGCAACCGGACGACTTTACAGTGACGTTTGGAGGAGCGATGCCAGAGAGGGTTTCTAGAGTTTGAAAGGAGCCTTGTTTGCGGCAGGCACGGTTGGTGCACACCCGTATTTCTTTGGGCTGCTGCTGTTGCTGCTGCTGCTGTGCTTTGGTGGTGCAGGAAGGAAGCCAGCTTCGTTTCGGTGATGGGGCCGTCGCCACATGGAAGCTTACAAAGAGACTGTGGTCCATTGATTTTTAATTAACATATATACATATCTGTAGGTGGAGGTGGAGGTGGAGGGTGGAGAAGGGAATGGATAATTAAGGATTGAATTGGCGTGGACGCGGTTTCCGTGGGAGTGTAAACAGTGTGGATTGATGAATTTTTTTTGTTTTTTTTTTAAATGTGATTGGGGATTTAAAAAGTCAGGGGTATTTTAGTATTTTTAAAAAATAATCAACATTTTTCTCTTTTTTATTTCTTCTTTCTCTCTCTTATTTCAATCAATACCTATTTTTCTAAAGTTATTTTTTAAATATAAAACTTATTTTTTAACATTTTTTTAACATCTTAAAAGTTTAAAAAGTTATTTTTTGTAATATAAAACTTAATTTTTTTAGTCTATTTTAAGCTCATTGACTTGTACTTTTAGAACACAAGTTAGCATGACTTTTTCTTTATATATAGTATAAATAAGGGTTTCAATTATGTTTATTCTTCTAATCTATACAATATATAGAAACATGGATTTGGGCCGACTTTTTCACTTCCAATTATACTCTCAAACAAATTTGATTATAAGAATGTTATTTTATGATGTCGTTCAAAAAAATAAAAAATTATATTATATCTTTTATATTGTTGGTATCATTGAAAAAATAAGTATGGTTTGTTACAAATATGAAATGAAAGTGCAAAATACATATTATATATACCAGTAATTTTAATCAAAATTTTTATAAAACATTATTGTCGTAATTTATACACATTATCGCAATAAAAATAGCAGACAAACGGACACGGAGTGCCCCATCCGAAGGCTAATATTTATTCAAAATTATGAATAATTTTTTGGTAAATAAGTGTAAAAACTCAAAAAGAAATAACTTCATTCGTCAATCGTGATCACCTGAGTTCGAACCTCGACCATATGTTTGTGTGTGTGATTTTTTTTTAAAGAAGTTAAAATGGAATTATACTGAACAACTTTCTTTACTTACCCCACACAAGAAGTGCTAGAGAAAAGCAAAGTGAAAAGTAATGTTACATCACGAATAGTTATTATACACCAAACAGAAAGAAAAGAGAACCTTTACAAGAAATTAAACGCATTTAGGCACCACATGTAGTAATCAAAAGCAAGATTGTTGTATTTTGCTTTCAATCAGCCAAATGATTGCGCTTTTATGTTGTCGAGCAAGTGGTGGAAATTATCATTTTTATGCTTGAAAATTTTTGCATTTCTTTCTTTTCATAACACCCAAATTGTAGAAAACTAGATTAAACGAAGAATGTTGTGTTTGCGTTTAGAGATCTGAAATAAATTAAACTGAGGTAAGTGATCTGAAATACGAAACGAGATAACCATGATGAAGCCTAACCAATCAGAAACAACTGTCCAATTTGACAGAAAAAGTATCAGTGAAGAAAGAGATGAGCCGCATTCTCTAGATTACCACACCCTCCCACACAAGATTGAGAAGTAGTCGGAATCACTCCTCTCTTGTGCGTGTGATTTTATTATTATTATTATTATTATTATTATTATTATTATTATTATTATTATTATTATTATTATTTGAATAAATTATTATTATTATTATTGCTGCTGTTGTTGTTATTATTATTATTATTATTATTATTATTATTATTATTATTATTATTATTACGTCTATATGCTTAAAAAAATCACATTTAAATTCAAAATGTTAGTAGGCTTGATAATGTCATACAATTAATTGCTAAAATACCACAACAACAACCAAGTCTTATAGCATTAAGTGGAGTCGACTACATGGATCAAGTTACGTCATAATGTTATATTATAAATCATATTTTGATCCAACTCATTAATCGATAAATCTTTCAAAATAATTTCTCTTATAAATTTGTTTAGGTCTTCCTCTGTCTTTTTAGATATGACCTACCTTCATCTGATCTATTTTTCTTACTACAACATCTACAAATCTTCTCTATGTCAAAATCGCATAAGCCTATTTTCTACCGTCTTTTCTATTATATATCTGAATGTGTTGAAAAAGAAGTAATCATCCAGAGGGTAAAGATTAATACACAAATTTATATAGTTAAAAAATGGTGGTCAATCCAAAGTAAAAAAAACTTAGAATTTAAAGAAAACAAACTTACACAGATTTATATTTACCAATTACCACATTTCAAGCGTATTAAACATTATGAATATGTAAATTCACAAGTTTTGCTTGAATATTTCTTTGGCTTTCCTTTTTATTTGTTGTCGTATGCTTTTTGCTATCGTTATAATTCTGGTGCTCTCGATCATCAAGATATTAATACGGGGGAGGAGGAGGAGGAGGAACAACAATATAGTTGTGGCTGCGTGGACGATCATCAACAATATATAGTAGCCGTCCATCTTTGAGATTCCCAATCAAACATGGCAGCAACAATAATGATGGAGAAATAATTAGAAAATCATGTATATTTTTAATGAAAAAAATAAAATAAATAACGAATTTAGTGTTTTTTTATTAAAAAAAATAACAGAATAAAAGTCGAGCAATTCATTCTCGAATCAAAGTGTGTATTTCCATAGACGGATTTAGAAATTTGGTATATGTTTGACTAAAATTTCAAAGAAACAATAATTTGATGAAATCAATTCGTTGAAAATGAGTTAAGATAACATCATTGTAAACTGTTAAAATAACATCTATTTTTATATACTCCCTCCGTCCCATATTACTTGACCTAGTTGACTCTGTCACGTATGTCAATGCACAATTTTAAACTTAAATTTCTTTAATAATCTAGTAGAAAAAATTACGAAAATTGGATATTTTGAAAATATTAATCGAGACGAATCTAACAACATCTTATATGCTATATTTTGTTTTTATATATTAGTAGAAAAATAGAGTCAAAGCATGGTACATGAATAGTGCAAATATTCTAAATAGGTCAAGTAATATGGGACGGAGGGAGTACTACGTTACAAGACGGTCATTCAGCCACTAATCACTTACTTTATTACATAGTTGACTCTTCACAACTTTCGTAGCTGAAAAAACACGACTAACACGTGTAGTTGCAACCGGCAAGCGCAAAGCCAACTTCAAAAACTTATAAAATATAATAAATGTATTGCATTTATATATTTTGCACGCAAGAAAAGTGTTTTGATATAGACATGTGTTTTATATTTTAAAAACTTTGGGGAATGATGTGTGGCTTTAGCCACAATAGCCCATCATTGGGCCCACCCCTGTGTACTCCTACCTAATAATATTTATTTTGTTTATAAAAAAATAAAAATAATAATAAGTTTAATTTTAAAAAATGAATTAGCCAAATTCTCTGGGGAAAGATTGCATTTTCATAGATATATACATGGAAGAAAAAAAATGGCACAAAACATAAATTTCCAATTCTAAGATGTAATCAAATTTATTATAATCATTTTCATCGAATAGAAAAAAGGTATCACATTTGGAGACATACAAACACCTAATCACATTCAAAGAACAAGAAATAAAGACAGATGTAGATCTGAAGTATTGGTCATGTGCCAAATAAGAGATAGGTTTTGAATGTATGTTTGAAAGTTATGTGTATCCAACTATAAGTTTGAAAGTTATGTGTATCCAACTATAATCACAAACAGAGATGTCAAGTTAACTTACATGCTTCTTCTTGATGAGGCTCAATTTTCCACGATGGTACCCTTGCTGTTGCTGCGACTTGCATTGACAAGAAAATCACAAACAGCATAGCCAGATTCAATATAACCTTCTTAAATGAATCCATATATCTTACAACAAATATATTATAGAAGCTAGGTCTCTAAGTCTCTAAGATATTGTACATGTATTCATGAAGTGAATGAGAAGAAGTGGATGAAAATACATAAATATCTTAAGAAAGGGAAAGATATGAACCAGAGGTTTGCTTTATGATATCAACATTTAAAACAGTATAAAGGTAGACATATATGGAATTGAATATTCAAGAGTACGGATTGTTTATGATTAAGTACGATTGATACCTTCAAAAAAAATTACACATAATTAATGAAGGGTAAATGAGCACCAAGTTACGTTGTTAATCTTTTTGGATGGTTATAAACTAATGATCTTAAAGAAAACATTCATGTGGAGCTAGATGACATAACATTGTTATAGATAACTATTTAAAATCTTTTTACAAAGTTAACTGTCTGAGGGACCTTGGCGCAACTAGTAAAGTTGTTGTCATGTGACTGTAAGGTCGCGGGTTCAAGTTCTGGAAACAGCCTCTTGTGTAAAAATAGGGTAGGGCTGCGTACAATACACCAAATGGTGGGACCCCTTCCTGGACTCTGCGTATGTGGGAGCTTCAGTGCACCGGGTTGCCCTTTAAAGTTGACTGTCTCTGGTTATTATTTTTGGTAAAATAATTGAATTTTTTTTAGATCGTCGAAACAACGATAACTATTAAAAACTGATACACACATGTGAAAGAGATGAGGTTCAAACCTCATTCACAATTTTTGGTCTAAAAATTTCAACATCTTCGGTTGAGCCGATACTCATAGACAAACTAAAAAGAAAGAGCTGTGTTATATTAATAACCAAAAACCAACAACTTTTAGCCACACCGTATCATTCTCAAGACAATTCAAGCTGGCACAGATTTCGAGATAGCATAAAATGAATAAAAAAAAATCAATTTATACTACTTTACCGTATCAAAAGACGGTGTGTACAACCTGAAGGTTGTTCATATATCATTCCTGAAAAAGAAATTGAATTTTATAATAACAATTAGGGAAGATGTACAATATTTTATAAAAATTTGCATAAAGTAAGTCTTCACCTTAATTTGAATACTTTTTTTAAAGGACATGCACCTAGGGGTGGATGTCTGGCGGGTCCGGATCAAGTCTTGAATAGCAAACCAAAGCACATTTATAGAGAGAGAGAGAGAGAGAGAGAGAGAGAGAGAGAGAGAGAGAGAGAGAGAGATAGTTCAAGTATACAAAACTTCAGATCTGTATTATAATATGACCGATGAAAACGCAAGAGGAGAAGGATTAAGTGACGATTATCCTCTGTTTTATCAACAAATCATGGTATGGTATAGAAGTCTCCTTGTATCCATAAATACAAGCCAAGAGGGAAAGAAAAACCAAGAGGAGGAAATTATGGTGTTTATTATTACTTGAACCTTGAAGAAGGAATGAGTGATGTTGTCTTGCTACATGAAGAAGGAAGGAGTATTGATAAATAATTAATAGTCTAGTTCCTATGTTGCATAGGCATAGGTACGGGTATGGTATCCGGTATGATACACGTACCTATACGAGAATACGATAATTTTAGAAAAAGTAGGGAATATGTATTGTACGTCTATAAAATCATAAGTTTTGTTATAGAATATAACCTGAAAGAGTTAAATTCTTCAATTTACAACAAAAAATCACAATATAAGTTTAAAAGTTAAAATTTAAAGTTTGTTATAACAACAAAAAAAACTCAATACACAAATAATATTATATTAGTATATTAATGTATAAGAAAAAACCACAAATTTCACTCACAATACAATAATGAACAAAAATGGAGTACCATGAGTATCATACGCGTACCTAGTACGGGGTGCGTACCTCGTACGGGTACTTCATCATTTGACAAGTACTCGTGCTTTAGTAGTTCTATCAAACTATCAACAAATATATGTTTGTATTGAAAACACAAATGACAAGTCTTTTCTTTTTTCTAACAAAAAAATAATTTGTACTATCCCAAGGGGGTTCCGTATAAAATGAACCCATGAGAATAATGGTCCATGATGGACCAATTTTATTAACGGTTAGATTATATGAACCCACTGAATTTTATCATGGACAAAACACTAAATCTAACCCATCTTCTCTATCACTCCTGTATCTTTTATACTTCCAGACTTCCTCACTCAGACAAGCAATGTCTTAATAAACTTGTTGGATTTCAAAATTCTTACAATCCTAATACCTCTTACTAAGATTTTAAAAGTCTTACATTAATTAATCAAATAATGAACAAGATTTGATAAAATAATTTTAAAAAACTCAAATATTTTGAAATTTTAATTATACATGGGATGTTATATGTAAGTATGGTGTCCAGATTTATAACACAATACTCACAACCCAAGTGACAAACTCAAGGTTGTGCTGCATGCTGTAGAGGGTTGTATCTCTTTTTTCTATGGATTTTTGTTATCTTTTTGGCACATGTTTGGTAATGGTAGGGTTACTTTGAATTTTGGATTTTCTCATTGTAAAAAAACAAAACGATGAAACTTGCTTCAGCCATTAAATCGTGTTTCTATGATATGGAGAAGCTGTAGCAGGGATTGGGAGGTTGGAAAAAAATGGAATATGATAAAATTTTGGCTTTGGTTTCTTTGGAGTTGGGATTGAGAATGGAGACTCTTTATGTTTGCTTCAAAGCTCTGTGATTATTAGTATTAAGCTCTTAAACCCATTTAAAGAGAAAGGATCGTCGGAAAGAGGGAGCTTGCAATGAGAGAGATAAAATTGATAGGTTATATTTGGTGTGGATAGACCATGATAAGAATTGGTAGATGATTTAATCTAAAGGTGAAAAAGAAATTGGTCCATCTTAGACCAAAACTACAAAGGTCCAAGCTAAATGCCATCTCCCAAGGGTATGTTTGACAAGACCCATAAACTAGTTTAAAGTTTTAGCTTATAAACGCTCATATGACAAAAAAAGATTTATTTGGTAACTGTCTTTATGGCACGAGTTTTAACAAAGTCTTGAACAAGTTCGGATTATATTATCCGAACATTTCTAAGATTGTTTTGGGTTATATAATTTGAACCAGTCCAAAGTGTGGACGGTTGCATTCTCAGCAAAACTGACACACGGAACACATTTTTCTTTGGGACCCTTGACTGGTCAGGCCAGTTTGACCATTTTTTTTTTTACCTTAATTAATGGACAGTCACACTCTATACACCATACTTCACAAATTCTCTCATGTAAACACTCATCAATCCTTCACAAATTATCATTTCATCTCACATTCTCTTCTTCTCTTTTCTTCTACAATGTGCATCCATTGTTGGCCTATCATACAAAAAGGTCACTCTAATATTTTAGGGATTATATGAATGGTCAAAGGGCTTCCTAACAAATGGTATTTTTGAGAAAAAATAGGACACGTGAGTAACATATAGGATGAGAAAAGTAAAAGTCAACAAAAAAACAAGAGAGGGTGGGCTTCCAAATATCTTTCAACTCATATTAATTTTTTTTTTATGGTGGTAGGGATTTAAACCACGAACCTTGTATATATTACACATTGTCTCTGCCAACTAATTTAAGTTTACGGGGACAACTCATATTAACTCTAAACCAACACAAAAGCAAAAAAGTAAAAAAGAAATTAAAATAATAAGGACTTCCTATCTGTCATAGAGGGATGACTTTTTATATTTTTTTAGGGGAGAGGGAGGACTTTCTATATAGTTTTTATATAATCAGATAAAATATTACAATTTCTATTATCTCCATGAAAAAAAGCGGAAAAACGGATTTATGATAATAATTGAGCAGTGACATAAACAATTGGGAGATACTTAAAGAGATGTGACCACTCTAACCAAAATGTTCAAGGACAAAAGAAGAAAAAACTTCCCCCACTTAAAAGGAACGAAAATGACAAAATTCATGGTGGCCCAAAAGCCCACATGTTATGTCTTCTTGATCTTAATCTGTTCTCCCTCCTTTGGGGAAGGATGCAATCGAAACAATAATCAATTAATGCAATGCCACTCATCCAAACCAATTGGAACTAGGAAAATGCTACTTCTCTAGACAAATAGCATCAAGAATTTTTCAAGACACAGTTGGCAAGTTTTAATTGCATGATATATTTGTCAACTTCCTATTTTTCAGCCACACCTCCTTGAATTGTGGCAAATAATACATTGTGATTGACTGCTCTTTATTCTTGAAGAATTCTTGATGTTTTTTTTAGACATATAGCATTGCTCTTGGAACTAATGAGCCAAATAGTTAGTAAACAGTAGTGTAATTGTCATCTTATGCGTCAATGTTTTTGGTTTTATTTGTCCATTATTCTTCAAATTAAAGTATTTCCTCTCTCAAGGTCCAAACAAGATCAAGCAAAGCCAGCCTAGATAGATATATAAGTTCAATCAGTTTTGATATGTGGGGGCTTAATGCACGAGAGTTACATATATTTGTTATATTTTCACTACTACAAAATATACATTTAACATCAAGGGGGTTTCCTTTTTCACATCAGCACAAAAAATACCTGAAGGGAAAGATACATACTGTGGTCTTTTACATCAGTTCACATAAGTAAATGAGGGGAATTCATAATAGCACATAACATTTACATCAGTGGATAGTTGAAATGATGGGAGAAAAACGCGGTGGCATATTCGCAATTTAGGTGAAAACTTTGGCTAATTTTTTCCACATCAGTGGTGAAAACTGCCTGAGGCAAAAACACCTTTTCACTTTGCCTTATCCCTTTCCTCAATCGTAAAATGTAACTTTCCTTCCCTGCATCAAACCCTTTCTTCCAAAACAAATCTAGAACCCTTCCTTTCATATCCACTTCTACTCAAATTTTACCCTTCTTCAGATCAATCTAGGGTTAGAGATTGAATATCGGGTTCACATTTCTTCTTCACTAGATCTAGCCGTAGATCACCGTTGAATCGCCATCACCGTAGATCTGGTTCACATTTCTTCCTCACTAGATCTAGCGCTCTGATTTTCTCGTTTCAACAACGATCCATCAACCTTCATCATCCTTCATCAACTCTCCTTTCTCTCAAACCTAAGGTTCGTACTTCTTCTTCTTCTTCTTCCTTTTTTTTCTCTCAATTTTTCGATTTTTTTTTTAATTTTTTTCGGTATTTTTCATACCTATGATCTTCTATCGCGTAGTTGTTGATTGTATTATGGAGTGAGAAATTTGTGTTAGGTTTTGTTTAATCGAATTCCGCATTTTAGTTTTTTCATGCGGATTAGGGATTTGGGGAAGTTCGAGTAGTTTTGGATTTTGAAGCGTGAATTTGAGAGCGATTTACTGTGGTTTTGGTTCGTTTTTTCTTTGACTGTGGTTTTTCAATTTTGAAATTCATTTTTACATTTATTAGGGTTCTTTGTATTTCATGCATGTTTGTGGTTTGTGTATATTTATTGTGTTATTATGGTGATTTGTGGTTAGGAATGATCACTGATATGCTTTTACAAAGTCGGGAGCTACTTATAATCTATGAAGCACAGACATCTCCACGGTCATGGAAAAGAAGAATACACCACAGAGGGGGATGAAGAGTTTGAATTTACATGTCTTTTTTTAAATAAAAATGTAATCTAAGTGATTAATTTTAATTTGACGGTTAAAATTAAGTTTTCTCGTTTCTCATCACTAGTTGGTATTCTCACCTGAGTCACTCCCCATATAATTTGAGTATTTTCGACATAACGTAAATTTCTGAATATGTCATTGTTAGGGCTCCTTGGAATTGGCATAGGGAGGAAGGTTATTGTCTCCAGAAGACGTCAAATTTTGGTAAGTTCTAATTATGATTGTAAGTTTAGTGTAAATAAATGATGTTTAAGAAAACCTAGTTGTTTGATCAGACATTTCACAAGAGCTGTGGAACGAAGTTCCTGGAATTGAAGACCTTCCTATCGAGCTCGATGATGAAACAACCCCTGTGAAGGCTTGCATGGATTTTCTATACAATGTCAATGGCAGTGGTAAGTTCTCTCTGAAAGGCAATTTTCTTGACCTTATCTAATTATTGACATGTACCATCTGAATATATGTTTATTATTTGTGGATACAATGTCATCCTTTTAATTTAAAGAAATGCATTTCAGAATCAAATGATATACAGAAGGATCAGGAAGAATGCTCGGAGACTTCTTCGCAAGCCAAGAGACGGAGGATGCTACAGTTCAACAATCAGAATAGGAATCATTCCCTTTCGGATGAACAGATGTCTTCAGCATATCTGCAATTAAATGTCAGTGTTAGTAGCTTTCATATATAGTTACTTTTCACACCCATATCATAAAGTATAGATAGCATAAACATACCTAGTGGGATAAATCTCCCAATACGGTGGGGTCTATAGAACAATCAGACCCATCATAGGGTCTGTTGTAGACAATCTTATATATCTCCTGATACGGCATGGTCTAGTGAAGTCATTTCTCATGCAAAGTGTATATTTTTCGTTAATAAGTTCTACATTGATTTTATCATTATGTTCATGTATATGGAAAGAATAAATCATGTGATGTTGAGTAACCATATTTTGTCTATCTTTTAGTTTTTCCTGTTAGATTTCTATTTTTTATATTAGATTTAATAATTTTCTTAAATGAAATGATTGGTTCAGCTTTAGTGGTTTGTGTTAATGTCTTGTATTGTATTGGTTCATCTGTGAAATACCACTTTTTCAAAGCTCTTCACTGCAAATTTTCAATAACTGTAATTTAGAACAGGCTTAACATAGAGTCTTGTTTCACTTAAACATTTGTAATGATAACGAGGTGTTATTTTCAAATCTGTGATGGTCTTTATCCCATCCTTCGTAGTAATTATTTGTGATCTATTTTTTATTTTACATGATACCTAAAGTCCTACATATAATGTGAAGTATCCTTCTGTTTTAAGTTGATCCATAGTGGTTACTCTTTTATGATTCCTTCAAATTTTCATGATTTGTAGATAGCTTCAAAACCACTTATAATGATAATACAAGTTCCTTTTAACATTTGTGTGTCAAATGTGTGTAGTAGTACTATACTGATTTTATTGTAAAATGTTTAGAGTTAAAAATTGTACTAGAACTGTGCTTTTGTGTGAATGTATGACTGTTTCATTATGCATATAGGCGACGGACTACTCCAACGAGGATATTTTCCCGGAAGTTTCGCAATAGCTATCTGATGATTCAGGTTTTCCTCATGCAAGATTTAGCTTTGATTTTTTTAGTGACTTTTGATAAATTATTTGGATGCTTATTTCTATTCTTTCCCCAATGGAATATGCATTAGAAAATGCTTCGTCTTCCAACTACGAGGACCTTGAGTCGGCTGAAAAGTGGTTCGCAGATTGCTTTAAGGATACTGAAATGCAATTATATCCCGATAATCCGTACGATT
The DNA here is from genome assembly GCF_051527215.1 of Medicago sativa. Classification (NCBI taxonomy): domain Eukaryota; kingdom Viridiplantae; phylum Streptophyta; class Magnoliopsida; order Fabales; family Fabaceae; genus Medicago; species Medicago sativa. The sequence goes on from NC_140751.1 coordinate 11,025,436, forward strand.
CTAAAAACCACTGCAAATATAATTGTGGCATATATATATTTATATAAAATAATCTTATAATTATGCTCTTTCAGGAACTTTTCTGGCGTAGATGATGTTCATGTTGATACTACTAGTATGAGACATTGTCTTCTGTCCACTGTTGTCTTCTAATGTTTATTTCCTTTTTTTTCTTCATAATTTTTACCGCTGTACGTTGAACTTAATTGAAAACATCATTTGCTACTGCAGAGATCTGCAATTTAACGCCACCATTTGAACAGAATGTGGCTCAGCTTCAAATCTCTTCAACTCCCAGATAAATTGTCTTCAAAGGTTTGACCTTTTTTATCCTTTTGTTGTTTATTTTTCACTTGATATTGAATAAAGTGGAGACAAGCCTCCAAACGCATACTTCCAATACCACTTAACTAGAATTAAAACAAGTAATATTTGTCTTAGTGGAGGCATGGATAAGGAGGTTTGACTCGATGGAAAGTAGTCTAAAAGTTTGAGCTAGAGGGAGACAGATATGTATAGGTCAAACTTTTAAAAGAGATTTATAGTATATGGTCTTTCTTTGACTTTAATAATACTTGACAGGAGACTAGATATTCTTTAGTGAGAAAAGGCTTAGTTATATTGTCTTTTTTTCTTGTTTTAGAACGAGATGTCTACATAATTTCTCATGATTGAAAGATCCTTCGTAGACATGACATGATCATAAAACTGAATTCTATTGTTTTCATACTTTACTAAACTGGTGCTTTTGTTCCTAAAGCTGGGGTCTTTAATCAATCAATTAATGTAATAAAATGCTAAAGTTCCTTATGCCAGAAGTTTTAGTAGATAGCAGTTAATGGCATGAAATCTCTGACTCGCATTTACATGTGTAGGTCGAAAATCTATTATGAAAACACCAACAGGGTTATCTTCTTCTGTGGCCTATCCATTTGCCTTCATTAAACCCTGTGGTGACCGTGGAGATGTCACTCTGAAGGAAATAAATAAGCGCATTTATGGTGTTTTTGATTGCAGTGAAAGAGAGTATCGACGAGGGCATGGAATTGTGTCATATGCTGATAGTACATTTTTAAACCGGCCTGCCATTCTTTCCACCTTCTTCGCCTCCACTTCAATCCACTAGCATCAGAAGAACGTTGCCGTGCGCGTATGAGAGAAGACCGGTTCTGTCAATATCTTGGCCCAAAATGCTAAAAATCTGTTATGGGTGAAGGAGTTTCATCCAAATCTGTTAATGTTATTTCAGTCCTTGACCTCAACTCTAACCCGGTATGTTTTCTCTTTGGCAAAATGGTACGAATCAACTTTTTTTGGTTATATATGGCTTTTTAGTTTTTGAAAAAATCAATATAACATGAGAATTTGATTGTTTAGCATTTAAAAATGACAATTAGTTTTCAAAGTTGCTGGAATTTGATTTTGTTTATTTTAAAAAATCAGCTGAATTTCATTGACATATCATATATTGCATTGCTAGATTTGCTCAGGTAAAGATTTTAGCATATTATATATACGTAAAGATTTTAGCATGGCAAGATTTGCTCAGGTATACCAATTCCCAGAACTATTGCATTGCAATTCATATTTGGTCTGTACCGACTGTAACATCTTCCGTCTTTTTCTGGGTGCACACATGAAAGCACAACAGATCATGCTTACAAGAATATTTTTTTGAACTTGCAGGTTATACTGATCCTGATCCATCTAAATCACATTTTACCCACTTGCATGAATGACATTTTCGCTCAGGGCTTGATCGATACATATGGATAATTGGAATGATATATGCTTATTATCATCCAACTGTGAGTTTCTCATTTTATATATTTGAACAAGCCAAGACAAATCTAATATTCATCTCCATCCTCTCTGTTATTGAGTGATGATTTTGAAGTGGCAGACTATGGCCTGGTTGGGATGATCTTCTAGCTTATAGGAGTTTTTCAATTTTGAAGTGATAATTGCATGTCTTTGTAATTGTGTGACTTCTCCATCTGAATGTGATCTTTTGCAAGCTCATAAATTATCATTGTCTTATGTTTTGCATTTCTGGTATTTTTTTCATACAGATCTTGGCCTTGCTTCTCACGTGACTTACATATTTATTATGTAATTTGCATAAGTTTGAAAGTATACTTGTGAGGGTTATAAATAAAATTTTGTATCTGTTAGCTTTTTAGCTTCCTTTTTGGTATTAAAATATCATATATTTTTTTTCATATTTCTAATATAAATAAAAGAAAAGAACGTGGTCTCAAGCTGATTTTATAAGCAGTATTAATAAAGCATAATTTTTTTTTTAAAAAAGTGTAGATTTCACATCGGTGGGATAGAAGACTGATGATAAATATAATTATTTTACTTCAGTGTCTCTCATAAAACTGATGTGAAAACCCTGATCTTAAATTTTAAAAAGAACATATCACATCAGTGGGAAAAAAAGCCTGATGTGGAAATATTGCTATTACATCAGTCCGTACCTGATGTGAAATGACGTGCACATTCCACATCATATCAGTTTACATCGGTTGCCACCTGATGTGAAAAGTAGTTTCCAACTGATGTGAAAACTGATTTCTGTAGTAGTGTTTATTGGGGAATTTGTCACTTTAGTCCTTGAATGAAAAATGGATAGTCACTTTAGTTCCTGAATGCAGAGAAATTGCAAAACAGTCCCTGAATGTAGACTTTGATGGTCAATTTCATGGACTAAAGTGACCAACAGAGTCTACATTCAGGGACTAAATTGGCTAACGGAGTCTGCATTCAGGGACTAAATTGACTAACAGAGTCTACATTCAGGGACTATTTTGCAATTTATCTGCATTTAGGGACTAAAGTGACGACTTCTTTCATATTCAGGGACTAAAGTGACTAATCTCCCTATTTTATTAGCTATGGAACGTGGTGTGACCACTAATGAAAATGCTTGATCGGAATCTCACTCACATAGTCGAAATATCGTGGTTGTAAGATCAAAATCGGATAGTCGAGATTTCAAAGTCAATGTTTTGTTTAGAAGAAAAATCAACATCGACATTAAAATTTAGATCGTTCGATTTGAACACTGATGTGACAACTGTCTGAATGCACAAGATTGCTGACAATTCAAATTCATCTCACATGGGAATCATGTTGAGGAGTGGAGGTCTAAGTTGATCAAAATCAATTCTCGCCGCCGCAAAACCAAAGACACATGTAGTGTCTTCTTTTGCAACTAACGTGTGTAAAAAACCAAGTGCATGTATATAATGTTTCAAGCTATAGTTTGTGGTGTTGTTACTTTCGACTTCTTTCCATTTAGACAACTTGTTTCTGTTCAAAAAAATAAAAAATAATCATTCAAGAGTTTCAATAGTAAAAGTAAAGTTAAAATCAAAGAAAATGGATTTAGATATAAGCGGTACAAAAGTGTGGCAAAGGATATAACTTAGTTAAAATATATGTTTGCACGTGCTTGAATTTTACAACTTTAAGCAGCTTCCTAGAGACCAAGATGTCTGAGGGGGTTTCTCAACACAACAATCATGCTTAACTTGGCAATAAAACTTTCTCATGGTTAACTATGCAACATTATAAAGGTCGGATCTTCCCCTTTCTTTTTGAAAAAAGGTAAGTCTATATATACATTCAAGCAACCTTCCAAGGTTATTATCTCACTTGAGCTTAAAAACGTAACTCGTATTAGACAAGTAATTTCGCAACTTTTCTCTCTCAAGCTTAAGGAACTTGGTGATAACCTACAAAAATGTTGGTTATTATCTTGTCTTTATCCCCCATATTTTATGAGATATTGAGTGATTGCATGCTCTATAACATCTAATCAGTGACTATTAAAAGAAAAGAATTTAATTGTTGTAATTGTTATTAGTTTTTTTGAACCACTAATACTTGTTTTGGTTGGTTTTGTGGAGCAGGTGGAATATCAAGTGTGGCGATACAAGGGATCCCTTGTCTTCCAATACGGATCGTACAAACTACTGGATCCCTTGTCTATCATTATTGGGCGAAGTTCGATGAGTTGTCCCCCAATTATTGTAGTATGAGGAGTAAAAGAATATGTCAAATACCGAGGGGATAAGACAAGAACGTGTGATATGAGAAATTACCAAAGGACACAACACTTAGTGGTTGAACTTGTTCTATAAAAGGATAACCATATGTTGATGCCAAGAATCCAAAATTTGATTGTTTGAATCGAGTGGCTAAGGTCCAACTAGGGTTAGCAGCCATTAGAGTTCTCGCTTAATCTCATCTCCTTCGTAGATTATTATGAATGTTAATTTCTTAGTTAAGTGGAGTTATAGGATTACTTAGGTGATGCGAAAATCCCACCTCCATAACCCAGGGCTGTCCAATGCGTAGGGGTGCATGGCTCCATGAGCAGGGCCGCATGAGGTGGTAGCCAGAACGTGAATTATGCAGTTTTTGTCCCTTTTCAAGCGTTTTCCATCTTAAAATGCATTGAAAATTTGGATGAATTTCCCCCAGCTTATATTGTCTTAAAAAACCTTCTAAGAATCATTGATCATCATTCTGCATATCCCCTGATCCTTCATGTGGTGTCTTGCTTTGTCGAATTACATGATTTAACAACAAAACGACTCAAAACATCTATAGAGTTGCATGATTTGGGATAAAAGTGAACTACAATGACTCGAATGAAAACAATACAAAATGTTCCTCAAACCATGAACAACTCCTCTATTAATATAGCCTAGAATACAACTAATAATATAGCCTAGAATATCATATGATGCTCCATCATCACTAATCCATTATAAAAGGCACTTTCTCATTAGTTCCTTAATCCTTTCCCAAGCTTCGAATAAAGTTACTTCATCGGTTTGCTTGAAAGAGGTTATGTCATTCCTCTTTCTTGAATTAAAGACACGAGGAAAATACTTCACTAAAAAATTTCAGCAAGCCCTGGATATATCTCTGAGAGAGTAAGAAAACAATCTTAACTTGAAAGTATCATTTTCCACGCCAATTATCTTAAAATTCTTAGCAACTTTAGTGAATTTCTTCTAGTGTAGGTGAAGATCATTTATGACTGCTCCAACAAACTACTCAATTGCTTGTAACATTTGAAACATCATGAATTTGAATTCAAAGTGAATTGTTGTATGTCGGGTCTCTTTATACTTTAGTTAGTTTCAAACAAATACAACTTATTCTCTTATGGATATGTTTCTACCATTAGCCATGCCAATGGTATCGATTAAAGTCATCTTCTTTGTGTTTTTGTTGTTGATACTAAAGTTTGCTTCAAGTTTCTCTAAGTGAGGGTTGCTCTTAGATTTGAACAACTTTTTCTCATGATAGTCGTTTCTATTTTAGAATAAAAATGAAATTCACGTGATAATTGTGACTTGTACATTCAAGTCCCACCTGTTAAGCATTCACCAAGATATTAGTAACAAAAAGTAAACACGTTAGCTATATAGAAAAACTTTAAAATTTTCAACAACATAATCCCCCCCCGCAGCAACACCAAAATTTTGATGCATGTCAAAACTAAGTGAAAGTACAAAATTAAACTCTTACCCGAGTTTTTTTTTTTTGTAGTGGCCGGGGTTTGAACCTCGACCTTGCATATTTTATGCATTGTCCCAATCAACTGAGCTAAGCTCACGAGGACTCTTACCTCTGAGTTTGCCACTTAGATAACAATTCAAATGTTTTTTTGAATAAAATTCTTTTAAAATATCGTTTAATAATAATAAATTAAAAACAATTTATTTTTCCAAATATAATAGGATCTAGGTGGAATAATATTTGGTCAAACTTTACTTACCTTCCAAAACCAAATTACTATAACCACCTATCTCTAAGAACAAAAGAGTTAAAATAAAAAATAAACTCTAATCTCAGTGTCTTTTCCACAATTAAGAAGTCAAAGATAGAACTCTACGTAAAGAGAACTGAAACACAAACGCCAAAAAGGCAAAGAGATCACAAGGCATTTTTTTTTTAACAATTAATGCCAATGAAAATGTTTAAACACAAAAAAATTTATACCACCTCCCCACATGTAGACGGTAGAATTGAACCCCTAAAATTAGTTGATCCTAGATCAGATATCAAGTTTTAAAAAAAAAATATATATCATCTAGTATTTAATGATGGTCGATGATAATTCAATTTTTAGTATAAATTGAACATCTCAATCCTAAAACACAATAATTTGATACCTAAATTATATTGGTCATAAAATACCATGTCCCCTTGTTTTTTTTTTTTTTGTCAATGTACTATCTAGTTTTTTTGTCAAGTAGTTTAGTGGCAATAATTTAACATTTAAGATGAATAAATGAGGAATTTGAGATTTGGCCCGACCCTTACATATATAATGCAATATTCATACCATATGAGATATGCTTACGGGAGAACCAAAAAAATCTAATTTATAGTGTAAAATAATTAACTTTTCATTTTTATCCCAAATAAAATACTAAATTTAAAATTTTAACATTATTAATCCCAAATCCTAAGCATAACAGTGGTGCACAAAATTAGCTCCCTTATTATTAATATAAGGTCTCAAAGTGAATTTCCAAAATAGTTTGTTATTAGGTGTCAATGTGGTAGAATATTAGACAACCACTATCTCTCTCTTTTTCCTTTCTCTCTTGTGAGCCGTCACAAAAACCCTAGTTTCTTCTCCATCATCCACCAAAGAGGGGTGATTTAGGGTCAATTTTTGACCCAAATCACCCCTCTAACTCGTTTTTCTATTTCCCTTTTATTGAAACAAGTGATTTTCACATCTATTTCGTTTTATTTTCTGATTTCGTCGTCTTCGTGCGACATTGGTTGTTCGTCGTCTTTGTGCGACGTTGTTTGTTTTTCTTGTTTCTCTCAAGTATTTGATCGCTTCAGATTGTCAGATCAGCTTCGATCCAGTGCAGATTCAATCAATGACTTCAAGAATCATAGGATAATTCAATGGGTTCATTGAGATAAGATTTGTTATGATATGGAAGTTAGAAGCTACGAGGATTAAGGAATTTAATTTGACGTTATTGAGAAACGATATTGCAGGTTGCATGTTGATCATAGAGGATTGTTGTACAAAGTGTCGGTGGTGAAATATGGGGTCGAGGGTAGTCACATTAAAGGAGGAGGGAGTAAGGTTTCTGGATGGTGGAAAGATTTGTGTGGTGTCAGGGAGGGTGCATGTGTGAAAAATGGCGGGTGGTTTGAGCCAAGTTTGTTTTGAAGAGTCGGCAATGAAAAAGTACTTCCTTTTAGAATTATTTGCGGCTAGAATTAGGTTTTTGACGGTTAAGGTTTAGTCACCTATTTGATTTGTTTTAATAATAGTATTTTTGTAGTTGAAATGGAAAGGTTAGGGTATGGGTTGAGGGTCAGGGGTGGAGGAGGAGGAGACTCTTTGTGTGGGAGGAAAAACAGGTAACCGAGTATGTTTCTTTGTCGAATAACTTTGTTGTGCAGGTTAATGTTGAAGACATGTGGATTTGGAATTTTGATCGTAAGAAAGTCTATTCGATAAAAGGAGTTTACTATATTTTAAAATATCATAATTTGCGTTGAGAACTCTAAACAAGAGGATCCCAACAAAAGATAATCTCGTGGGTCATTCAAGCTCTTTGGTGTGCTTAGGTGGATGTGTGAATGATAAATCTATTAATCATCTTTTCTTGGATTGTGATTTCTTTGGTCACATTTGGTTCCATGTTCTACGGTGGTTGGGAATTTCAGGTGGTCATCAGTCGGATATTTGCATGCATGTCTTACAATTTGATGTTCTTATTTATTTCAGAAAGACATTCCACATTGTTCCTAGACGAACTAGTTGGCATTCAACATTGTATCTAGGTCTGTCATACCCTAATTTTGGACCTAAAAATACTAACTCAATTCTTCTTTTCTTGCATTACAAGCCATTTGAACTGTCTCTGATCAATTGCATCTTTCACTGCATTTTATTTCAATACTATTTGCAAAATTCACATAGAAGGGTATTTTAGTCTTTTTCTATGTCAAAATTTCTTTCAGTCTTTTAAAAGTTTGTTTGAGTCTTTTTACTTGGTTTGAATAAGTCTCTGTTTCATTCTATATCAAAATCCATTTCAAAAATTGCCTTTTAAGTCATTTTGAGTCAGTTTTGCCCCTGGGGGCATTTTAGTCTTTTCATGTGTCAAAACTCTGTCTAAACTCTTAAGATTGTCTCTGAGTCTTTTAACTTTGCTTGTATAAGTTTTGCTTTAATCCCTTGTTAAAAATCAATTTTTAAAATTTGCATCTGAGTCATTTTTAGTCGTTTTAGCCCCAGGGGCATTTTGGTCATTTCACACGAAATTTTGGCAGAGAGAGGTTACTTTAAAGTACCTCATTTATGCCATTGGTTCATTTTAGTCCGTTTTGTCAATTTTAATCGTTTCACTTTACGTTATTTTCCACTTTACGAATTTTAATTCAATTTTATTTTAAATTTCATTTTAGTCCTAAAGTTTCTAAAATTGCATTTTGGCCCTTTACGTCATTTTATGTTAAGACTTTTTTTTTTATTATTATTATTTTTAGGTCAACTTTTCGTTTAAGTCCTTTCTTGGTCAATTACACTTTAGTCCCCAAAGTTCCAAATATTGCAAAATGGTCCTTTTTGTCCAGGTCATTTTTTTAGGTCCTTTTTTATTTTATTTTGCAGGTCAGTCCCTTAAATTCTCAAAATTGCAAAAAGGTCCCAAAGTTCAGAAACAGTCCAAGGCCGAGCCATTTCAAGTCCAAAATCCAGGTGTCAAATTCCTATTGGTCCAGTAGTACACTTGGCAGCCTATAAAAGGCCCCAATCATTGCCATGCCACTCAGAATCACACAACTCAGCAAAAAATCATCACAAACACAAAACAGATTCTCTCTCTTCTCCAAACAAATCAAAATCGTAACCGTTTTCCCAAATTCCCCAAGAACACGAAGAACACAATGAAGAACCCTAATTTTCCAGAACAAGGAATTGAATCAAATTGAAGCCAATCCACTACAATTCTCAGAGATTCGCATTCGAATCTTCATCATCGAATTGGTAGAACTGCAATTCAAGCACAAACCCGAAGGAATTGTGCGATCACAGTTCGAAGGAGAGAGAAGAAGAGAAATTGAGGCAAGATCAAATCAGTTCGAAGAAGAAGAGGATCAAAACACCGATTTATTTTCGGTTTCGAAGCTTACCAGGAGAAGCAGAAGCTTACTCAAGGATCTCACGTTCGAATCTCCAAACAAATCCAGGTATATTCAAAAAACCTTCTCGTTTTGCTCATAATCATCATCGAAGGTTTGAATTCGAAGATAAATGGTGAATCGAAGAAAGATTTTGAAAAGATTCGAAGAAGTTCAAACGAAGCCCTAGAAATGTAAATCGTCCGAGATTCACCGTTTATCTAGGTTCAAGTCCATAATCAGTGAAGAAAGTAGTTCAAATTAGGGTTTTATTTCAAGAAATTTCGAAAAGAAAGTTGAAACCCTAGAAAACCGTAAAGATCCAAAATCAAACCTGTGCAAAACATGTAGATCGAAACGTTTTGAACGTTCTTCTTCAAAGGACACGTAGATCGAAACGTTTCGAACTCTTTTTCTCCAAAAACATCAAGGTCGAACGGTTTGAACAACTTTCTTCAGAAAATAGCAAAGATCGAAGTGTTTCGTGTCCGTTCTACGTTAATTTGTGGATTGATTCATAGTTTACGGTTTGAAAATCATGATTGTTGTAAGAAGAACGATGAGAGAAGACAAGAGAGAACGAGAGAGTCTGAAGAGAAGAAAGAGAAACCTAGGTTTAGAATGAAAGTGGACCGGTCTCCACGTTTTTATAAGAGCATGAACCAGACCGGTTCACCTGAACCAGTCCGGTTCACCTTCAGACCAGTCTCTCTTTCATTTTTCAACGTTAGATGCTAGCAGTGATGACGTGGACGGTGTGGATGTATTGTTATTGTGGTCTTGATGTGCCTTATTGTGTGCCTTGCGTCCCTGGCCTTTAGATCTAGGGTTTCTTAGGAGTTGGATCAATCCAACGCCTCTGAGGCTGTTGGAGGATCCAAGATCCACCAAGAACCTTGGGCCTGGGTCCCTTCTTACTGGATTCTTCGTTTTTTCGCTATTTCTTGCTATGTGCACCACTGGATCTTATTTTTACACCCCTTGTTCATTCAAAATTTCTTTAAAAAATTCCAAATAAATCTTCATGAGTTCCTGATGATTTCTTGATGTTTTTATAACATTTTTGCATTTTAAAATTGATAAAAAAAAATAATGTGTTAATTTTCTTGCCATTTTGTGATGTCTTGTGTTAAAAATTGATGAAAATTTGCTTGATTCCAATTCCAATTTCTTGATGAATGCTTGTGATCTATACCACTTGATTTTGTGAAGTTTTAGCTACTGTTTGTGTTTGATATTGCTGTATGAGTATGAATCTTGATTGGTTACTTAGCTTACAAGTCACTTGTGTAAATAAATAATGCAAACATGCTTAAGTTTGCTTTAAAAAATGTCAAGTTAACCATGTTACCTTAATTCCCATTCCAAAATCTGATTCTAAACCTTTAAAAGTGTGTTGGAATGTGAGAATTATAGGTCACATGAGTCTTGCACCTTATGAGCAAATTTTAGTCATGCTTTGCACTCTTTTTTGCCTTTATTTTGGGTTATTTCCTATGCTTTGTGTTGTAGTATTTCTCTTGCTTTATTTCTTTTGATATTACCATGTGTCACTAACCATTTCATTTCATGTCCCATATATTTCATAAGCATCCCCATTTCATCTCATGTTCATCTCTATTTTTCTTGCAATTTAATTTGTACCAAGGCTTAGAATGTAAAGACTTAGGAGCTTTTGTAATATTTTACTTCATGCAATTTTTAATTTCTTGCAAGACCATAGAATGTATCTAGGGTATGATGTAATAAGGACAATGGACTCTAATGATGTACACCGACACAAGCACCGACACATGCACACACATCACTTTAGGTATATAGCTAGAATATGCATGTTTAGATGTATGTTTAGGATTGTATGTTTAGATGAATGTTTAGGCTTTATACTTAGAAAAAATCAATTTTCCAAAAAAAATATATGAATAGCATCACTCAAATCTTTTTCCTAAAAAAAACCTTGGGATCAAAATCCCATTGATTTTCCTTTCTATTTTCTCAATCAAATCTCAATGAATCTTAATCAAACTTAGAGTTCTTTTGCAAATGACTAATTCAACCTCACATTTTTACAATCTCATGCCCTTGAGGCCTCTCTATCTCATTCTTCAAATTCCAATTTTCAAACTTAAAATCAATCAACAAAAACAAAAACATTTTTGGAAGAGAACTACGGTGGATTTGATCCCTTAAACGGGTACGTAGGCAAGGAACAAAATTCCTTCAATTCAAATAAAATAAAAATCCAAAAACATTCTTCTCCCTCCAATTCTTCACTTAGAATACCTTTAGGCTTAATAAACACTTTCAAATAGCATTTAAAAAAATAAAATAAAGCGCGCGCGTAGAAATTAAAGACGGTTCCTATAGGATACTATAGTCGTTATGGGTGCCTAACACCTTCCCGTAGCGAAAACAACTCCCGGACCTCGATTCTCAAGGGTTTTGCTTACTTTTTCCCTTCCCAAGAAAAAATAAGATATCACCGGTTAAAAAGGTTCAAACATAATCAATGTTTGACACCCGAAAACCAAGATAAAACAGCTGGCGACTTCACTGGGGAGATCCGAGAGTTACGCCTAGTCTTTATTTCCACGCTTGCGCTCTTTTTACTTGTTTCTTTTACTTGTTTTCCTATGTGAATAAATGTTTAAATTCTTGCAAACGTGTGGGGTGAGAATATCAAAAGTCCTGCACCCGGGCTGAGTGAACTTAGGATTTAGGAGGGATATAGTCGACAATTCATTCCGGGGGTTGCCTCGTGTTTTGGATTATGCGATCAATCCCACATAGTTGAGGCATTTTAGGGGTGATGTTGTCGGCGCGTGTTGGCGCGTTTAGGCACTTTACTTCTAATTGTTCTATGACGCTATGAACCGTAGATAACCAAACCCATCCTTGGCCATTTTCTAGGACGTAGTGCGGAGGCTAAACCGAGTGTTGTCTCGAGTTTTAGTCGTCACGCGATACTACACTCAAGTTAGACCTTCCACGGATAATCATGGAGCGAGTGTTTGTCTCGTGACACCGTGATATACGTCGGAGAGGTTGCAACTTGGGAACCTTTTTAGAACCCGGTTACTATTTCCTAAAGCCCTAGATTCACCGGACACCGTGTCCACCCGTGACTCCATGACTTTGAACTTTAACCCACCATGTTTTCTCCGAACTTGAACATAATCATGCATTCATGCATACATGCATACATGCATACATGCATAAACTTTTTCCATGCATTGTTATCGAAGGGCTTAGACAAGTTGAATTTGTAAACATTGTAGGAATGAAGAAAACTAAGTCCTACAAGTTCAAGGAAGTGGATTTGGCTAGTTTGAGGGATTTGGCACTCAAGATCGAGGATCCGACTGGTTTCCGACATCGTTACGGGGCTTTACTTACTATTCTCCAGACTAATGTGGATGAGAAGCTTGTGCACACTCTAGTGCAATTCTATGATCAGGAGTATCGGTGCTTTACTTTCCCCGACTTTCATTTGGTGCCTACTCTAGAGGCTTATTCTTCCTTGATGGGTCTATCTATTGCTAAGGGGGTACCTTTCTCAGGACCTGAAAACCCTCCTACTCCATTGGTTATTGCTAAAGATCTCTATCTCAAGACCATCGATGTCTCCAAGAATCTTGTCACTAAGGCACACATCCGAGGGTTCACTTCAGAGTATCTTCTTGGGAAAGCCAACCTCAATACCACTTGTCAGGACACTCTTGAAGCTATTCTTGCACTTCTCATCTATGGGCTTATTCTTTTTCCAAATCTTGATGACTTCGTGGACATGAATGCTATTATGATCTTCCACTCCAAGAATCCGGTTCCTACTCTGCTAGCTGACACATACCATGCTATTCACGATCGTTCCGGCAAAGGTCGTGGATATATTCTTTGTTGTGTGCCTCTCCTCTATAGGTGGTTTATTTCGCACCTTCCGGAGTCTTTCCACGACAATCCAGAGAATTGGTCTATTTCACAGAGGATTATGGCTCTCACTCCTAATGAAGTGGTTTGGCTCACTCCCGCTTCTAGAGTCAAGGAAATTATCTTTGGTGGGGGGGAGTTTCTTAATGTACCTCTTCTTGGTACCCGGGGAGGAATCAATTATAACCCAGAGCTCGCCTTGCGACAATTTGGTTTCCCGATGAAAGAAAAACCCATCAATCTCGCTACAGCTCCTTACTTCTTTCACTACTCCAATGCTCCCACGGGAATTAGAGAGGATTTCATGGATGCTTGGTCCAAGCTTCGGAAGAAAGAGGTGAAGCACATGGGTGTAAGGTCCGGCGTTGCTCATGAGGCCTATACACAGTGGGTGATAAACCAAGCTGTGGAGATTGGTATGCCTTACCCCTCTATGATATATGTGTCTGCATCTATTCCCACCATGCCTTTGCCTCTACTCCCACCTACCCAGGAGATGTATCAGGAGCATCTAGCTATGGAGAGTCGGGAGAAGCATCAGTGGAGGGCTAGATACTATGAGGCTGAGAACTTGATCATGACTTTGGATGAAAAGGATGAGCAGCAGACTCATGAGGTCTTGACATTGAAGAAAGAGTTAGCTAAGGCTAAGAGAGAGATTGAAGAAAAAGATAGGTTGCTTATGAGGGACTCCAAGAGGGCTAGGGGTGCCCGTGACTTCTATGCACGATACTGCAGTTATGAGTCGGAGTCTGAGGATGATACTTCCACTTCCTATGCTTGAGGATTTCTTTTTTCCTGTTGTTATTTCCAGTTGTTTATGTTGTTTTACGTTTCAAAGTCTATCCCTTGGCTCCTGTAAAACTATATGTTGGTTGTTAATTGTTGTTTAGTAATGTTTACAAGTTTTTAGTTTGTCTAAAACCCTTCGATAACACATAAAAAGAGTCTTTTGCATATGCATTAACACATTTCATGCATCATATGCATTCATTGGTCACAAAAAACTTCTCTCGTGCTCATTGCCTCCTGGTTTTGTCCGCCGCAGTCTGAAAAGTGGCTCGTGTTCGCAAAGTTTATCAATCAGATAGAGTTCATCAAACAAGATTTCACAAGAGAAGAATTATGGCTAACTTTGAAGAAGAAAATGCTCAGCTCCGTGCCGAATTGGCTGCTATGAAAGAAGACTTGGCTAAGGCTCATGACGCTATGTCCGCTATGATGGCTGCACAGGAACAACCAGCCACATCTATCCCAGTTTCTACTGAAGCAATTCCATCTATCCCACTGTCTACTGTGGCTACCGATGCTCGGTTTGTTATGCCCAATGGGCGTCCTTATGGACTCTCAGCTTACTATTCTCCTAATACTGCTGCTGGTGTCTCTGGTGTTGCCGGTCAGGGACAGATTCCCGTATCCACTGCTATGCCTCAAGTAACTGCTGTTGTTACCGACCCTATTGTACACACTGTGCAACAGGTGATTGATGTCGATACTCCGCGTGGACAAAATCCTGCAATGGAAGCCATGAAAAGACAGTTAAGGGAGTTGGCTGGAAAACTCCGTGAGGTCAAGGCTAGCCGGGGAAACAATGGTGTTCCTGCTAAAGCTCGTGACCTATGCTTGGTATCCCGATTTGAGGTTCCTAAGAAATTCAAAGAGCCAGAATTTGACAAATACAATGGAACTTCTTGTCCACACAACCATGTCATCCGGTACGTCCGAAAGATGGCAAACTACGCAGATAATGACGCACTAATGATCCACTGCTTCCAGAGTAGCTTGGCAGATGATGCAGCAGATTGGTACACTAGTTTGAGCAAAGACAACATCCATACTTTTGAGGAACTCGTTGCTGCTTTTGAAAGTCATTATGAGTTCAACACTCGTCTGAAGCCAAATAGGGACTCCCTTAAGTCCTTGTCTCAGAAGTCAGATGAAATCTTCCGTGAGTATGCCCAGAGATGGAGAGGGGCAACTGCCCGTGTTTCTCCTCGACTTGATGAGGAAGAGTTAACACAGACATTCCTGAAGACCCTGAAGAAGGAATATAAGGAAAGAATGATAGTCTCTGCTCCGAACAACTTCTCCGACATGGTTACTATGGGAACTCGTCTAGAGGAGGCAGTCAGAGAGGGTATCATTGTTCTTGAGAAGGGTGAATCCTCAACTAGCGCACCAAAGAAGTACGGTAATGGCCACCATAAGAGGAAAGAATCTGAAGTAGGGATGGTATCTGGTAACCCATCTGCAGCTGCTACACAATTACCTCTGCCTTACCAATACATGCAATACTCTCAACATCCTTTCTTCCCGCCATTCTATCAGCAATATCCCCTGCCACCGGGTCAACCACCAGTGCCCGTCAATGCCATTGCTCAACAAGTGCAACACCAGCCTCCTGTTCAGCAACAACAACAGCAGCAGCAGGGTCCCCGACCCAGACCTTGTTTTCCACCAATACCTATGCGGTATGCTGAGCTGCTCCCAACTTTACTTGCTAAGGGACACTGTGTCACTAGACCAGGCAAGCCTCCGCCTAACCCATTGCCTCCCAGGTTCCGACGTGATCTTACATGCGAATTCCATCAGGGTGCTCAAGGCCATGATATTGAAGGTTGATATGCTCTGAAATATATTGTGAAAGACCTGATAGAAAAAGGACGGTTAACTTTCAAAAACAGTGTTCCTCATGTTCTTGACAATCCACTTCCAAACCATGCTGCTGTTAACATGATCGAGGCTTTCGAAAGAATCCCCGGTCCTCAAGAGGATCCCATGTTGGATGTCCGCAATGTTGTTACTCCTTTGGTGCCGCTACATGCCAAACTTTGCCGAGCTTCTTTGTTCAATCATGATCATGCTTCTTGTTCAGAATGTCTCCAAAATCCTATGGGCTGTTGTGTGGTGAAAGATGATATCCAGAGTCTGATGGATGACAAACACTTGATCGTCAGTGATGTATGTGTGATTGTGCCAGTGTTTCATGATTCCCCTACCAGAAGTGCATCCCAAACAAGGAATGTTGAACCTTTGGTGATCAGGTTACCTGGTCCGGTATCATATACCTCTACAAAAGCAATTCCTTACAAATACAATGCAACCATGATTGAGAATGGAGTGGAAGTGCCTCTGGTATCCCCAGCTACAGTTGATAATGTTGCTAGTGAAATTACAGGCCTGAGAAGCGGGAAAGTCCGTCCACCCTTGTTTCAAAAGAAGGTGGTTACACCTATTGCCACAATAACTCCACCAGTTGCTCCTCCTATTGACAAGAACACTGGCCCATCAGGCCAATCTATTGAAGAGTCTAATCTAGACGAAATTCTGAGGCTTATTAAGAAGAGTGACTATAAGATTGTTGACCAGCTGCTGCAAACTCCGTCAAAGATATCCATCTTGTCTTTGCTTATGAGCTCAGAGGCTCACAGGAAGGTGTTGATGAAGATACTGGAGCAAGCTTATGTTGATCATGAAGTCTCTGTGGATCAGTTTGATGGGATAGTGAGTAATATTACTGCCTGCAACAACTTGGGGTTTGGTGACGATGAACTCCCCGAAGCAGGGAAACACCACAACTTGGCTCTGCATATCTCGGTACACTGCAAGTCTGACATGATATCCAATGTGTTGGTGGACACTGGATCATCCTTAAATGTAATGCCTGAATCTACACTAAGGCAGTTGAGTCATCATGGAATTTCTCTGAGGGGAAGTAGCTATTTGGTTAATGCTTTTGACGGATCTCGCAAAGATGTTCTTGGGGAAGTAGACTTGCCAATCACCATTGGTCCTGAGACATTTCAGATTACTTTCCAGGTCATGGACATCAATGCTTCTTACAGCTGTCTCCTCGGAAGACCGTGGATTCATGACGCTGGTGCAGTAACTTCTACCTTGCATCAAAAGCTCAAATTTGTGAAGAACGGTAAGATTGTCACTGTGCATGGTGAAGAAGCATATCTGGTTAGCCAAGTGTCATCTTTCTCTTGTGTTGAAGCAGGGTCCGCTGAAGGGACGTCATTTCAAGGCTTGACTGTTGAGGGTGCAGAACCCCGAAGAGCTAGTGCTAGCATGGCTTCATTGAAAGACGCCCAGAAAGCTGTTCAAGAAGGGCAGGCTGCCGGCTGGGGCAAAGTGATTCAGATTTTGGAAAACAAGCGTAAAGAAGGCCTTGGATTCTCCCCGACCTCAAGTGTTTCAACAGGAACTTTCTACAGTGCTGGGTTCATCAATGCTATTGCTGAAGATACTACTGGAAGTAGTTACGTGCCCACATTTTTTGTACCAGGAGGCACTGTGAGAAATTGGGAGGCCATTGATGTTCCCTTAGTCATGCATGCTTCCATGTAATGTGTCTTGTTGCTTATGTTTTTTTTTTTGTTTTCAAAATAACAATCCTTTCGCTCTGCCCAAGGCGAAAGTGATATCATTGTAAGGGCATGTTTGTTTCGGCATTGCCGTTATCAATAAAAGTTGTCGTCTTTCTCACGACTCTTTGTTTTTTTTTTACTCTTTAGTGCCTTTTTCTTGGAAATAATGGTAATGCCAAAAAAAACCAAAACATTGATATTTTCTTATTAATTTCAAAAATCTGCATGAAAAACTTTTTCTAAAATCATTCCAATCATATTATGCAGATTGAACCACAATAAACCCATTGAACACAGTGACCCTATGGTTCCTCCAAATTTTGAATTCCCTGTATCTGAAGCTGAAGATGAGGAAGATGATGAAGAGATACCGTATGAGATTACCCGACTGCTTGAGCAAGAAAGGAGAGCCATTCAGCCTCACCAGGAAGAGATTGAACTCGTCAACCTGGGTACTGAAGAAAACAAGCGAGAGATCAAGATCGGTGCTGCACTAGAGCCAGAAGTGAAAAGGAAGATTATTCAGCTCCTCCATGGTTATCCAGATGTCTTTGCATGGTCCTATGAAGATATGCCGGGTCTAGACCCCAAGATTGTGGAACATCGGATACCGACAAGACCTAAATGTCCTCCTGTCAAGCAGAAATTGAGAAGGTCTCGTCCAGACATGGCTCTTAAGATCAAGGCTGAAGTACAGAAGCAAATTGATGCGGGTTTCCTCATGACAGCTGAATATCCTGAGTGGATTGCCAACATTGTACCAGTGCCAAAGAAAGACGGGAAAGTTCGAATGTGTGTTGATTACAGAGATTTGAATAAAGCCAGTCCAAAAGATAACTTCCCATTGCGTCATATTGATGTGCTTGTTGACAGTACTGCTCAATCCAAGGTGTTCTCTTTCATGGATGGTTTCTCTGGCTATAACCAAATACGAATGTCACCTGAAGATAGAGAAAAGACGTCTTTCATTACTCCATGGGGAACATTCTGTTCTAAAGTAATGCCGTTTGGCTTGATAAATGCTGGTGCTACCTATCAAAGAGGTATGACAACTCTATTTCATGATATGATTCACAAAGAGATTGAAGTATATGTTGACGATATGATTGTGAAGTCAAGTGATGAAGAGCAGCATGTTGTGTATTTGAAAAAGATGTTTGAAAGACTGAGAAAGTACAAGCTGCGGTTGAATCCTAACAAGTGTACATTCGGTGTAAGATCTGGAAAGTTGCTAGGCTTCATTGTCAGTCAAAGAGGCATTGAAGTTGATCCTGACAAAGTCCGAGCCATCAGAGAGATGCCAGCCCCTCAAACTGAGAAGCAAGTCAGAGGTTTCTTCGGGCGTCTGAATTATATTTCAAGATTCATATCTCACATGACTACTACTTGTGGACCAATTTTCAAATTGCTCAGAAAGAATCAGCCTGTTGTATGGAATGATGAATGCCAGGAAGCTTTTGATAGCATTAAAGAATACCTGTTAGAACCACCTATCCTTGTCCCGCCAGTGGAAGGAAGGCCTTTGATTATGTATCTGTCAGTGTTAGATGATTCAGTGGGTTGTGTTCTCGGTCAACAAGACGAGACTGGTAAGAAAGAGCATGCTATCTACTATCTGAGCAAGAAGTTCACCGACTGTGAGACTCGGTATACAATACTTGAAAAGACTTGTTGTGCTTTAGCATGGGCTGCCAAACGCCTGCGTCATTATATGGTGAATCATACAACTTGGTTGATATCCCGAATGGATCCAATCAAATACATCTTTGAAAAGCCTGCTGTTACTGGAAAGATTGCACGTTGGCAAATGTTGTTGTCTGAATATGATATTGTGTACAAAGCTCAGAAAGCAATCAAAGGAAGTATCCTTGCTGAGCATCTTGCTTGTCCACCTCTTGATGATTACCAGCCAATTAAGTTTGATTTCCCTGATGAAGAGATTATGTATCTGAAAGCAAAAGACTGTGAAGAACCACTGATCAATGAAGGGCCAGACCCCAATAGCAAGTGGGGATTAGTGTTTGATGGTGCTGTCAATGCTTATGGTAATGGGATTGGAGCCATCATTGTAACTCCACAGGGGCATTACATTCCTTTCACCGCTCGAATAACTTTTGAATGCACAAACAATATAGCTGAATATGAAGCATGTATCTTGGGCATTGAAGAAGCCCTGGATCTGAGAATTAAGCACCTTGATATCTATGGAGATTCTGCACTTGTTATTAATCAGATAAAGGGTGAATGGGAGACTCATCATGAGAAGCTGATCCCTTACCGTGACTATGCAAGACGTCTGTTGACATATTTTACCAAGGTTGAGCTGCACCACATCCCTCGGGATGAGAATCAGATGGCTGATGCTCTTGCTACTTTGTCTTCCATGTTTCGTGTCAATCACTGGAATGATGTGCCCGTAATCAAAGTACAACGTCTTGATAGACTCGCTCATGTGTTTACTATTGAAAATATGCCAGATCAGGCTGAGGAAGATGTGAATGATAAAAAGCCTTGGTATTATAACATCAAACAATTCTTGCAGAATCATGAATATCCACCTGGTGCTTCCAACAGGGATAAAAAGACTTTGAGACGATGGGCTAGCAAATTCCTTCTGGATGGAGAAATCCTATACAAGAGCAACTATGACATGGTCTTGTTGAGATGTGTTGACAAACAAGAAGCTGAGAAATTGATGCATGATGTACATGATGGCACTTTTGGGACCCATGCTTCGGGCCACACCATGTCAAGAAAACTGTTAAGAGCCGGCTATTACTGGATAACTATGGAGCGTGACTGCCACAAACATGCTAAGAGATGTCACTAATGTCAAATTTATGCTGACAAGATTCATGTGCCTCCACATGCTCTCAATGTTATCTCTTCCCCATGGCCATTCTCTATGTGGGGCATTGACATGATCGGAAGAATTGAACCAAAGGCTTCCAATGGACACCGTTTCATTCTAGTGGCAATTGACTACTTCACCAAGTGGGTTGAGGCTGCCTCCTATGCAAATGTGACCAAGCAAGTGGTTGTCAGGTTTATCAAAAATAACATCATCTGTCGATATGGTGTTCCTAACAAGATCATCACTGACAATGGTTCCAATCTGAACAATAGCATGATGCAAGCTTTATGTGAAGAATTCAAAATTGAGCATCACAACTCTTCTCCTTATAGACCTCAGATGAATGGTACAGTTGAGGCCGCTAATGATGTAAGATTTTCCTACATGTCATATAACTATGTACACGTGAGTATATATAGGATCGTTTCCACAGGGAGTTACGTTAATCATAAGCATTTTCACAATAGTTCACGTTAAGGGTTTGGATATAATTTGTTTGTTTGTAACACTATATCCATAGATGACACTAAAGTAAAAACGAGAGGGGATCGAACTATTTCGCTTGCGGTATAAGATAACGAGCAAGCATAACAGCAGCAATCTCTCGATCGATTAACAGACTCTAGCTTTATAACCAATAATATTACAATCATTTCTACAATATCCTTCGTGTCCAAAGCGACATCGTTATTTCCAAGTTAGCGTTTAAACATTCGTGTCCAAATTCCTTAAACGATAACAAAGTCGATCGGATAACTTAATCGACCGTGTCCAGCCTGATTAAGTATCCGAAAGCATTAAAATCTTGATTAAAAGTAATTATCAAAGGTTTACAAACTTGTCAAGAGTGATATAACATAAGATAGATTGTTATTCTAGTTCTAGATTCAAGAGTTTGTGTCCAAATCATCTTGAATCTCTTTGAAAGCATTAAAAGCAAGAATAACAACAATATTGAATCATTAAGCTAGAACCTTATGTATTAAAAGATCAAAAGATTACATAATAGCTTGATTGTTACCTCAATACTACAAAGAAGGTGATAGTTACATATAGACATGTAAACTAATGCAAGGAATGAAGGAAAGATGAAGATTCCATGCCAAGATCCTTGATGTCTCAATGAATCTAGGGTTGAATCTACTCCTTAATCACTTGCTTTGTGTTTCTCTCTATGAAATAGCTCTAACCTCTCTCTAGAAATGTATAAAATGTTTCAATTAAATAGTGAATAGTGTTAGAGAGAGGGAAAAGTTATATTTAAATGGGCTGAAAACGTGACAACTCGCGTAAGCGAGCAACATCTCGCGCAAGCGAATTGCATAAATATCAAGCTCTGACCAATGAAGTCTTGCCACGTAGCCCTTAGCCTTGATGAACTTGCATCTCGCGTAAGCGACATTAACTCGCGTAAGCGAATATGCTTCAATCTTTAAACCGCCTTTGAGCTTAGCTTGAGCGAACTAAAAGCGAGATGAGAAGCGACATGATTAGTTGCTCCCTGGAACTTTCTCGCGTAAGCGACTCATACTCGCGTAAGCGACATGCCAATTTCCATGAGCGATATGAAAGCGAACTGGAAGCGAAATGATAAGATGCTCCCTGGAACTTTCTCGCTTAAGCGAAATGTTCTCGCTTAAGCGAGTTTTGCTTGGCTTAGAAACTTGAGTTTTGGTCCTTGCTTGTCATTTCCTGCATAAATTGAGTAGAATCAGGCATGTAAAGCATAAATGGTATAAATACACAATTGAAAGCTTTTCCGTAGATAACTTGCATAACAAGTCACTAAAAATGCCTCTTTTAACGCAAGAAATATATTACTTTTGAGCACTTATCAGCTAACAAGAACATCAAGAAGATTGTTCAGAAGATGGTCACTACTTACAAAGACTGGCATGAAATGCTACCTTTTGCCTTGCATGGTTACCGTACTACAGTGCGCAGTTCAACCGGAGCAACCCCTTTCTCTTTGGTGTATGGTATGGAAGCAGTTCTCCCTCTGGAAGTGGAGATTCCATCTCTTCGAGTAATCATGGAAGAAAAATTAACTGAGGCTGAATGGTGTCAAAGTCGTTATGATCAATTGAATTTGATTGAAGAGAAACGTATGGATGCTATGGCTCATGGACAGTTGTATCAAGTGCGAATGAAGAATGCTTTTGACAAGAAAGTCCGACCTCGAGAATTCAAGGAAGGCGAACTTGTATTGAAAAGAAGGATAAGTCAGCAACCAGACCCAAGGGGCAAGTGGACACCTAACTACGAAGGTCCTTATGTTGTCAAGAAGGCTTTCTCTGGTGGTGCTTTGATTCTTACACACATGGATGGTGTTGAGCTTCCAAATCCTGTTAATGCCGATATAGTCAAGAAATACTTTGTCTAGAAAGAAAAGAACAGCGTGGTAGGTCGAAAACCCGAAAGGCTGGCCTAGGCACAAATGCGCTTCCCGGTGGATCGAAAACCCGAAAGGGCGATCCAGGCAAAAGTTAGGGACAAAAAAAAATGAGTATGAAAAAGCTCGCTGAGATTGTACGCAACTCAGGCAAAAATGAGCGCCTCGATGAGCCGAAAACCCGAAAAGGCGGTTCATGCAAAAATGAGGTTGATAAAAGACAAGTAACTGTATCTGGAAAATCACCATCACCCCTTGGGGCATCTGCAACTGTCAATGATCGTCTTCATCAGAAGCTTCTGTACTTGTGAATTCAAAATTTCTATGAAATGTAGCGGTCATCGTGTTCAATGTATCACTAACCAATAAAATTACCATTTTCCAAGCTTTGTAAATCTGTGGAGTCATGCCTTTAGCTAACTTTCACTCTTTTACATCAATTTGAGCCTGTGCTATTTGTTTGAAACTCTACTTTTCTTTCTACTTTCAATGTTATATACAAAATACTTTCTTTCTATTTGATGATGTTAATGTCTGAAACAAACATCTTTGAAAATTGAAAAATATTTTTTGAAAACAAACCTGAGCAATAGGGTACATTTCAATGAAACATGCATGAATAAATGAATGTCAATGTCTATTTCAATACATGTTACAAGCAGGTTACTCCCCAGGATGATCTGTGGTCAATGGCAAGAATGAAAAAACAGAATGAAAATGAAAAGAAAAATGAAAAATGGAAATGAAAAGCTCGCTAAGTTGAAAACCCGAAAGGGCGGCTTAGGCAATAATGAGCACCCCGCTGATTGACAACCTATGAAGGCAATTCAGGCAAAAATGGGGCAATGAAAAGAATTTATTCCCCGGTGAATCGAAAACCCGAAAGGGCGGTTCAGGCAAAAATGGGATTGAAAAATGAAAAGAATAATGAAAAGCATTGACCACAGATGCGAACATCCAAAGTTTACCCAGCACTGACACGCCTAGCAACGGCGACCTGTATCCAAGGACTTTCCAAGGGTCCCTCCTTTACAAATTTTATTGCCCTCAGCCATCGTTTTGATACGTCTCCGCGACGGTCTCTCCAAAGAGGATTTCCATGTGAATATGTTGCAGCACGAGCCACTACGTGCCCAATCTTCCAACGTTTTGTCTGCCTTTGTGAAACTTCTCTGTCAAACCACAAACCAATCATGCATTTCAAGCATTCATACATGCATAATCATGCATTTTATGTGCTCATACATTCAATAATCTTGTTATACCATACATACATGTTGCATTTCCAATTTCAATTTTCAATCTAAATCAGTTTCCACTTCCAATTCTAATTTCAAGTCAATTCCAATCTCAATTCCAATCCAAATTGCAACTGTCAAACTCAATTTCAATTTCAATTCCAATTCCAACTGTCAAATTCAAATTCAACTGTCAAATTCGATGCAATCTCCAATCTCAATTTCAAATCATTTTCAACTGTCAAATTCGATGCAATCTCAACTCTCAAATTCCAATTTCAATTCAATCTCAATTCGAAGCAACCTCAATTTCAGTATTCAACTCAATCCCAATTTCAATTGTCAAATTCAATCCAATTTCAACTTTCAATTTCAAATGTCAAATTCGAAGCAATGTCAATTTCAATTTTCAATTCAATTCCAATCCAATCTCAATGTCAATGTCAATTTCAATTTCCAATTCAATTCCAATCCAATCTCAATGTCAATTTCAACTCTCCAATCCAATGTCTATGTCTATGTCTCTGCTCAATCCCAATTCTCAACCTCTCTTTCAATCTTAAACTTTCAATTCAATTCAAATCAATGTCAATTCACTCTCAATTTGCTTTTGGGCCAACAAAAATGGTCATGTCTATCTTCAAACCAAGTCAATGACAGTTTACCCTCAATAGGTATCTTGTCAAATCAGACTCCCAACATGTCTTGTTACCGGTCAAGTGACTAGTTCGATCCAAAGAACAACTTGTACCTGCTTATATACCTATACTTCCGGACAAACGACAAGTTCGATCCAAAGAACAGTTTGTATCCAGCTTATGCTTTGTTATCGGTCAAACGACAAGTTCGATATGAAGAACAGTTTGCACCTACCTACATGATGTGGTGATAATCCAACGGCAAGTTCGATCCAAAGAACAGTTTGTATCTACCCCTTTGTCTATATCTCCAGCCCAAACATCCAGTTCGACCCAAAGAACAGTTTGTGCCTACCTATCTGTTTGTATTTTCAATCAAGTGTCAAGTTCGATCCAAAGAACAGCTTGTATCTGCCTATATGTCTATGCTTCCGGTCAAGTGCCAAGTTCGATCCCAAGAACAACTTGTACCTACCTCTTGTTTTGTATTC
This sequence comes from Medicago sativa, assembly GCF_051527215.1. Classification (NCBI taxonomy): domain Eukaryota; kingdom Viridiplantae; phylum Streptophyta; class Magnoliopsida; order Fabales; family Fabaceae; genus Medicago; species Medicago sativa. The sequence goes on from NC_140751.1 coordinate 11,050,538, forward strand.
CTTGGTCAAGTGACTAGTTCGATCCAAAGAACAACTTGTACCTTATTTTCTATTCCCTGGGTTGTCTACCCTGTCAATGTCCACCTGAATCCCCAGTGACATGACATGTTCCATAGACTCCAGTCGTTTGTCTTGCATTCATAATCAAGATGCTGCATGGCATTCATATTTTTTTTAAAAAAAACTCTGAAGACGTATTTTTATGTCCAAAAACAGTGCAAATGTTAATATTTAAGTATCTTCGTCCCGTCAACTCTAAGACTTCGTCTCTTGACTCTCCGGACAAAGAAACTTAAATAGGGGCAGCTGTCATACCCTAATTTTGGACCTAAAAATACTAACTCAATTCTTCTTTTCTTGCATTACAAGCCATTTGAACTGTCTCTGATCAATTGCATCTTTCACTGCATTTTATTTTAATACTATTTGCAAAATTCACATAGAAGGGTATTTTAGTCTTTTCCTATGTCAAAATTTCTTTCAGTATTTTAAAAGTTTGTTTGAGTCTTTTTACTTGGTTTGAATAAGTCTATGTTTCATTCTATATCAAAATCCATTTCAAAAATTGCCTTTTAAGTCATTTTGAGTCAATTTTGCCCCTGGGGGCATTTTAGTCTTTTCATGTGTCAAAACTCTGTCTAAACTCTTAAGATTGTCTCTGAGTCTTTTAACTTTGCTTGTATAAGTTTTGCTTTAATCCCTTGTTAAAAATCCATTTTAAAAATTTGCATCTGAGTCATTTTTAGTCGTTTTAGCCCCAGGGGCATTTTGGTCATTTCACACGAAATTTTGGCAGAGAGAGGTTACTTTAAAGTACCTCATCTAAGCCATTGGTTCATTTTAGTCCGTTTTGTCAATTTTAATCGTTTCACTTTACGTTATTTTCCACTTTACCAATTTTAATTCAATTTTATTTTAAATTTCATTTTAGTCCTAAAGTTTCTAAAATTGCATTTTGGCCCTTTACGTCATTTTATGTTAAGACTTTTTTTTTATTATTATTATTTTTAGGTCAACTTTTCGTTTAAGTCCTTTCTTGGTCAATTACACTTTAGTCCCCAAAGTTCCAAATATTGCAAAATGGTCCTTTTTGTCCAGGTCATTTTTTTAGATCCTTTTTTATTTTATTTTGCAGGTCAGTCCCTTAAATTCTCAAAATTGCAAAAAGGTCCCAAAGTTCAGAAACAGTCCAAGGCCGAGCCATTTCAAGTCCAAAATCCAGGTGTCAAATTCCTATTGGTCCAGTAGTACACTTGGCAGCCTATAAAAGGCCCCAATCATTGCCCTGCCACTCAGAATCACACAACTCAGCAAAAAATCATCACAAACACAAAACAGATTCTCTCTCTTCTCCAAACAAATCAAAATCGTAACCGTTTTCCCAAATTCCCCAAGAACACGAAGAACACAATGAAGAACCCTAATTTTCCAGAACAAAGAATTGAATCAAATTGAAGCCAATCCACTACAATTCTCAGAGATTCGCATTCGAATCTTCATCATCGAATTGGTAGAACTGCAATTCAAGCACAAACCCGAAGGAATTGTGCGATCACAGTTCGAAGGAGAGAGAAGAAGAGAAATTGAGACAAGATCAAATCAGTTCGAAGAAGAAGAGGATCAAAACACCGATTTATTTTCGGTTTCGAAGCTTACCAGGAGAAGCAGAAGCTTACTCAAGGATCTCACGTTCGAATCTCCAAACAAATCCAGGTATATTCAAAAAACCTTCTCGTTTTGCTCATAATCATCATCGAAGGTTTGAATTCGAAGATAAACGGTGAATCGAAGAAAGATTTTGAAAAGATTCGAAGAAGTTCAAACGAAGCCCTAGAAATGTAAATCGTCCGAGATTCACCGTTTATCTAGGTTCAAGTCCATAATCAGTGAAGAAAGTAGTTCAAATTAGGGTTTTATTTCAAGAAATTTCGAAAAGAAAGTTGAAACCCTAGAAAACCGTAAAGATCCAAAATCAAACCTGTGCAAAACATGTAGATCGAAACGTTTTGAACGTTCTTCTTCAAAGGACACGTAGATCGAAACGTTTCGAACTCTTTTTCTCCAAAAACATCAAGGTCGAACGGTTTGAACAACTTTCTTCAGAAAATAGCAAAGATCGAAGTGTTTCGTGTCCGTTCTACGTTAATTTGTGGATTGATTCATAGTTTACGGTTTGAAAATCATGATTGTTGTAAGAAGAACGATGAGAGAAGACAAGAGAGAACGAGAGAGTCTGAAGAGAAGAAAGAGAAACCTAGGTTTAGAATGAAAGTGGACCGGTCTCCACGTTTTTATAAGAGCATGAACCAGGCCGGTTCACCTGAACCAGTCCGGTTCACCTTCAGACCAGTCTCTCTTTCATTTTTCAACGTTAGATGCTAGCAGTGATGACGTGGACGGTGTGGATGTATTGTTATTGTGGTCTTGATGTGCCTTATTGTGTGCCTTGCGTCCCTGGCCTTTAGATCTAGGGTTTCTTAGGAGTTGGATCAATCCAACGCCTCTGAGGCTGTTGGAGGATCCAAGATCCACCAAGAACCTTGGGCCTGGGTCCCTTCTTACTGGATTCTTCGTTTTTTCGCTATTTCTTGCTATGTGCACCACTGGATCTTGTTTTTACACCCCTTGTTCATTCAAAATTTCTTTAAAAAATTCCAAATAAATCTCCATGAGTTCCTGATGATTTCTTGATGTTTTTATAACATTTTTGCATTTTAAAATTGATAAAAAAAATAATGTGTTAATTTTCTTGCCATTTTGTGATGTCTTGTGTTAAAAATTGATGAAAATTTGCTTGATTCCAATTCCAATTTCTTGATGAATGCTTGTGATCTATACCACTTGATTTTGTGAAGTTTTAGCTACTGTTTGTGTTTGATATTGTTGTATGAGTATGAATCTTGATTGGTTACTTAGCTTACAAGTCACTTGTGTAAATAAATAATGCAAACATGCTTAAGTTTGCTTTAAAAAATGTCAAGTTAACCATGTTACCTTAATTCCCATTCCAAAATCTGATTCTAAACCTTTAAAAGTGTGTTGGAATGTGAGAATTATAGGTCACATGAGTCTTGCACCTTATGAGCAAATTTTAGTCATGCTTTGCACTCTTTTTTGCCTTTATTTTGGGTTATTTCCTATGCTTTGTGTTGTAGTATTTCTCTTGCTTTATTTCTTTTGATATTACCATGTGTCACTAACCATTTCATTTCATGTCCCATATATTTCATAAGCATCCCCATTTCATCTCATGTTCATCTCTATTTTTCTTGCAATTTAATTTGTACCAAGGCTTAAAATGTAAAGACTTAGGAGCTTTTGTAATATTTTACTTCATGCAATTTTTAATTTCTTGCAAGACCATAGAATGTATCTAGGGTATGATGTAATAAGGACAATGGACTCTAATGATGTACACCGACACAAGCACCGACACATGCACACACATCACTTTAGGTATATAGCTAGAATATGCATGTTTAGATGTATGTTTAGGATTGTATGTTTAGATGAATGTTTAGGCTTTATACTTAGAAAAAATCAATTTTCCAAAAAAAATATATGAATAGCATCACTCAAATCTTTTTCCTAAAAAAAACCTTGGGATCAAAATCCCATTGATTTTCCTTTCTATTTTCTCAATCAAATCTCAATGAATCTTAATCAAACTTAGAGTTCTTTTGCAAATGACTAATTCAACCTCACATTTTTACAATCTCATGCCCTTGATGCCTCTCTCTCTCATTCTTCAAATTCCAATTTTCAAACTTAAAATCAACCAACAAAAACAAAAACATTTTTGGAAGAGAACTACGGTGGATTTGATCCCTTAAACGGGTACGTAGGCAAGGAACAAAATTCCTTCAATTCAAATAAAATAAAAATCCAAAAACATTCTTCTCCCTCCAATTCTTCACTTAGAATACCTTTAGGCTTAATAAACACTTTCAAATAGCATTTAAAAAAAATAAAAAAATAAAGCGCGCGCGTAGAAATTAAAGACGGTTCCTATAGGATACTATAGTCGTTATGGGTGCCTAACACCTTCCCGTAGCGAAAACAACTCCCGGACCTCGATTCTCAAGGGTTTTGCTTACTTTTTCCCTTCCCAAGAAAAAATAAGATATCACCGGTTAAAAAGGTTCAAACGTAATCAATGTTTGACACCCGAAAACCAAGATAAAACAAGGTCGTGTGGAAGGAACGTAACTCACATTTTTTTTTGTGCAACAAAGCTTTGAATCTCAATCAGCTTCTTGACCCTGTTAAACTTTTTTCATGGTGGTTGGTGAAATCTCACAAACCAAATTCCTTTTTTTACTTTCATTTTTGGTGGTCTAGTCGGTTATCCGGTATTGGTTATATGCCACCATGTAATGTTGTTGATGGTTTTGCTTTGGACTATATTTCGCGTATCGTGTAACTTTGTCTGGTTCCCGTTTAAGCACGTCTTGTGTTTGATTGAAATTTTTATTAATTAATATATTGTTTTTAACCTCTTAGCAAATAATTTTAATGCTGAATTAATCATATTTAAACCACAACTGTGTTTCTTATAATTTTTAATTACAATTTAGTAATTCACTCCATCTTTTTATTAAAAAATTGAATATTTCCATAGTTTCCAACTACATGTATTCGATTGAAAATTATCGTATTTCTTATTCAGACCGACATAGATTTCCCAAATTAATTTGAGTTGATAATTAATCATCAACCAATTCGTTTTGAGAGGATTTAATCATTTTTCCTGAAGCTAAAATGGAGTATATTAACTCAATAGCCTATATTTTCCAACACAAGAAGTGCCAAAAATTAAGCAAAGAAAGTATCAAATTACATCAACAATCAAAGAGAAAAAGGGGAGGAAAAAGAGGTTAAAGTAACCTCATTACAAAATGATTCTCAAACAAGTTAAATGGTTAAGCCACCACAAGCGACATGTAAAAGCAAAATTAAGGCGATTCGCTTTCAGCCACCAATATGATTGAAACTTAATTTTGTCGAGAAAATGTTGTAATGATGCCTATTTTTGACGAAACACCCAAGCATTTCTTCCACACCAAATCACTCACACGCAAGAGAGCCAAACGAGATTAAAGACTAAGCAGGTACTTTTTGGAAAACTGCCTAAAGTTCCAAATTGAAGAAAGTGATCTGACACATGTTCATGATGCACAGTGATGAAACCGAACCGGTTAGAGATACCATACCAAAGTTTCCCGAAGAAGTCCCAAGAAAGGAATAGGTGATCAATATCCTCCGTCATGCCACATCTACCCATACAAACCTAAACATTAGACTGAAGAATGTGTCTCTTAATTAAATTGTCCGTTGTAGGCAAATGATTACGCAGCAAACGCCAAACAAAATACTGACCTTAAGGGGAACCTCCTTATTCCAAATTGCATTTATGTGATAAGTTGCTGAGACATTAATCTACGATAGCATGTAATTATAAGCACTGGTAACATTGTATTTTTCGGAAGCATGTAAATGTCGAATTAAAATCTCACTGCACAACCTGCACTCCCTAACTTGATCCTCCTCCCAAGCTAATGACCTACGCCTCCACTTTCACGCATCACCATCCCCCCCCCCCCCCCCCCCCCCCCCCCCCAACCGACGTTATCATCAACCACCGACCGACTCACACACCAGCCCCATCTCTAATACTAATCAAATTATTATACCAAACTGAATTAAATCTGCCCCCATCCACACTCCTACCTCTTTGTATCTCACAACTAAAATTTATACCACAAACTCCTAGTCTCAACCCTTATCCTTCAACACCATTTACCAGTTTGTTAGCATAATTTACTCTATGTATTCCACTTTGCTTCAAAGTATAATTTACTTTAAACGAAAAGATTAAATATATCGTAAAGAATTTATTCAGTGACCCTTTTGAGTTCTTGAATCTACCATGTATGATGTATGGAATGGAAGAACTTGCAGCAAAACGTATCTACTATATTTAACTCACTGGCCAAGATAAAAAGAATTTGGGCCTAATTGCCAAATAATATATCATTTTATTTTAGTTCATAAAAGATTTTAATTTATTCACACCGATTTGCATCGAAAAATCGAGATCAAAATGTGAAATATTTTCAAATGTTTAATAACTCGTGAATCATTTCCAACTATAACTTCATTATTTAAAAATGTAAACCTTATTAACCCCTCAGGAAAACAATAAGATGAAAGATTTTTTTGAGAGGAAGATGAGATCAAAGAGTTGAAAATTCAATTATATAACCATGATGAGCCATTATAAAATAGTGCATATTTTTAGGCAGAGAGAATGAGGTTCGTGCTACCATATCATTTCTGTTTAAAATCATTGAAAGTCTAATTATTTTATAATTATGCTCATGCATCAATCAAAAAATGAATAGAAACTAGAAAGAAATAAAATCGGGACATTGAATAAAAAATAAGATAATATTGTCAAATGATCACTGGCTTGTGACCTTTAAATTTTTTATATGGTTTTTGGTCAACTTTGGCTCTTAAATCTAGACAAAAGACAAACATTACATTAATTAAAAAAATAAAATTTGGTATGTACTACTTCTTTCTGTCATTGTTATAAGAAAAAAAAATTCATTTTTCATATTCATTGCATAATAATATATTTTATTCATTTATAAATCAGATATATCGATTATTTAAAAAATATAAAAAATGAAATATTTTTTTATAACAATAACCGGAGAAAGTATGTTACTTGATACTAAGTGTTTTTTTAGGGAACTTGGTACTAAGTGTTGTCTAAGGTTATTGTTTTACAAATCTAAACATGTAATTCTCATTTTTATTATATATTCTTATATCTTATATGAATAATATATATATCCTTAAAAATGTTCGTAGCTGAATTTGTTTTACAAATTTATCTTTTTTTTTTTTTAAAGATACAAATTTATCTTTTTAAAGTGTGAATTACTTTATAGTTTTATAATATTTAGTACACATTGCTGAATAAGGCAAGGCGGTGGTGGTAGTAACTAGTTTCAATGGGGGGCGCCATGGTCCTAAAGTGGTAATGCACATGCATGAAATAGAATTGGGACCACACACTTGACAAACTATTGGGGTAAAGAGAACAGTGTATTGCACACCCCAGGTGAAAGTGTCAAATACAATACTATTAAAATAAGAAAAAACTAATCGGTGTTTCAGGGACATTGGTTAAACAATCAAAATAAATAAATTTTTATAAAAAGTAGCGTAATTATTATTTTATTAAAAGTAAAAATTTATATTTTTAAGGCAAAATTTTTATTTTATGATTTCTTAAACAGTTCTTCAAAGACACTGGTTAGTAAGACACGCGGAAATAGAATAGTAATAATTTAATAATATGTGACAAGTAAGAAATGAATTGAAGTTTGGTACAATAAGAGGACCATCTTTGCTTGTATATCAATTCAAAAATCAACAAAGAAAATCCGGCAGATTCTGCAATGAAATCTGTCAGGATCTTGCTTTCCAAACTGTCAGATTTCCTAGGAGGATTTTGTATCTCCTTGAATATGATGTCCACCCTATTAAAATGTGACATCCTCTCTCATTCATCTTTATCTTCATAAGTCATAACACTCTTCTATTTCCCTTCCCTTATTATCCTCAAACATTCTTAACTTCTTTTTTGTCTTGTACTTTAAACATTTACTGTCCAAATTATGGCACAGTTTCATATTTTGGCTGTTGATGACAGTGTTATTGACAGAATGTTGATTGAAAGGCTGCTCAAAACCTCTTCATTTCATGGTAATTTTTTTCTCTCATATTTTTTAGAGGTTTTATTCTGTCTATAGACCTTTTACATCAAAATTCAAATAATTTTGTGAATTGGTATGAAATGCAATTTTTTGCGAAATTTTGATAACGTCTTTTTTCTATAGACCAGTTTGTTCTTTACAAAATTTAAATTTATTCATAAAAAAAAGTTTTCTTAAAAAATTTAGAAAATATGGACAGATTGCTATGCTAATGCTGCTATATGATAACAAAAATAATATGATTATGTGGTTTGTTTGGTTGTCTATGATTCAATTTTGAACAATTTTTTTTGGTAATATGTAATGTTTATTTGGAACCGCAGTGGAAATCCTTAGAGGAGATGTTCCAAGTTATTACTTGGAACACACTTCATACAGATGGATCTGCACTGCGGTTTCAAAAATATTATTGATTTGAAGTCTAATTCTACTTGTTTATGTTTTGTAATTTCAGTTACTGTGGTTGATTCTGGTACTAAGGCTTTGAAGTTTCTTGGTTTGGTTGAAGATGAGGTGAGGAATGAAAAGCCTCAAACTATTGCTGCAGAAACAGATCAGGTACAATTCTGTTCCTAAATGATTAGACTAATACATATGGTTTAACTTTAACCCTTTATTAATGTTAAAAATTTGGAATGATGATGATGTTAATCCTTTTGGTTAATTGTTTTTGCAGGTTGTAGAAGTGAATCTGATCATAACTGATTACTGTATGCCAGGAATGACAGGCTATGATCTGCTGAGAAAAATCAAGGTAAATTCATTGGCTATTTGAAAATAGTTTGTGTTGGATCTTTATGTAGTTGATTTAGTTTTATTGCTTTCTTACAAAAAATTCCATTATTGTCTTGTCAATTTCAAATTTTGGATCATCAGAATTTGAAATGATGGGATCTGATTTTAAAATTTAATGTCATATATTTTTGAACACATTTTAAATAATAATTTATGACCAAGATTTTAAATTGTGGTTTTGCCGCGATTTTTCCAAACCACAAATTTTTTATTTTCACCAAAAAAGTAAAATTGCGGTTTTGTCGCAATCCTTAGTATTGCATATAATCGAGATCATTTGCGATTGATAGAGTTTTTTTCCTTGTTGTCAATCAAAATCGAGGTCGTAGACCTTTTTTCCTTTTTGGATATCCCGGTTATGACATCCCAATTGGGATAGTTATAATCTAAAATGTTCAATATAACAATTTCAAACCAATTTTTTGATAGTATTCATAACATTCAATTGCTTGTATCATCTCTTGTTTAATGCTAGAAAACTAAGAAAATATATTTGATTTGCAGGAATCAAATTCTCTTAAAGACATACCAGTGGTGATTATGTCCTCAGAGAATGTTCCATCAAGGATCAACAGGTAAACTTAATAATATCATGAAATTAATTTTTGTGAAATTTCAAATTCAAAACTTTAGAATCATCACATGAATTGAACTTGAAATTTAACAAGTACTATTTTTCCTTTTTTATTTAATCAGATGCTTAGAAGAAGGAGCGGAAGAATTCTTTTTGAAACCAGTTCAACAATCAGATGTAAACAAGCTGAAACCACATTTGTTGAAGACAAAAGTTAAGAATGAAGATGACCAAATCAACAACAAAAGAAGGATACAAAACAATGCAATTCCATTGAAAAACTAGGCAAAAAATGTAACCTATAAAAGTGGTTACCTTAAAAATTGATGATGCATAGGCTAGTACTTGACATTTAACTCTTCTTTGCCTCACCAACAAATTAGTGAGAAGAGCATGCTGATGAATAGGTCATTGATTGATAGTAGGTTAACTGAACATGAAGAATTTGATTCAATTTTTGTCTCATAAATGGTACTGGTTTTAGTTTAATGTTTCTTTTTATCTTGTGTCATATGATTGACATTAAAAGTCTATAATGATTAACAATTCCAGCCCAAGAGTTATCCGTCCAATATGTAATTCATGCATTAACTCCATGGACCAATCACATGAAAATTCTTGACTCCAACAAATGATGTGATTCTTCCAAATTTTTCCATTTTGTTTGTGGCTCAGTCTAGGGTGGGAGAGCTTGATAGGTCTCCCACCGTGAGCAAGTTTAATGTATGGTTAGATTGTGAGGTTCCACAAATATTATGAAGCACCACCAACACCTTATACATTCCCTCTATCTTCCTGCTGCTGAATTCCTTACCTGTTTCTGTTTCCTGTGTTTTCTTCTACCATTCCCCAACTACTTTTCCGAATTTATCCCAGTCCCACTTTCTTTGATTTATCTTTCAACCTTCTCAGTTTCTTCTCAAAATCCATTCCCCAATCTGAACTTTTCATTCCTCTCTTTCATCAATTTTAAAAACTATAATCCCAATTTGAAGTTCAAATTTTTCTTCCCATAGATTTAAATCACTCATTTCGGAAATTTTCTCTATATAACCCATCTGGGTTTCGTAATTCACTTCAAAAGTTTTTAAATTGAAGGGAAACAAATTCAATTTTCTAATTTTCACAATTGGGTTTCTGAGCATTTTGTTGAAAAAAGGGGTAATATTATGAAGTTTGTTTTGATTCTCTAAAAATGTATTCTTTAATATGATTTGAAGAATATCAAGGTTCTTCAACTCTGAATATAAGTGTCACTCAAGTCCACTCAATAGAAAATTCAATCTTAAAAAAATAGCTTAATCTGTTTCATAAAATGTAACTGATACGTTCAGTGAATTATGTTTTAAATGATGATTTGTTAACTCTTGGCTTCTAGGTACACTCCTTTGTTGCCAAGACGAATTCTGAATGATTCTTCATAGTCTATAAATTAGTTTCAAGCTTTTAGGTTTCATCATATGATATAAAATTAGAAAGAATAGATTTTTATTTCTGGGATTTAAGTCCACATAAAAAAAAAACTCTTTTCAAGAGCAATCTAAAATTCTGGATTTTACCAAGTTCATATAAGATATGGGTGGTGGTGGAGTAGTTGTAGAAGAACGCAGGAAAGGATCAGGAAGGAGAAGAGAGAGAAAGGGATGTGTAAGATGTGGGTGGTGCATCATAAAATTTGTGGAACATTATAATCTAACCGTACATCAAACTCACCCACGGTGGGAGACCTATCAGGCTCTCCCGCCCTAGACAGCGAACTCCTATTTGAAACTGATATGTGACTTCAAAATCACTATTTTAGAAAATCTCACGGACTACTTGTTGGATGTTAGAATAACAAAATATTATCACGCAACTATAATAAGAGACGAGAAAAGAGGATCTGATTACACAATATTTAGTGGAAACCCCACACAAACAAGGGAAAAAGGCATGGGACAGGAGTAGACAACTTTTAATAAGTGGAAGAAACTACTTGACCTCTTTCAAAATGTAAGAAGAGTACAATTACTATTGTAAATAGAAGAATAACAACTAAGCAGGAGAAACCTCATAGAAGAAACTATTTATTCTCTCTATATTTTTCCTCTCTAACTCTACAAGAACAAACACACAATTGTTGTTTTACTTTGTTTTAGGATGTGTCTCCCATTAAATCAATATCCATACAGAATATCTATCACATAGAAATCCATGCAAATGCAAGAGTATTTTTCAAATATCAAAACTTACAAAGTGCAACTTTAAAGATAATAAAATGAAAGTTGATGTAACAAAATAATTATCCGCTTATAACAAAATAGTTAACTACAGTTGACGTGCATGTCAGAGCAAAAAAAAAGCCGAAAAATCAATCTAATGTAAACGAGTTTAACGTTGCAATACCTGTTTTTTTATATATATTGTGCGTAGAAATGTCTTAGCAATCCATCAGCAATGATTTGGAAGCAAGATTTTGACACAAAATTCTTGAAATGTGGATTTTTTGAGGTATGGTATGGAGATGATGTAAGGTGATGATTGAAGGGTTTTCTGATGTTTTTTTTTTTGGGCGGGGGGGAACGTAGTGGCTGTTAACTACCGCTGCCGAGTTTAACTGCTGCCGATTACTTGAACGGTACTTAACTGCCGATGGAGGTATTTCAGTATTTTACTTGTGTTTTTAAAAAGTTTTAAATGTAAAAAAAAACCAATTTTCTACGTGAGTTAACTTTTTGGCCCAATATGCTATATTAGATCAGATAAAGTTTGGATAAGGAAATGCCTCCAAATCTAAATACCTGTCGCCATTTTATTGATTAATATAAAGTTTATATAAAGTTTGGCCTGGAAATTATTGCTTCTTATTTTCCCATGTTGACCGTAGAGAGTAGACCTCACTTTTCTTTTTCTGGCAATGCTTTATTATCTCGCTGGCCACGGTCCAATACAATACAACTGTTGATTCTGTTTCTTGGTCCTATTTCTAAACCAAGTAATCTATCTCTGGAACTTGTGTATTTTTAACCACTTCTAAGTTCTAACTCGTACTCACATCATATCTCTTTATTCCTTTTTATATTTAAGTTGCTTAATTAATTATGAGAAAATAAATTTTGTGTCTATTTTTTAAAAACTTGTCAGTTGTGTAGAATTGATTCTCAAATGTTTGGTTGTTTCTGAGTATAATTGATTTTGCCTCGAATTGATTCAACTTAAAACTAGAATTTGTAGCTTTTGATTTTAAAATTGATTTCTACAAACAAATTTATGGCTCAACTCATTTTTACATGAATATATCTATACATATGTTACTATACTTTCAACTCAGAATTGATTCTTGCCACATAATGAGACGTATAAGCGATAGAGATAAAACATGCATGCTGTCACTTTGAATGTCTGTTATTTTGATGTTCAAATGACATAATTGATTAAAGGCATGCTTGGATTGGCTTATTTGAGCTTGACTATTGGCATAGTTTTGTGAGATTGTTTGATAGAATTCTGGAAAACAGCTTATGACAATTTTCATAAGCTGTTTTTAACTTATTTTCATAAGTTCTCCAATATAACTTATCAAAACAACTTATAGCATATACGAAAACAATTTAGCGTTATTTTACCTTTTGATATAAAAAAAAGCTTATGCAAACTTATACATAAGTACTTATAATAATAAGTGTTTGTGCTATAAGCTGTTTATCCAAACAAGCCATAAATATTGGGAAAACATCCAATTAATTTCCTTCATTATCAATATTTCAAAATGATATATGGAAATACAAAATATTAATCAAATTAGTCCCTGATATCAAGAGTGTCACTTACATTATTCAATGAGTATCAAATTTATCCCTGATATGATCAAACTTAATGTCGTTCTAGTACCTATAAATAACAACAGAGAGGAAAATTTTATTAAAGTTTTGCAATTTTGGTGATCATGTTGGCATGTCGATAATGTGAGGCACTATATAGTCCTATAATTTCAAGGTCAAATTTGTGTATTTACAACTTAATTCTAATCCTATAGTCTGTGAAGAAAATTATGAATGAAAAGCTTGTAGGATTCTGTTCCAAATCAGTGCTTCTTTTAATATCCCAACCTTTAAGTAAGTAGAGACGTCGAGAAAGATCGTTCCTCTCCCAGCAAGATGATGTATAAACCCTCCAAGTCAAGCGCATCAGCGCACTTTTCTGCGGCTTTCTCTAATAGAAGCTCGAACACCGGTGCTTGTTTAGGTTGAGTAGTTTCAAATTAATGTCATCGTCTTTTTAAAGTATATGATATCAATCCCTAGAATTCATGGTCTTTCTCTAATGAGTGTCATGGTCTTTTTTATATACTTGAGACTACTTACCATTTTCATTACTTGGTAGGATAGACAGTGATATTTGATGAGCTAAATTCAGGGTTTATTGCTAATTATTCTTTTTATAATCTGCTTACAAGTCTACGTGATAAAAACATAGAGTTTGACGGAGATTGGACATTATAGATTATAACCTTTTAGTGAATAGGATTCAAAGCACAAACTTGAGTTTGAGTCATATGATTTTCAGCTATTGGTTTCAGGTTGCTAACTGCAGTGAGTGGGTGATTCTTTCACTTCTCAACACAAAGCATTCCAATACAGCTATTGATTCTGTTTCTTGATTCATATTTCGAAACCAGGTAACTCTTTAAATTTCTATTTTTCCTTTGTAGAGAGACACATTGAACTTCATGATAATTAAAACCTGCAACCTGTATTTTACTTTGCTTGCTCATTTCCAACACACATACTGCCATCAAATTTTCTTTATTCAGTTCTAAATTAGGTTGCTTAATTAATTGTTCTTGTTTTAATCTTCTAAAAAGTACTAATGTGCTTTTTATGTGTAGGTTTAATATTATCAATAATATTTTTTTGAAAATATAACTTAACTTCTTCATGTGATATCCTGTTTATTATATCATTTCACTTATTTCACTCTATGACATAATAAGACAATTATTGACAAATGAATGGAGGTAGTACATGTAATAAACATTATAACACATGTTTTACTGGTCATACATTACTAATGCAGCTTAGCTAGCTCTATTAGTTTTATCGACAATTAAATTTGGATTATGTTCCTTTTCTTGTATTCAAGTAGGATATGATCCCGGTGGGGAATGAGAGGCCATTTTATAGATGTATATATATTTTCTTAAAGGCACCTTTCTTCGTATATGGACTCATTTAGTCACCGCAGTCAGCTAATTAGGACCATCAGATGGAGATTCAACAATTTGCATTCTGACTTTAGTGAATAGGATTCAAAACGCAAACATTGAGTTTGAGTCATCTGTTTTTCATATCACAGTTTAAATTTGCTAACTGCATGATTTTTAGACCATATAATCTTTCTCCATCACTGAGTATTTATTAATTTAAAAGAAGAGACCATTTTAATCCATTATATACATGTGACCGTGTGATTAGTTTTACTCATGCTTGTGTTAACTTCATTTGCCAAAGGATGGAAGCCCTTGCTGTTACAGTCTTGGAAAAGTTGAGCTCTGCAGCGTACAAAGAGCTTGAAATCATTCAGAATCTCAAAGACGATATCGAACGAATGAAGAAGACAGTCTCCATGATAAAAGCTGTTCTCCTCGATGCAGAGGCCAAGGCTAATAACCATCAAGTTAGTAATTGGTTGGAGGAGCTGAAAGATGTACTTTATGATGCAGATGATTTGCTAGATGATTTTTACGTTGAAAATTTGAGAAGAAAAGTGATGGATGGAAACAACATAGTAAAACAGACACGATTTTTCTTCTCAAAATCAAACAAAGTAGCCTACGGTCTTAAAGTGGGCCATAAAATGAAAGAAATCCAAAAGAGGCTAGATGACATTGCTAAAACTAAGCATGCACTGCAGTTGAATGACCGCCCTATGGAGAATCCAATTGAATATAGGGAACAAAGACAAACTTACTCTTTTGTAAGTACAGATGAAGTTATTGGAAGAGACGAGGAAAAGAAATGTATTAAAAGTTATCTACTGGATGTCAATGCAACAAATAATGTTTCTATAATTCCCATAGTTGGGATTGGAGGATTAGGTAAGACTGCACTTGCTCAACTAGTCTACAATGATAATGATGTTCAAAGGCATTTTGAGCTAAAAATGTGGGTGTATGTCTCGGATGAATTTGATATAAAGAAAATATCTCGGGATATCATTGGGGATGAAAAGAATAGTCAGATGGAGCAAGTACAACAGCGACTTAGAAACAAAATTGAAGGGAAAAAGTTTTTGCTTGTGTTAGATGACATGTGGAACGAGGATCATGAGTTGTGGCTTAAATTGAAGAGCTTATTCATGGAAGGAGGAAAAGGAAGTATGATAATTGTTACAACTCGTAGTCAGACTGTGGCAAAAATAACGGGCACACATCCACCCCTTTTCTTAAAAGGTTTGGATTCAGAAAAATCACAGGAGCTATTCTCTCGAGTGGCTTTCAGCGAATTGAAAGAACAAAATGATGCTCAGTTGTTAGATATAGGAAGGGACATTGTTAAGAAATGTGCTGGCATTCCCCTTGCCATAAGAACTATTGGCAGCCTTTTGTTTTCTCGAAATTTGGGCAGGAGTGATTGGCAATATTTCAAGGATGCTGAGTTTTCAAAGATAGACCAACACAAGGACAAAATCTTTTCAATCCTTAAACTGAGTTATGATCATCTTCCGTCGTTTCTAAAAAAGTGCTTTGCCTATTGTTCTCTGTTTCCAAAAGGTTTTATGTTTGAAAAGAAGACACTCATTCAGTTATGGGTAGCTGAGGGGTTCATTCAACAATCAAATGATATTAGATGTGTAGAAGATATTGGTCATGAGTACTTCATGAGTTTGCTGTCAATGTCTTTCTTTCAAGATGTTACTATAGACGATTGTGGTGGAATACGTACCTGTAAATTGCATGACATTATGCATGATCTAGCGCAACTAGTGACCGGGAATGAATATGTCGTGGTTGAAGGAGAAGAACTAACCATAGGAAACAGAACACGTTATTTGTCATCTCATAGGGGTATACAGCTATCACCAACATCATCATCTCCCTACAAGTTAAGGACATTTCACGTGGTCCGTCCACGGATGAATGCAAGCAAACGTTTGCTTTTGTTAGATGTTCTTTTCTTCTCAGGCTTAAAGTTCTTGCGTGTGTTGACACTTTGTGGGTTGAATATTGAAGAAATCCCAAATAGTATTGAAGAAATGAAGCATTTAAGATATATTGATCTATCATGGAGCAATGTACTTAAAAATCTTCCTCCGGCCATTACTAGCCTACAGAACTTGCAAACTCTAAAACTTTCTTATTGTTCTAAGCTTGAAGTATTACCAGAAAATCTCAATAGAAGTCTCAGGCATCTTGAGTTAAATGGTTGCGAGAGATTGAGATGTATGCCACGGGGGCTAGGACAGTTGGCTGATCTTCAAACACTAACACATTTTGTACTGAACTCTAGAAATACAAGTGTAAATGAGTTGGGTGAGCTAAACAACCTGAGAGGGAGATTAGAATTAAATGGGTTAGTTTTCCTGCGAAATAATACTGCAGAGATTGAATCTGCAAAAGTACTTCTTGAGAAGCGACACCTTCAACAATTGGAATTGCGATGGAATCATGTCGCCAAGGATCCTTCTGAGGGATATCCACCATGGCCTGCAAACCAAAATTCTGTGGAAGATGCGATCATTTTACAAGGCCTGCAGCCACACCACTCACTTCAAAAACTAGTTATAGATGGGTTTTGCGGCAGCAGGTTACCAGACTGGATATGGAATCTCTCTTCGCTCTTGACTCTTGAGATCAACAATTGCAATAGTTTGACATCACTGCCTGAAGAAATGTGTAACCTTGTATCTTTGCGGACACTTTGCATTTCAAAATGCCTATCATTAAAATTGAGTAATATCTCACGCATCCGAGCAATCAAGATCATCCGGGACGGAACCAGGTATTGTTGTTTGCACCTGCACACCATGGGTTTTTGCTATTTGCACAAATAATATTACTTTAATGTTATTTGCACATGATTTTAGTTTTGCTCCTCCTCACCCAAGAGGCCAAGACTAAATCACACTCACGCGTCTCATATTGACTGGTGACATTTGGCTTTTAAAATTCAATGCTATTAATTTTCTCATAAAAGGACTTTTAGTGCTGTTATTTTCTTGGGTAGTAGACTTTTATTTCCATAAAAGCCAAAATGCATAACATTGAGTTCATACACCACACCACCAAATCATATGCATTTGTTATTTACTTGGAGATCAATTGTAATCCATTCGTCAAAAATAACTGAGTTATTTATATAAAAAAAAAAAAAATTGTCCTAAAGACACTCTAATTAATATTAATTTTATCACTCTTAATTCAATATATTATACTAAGAAAATATATGACATACATCCACTGATGTTTTCTACGTCAATTGATGAATATGACAACACATTTGTTTTCAACCATAAAAAATGATGTGGCAACATATCATTAGATGCATGTATAAAACCACGTTACGTCATTCCACATGGTAATTAAATACTAAGAAAAATGACTCGATCAAAATTTAATAACCTGTGTGTGTGTATGTATATATAAATTTAATATTATTAATAATAATAATTAATAAAGTTAAAATTTTGCACCCTAACGCAGGGTTCTGAATACGCCAATGAAGTTCATTCCCGGGAGTCCATCATTACTCAAGTATTTTACTTGAGTCAAAATCTTTCCTCAATCATGGAGGTATTTCTGAATCAACTCTCTTATATGCTTCAACTTTTTATGACATTTGTAGATGGTACATTTTGCAATTATTGAGTTAGCTTTCTCTTGACCTTTATGCCTATCTTTTGCTTTGATGTTCTGCATTTGTTTTGATATTTAATTTTTCATCACTTGGATCATTTTGGTTTTGATATTTGGCTGGACTATACATACATCTGTTTAGATAAATGGATTCCATGGTTTTATTTATTATAACATCATGTGTCTATTTTCTGATTTTGAATTAATTTTTTTGTTTCTCCAAAAACTAGTAGCTTTTTGGTTTGCAGTTATTTTAGCTACTATGTTGTTTTTTCGGAAACTATTTAAACTTGAAAAAACTAGTTTCCCCCAATATTCCTTGTTTATAACGTTACCTCGGTGACATAGAAAATGTGTACCTGATTATTAGAAGCAATATTCGTTTATTATTGCTTTCTCTTTTTTGATGATTAAATGTTGGCCAATAACTACTGCAGGAACAAGGGAGTTGCTAAACTGTTCTAAGGAGCAAAATGGTGGTCAATAAATTGGTAACTCTTTCACATCATCCATGACTTTGGTAATCTCACCAAATGTACTTTGGGTAATACTATCCATGACTTCACTGTTTTATTAAAATGTGTCCATTGTTCCTTGGAAGATCATCAATAATTGGAAGAACTCTATCTCTCTCGCTAAGATTATGCATTTTAGAGTACCTCATATTAGGTGCATGGGATTTGTTAAATTCTTGTATTAGTGAAGACCTCTTCCGTAATAGGAATATTATTCCTAGTTATAGGTTTTGTTGACTTTTTCTAGAGTTTGATTTGGTCCCCTTTGGTTCTTTATGTATTTTTTTTTGTGTGATTAATATGATATTATAGTTGTTGCAAGAGATTGGTTTTTCCTTTGATGTCAACTTAGTTGGGATCATTGGTTTGGACAATGATGCATTTTCATTCCTTCATTTTTATAAACATAAATCTTGGTGGGCTACGTAAATTTGGCATAACTAAACCAGCAAAACAACCTATCATTAACATGTTGTGAACGGATTGCCATCATTGGATTCATATTTCACAGCATTCATTTCTTACCAGGAGCAATTAATATATGAAGAAGACACATTGACCACTAAAACTGTTTGAAAAATAGCAGCTCATTTCCAGTGTAATGGAAGTGGGTACACATGGGTAGGAACTTTGTCTATATATACATTGTTGTAAATGCCTTAAAATCTCGTTTCTGAAAGTGTTCAGGGTTTGCCTGCTGCACGATGCGCATGTAGGCGTTTGTTAAGTTGCACATTACTGTGCTATATGTGATACACATAGATTCATGTGTGGCGCGCAAGTGCACCGACAGGGTGCAGATCCTCTCCATTTTATGAGGAAATGGCAATCTCAATTTCCAATCATAAAAACAAGACATGTGGAAGGTAAGATATCAATGGCTCTAATTTATTCCTCGCACATAATCCTATCAATTATTTATTTCAGAAATAAAAAAAAAATATAATCCTCCTCCCGCAACACTTCCTTGCTTTGTCAAGCCCACTGCACGCTTCACCGTCGGCACTGTTACCTTCACCGGCTTCTGTTGACCACCGCATGCTTTCTAGCTTGCCGCCACTTTATGTTGTGTTTACCGTCTAATGCCTCAATTTAATCTTATCTCATGATTTCTGTTTTTGGGCTAGATTATTAATAAATCGTAAACAATTTGAATTGATTATGGGTTAAACTTGAGATGAGACATAAACAAACAAATTGACACTCATATCTTATTTAACTAACATAAAAGAGCATTCAGCGACGACAACAGGAAGAGTCACAACCCCCTACAACTGCGACGGCGACCGCGTCATGATAACGACTTGAAACAGCGACATCAACACGCAGACGAGTAAGAACAGTGCCGACAACCTCATGCTTGACAAAACGACTATGGCAACGGTATGACCGAGTCATGAGGTGTGGTCGGCGACGACAGTGGCGTTGCATTGCAGACGAGATGGCCATTTCCTCACCAAATGGAGAGGATCTGCACCCACGGACAAGTCTATATATTCACATTTTGAGAACTGTTTTGAGAGAAAAAGGTGCGACGCAAACCAAGGGTTGATCAAAGGGGATTCTTAAGGTTTCTAAAGCTAAGAGAAAGTCCTTCTTGGTCACATTCTAGGGTTAAGAAACAATGAAAGCACCTTGGTGAAGGAAATCATTGAGTCTCTTAGCCACATTAAGAGATTCGGGGTAAGGGTAGAAATTAAGGTTTATCATCATAAGCTAATTTCATGTAATCCGTATATCTCTTTGGAAAGAAACTCTTTGATAGTAAATTGGAGAGGTGTTCAACGTTTGAAGTAGAGTTATGAAATGGAGTGGTTTAGAACACAAACACAAAGAGAATGAGAGAAAGAGAGAGAGACACAAAGAAATTTATACTAGTTCATCTCACAAACCGAGAATAGTCTAGTCCCCTTGTACTTTCAAGGGATTTTCACTATAATCACTAAAGATTACAATTGATCAAGCATACAAGCAAGAGACTTCAAATGCTCAATCGCACAAGAAAGAGACTTCTAATGCTCAAACGCACAAGTAAGAGACTTCAAATAAAAGATTGTTTGTGATTTACCCTTAATATACAATCAAAGGTGTAAGCAATACAAAACAGAATGCATTCTTAAGACTTAAGAATTTCTAAGAAATAAGCTTGTAAGAAATTCCAAATGCGCTTTTGATTTCTTTAAGTCTTCAGCTTCTTATATAGAGGAAAATCTTAGAGACGTTGGAGAGGTGTCAATGCATTACTTTGAGTCCTTGAGAAACTTGATCATAGACGTTGGAATTTTTCTTGATTTGGTTAATGCCGTTTAAAAATATTGAAATTCCTTGGCATCAAAAGAAATTATATGTTTCATTCCAATTGTCCTTGAAGTTCTTTGTATGTTTCTGCACGTAATCAAAATAGGATAAATTGTACTATCTGAGTCTGATATTGACCTCTTCAAATTTCAAATGCTCTTATATATGTTCCTTCAGTATCAAAACTTTATTTAATACATTGAATTTCAAACTATGATCATGTACACTTGAACATAAATTAGCATATCCAGTTGACCTTTTAATACCTTGTTATCATCAAAACTTTAGATACATTGTACAAAACCCATTTTAGTTCAACAAAGATGGTGGAGCGCATCAGCGCTCTAGTAGGAACGAGGTGGTAGAATGTTTTTATCTTGACTTGTACATCATTTCGAGATGATATGCATGCGCTACACCATGTAGCCTAAAGAGACAGTCACATTGATAGACTTTGACTTGAATCATGTTTTTAACGAGCTTTGTTATTGGGTGATCCAAAGGATAATTGGGTCGGGTCTTTTAAGCTTGTTCCATTACAATATAATGAATATATAAGTTACAATCACTTATATAAGTGACTTTATATATAGACTATTACTTTTTTCGCCCTATCAATTTCCTACGCACCTTTTTTTTTTACGAAAAAATGTCCATGAGATTTTTGGATTCTATAATTTGAAATGAGTTTTCCCCCTGTTTTGGGGTGGAAAAATGAGTTTTTCACTAATTCGGATTTTATAATCCAAACACCCTAAAAAATATGGCACGTTCTTTGGTTTTTTTTAGCACTTTAGAATTCGAACACCCCCTAAACACCCCTTTTGTGCCAATAATTCAGGGGAAAAACAGTTCAGATTAATCCAAACCGTATCAGCACAAATACTCAACCTGTTTGTAACACTGACAACCAGTTTAAGGACCATACTAATCTTCCTAAACTCATCCTTGTGTTTTAGTCTGCTTTGGATTATATAATCCGAAATGTGTCAAACACTCCATAAAAAGTCAACATTTGAAAAAAATAGGCTAAAGTGCACTTTTTCCCCCCTAATTTTCAAAAACTTGCAATTTTGGCCCCCTAAGTATTAAAATTACAATTTTAGCCCCCTAAGATTTAGCCCCTTTGTATCTTTGGTCCTTTTGGTCAATTTTGACTTGGTCAACGCTTATTTGGCATGCCACGTGTGTAATTAACCATTTAAAAAAATAAAAATGTCAGATTTTAAATTGTTGAATTAAAAAATTGGAAAATAAAATAAAAAGAAAAGGAAAAAGGTGAGGCACGTGTGGTTCAACAAAAACCCAACAACATCATTGATCTCCTTCATCTTCTTAACAACTTCTTCATTCAACATTCATCAATCTTCATCATCTTAAAAAAAATCTAATTTTTTTTCTTTCAAAAACAAATTATTACATAATTTTTGATTTCCTTTTTTTTCTTTTCTTGAAAAGTAATTTCTACCAACAACACTTTCAATTCATCAGTACAGAAACAAAATTAAAAGACATGAGAAACCCATTTGAAACCATCACCACAACCCATACAATACTGCACATGAATACCTCCATGGATCGGAAATTAGAGAGGAGAGCAAGGCAATCAATTGTTCATAATTTAGACCTGAAATCAACCAGTTCATAAAAGATATACTAGATTCTAACCAGGTAAGGCAGTAGTCACAAACAGTTCATCATTTTAATGTGTCTTACACAACCAGGTTTTACATATGCGACAAACTACTAACCAAATTTCAATATTACATTACATTAGACCAATTCTCCTCCGTTTCTAAAGACTGCAGCGATTTGGCAAGCCTACACGCATCAAACAACACGGACTTGCTTCTATCACCTTTAACCTCTGATGGTAGAATATATGTATTCACTCTATCCGGCGCGGTGGCCGTCGGAGCAAGGTCATCCAATCATGATTTTTTTTGTGGTGTTTGTAGGGGATATGAAGGAGAGTACATATATGGTGGTGGTTTGCTGAAAAACCCTTTGTGGTGATCAAGATCTAACACAATGTGGCGGTTTTGAAACTTAAAAAATGTCTCAGATCTAAAAATAAATTTTAGGAGGACATAGAGAATGAAGAGAAGATGAATAATATGTGTTTGGTTTGTCAAAGGGTGGCCGAAATCACAACGGTGGGTGGCCGGAAAGGATGCTGAAGAAGGAGAATTTTGTTTGGTTCACATGAAAACCTGTACAATGAGGAACACAAATTCTCTCACGTGCTTTTCCTTCTTCCTTTCCTTTTTAATTTTTTTTCATTTTTTTAATTCAACAATTTAATAGGTTGCATTTTTATTTTTCAAAAATGGTTAATTACACACATGGCATGCCAAATCAGCGTTGACTTGGTCAAAATTGGCCAAAAGGACCAAAGATGCAAATGGGCTAAATCTTAGGGGGCCAAAATTGTAGTTTTAATACTTAGGGGTCAAAATTGCAAGTTTTTGAAAGTTAGGGGGGGAAAAGTGCACTTTAGCCAAAAAAATATCGAACATATTTGCTTGCATGCAGAGGAAATCAGGACTAACCTTCACTTTGTTGTTTGAGCAAAAACATTCTAAGATTGGATCAATTTGTGTGGTTTGGATTTTAAGATAAGGGAGAGAGAAAGTAAAAAGTTAAAAGTAAAACTGTAAAATGGGGAGAGTGACTGAATTTGAGTTTATATATCAAAATGGTTCAGATTATATAATTCGAAGGACATTTTCGGAATTAAAATAGGGCGCATGAGTACTTCATAGAGTGAGAAAAGTAATAAAATCATACTTTTTAGTTCATGTGACATTTTCCTTTAGCATTTTAGGGACCGAAAATGCTGACGTAAAATTTTTATAGGGATTAAAAATGTTGATGAAAAATTTACAGAGACTAAAAATGCTGACAAAATTTTTTACAAGGACTAAAAAGTGCGATTTTATTTTATAAGGATTAAAAATGAAATTCTAAATATTTATAGGGATCATTTACTTAATTAACCCTTCTGTGTACACGATTGTCTCTCTTTTAATTTTGGATCGAATGACGTAATAAATAGTTGTTAGATTAATATTTATATTTACATTTACCTGTTGGTATGGTTTGGTTTGACAATACGACCCACTCGTAGTCATGTTGATTTATTTGCATGGAAATTTCTTGCTCCTTATTTTCCCATGTTTGACCGGAGTTGACTTCTCTTTTCTTTTTTCTGGTAATGATTTATTATATCTCGCTAGCCACGCTACAATACAATACAACTCTTGATTCTGTTTCTTGATTCCTATTTCTAAACAAGGTAATCTCTTTTTCTGAAATTTTTGAATTTTAACACTTCCAATGCATGTAGTGACATCAAATTTTTTTCATTCCTTTTACATTTCGGTTGCTTAATTAATTATGCGAAAATGATTTTTGTGTCTATTTATGAAAAACTTGTAAGTTGTAGTTGGTTCAACTTCTAGAAGGATCAAAATTGATCATGAAGGTATAGAATTGATTCTCACATGTGTGACTGATTGCTTCTGAGTAAAATTGATTTTGTCTTAAATTGATTCTATTTGTACCTATAATTTGTAACTTTTGATTTTAAAATTGATTTTTACACACAAATTTATAGTTCAACACACTTTTACATAAATGTCTCAAAACATGCACGGTGTCATTTGTATGTTTGTTATTTTGATGTTCAAATGACATAATTGATTAAGGGCATATTTGAATTGGCTTTTTTCAGCTTGTCTACTAGCATAAGTTTGATGGGGTTGTTTGGTAGAATTTTGGAAAACAGCTTTTCATTAGCTGTTTTTAAGTTATTTTCATAAGTTCTTCAAAATAACTTATAAAAACAACTTATAGCATATGCAAGAGTCAGTGTGTTTGGATTTGTTATCAAGAGTGTCACTTACATTATTCAATGAGTGTCAAATTTATCCCTGATATTACCAAACTTAATGTCGTTCTAGTACCTATGACTATCAACACAGGAAAATTTGATTAAAGTTTTGCAGTTTTTGTAATCATGTTTACAGCTTATAATTTCAAGGTCCAATATGTGTATTTAGAACTTAACTCTAATCCTAAAGTATGTGAAGAAAATTGTGAATAGTCTCTAAAATATATGAAACACTTGTAGGATTATGTTCCAAGCAAGAGGATGTATAAACCCTCCGAGTCAAGCACCCCAGCACACTTTTCTGTGGCCTTTTCTAATAGAAGCTCGAACACCGGTGCTTGTTTAGGTTAAGCAGTTTGAAATTCATGTCATGGTCTTTTAAAAGTATATAATATCAATCCATGACCTTTTAGTAGCATTATTCAAACTAAATTTTATATGCTTGAGACTACTTACCATTTTCATTACTGAGTAGGATAGACAGTGATATTTGAGGAACTAAATTCAGGGTTTGTTGTTAATTATTCTTTTTATAATCTGCTTACAAGTCTATGTGATAAAAACATTAGTTCACATGTGTATGCTAGCTGCATTATTTTATTGAGGAACAAAGCACAAACTTAGTGTTTGATGGAGATTGGACTGTATAGATTATAACCTTTTATTAAATAGGATTCAAAGCACAAACATAGAGTTTAAGTCGTATGATTTTCATTTAATGGTTTCAGGTTGCTAACTGCTGATTCTTTCACTTCACAACGCAAAGCATTCCGATACAGCTATTGATTTGTTTCTTGATTCAGATTTCGAAACCAGGTAACTCTATATATTTGTTGCAATTAAAACTCATTTAGTCACTGTAGTCAGCTAATTAGGACCATCAGATGGAGATTAAACGATTTGCATTCCGACTTTAGTGAATAGGATTCAAAACGCAAACTTTGAGTTTTAGTCATCTGTTTTTCATATAACGGTTTCAATTTGCTAACTGCAGTGACTGCGTGATTTTTAAACCATAGCAAATCCATATAATCTTTTTCCATCACTGTGTATTTTATTAATTAAAAAGAAGAGACCATTTAAATCACTTACATATATGTGACAGCGTGATTAATTTTACTCATGCTTGTGTTAACTTCATTTGCTAAAGGATGGAAGCCCTTGCTGTTACAGTCTTGGAAAAGTTGAGCTCTGCAGCTTACAAAGAGCTTGAAATCATCTGGAATCTCAAAGAGGATATGGAACGAATGAAGAACACTGTCTCCATGATAAAAGCCGTGCTTCTCGATGCAGAGGCCAAAGCCAATAATCATCAAGTTAGTAATTGGTTGGAGGAGCTGAAAGATGTACTTTATGATGCAGATGATTTACTAGATGATTTTTCCGTTGAAAATTTGAGAAGAAAAGCGATGGCTGGAAACAACATAGTAAAACAGACACGATTTTTCTTCTCAAAATCAAACAAAGTAACATATGGTCTTAATGTGGGCCATAAATTGAAAGAAATCCAAAAGAGGCTAGATGGCATTGCTAAAACTAAGCATGCACTGCAGCTGAATGACCACCCTATGGAGAATCCAATCGCATATAGGGAACAGAGACAAACTTACTCTTTTGTGAGGAAAGATGAAGTTATTGGAAGAGACAAGGAAAAGAAATGCATTAAAAGTTGTCTACTAGATGTCAATGCAGCAGATAATGTTTCTATAATCCCCATAGTTGGGATTGGAGGATTAGGTAAGACTGCACTTGCTCAACTAGTCTACAATGATAATGATGTTCAAAAGCATTTTGAGCTAAAAATGTGGGTGTATGTCTCGGATGAATTTGATATAAAGAAAATATCTCGGGAGGTAATTGGGGATGAAAAGAATAGTCAAATGGAGCAAGTGCAACAACAACTCAGAAGCAAAATTGAAGGGAAAAAGTTTTTGCTTGTGTTAGATGACATGTGGAATGAGGATCGTGAGTTGTGGCTTAAATTGAAGAGCTTATTCATGGAAGGAGGAAAAGGAAGCATGATAATCGTTACAACACGTAGTCAGACTGTGGCAAAAATAACAGGCACACATCCACCCCTTTTCTTACAAGGTTTGGATTCACAAAAGTCTCGGGAGCTATTCTCTCGAGTGGCTTTCAGCGAATCGAAAGAACAGAATGATTTGGAGTTGCTAGCTATAGGAAGGGACATTGTTAAGAAATGTGCTGGCATTCCCCTTGCCATAAGAACTATTGGCAGCCTTTTATTTTCTCGAAATTTGGGCCGGAGTGATTGGCTATATTTCAAAGATGTTGAGTTTTCAAAGATAGATCAACACAAGGACAAAATCTTTGCAATCCTTAAACTGAGTTATGATCATCTTCCATCGTTTCTAAAAAAATGTTTTGCTTATTGTTCATTGTTTCCTAAAGGTTTTGTGTTTGAGAAGAAAACACTCATTCAGTTATGGGCAGCTGAGGGGTTCATTCAACGATCAAATGATGTTAGACGTGTAGAAGATGTTGGCCATGAGTACTTCATGAGTTTGCTGTCAATGTCCTTCTTTCAAGATATCATTGTAGACGATTGTGGTGACATTAGTAATTGTAAAATGCATGACCTTATGCATGATCTAGCACAGCTAATGGTTGGGAATGAATATGTCATGGCTGAAGGAGAAGAAGCAAACATTGGAAACAAAACACGTTTTTTATCATCTCAAAATGCATGAAGAAGCAAACATTGGAAACAAAACACGTTTTTTATCATCTCATAATGCATTACAGTTTGCACTGACATCATCATCTTCCTACAAGTTAAGGACATTTTTCTTATGCCCAAAAATGAATGCAAGCAACTATTTGCGTCGGTCAAATGTTCTTTCCTTTTCAGGCCTAAAGTTCTTACGCGTGTTGACACTTTGTGGGCTGAATATTGTAGCAATCCATAATGGTATTGAAGAGATGAAGCATTTGAGGTATATTGATCTTTCAAAGTGTATTGCACTTAAAGATCTTCCGCCGAGCATTACTAGCTTACAGAACCTTCAAACTCTAAAACTTTCTGATTGTTCTGAGCTCGAAATATTACCAGAAAATCTCAATAAAAGTCTTAGGCATCTTGAGTTGAATGGTTGTGCGAGATTGAGATGTATGCCACAAGGGCTAGGACAGTTGACTAATCTTCAAACACTGACACTTTTTGTACTGAACAATAGAAGTACGAACGTAAATGAGTTAGGTGAGCTAAACAACCTTAGAGGAAGATTAGAAATAAAAAGGTTGGATTTCCTGCGAAACGCTGCTGCAGAGACTGAATTTGTAAAAGTACTTCTTGAGAAGCAACACCTTCAACAATTGGAATTACGGTGGACGTATGATGAAGATTTTGCTAAGGATTTTCATTTATGGCCATCAGCGCCTAAAAGGGTCATACAAGAAAACAAAAACTGGTTGGAAGATGAGAAGATTTTAGAAGGCCTGCAGCCACACCACTCGCTTAAAAAACTAGTTATAGATGGGTTTTGCGGCAAAAAGTTACCAGACTGGATATGGAATCTCTCATCGCTCATGACTCTTGAGTTCCACAATTGCAATGGTTTGACATCACTGCCCGAAGCGATGCGTAACCTTGTATCTTTGCAGAAACTTTGCATGTATAACTGCTCATTATTAGAGGAAAGATATGCAAAACCATATGGTCAAGACTGGCGTAAAATCTCTCACATCCGAAAAGTTGAGATCCTTCCTATGAGACCATCATTGCTCAAGTATTTTACTTGAGTCAAAATCTCAGTCATGGATGTGGTTTTGAATCTACTCTCTTAAATCGATTAATATTTACGACAAAGGGATGGTGGTTCATACTGCCATGATTGAGGTAACATTTTTTTTTACCTTTATGATGCCTATCTTTTGTGTTGAAGTTCTGAATTTTTCATGGTATTTAAATTTTACATCACTTGATCATTTTGGTTTTGATACTTGGATTACATATATCTGTTTAGTAACGATAATAATGATGAATGGATGCACATATAAGATACTTTCTAAGGGTCTGTTTCGATTGATTTATTTGAGCTTATCTATTGACATAAGCCCTTGTAAGACTATTTGGTAGAAGTTATCGAAACAACTTATAACACGTTCATAAGTTGATTTTAGCTTATTTCTGTAAGCTCTCCAAAATAGCTTATGAAAATAGCTTATATGAAAACAGTTTAACTTTATTATATCTTTTATTACATAAATAACTTATACATAAGCACTTATACTATAAGCGCTTAATTAAGTTGTTTATCCAAACACAACAGAAAACTATTTGAAAAATAGCA
This sequence comes from Medicago sativa, assembly GCF_051527215.1. Lineage (NCBI taxonomy): Eukaryota > Viridiplantae > Streptophyta > Magnoliopsida > Fabales > Fabaceae > Medicago > Medicago sativa. The sequence continues at coordinate 11,079,554 of NC_140751.1, forward strand.
GTTCATTACCTCGGTGAGATAGAGAATGTTCATCTTATTATTGGATGCATAAGTTTACAAATAAAGGAACTGCTTTCTTCTTTTTGATGCATAAACAGTGGTCAATAAGAAGATTATATTTTTTGGTCCTATATTGATTAGATAGTTTGTTTATATTCCTTGATATTATACTTATGTACTCTATGTAGTATTAGTATTTATAATTTGCTTTTCTGTAGGTTTCTTTTAATCACTGTATTGATCTCGCTGGAAACTCCGGCAGAATGACGTCGATGAAGGACAAGATCTCAACCTTTCCATCCTCAGATGCTCAACTTATACATTGCTCAATTTTATTTATCAAAAATCTAAATTTATATTCATTGATACTTCCCATTCATTTCTTTTGTAGTGACATTTGAATCATCAAGAAATGTTTAATCTATTGTTGAGAACTTTTTTGATTAGTTTCTCTTTTATCTATGTAATATTGTTTGTGTGACTTTTTATCTAATGTGGTTATTTGATGATTATTAGCTATAATGTTGTGTAATGGAACTAAAGGGGACTAAATGGTATATGGATTGGTCGATGACTTTATTTGGAAGAAGATAATCATATTTAAATTCCGTATGAATTACCTTATATTTTAAGTATTTTGTTTTGTGTTGAGACCCACCACTTACAACATTACAATAAAACTCTTTTCTCCGTGCAACAAAGTCTAGTTTAATAACAACTATGCCAATGTTTTTATAATTAATTTTTTTTCTTATTTATCGATGCAGATAACATTGCATATGTGCTCTGACTGACGCATTGCCAGCACTTCAACGTCCAGTCCGTGAGGAGCACGGCCCCATGTTTAACACGGGTTTGTTGTTAGTTATTATTTATTTAATAATTATAAAAACAAATCATAGTATATGAGAATATTTGTAAAATCATAGACTTTATTTAGTTGCGAATTTGGAAGACAGCACAATTTTATCTCACTGTGCCTTGCATTCACGCCACATACACGATACTCTTATAACTTGGGACAAAAGGTGCACTATATATATAAAAAGCATTGGTAACAAGGACATCATAGTAGTTATTTATACGCATGCAAAGCATGCATGTTTTATAAATGGATGTTATCTTCTGCTGTAGGCCTAGGTTGCCTACCAGAAGGAGGCCTCTTGTATGGTGGCTTAGAAACGGTTGGTGGCGGCTGTCCCCTGTATAATGGTTTCTTATCAATTGGGCGGTTGCGGATTGAAGATCTATGTTTAGGTGGTGGTTTCTTATCAACTGGGCGGTTGCGTAATGAAGATCTATATTTAGGTGGTGGTTTCTTATGTGGTGGCTTATAAATAGGTGGTGATTTTCTTCCGAAAACGTATTCAGTAGGTGGTGGTGGTGTTGGTCGTATGTAAGTGTAAACAGGTGGTTTATATGCAGGTGGTTTATTAATTGGTTGGAGGTTAATGATTGGAGGCTTGTAAGGTGAGGGATTGAGGGATGGAGGTTTATGAAAAGGTCGGAAATTGTAAATAGGAGGCTTGTAAATTGGAGATTTATATATAGGTACAAATAAATCAGCAAGCCCTTGAGGAACAAGGATGATGAGAGCAGCAAGGAACAACAATAGTAAGGATAGGAAAAAGGAAGCCATCTTAAGAACTGATTTTAGTGTTGGTGCATATAATACATGGCGAATAATCAGATTTTATAGTAGTTAGAGGAAATTTTGAAGGAGGTGTAAAGTCTCTATCAAAGACATCTATTATGTTTCAATAATCATTTTGCAAAATGTCAAATTTTGATGAAGGAGCGGGTTGGGTATAATAGAATAGGTTAGGCTTTCACATGGCCAAAAAATGTTCAAATCACAAGTAGGAGAAGTGCTGACATTTGATATCAACAATGTCGCGAATAAGATGATGATTGTAGTTGATGAAACTTATGGAAATTAAAAAACAAAGTCAATGTTTTGTTGAAATATGTGAATATTAAGCAATACCTTTAAAAACTAGATCAGTATTATTGGCGATGACAGGCCAAACTATAAGCTTGGTCTAAACAATACCTTTAAGGCCTGCCATTTCATTTTATTCTTATTCTTTAGACCTCCAAATTATTTATCTATTTTTTTTTTGTTTATTCCTGATGGTGTCTATTAGAGACTACCAAATGTTTCAGTTTTTTTTGCTTGAATTTGAGTTATCTGTTGTTCTCTTTTATGTTGGCCTTGGTATCCCTTTGCAGTTATTTACTATTTAATGCATGCGTCCCCTTTTTTGAAGGGTCGCAGGCTTTGGTATCTCTTATTTTGTGTATTATCTCATGATGGAAACTGTAAATGTTAAAGTATTGATTATATTGTGTTGGACTTAACTCGATTACGATAATCTGACTTACAGAATGTATAACTCACAAGGTACTATAGTATGGCTTGAAATAAAGTTATTGACATCTTAAAGAACAGAAACTCAGATACTTGGCATAGCATTTGATTAATTGTATTGTTTGTGTAAAAAAAAAAAAAAAAAACCAATTCCAATTAGAACCTTATCCATTTGAATTTTTCATGCTGTAATGTTGTTTTTGTTATATTCTACTTAATTTCTTCTGCCCTTTGTTATTTGCAGACGTGTTTGATCCATTTTCTCCAATGCAGAGTTTGAGTCGAAACCACTTGGGGCCAAATAGGTTATTCGTCAGGTTCATTCACTCGTATTCTCTCGCAAACGTTGCTTGGATTTTCCAGTGCTTTTATGAGTTGTTTCACTTGTCATGCTAATGCTAGTAAGAGGTCATGATGCTAATGCTAGTTAACAGTATACATTTCACTAGTGTTTTTTGAAATGAGACTTTGAAGGATGCATTACACTGCTTTTTACATGATGAATTGATATTTGTATATTTCAAGTATGTCGACATGATCACGAGGTACTTACCTGCTGGGATTTTAATAAATTCATAGTGTTCGAATATATTGATTGGAGTTGCTAATATATTTGTCATACCTCAATTTTTGACCTAACTTCCTACATTCATACATTGTCTGACCCTGAATAGTCTTTGACTTTTCAAAGGAAATTTCAGCAGAAAGGTATCTTAAAATACCTCATGTTTGGTTCCGAGTCGGGCCCTCTTCGCTCTTTATATTTTTATAATTTTAGTTTTCTTTATTTTTTTATTATTTGTTATTTACTCTTTAATTTCCATCTTTTATTTAATTTTATAATTTTAGTTTTTATTTCCAATTTTTATTTTAGCTTTTAATTAGTCATTTTTCATATTTTATTTTAGTCACTTTTATTTTATTGTCCAAGTAAAAAAAACCAAAGTGTCAATGAGTCCAAAATTAAGTGTCCAGAGGTCCAAAATATTTTTCCTCCAAGCCATGCCATAATCAGTGCAGAGTCAAAACTTTCTTCCCATTTTTCATCAGGAACGCGTTTCATCATCAATACCTCTTCTCACTTTTTTTATTTATTAGTCTTATTTTTTTAAACTTTTAGTTTTTATCTTTATCTTTCATTTTTATTCAGTCTTGATTTTTATATATATATTTTTTTTTATTTTCCATTTTGCCATTTTATTTTTATTTTTTCGTTTAATTACTTCGTTAGGTTTTTATTAACTTTTTTAATGAGTCCAAAATTGTCAAAAAATATAGTGTCAAGGTCCAATTTTTTTTTTCTTCCTTTCTCAAGTGTGCCACCAATCATGCCATTTTTACATGTCAACTCTCCCATTTGAAAATTCATTCAAATCACATTCCAAAACCATCAATCTCATTCAAATCCCCATCAAAGTGCATTAAACCAATTTTCCATTTTTCATCAACCTTAGAACCTATAAATAGAGCTCTCTTCCTTCATAATTTCACACACCAAAAGTTCTCTTGAGTTGTCAAAGAACTTTTCTCTCTTCTCCCTCATTTAGCTTGTGTTGACGAGCTATTCTTTTCTTCTCTCTCTTTTTTCTGTCCCTTCGGAATAAGTCCCTTCGGAATTTTGTCCCTTCGGTAATTTTTGTCCCTTCGGTTGTCCCTTTCTTTTATTTTCTTGCATTTTATTTCTTTTTAGAATTTTATTTTATTTCTATTTAGCATTTTAATTATTGTCATTTATTTTCCTGCAATTAGAATGTATTTAGGTTCAATGTAAATATAAATAAGAAAAGTGTGTGTGTGTGTGTGTCTTTTATTTCTTTATCGCTTTATATATATAAAAAAAATACAAAAAAATTATATTAGGGATTTTGTGGTGATCCAACGTCACTACAAAAATCCACGCGCTTTTAATTTTATTGCTCTGTTAGCTTAATTTTCATTAATTATTCAAAAATAACAAAAACATGCAAATAACCAAAAATTCAAAAATATTTTCATAATAAACCTTGATTCTCAATCAAGCGAGCGTTCTTTTTATTTTCTTTCTTAATCAAATTTCAAATCAATTTTAATCATATTTTAAGTTTATTTTCTTTCAATATAAAAAATACAAACAAATACTCATTTGCCACTTGGCTTTTTATTTTAAAACTTTTTTCAAAACTAATAAAAAACACAAAACAAATCAAACGTCAATTTTTTAACCCCGAACTACGAGGTTTTGATCCCTCACGGGTACGTAGGCAAAGGACACTCGTCCTTCCAAATCAATAAAATGTAGATAATTAGGTCTTCTTTTTTTAATCATTTCAAATTCCATTTTTTTCAAAACAAGCAAGTTATAACACATAAATTAAATGAAACCAAGAGGTTCCCGTAGAGTACTACGGACATAAAGGGTGCTAACACCTTCCCTTTATGTAACTAACCCCCGAACCCTAAATCTTTTCAATATGGGGCGGTTTGAACTTTTTTGCCCTTTTCTTAAAAAATAAAATGTTCGGTCGTGAAATAATTAGTGAGTCAAAAGCTAATCAAATAGCCTTGATCTCCGAAAAATGACGCGACATAAATGGCGACTCCGCTGGGGGCCCCTAAGAGGGTTAAGCCTAACTTGGCTTTGTTTAAAATTTTGTGCTTTAAACTTGCTTAAAAAAAATCAAAAAAAAATCAAAAAAATAAAAGATGGAAATTACGTGTATATTTGTTCTTTCTTCTTCTTTCTTCTTTCTTAAAGTGAGTGGTGAGATAAGTCCTAACCCGGGCTTGAGAGAAATGTAAGATAGAAGTGGTAGAATCATAGTGGCATACCGAGAGTATTCTCGTGTCTTGACGCATGTGATATGGCCACACTTAGCGGAGGAGCTTGAAGTGATATATGTCGGCGTGTGTTGTCACGTTTAGACTTTATTACTCTTAAGTTTCCGTTGAACGCTAAGGACCTTTAGTAACCCTTAGCCCATCTTGGCCTTTTAGGACGTAGTGCGGTGGCTAACCAAGTGTTGTCTCGGAATTAGTCGACACGCGATGCTACACTCAAACGAGACTTTCCTACGAACGTTGCTGGACCGGGTGTTGTCTCGGTATCCAATAAAATTCAGAAGGGGTTGGACTTTGGGAACTTAGTAGAACCCTTGTTACAAGTACAAATGAAACCATAGTCCTTACCAAAAGACGTTATTACCCTTGACTCCAACATTATGGACTTAAACCTTGCCATGTTTTCACCGTTCTTGTTGCATAATCATGCATACATGCATACATTCATAAACTTTTTCTCATTAAATACCGAAGGACTTCGATAAGTTTTTATAAACATTAGAGGTATGAACCTTGTAAAAGGAACACCGAGAAATACATTTTCAAAAGTCTTATCCAGACCTTAGCTTTTGTTGGGGTCTCTTTCCTTGACTTTGCTTTTGCTCTTAAGGAAACTGTTTGTAACACTTCAAATTATCAATTGAAACAATGTTCCTTATAATGTTTACAATTACTTTGACAAAGTCCTTCAATAAAAAAATGTGTCCATTTTTTGCATAAGCATAATCCATCATCATGCATTCATAGTTTCAAGTCTGTGTCTCACACGTTTGTTTTTCCTATAAAAAGGTCAACCCATTTCAAAAGTGGTCCGACTGTCCTCATCCAAAGCAAACTCACACCTACAACACTCGTGCAAACAAAGAGAGAGAACGCATCAGTTTGAACAAGAAATCCACGAGCATTCGTGAAGAGGTAACAACACTTCAGGCCGAGTTAGAGAGACTGAGTACCCTGGTGGTTTCATTGGTATCTTCACAGGATCAGTCGCGGTTCCAGCAAGGGCCCGAACGCCAACATCAACAGCAGCCTCGACAACAGGCTCCAAGGATGCAGTTTGACCCAATCCCAATGACATATGGGGAGCTGCTTCCCATTTCGCTCATGAAGAACCTTGTCCAAACTAGAGCGTCTCCTCGGGCGCCTAACGAGTTGCCGGTTTGGTATCAACCTGACCTCTCCTGTGCCTTCCATCAAGGAGCACCCGGCCATGACATCGAGCACTGTTTCTCTTTGAAGATTGAAGTCCAGAAGCTGATTGAAGCCAATATCTTGCTTCTTGAAGATTAAATTCGGACGTACAAGTTAATCCACTGCCGAATTATATTACCTAGTATTGTGACACATGGAGTGGATAGCCGCAATTGGGTCTCTTTTGATGTTCCTTCTACTACTCATCTGTTCAAATAATGTGTGTGTTTGTTGTTTGCTGCTTTTCAAAAAAAATCCTTTCGTCCCGCCTGAGATGAAAGTGAACTTGTGTAGGGATTTTTGCTTCATGTATTTTCCGTCATTAATAAAAAGGTCGTTTTGATCCCGACTTTGTTTTATTTTGTGCTTTTTCTGGAAAAATGGTAATACAAAAAAACCCAAAAAAATAATCATCTTTAAATATCTGCATAATCATAACTTATACTTACTTGTCAAAATCAATAATCAAATCATGTATTAATAAACCCGTTGAACACATTAACCTTATACTATCTTCCAACTTTGAGTTCCTTGTATCCGAAGCTCCTAATGAAATCTCTCGCATACTGGGGCATCTTAGCCGTTGAAGTTGCAAACAAAAATCAAGAAGATTGTCCAGAAGATGGCAGTCGCTTACAAAGATTGGCCCGAGATGCTATCGTCTACACTTCATGAGTATCATACTCCAGTACACATTTCAACAGGGGCAACCCCCCTCCTTCCCCAATATACGACATGGAGGTCGTGTTTCCTATGGAGGTCGAAGTCCCGTCAATAGGAGTTCTGCTGAAATCTCAGCTTGGTTGAACTTTAAATGCATGACGACCTTATAGCTTGAAACAAACTTCCAACAAGAAGGTTCGTCCCCTTGTAATTCAAGAAGGAGACTTTGTGCCCAAAAAGGTACTATCTTTTCAACCAGACTCCAGGGGCAAGTGGATGCCTAGTTACGAAGGCCCATGTGCAATGACTTTTACAAATTATGGACGGCAACAAATTCACACGTCCTATGAATGCCGGTGCAGTCAAGAAATACTCTGTCAAAATATGAGCTCGATAAGTCGCGAACCTTAAAAAGTGGCTTAGGCAAAAATGAGCGTCTTGGTGGACTGAAAACCCGAAAGGATGGTCCAGGCAAAAATTAGAGACATGAACAAAAATGATTATCCTGATAGGCTGAAACCCAAAAGGGAGATCTATGCAAAAGTTAAGGATCATGACAAAGTAACTGCATCACCCAGCACAGTCCACTTGGGGCATCCAGTCGTCAAAAGAACCTCCGATTCGAAGCATCTGCAGATCAAAGACTCGGAACTGGGGCATTCAAAGTTGTCAGAGAGTATAACGGTTATTGTGTTCAATGTACCTTCCCATATGTTTACCATTTTCCAAAATTTTCAAAGATCCGTGGAGCCACACCATTGGTAGGCCACCACTCAATTCATCAAATTTGAGCCTGTGCCATTTACTTGGAACTCTCATTTATCCTGTTTGTCAAGTTTCTTCTATTTTTGATGGAAATACTTGAAGCAAAAATTTTCAAAATGCAAAACTTTTTTTACATCTTTTGAAAAGTGTGAACAACAAACACACTCTCATTGAACTCGTGAGTAGTTGAAGCGTACATCAACATCCGCCTCGAGAACGGTTACATTCCGGAAGAGAAACATGGCTAAGCACAAATCGAGAGGACCTCTGCTTTGAGCAAGACGCAGACATAATCTAGAAACATAAAAAATTTACAACAAAAAAAAAATAGCTCGCTAAGCTGAAAACCTGAAAAGGCGGCTTAGGCAATAGAGAGCGTCCCGGTGGACTGAAAACCCGAAAGGGCGGTCCAGGCAAAAATTAGGGGCATAAAAAAGGAATATACTCTCGTTGGACTGAAAACCCGAAAGGGCGGTCCTGGCAAAAGTTAGGGATTTTCAAAAAAAAAAAAAAAACAAAATATTGCAAAAGGACATGACTGCTGAAGCATGCCGATGGAAGTACACTCTGCACCGGTTTACAAATGACGACTTCTTCCAGACCTTTGGTCAACAATGGGCTTTATCCCTAGGAGCATCAGTTGTTACCTTGTGCCAGGTTTTACCTCGTCAACAGCTCAATTTGTTCACAATAGTATCATCTCCAAGAAAGTTTGCTGAGTGTTTGTACTGCGATGTCAGTCCGCCTCCCATCTTACCTATTTTGTCTCATTTCATCAAGTCACCTATCATATACAGTTCATAGAGACTTACAAATTACATTCATACAATCATACATTCATACATTAATACTTTCACGCATTCATACACTTATGCATACACAACATAAATATGACATCATTCACACATGATTGCATTAGTCACCATAATCTTGTTTCGGTCGTGTCTCTTCAGTTCGGTCAAGCCGCAAGTTTCTACACATGAACATCTGACTTTTACCTTCTTATAATCAAAAGTGTCATCCCTAGTGTGTCTGGTCTAGAGATGTCACTCACTTTAAGCTCGGTGGATTCCGGCGAAGTCTTACAAAGCTCGGTGGATTCCGGCAATCTTTTACAAAGCCCAGTGGATTCTGGTAAACATTATCAAAAGCCGAGTGGATTCTCGCATATGTTTACCAAGCCGAGTGGATGCTCGCAAAAGCCGAGTGGATTCTAGCAAACCTTTCATCAAAAGCCGAGTGGATTCTCACAAACTTTTATCAAAAGCCGAGTGGATTCTCGCAAAACTTTTATCAAAAGCCGAGCGGATTCTTGCAAAACTCTTATGAAGCCCGGTGGATTCCGGCAATCTTTTACAAAGCCGAGTGGATTCTCGCAAAAGCCGAGTGGATTCTCGCATATGTTTACCAAGCCGAGTGGATTCTCGCAAAAGCCGAGTGGATTCTCGCAAAAGCCGAGTGGATTCTCGCATATGTTTACCAAGCCGAGTGGATTCTCGCAAACCTTATCAAAAGCGAGTGGATTCTCGCAAATGTTTATCAAAAGCCGAGTGGATTCTCGCAAATGTTTATCAAAAGCCGAGTGGATTCTCGCAAACGTTTACCTTGTTTCAAGCTGCTAGTCCTAAACAACGGACCGCTTGAGTTTACCTTTTAATCTTGTTTCAAGCCGCCAGTCCAAACAACGGACCGCTTGAGTTTACCTTTTTGTCTTGTTTCAAGCTGCCAGTCCTAAACAACGGACCGCTTGAGTTTACCTTTTTTTGTCTTGTTTCAAGCTGCTAGTCCAAAACAACGGACCGCTTGTGTCTACATTTTGTCTTGTTTCAAGCTGCTAGTCCTAAACAACGGACCGCTTGAGTTTACCTTTTGTCTTGTTTCAAGCTACCAGTCCTAAACAATGGACCGCTTGAGTTTACCTTTCGTCATGGTCAGTTCCAACCAATGAACAGTTTGAAATCACATTTTATTTTCTCCAGTGTCATCCCCAGCTTAGCTGTTCAAGTTATGTCGCTAACAATGTTTTGTTTTCATTAAGCTATCGTTCCAAACTGATACGGTAGTAGACAATCTCTTCCCCAGTGAAACTGCAATTCCCCAGCAGAGTCGGATCCCTTTCTTTAACAAATTGGGTATCCCGTTGTTTGTTTCTCGTCCCAGTCAAATCATCTTTGCCGTACTGCATTCATAATTGCATCATGAGCATTTCACAACATCTTAGGTCAAAAATTGGTGTACTTTTGTATTTAAGTCTCTTCGTCCCATCAACTCAAAGATTTCATCTTCAAATCTTCGGACGAAGAAAACTTAAATAGGGGCATCTGTCATACCCCAATTTTTGACCTAACTTCCTACATTCATACATTGTCTGACCCTGAATAGTCTTTGACTTTTCAAAGGAAATTTCAGCAGAAAGGTATCTTAAAATACCTCATGTTTGGTTCCGAGTCGGGCCCTCTTCGCTCTTTATATTTTTATAATTTTAGTTTTCTTTATTTTTTTATTATTTGTTATTTACTCTTTAATTTCCATCTTTTATTTAATTTTATAATTTTAGTTTTTATTTCCAATTTTTATTTTAGCTTTTAATTAGTCATTTTTCATATTTTATTTTAGTCACTTTTATTTTATTGTCCAAGTAAAAAAAACCAAAGTGTCAATGAGTCCAAAATTAAGTGTCCAGGGGTCCAAAATATTTTTCCTCCAAGCCATGCCATAATCAGTGCAGAGTCAAAACTTTCTTCCCATTTTTCATCAGGAACGCGTTTCATCATCAATACCTCTTCTCACTTTTTTTATTTATTAGTCTTATTTTTTTAAACTTTTAGTTTTTATTTTTATCTTTCATTTTTATTCAGTCTTGATTTTTATATATATATATTTTTTTATTTTCCATTTTGCCATTTTATTTTTATTTTTTCGTTTAATTACTTCGTTAGGTTTTTATTAACTTTTTTAATGAGTCCAAAATTGCCAAAAAATATAGTGTCAAGGTCCAATTTTTTTTTCTTCCTTTCTCAAGTGTGCCACCAATCATGCCATTTTTACATGTCAACTCTCCCATTTGAAAATTCATTCAAATCACATTCCAAAACCATCAATCTCATTCAAATCCCCATCAAAGTGCATTAAATCAATTTTCCATTTTTCATCAACCTTAGAACCTATAAATAGAGCTCTCTTCCTTCACAATTTCACACACCAAAAGTTCTCTTGAGTTGTCAAAGAACTTTTCTCTCTTCTCCCTCATTTAGCTTGTGTTGACGAGCTATTCTTTTCTTCTCTCTCTTTTTTCTGTCCCTTCGGAATAAGTCCCTTCGGAATTTTGTCCCTTCGGTAATTTTTGTCCCTTCGGTTGTCCCTTTATTTTATTTTCTTGCATTTTATTTCTTTTTAGAATTTTATTTTATTTCTATTTAGCCTTTTAATTATTGTCATTTATTTTCCTGCAATTAGAATGTATTTAGGTTCAATGTAAATATAAATAAGAAAAGTGTGTGTGTGCGTGTGTGTGTGTCTTTTATTTCTTTATCGCTTTATATATATAAAAAAAATACAAAAAAATTATATTAGGGATTTTGTGGTGATCCAACGTCACTACAAAAATCCACGCGCTTTTAATTTTATTGCTCTGTTAGCTTAATTTTCATTAATTATTCAAAAATAACAAAAACATGCAAATAACCAAAAATTCAAAAATATTTTCATAATAAACGTTGATTCTCAATCAAGCGAGCGTTCTTTTTATTTTCTTTCTTAATCAAATTTCAAATCAATTTTAATCATATTTTAAGTTTATTTTCTTTCAATATAAAAAATACAAACAAATACTCATTTGCCACTTGGCTTTTTATTTTAAAACTTTTTTCAAAACTAATAAAAAACACAAAACAAATCAAACGTCAATTTTTTAACCCCGAACTACGAGGTTTTGATCCCTCACGGGTACGTAGGCAGAGGACACTCGTCCTTCCAAATCAATAAAATGTAGATAATTAGGTCTTCTTTTTTTAATCATTTCAAATTCCATTTTTTTCAAAACAAGCAAGTTATAACACATAAATTAAATGAAACCAAGAGGTTCCCGTATAGTACTACGGACATAAAGGGTGCTAACACCTTCCCTTTATGTAACTAATCCCCGAACCCTAAATCTTTTCAATATGGGGCGGTTTGAACTTTTTTCCCCTTTTCTTAAAAAATAAAATGTTCGGTCGTGAAATAATTAGTGAGTCAAAAGCTAATCAAATAGCCTTGATCTCCGAAAAATGACGCGACAATATTCCTCTGTCAATGTTTGTAATTTGTTCTTAGTTGGTGTTCATGATGATGAGAACATTATTTACTTGAATTTTGGTGTTATCGAGATGATCCTTGAATTTCTTTTATGCAGTGTCAACTAGTATCTCTTTATTTTTTTAGTATCAACCAACTATGTTTCATTGATTCCCAAGATTATTCAACATCTCTACTCCGAAAAATGGCAGGGTGGGGGAGATAGGAAGATGGGAGTGAAACCAATGGGAGTGGGGTTTGTTGTGGTAAGGGAAGTTTTTCATTTGAGAGGAAGCACTAGCTTATGATTTAATGTTGCTGCTTGAGGGAATGGTACTGTCCGACCAATTGAATCTATTGTTATTCATCGTATTTGGAAGAGTGTTGCACCGTCCAAAGTTTGTGCTGCGTTCTTATGGCGACTACTTTTGGATCGGATTACTTCGAGAACAAATTTTTCCTGAAGGGGGATAATTGTGCAGGGAGAGTCAATGGATTACCTTACTAGTGGGTCTTGGTTTAGCTTGGCTGCCTGCCCTTTTGCATTTTTGACAAGTTAAGAGGTTTAGGATTTTCAGGTTTGTCTTAGGAGGATTATTATCCCTTTCTTTTTAGCCTTTTGCCTCTGTATTTCTGTTCACTGTTATAGTTTTATGGCTTGTTTCTTTTGTCCAACCTATGTCCAAATGGAGTGTATAATGTATTCTCTTGGCTCAAATTCTGGCATGCCTTGTGTTCGAATGGGAGTTTTTTTCTATTCAATAAATTTTTCCGGCACAAACAAATTAACAATTAACATACTAACATTGTTGTTTAAAACAAAATTGTTTCGCTTCTTTTTTAATATGTGTAGAAAAATCTTCAAAGTCGATCATTTAGAAACAATATAAGAGTGTCCTTCAGACCTATATCTCAACTTGCACTGCCAATACTATTAGGTTGGACATCTTTACGAGAGTTTGAACATGAGATCTTGTAGTTGCATGAGTTTCAGGTGGTGCTTGTCACTTCGTCTACAAACAAAAAAAATAAACAGATCAAGAAGAGTTTATATGACAATAATTAGCAACTAAAGGTAAAGGTGTTGGTTTAATTTTTTAATTTTTTTTATATAAACTGTCGTACCAATTCAGATTCTCTGAAAGGTCAAATTAGAACAAAAAGATTTATATCATACTAGTAAATTAGAATCACACACATTTTAAAATTTATGTTTTTATATGAATTTCTATCTTTATGTCGCATATTTCAAAGTAGTTGTGGTTTAATTTTTTATTTTTTTTTAAAAAACTAAACTAGCCCATTAAAATTAACACCGAAAAAAATTGAATATGAGATCTTATGAAGAGCAGAGTCCAAAAAAACCCCACCAAACTAGCACAAGAGGTTTGATTTTTTTTTTAATCATAGTTTATTATAAATAAAATTTAACTTTGCTACTCTATGAGCTCCTTATTCTATTTGAAAACTTTAATATTATGAAATAAACTTTTGAGTACAAATCTTTTAAGACTGTAAAAATGTCATACCTTACACACGTGGTAGCTTCTGAGATGGTGGTGCTTGCTTGTAGAAAGGTGGTAGCTTCTGAAATGGTGGCGGTAGCCTCTTCTTCGAAGGCTTGTAAGTTGGAGGAGCTTCGTAAATTGGAGGATTGTAAATTGGAGGACTGTTTGGAGTCTTGTAAATTGGAGCATTGTAAACTGGATTTAGAGCAAATGGTGGTACAAAATTTCTATAAGGTGGTAACTCACTATTTAGAGGCTTGTAAGTTGGAGTAAGTTTGTACGCAGCAAGCCCTTGAGGAAGAAGGATAAGAGCACCAATGAACATTAAAACTAGTGAGGACAAGAAAAAGGAAGCCATTTTAGGTGGTGGTTTTAGTGTGCATAACATATAGGGAATAGTTAGGTTTTATACTAGTTTGGGGCCTCAATGGGATTGCAATGTCTCAATCAAAACATTTATTATATCTTTATAATCACTCCACTAAATGTGAATATTATTATCAACAAAAAAAATTGTTGTAGAATATTTTCTAAAAAAACAATAATAACAGTTGCAAAATATAAATATTTCTAATGATTTGGTCTTGTGGTAAAGAGATAGATCAAGAAGGTTCTGATTGAAGTCCTATTATTGTTCTTGGAAAGGGTACACATTTGTAAACGCTCAACGAGCCCGATCATGGACTAGAACATCATCAACGCCTCACCCTAAATTTTTCTCATAAAAAATAAAATATAAAAAATTCTTAAAAAGGAAAAGATTTAAAAAAATAAATAATATTTTGATAGAATATTGTTATGTTTTTAAAAAGTTCTAACATCACATCTCAAAAGAAAAAGTTTTAATATCAAAATATCATTGCTTTTTACACCAAATCTTAATCAAATTTTATTACTACACCCAAATACATATTATTTTTTAAATAATTATACTAAATTGGAAATACTCACTAACCGTGCTCTTTCACAATCATAAGACAAAACCTACCTCTAATCTGTAACCGTCGACCAACAGCTACAATGCCATCATTATGACAACCTACAACTTTCTTAACAAAAGGATCATTTGCGGCCTCCGAGATAAGATATCGATTTACTCTAAACTCAATCTCTCTTTTTGTTCAAAGCACTGACTTGAGCGTTAGAGTGTCAGGTACACCACTCCCCTTTGTTCTAGAATTCAATTCGCAAAAAGTTCATCGCACCAGATGTTTTTCTTCTGATTGGATCAGATCAGTAAATAAACTCAATCTTAAATTGATCTGTAAATTATTGAGTTTGTTTTAGATTTAAGAACGAGTTAAGATCTTCAAAATGATTCGATCAAAATTTATAACATTGTTATAGTTGGCTAAATCTCGTCTCATGCTTAGCCTACCTTTATTTCACATAAAAAATTTGTGCAATGATTGCTCAATTAACAAGATAAAGAAATGTGAATCTGCCCCTAAGAACAATTCGAAAACATAAAATTAATAGTAATCGTTTCAGTAACCTTCTCCATCAGAATCTATCCCTTTGCAATAAAAAAAAATGAAAAAAGAAATCTAACGCTTGAACATCTCAACGGATGTTTTTTATTGCTTTTTAACTTTTCTTTTGCAACTTTCAAAAGGGCGGAAAATTATTTGATTTAAAGTTAACTTGTAAGTTTTTTTTTTCTTTTTTTCTTTTGGTAGATAGACGAGATGACAAAACCATCATAAACTCACACACACAAAGTGGAGGTACCGGGGTTCGAACCCCGGTCATGACACACAAAGTTAACTTGTAAGTTATATTTGTTCATAAATAATTTTTTTGCACTACTTACATTTTTGATGGGTTAATATTTGTACCATTATAATAGATAGTAAATGCTACTGTCCTCGTGAGCTTAGCTCAGTTGGTAAGGACAACGTATAATATATGCAAGATCCGAGGTTCAAACTCTGACCACCACAAAAAAAAAGATAGTAAATGCTACTCCTTCCGTTCCAAATTATATATTGCTTTAGAGCATGAATATCGGTAAATTTTCTAACACTCCTTCACCAAAACATTGCTATGGTTTCTTATTCTTTTTGTGCATTAAAAAATAGTATTTACAAAGCAACAAAAGACTCTTTTGATATATTGTAAGGTTTAGTGGGATCCATTTTAAAGTTTTAGAGGAGTAGTATGTATATTTAAAAAATGTAGTTGAGTGGTTTAAATAATTGAAAAGTGTGAAGTAATACTCCCTCCGTCCCGTAATAACTGAGCCATTTGTAAAAAAATATTGTCCCAGGAATCTTGACCCATTTCAATTTTCAATACAACATTATTACTTTTTTTCAATTATAACTCTAATTAATACTACTTTCACCACTTCCAATTCAATATATTCTACTCCCTCCGGTCCTTATTATTAGAAACAAAACCAAAAAACATCAAAACCAATACAATCATTGATTAAAGAAACTTTTTGAATATTTTTACAAATATACCCTCATAAAAAATTGTGAAACATTAAATACACACACTAATATTAAAAAGAGAAGCATTAAATGAAGGATATAAAAGTCTTTTAAACAATAAATACACCTTAAAAGTTGTGAAATTTTCTTATAAATTGGACCAAAATTTTTTTTGAAAATTTTCTTATAATAAGGACCGGAGGGAGTACTTTACATTTATGATAAAGAAGAATCCACCAATACTTGACAAAAACACTCAAAACGATTTTTCTCTCTCTTTCATTTATACATTTTTCTTAATTTGTGTGAAAAGTTCAACTAGCTCAGTTAAATTGGGACGGAGGGAGTATAATATATTATGTAGGACCCATTACCACTCATATGGGTGGTATAGACGTGGATGCTCTTAGAGAAAAAATTTGTCCTAAATTAAGTCATTTTAAAATATCATGAAACATTAAATACATTTCTTACTATGTGTGAAATGCTACTCCCTCAACTATTTATTACTCTCACTACTTTAAATTTTTTATTTTATCTATCCTATATCATTAATGAAGAATAGTTTTGTAAAATTATTTATAATTTATCTTTCTCATACAACATTAATTACATTTCTTACTATGTGTGAAATGACCAAAACGTCATATAACCTGGGACAGATGAAGTACTTTTTATTAACAATTTCTTTAGGACATTGTTTAGACTTGTATTTTGTTTTGAAATTACAAGTAAAACAGTTGTTATATGCAATCAATAAAAGTTACTTCTTTTTACATCTTAAACAATGTCCTAAAGACACTTGTTAATTAACATTTTCCCATAATACCTTTTCAACATTTCAAACGATGATATACTTTGATGGCTTAGCTTTTCTTTTGCAGCAAGAAAACAAAGATACTCCCTCCATCCCGTAATAACTGAGCCATTTGTAAAAAATATTGTCCCAGGAATCTTGACCCATTTCAATTTTCAATACAACATTATTACTTTTTTTCAATTATAACTCTAATTAATACTACTTTCACCACTTCCAATTCAATATATTCTACTTTACATTTATGATAAAGAAGAATCCACCAATACTTGACAAAAACACTCAAAACGATTTTTCTATCTTTTTCATTTATACATTTTTCTTAATCTGTGTGAAAAGCTCAACTAACTCAGTTAAATTGGGACGGAGGGAGTAGCAATGATTTGTTTTATTTTTATAAAAAAAAACTGATTTCGTAAATTGGTAAACTATATCAAAAGGTGTGATAGTAACTTTTATTATGAATTTATGAGAACCGTGATGATAATTGGAGGAAGGTATGGAAATTGGAGGTCGGGAGAGGATTAAGCACACTTCAGTTGCATGATAGATTGGATCGGTGGTTTTTCAAACTTTATTGGGATTTTTAGATGGTGCCTGCTAAATTTGTTTAGCAATTAAGTGTGACTATACATTGTTTCAACAATCGGTATAAAAAGATTGTATATATTGTCTCAAGCAAATGACTTGTTTGTGTAAAAAGAAAAATAAACATTACATCAAGTTACAAAGAAACCAAAAATAAAAAGTGAGGACAAAGTGATTCTCAAACAAGTTAAAGGGTAAGCCACTACAAATGATAATTAAAAACAAAAATAATTTTATTCGCTTTCAGCCATCAATAAGTTTGAAGTTTAATATTGTCTAGAAGTTGTTGTAACGATTCTTCCTTTTGATGAAAAATCCTAACATTTATTTCACACAAATCACCCACACACAAGATAACCAAATGAGTTGAAAACAGGGGCGGACCTAGACTTAGAATACCAGTGGGGAATAAATTTTTTATCAAATAATTAAATAATAGTAAATATAATAAGAAGTTATTCTAAAAATAGTTGTAGCAACCAAACTTATTAACAAATAATTTATGGACTCCAGGTATAACTGGAAAAAATTTCTTCATCCTCATTCAGTTATACAACAAAAAAATGTATTAGAATACTCCATAACAGTATGTCAAAACATGAACAAAAAACTAATCATAACCCTGCTTAATATGCAACAAATTCGCAACATGTTTGACAATTTAATCTGTGTAAAATTAATCATAACTCGAACATAAAAATGATAACCCCACACCAGGGGAGACTACACCCCCCAGCTAGCCTGGGCTAGTGCCCGGGCTCTCCTTCTACTTTGTTTGATAAAAGCCCAACCCAATAGCTCAAT
The DNA here is from genome assembly GCF_051527215.1 of Medicago sativa. Lineage (NCBI taxonomy): Eukaryota > Viridiplantae > Streptophyta > Magnoliopsida > Fabales > Fabaceae > Medicago > Medicago sativa. The sequence goes on from NC_140751.1 coordinate 11,097,791, forward strand.
TCCTATTTTATTTTTTTTAAAAAAAGGGCAAAATTGTGTTATTTTTTCAGGCGCGTAGTAAAAATAAGACTCTTCTCTTTTAGTTCAAAATAGTAACTCGACTCTCCCTCTCTTCTATGTGTCTCTGTTTCACTTTCTTCTCCTTCAGTTCAGAATAGTAGTGCCTCTCCCTCTCTCAACTCTCAGTCTCAGTCATTTTCATTCCTTCTCCTCTTTCTTTTCTCCAGTCTCCACTCTCCTCCACCAGGTTTGTTCTATGTTTTTTTTTTATTTGTTCTATTTTATTGCTGCTTGTTTGTTATTTGTTAATGGATGAATCAATGAGTTGATTATTCAAATTTCAAACCACAATTTAGAATTGTTGATTATCCCCAATTTTGATTGCCCAAACCCTGATTTAGAATTGTGCATTTTGTGTGATTGAGTGGAGAGTTTATGAAAGGATACTTAGTTACTTACGGTTGTGAACTTGTGATCAATTGATTATTTGATTATAAGGTTCAAGGTTGTGATTATCACAACTTCAATTTATAATGTGTGCATTTTGTGTTAATTGTTAAATACTTTCATTTTGTGTGGTACTTATACTTATACGGTTGTGATTTTTGTTGATAGAATTGGTATCTAAATTCACAAGTACTTGATTCTCTAACCTTTATTTTTGTTAACATTCATTTTCTTCTTATTTTGCTTTGTTTTTTTTTATCAGATCAGTAGAAAATTATATGAAATGATGAGAATTAGAATTGTGATGTTTTCAAACTCTTATATGTGATATATTATCTTCTGTATAAACTTTCAGAGATGAGGAAGTTTTTGGTTAGAACAAGTAATGTGAATGTTGTGCAACCGGAAGCCGAAGTAGAAGAACCACCGCCTAATGTGACCAATGAGTTTAATCCAAATGAGATTGTACGTGATCCAGGTCGTAGGAAACAAATTCATACATATGCTCCGGCTATTCAAGACCAAGTGAGGAGGGCATATATCTTGAAGGGTCCAATGCAACCAAATTTGTCAAGTTTTTCGTCGTACTCTATTTGGGAGTCAAAGAAGAGCATTTTGTAGCTCATGGTATAAGAAGTATACATGGATTGAATACAGTGAGTTCAAGGATGCAGCTTATTGTTTCTATCGCTTTCTATTTAAGCAACCCGAGAGGGCCGAGTACTTTGGTTTCGATGTCTTCACGAAAGACGGATTTAAAGATTGGAAGCATGCATCTAAAGGCTTGAAAGATCATATTGGTAGTCATAATAGTATGCACAACTCATGTATCAAGCATTATGATGATTATAATAATCAAAGACAAAGAATAGAAAGTAAGTTAGCTAAAGCAACTAAAGAATCCGAAGAATTGTATAAGATGGGGTTCACATCATACTACGTTGCTTCGTTTGGATCAGATGTGGTCCTCCGTGTTAGTGGTGCTTAGTATGGTTCATGAAGATGGACGTGGACCATCTCAAGCGGCGGGTTTGATAGAAAAAATGGAGAGCTTTAAATTTGTTTTATTTTGAAGTTAATGTTAAAGTTGTTTGGTATCACAAACGAGCTTTCAAAAATCTTGCAAAGAAAAGATCTTAATATTGTTAGTGCCATGGAATTAATTAATGTCGTCAAAGCTCGGTTGGCCACATTGAGAGATAATAGTTGGGATAATTTATTTGTTGATGTAGAAGAAATTTGTGTTGCTAAAGGTATTCTGGTGCCAAATATGGATGAAGAAATGCCGGTTCGGGGTCGTTCAAGACAAGAAGGGAGGACTGTCACTAATCTTCACCATTACCATGCCGAGATTTTTTATGTTGCTATTGACAAAATATGTGTGGAGATGGATCATCGCTTTAGTGAAGGAAGTAACATTGTACTTGATTGCTTCTCATGTCTTGATCCCAAGAACTCTTTCTCCAAGTTTGATGTTGATAAGCTTGCTCGTCTTGCTGATATTTATCATGCAGATTTTTCTGATGATGACCGTGGAACAATAAGGGAGCAACTTGACACTTATGTACTTCAAATGAAAATGCATGCTTCCTTTTCTTCTTGTGAAGATGTTCAAAGTTTGGCTATGAAGATGGTTCAAACTGAGAAACATTTGGTATTTCCATTGGTCTACAAACTCATTGAGTTGGCTTTGATATTGCCGGTGTCGACAACTTCCGTTGAAAGAGCTTTTTCAGCAATGAAGATTATCAAGACTAAATTGCACAACAAGATCAACAATGGGTGGTTGAATGACTTGATGATATGACCGAGAGGGAGATATTCAAGTCACTTGATGATGTTGATATTATTCGAACATTCACTCGAAAGAGGTCGCGGAAAGGACATTTACCTCATGATTTTATTTAGCAGGCTATTGACAGGTTATATTTCATCTTTCTTATTTTGAATTGTACTTTTGTTGAAAAAATGACGAACCTCTTTTATTTCGATTTATGACTATTTATATACATATTATGTCACATGAAGTTGCAATAAATTTTTTGCCCAGGCTCTATGAAATTTCTGGCTCCGCCACTGCCCACAACCACTTCTTGATGAAGCATAACAATTAACTGTGTGTTATAAAATTGGTTGGAAATTAACAGCATGTGTGTTTTGCAATTTGTTTACAATTGACATTTGATGAAGCATAACAATTAACATCCTTATTTATTAATTTTATTAGGTCTGCAGCAACTTAACCTAATAATTTTCCTCTAAAATGCCGCATTAGATTAGCAACAATTTAACCTAACAAATTCCATCTAAAATGCAGCACACCAATTTAACCTAACAAATTCCCTCTAAAATGCAGCAATCCCTAATATTTCTCCTCACTGATGAGCTTTTCATTCATATCATGTTGTGTCCTCGTTTGTATATATCTATTGTTTCTATAAACTTTTTTTTAGCAAGTTGTTGTACACTTATTTAATACGTTTACAAACAGAATACCTTAATTTCCATGCAAACTCGGCTACCCTAATTTACATGTAAACTCTGCTATATATAGCAAACCCTAAACCGTGTTTTTCTAAAAAAAAAAAAATTAGACACAATAATCAAGTAGACACAATCAAAATTCTCAATATTTTTATGTCCAAGTGGCCAAGAATTTAGTTTCCTTAAGTAATATGAAGTTCAAATTATGTTAGTAAATTTTTTTTTGAAGGAAATTTATGTCAGTAAATGAAATTCTTATGTTTTACAAATGAAAAAAATAAGCACAAAATCATATGACTCAACTCAGTAATAGAAATATGGTTTGTTTTTTCTACATCAGTTACTCGTTTTGCATATAATTTTTTATTTCTTCGTAATGAATGTTGTGTTTCAGTTACTTCTTTTGCAATGCTATCTATGAAATTAAATTAATTAACTAATCTAAAATGTTTACATTACGAACTATATTAATGTCATCATGATATGACCAATCTAATACATTTTTATCATATGACTTATTTCAATCTAATAGATTTTTATCCTATGACTTATTTCACTACAACTTTTTATTATGGTATAACTTATCGGTGTTTTTTTTGGTTGGTAGACGGGTCAAAAGTCTAGCTCACCATATAAAAGTTTTGGTTGAATTAATTTCACTTTTAAAATATATATTCACGACACTAATCTTTCATTAATTACACTTTATCAGCAAACCTCTAAAATTGTCCCCCACTTCTTTTCCCAACTTTTCCACTTCCCATAGACTTTAATTTTCTCTTACTCTTATCGTTTATGGTTCTTAAATATTGGTTCGAACAATTATTTCTATGAGTTGAAATTAAATAAATAAATAGTTATTCCAGCTCATAAGACCTGTGCAGCGCACGGGTCATCAATCTAGTAAGCCTTAAAAATCACATGAACTATTGATAATTATACCTCTTAAATCTCAATCGACACATGAATAATTTTCTACCAAAGAGGAAAGAACGAAAGAACAATAGAAAGGAAAAGGAAATTAAGTGTGTTGTTATTGTTATATTATTACTACATAATAAATTTTTTTTAAATGGGCCTGGGCTGGTGTGGCACTTGCCACAGCAGGCCCAGGCCAGGTCTGCCCATGGTTGAAAAGTTGAGCGGGTGTTTCTTGAAACCCGCGTAAATTTTCAAACTAAGGAAAGTGGTATTTAACATGTTCAAGGTGCACCGTAAGAAACCTAAGCCAATTAGAGATACCATGCCAAATTTTTCCAAAAAAGTCGCATGAGAGAAATAGATGGTTAATATCCTCCATTATGCCACAATCACCCGCACAAAATTGAGCATTAGGTTGAAGAATATGCCTTATGATTAAATAAATTATCCGTTGTTGGTAATCAGTTACAAAGCAAACACCAAGCAAAGAGACTGACTTTCAGAGGGACCTCATTATTCCAATAGCATATGTGTAATTAGCTGCCAAAATATTGATCGACGGCAACATGTAATTATATGCACTTGAAATATTGTAATTGTTGAAATCAGGTAAACCAAAGCCAACCGTCAGAAATATTAAGCTGCAAAACAATATTAATCAAAATCAGCACTCCCTAACTTGATCTTCCTCCCAAGCTAGTAACTTATGCCGCCATTTCCAAGCTCAACCATCCTCCCTCCCACCCAAGAGAGTATATTTCAATCACCGTTGCCATTTATTATCAGCAAGATAAAGAAGGCAATTAAAATTACTTTTCAAAATCATGCCATCAATCCACGGATCTCGCCAAAATAAAGTTTCAGTACCATTACCAGCCTTCTGCCATAAATTATCACCAAACCAACGACCAACTCCTATACCAACTCCACTTTTAATATCAATCAAATTATTCCACAAAACTGAATTGACTCTTCCATCCTCCACTATACATCCTCCTACCTCCCATCCTCTACTATTTCAAGTTGTTTAGCATCGTTATCTCTTTCAAGCATATTGAATTAATCTCCATTAAACAAAGCATTTTCCACATTTTCCCTCTTTCAAACTTAAAAGGCTAGTATTAAAATTTAAGTGATAAAAAGCAATTTATAATTTTTTGCGTGCATAAAGAGCAATTTTCAAAATACCTATTATGGGAGCTATAATTTATAATATTTTTTTGGGTTGTACACAATTTTTTTTTTTACACAATTTTCAATACAAAAGCTTTCACATTTGCTTCCTTAACCAGTGCCCCGGGGGCACCGGTTAACATTTTCCTTTTTTTTTTACCAATACGGTTTATTGTTTTTTTTATTGGGGCAATAGTCACTTTAGTCCTTGAATGTGTAGCAAGTAGTCTCAGTAGTCCTTCAATATATTGAAAAATTAAAACAGTATTTGATTGTACACTTTGTTAGTCAAAATAGTCGTCGATGTTAAAATAGTAATTTATTATTGACATTAACTCTATTCATCTATGAACTGATATGACAATAACTAAGTATATACAATGACTGATATGACAATAAGTAAGTATATTGAGAGACTAATATAAAAATCGGTTTATTTTTTATTTTATTTTCATTTTTTTTTCTGGGTTCGTCTATGTCCTCCAATTTTTTGTTTTTCCATTTTTCTTCAATAAATTTTTAGTACTAAAAAAAGATTTATATCATGCAAATAAATTAAAGTCAGACTTTATGAAACTTACGGGTTTTCTTCCGTTTCTTTCTTTATGTCTCATATTGCGTTTATTTTTTCCGTAGTTTATTATGGATAGAGCTTAATCTTTTTTTTTTTTTTTTGAAGGAAGATAGAGCTTAATCTTTGTTAGCTTATTAGTTTTTTCTACATTAATATAAAATAAATGTTTAGGTTAATTAACATGTCATATCAAACTTTTTAAAATATGTCCTCGTGAGCTTAGGTCAGTTGGTAGGGACAATGCATAATATATGCAAGGTTCGGGGTTCAAATCTCGGTCACCACAAAAAAAAAACTTTTGAAAATATCACGGGACTTTAAAAATCTAATAAGAAAATCAAAGGCCTTGCAATCTTTTAACAGTTCATAGTTTTTTTTAAGATCACGGGAAAGTCGCTCAGAGATAATAGATCAAATCCAATTCGTGAGATGGCATTGATCTATATACTAGGAAAAAAACACTGCAGGGGAGGTTATTCTTCCTGGAGCAAAAAGGACAACGATTTGAGTTTAGTTGCAGAGTTTAGTTGCGACTTTGATATAAAAGGAAACAGACGATCTATGTCCTTGCAAAATAAGATCTCAAATGTAATTATGCTCTTGCGTATTACTAGGTTTTCAGTTAGTTTTAAGTGATGTCTTAAATTCTTAGTTGTTGTATGTGTCTCCGTATCTAGGGTATCTCTCTTGCATAAAAGTTTAAAACTTATTTTTTTTGCATATATTTTGTTCGTGGAATGATTTTGAACAATTGTGGGTTGAAAAGACAATTTAATGAAAATATGGTTTAAAAAGTCAATTTTAAAAGTTTTTTTTTTAACTATTGAATCTAATCATGATTCTATCAATTGATTCAAGAGGAATGCTAGCAACACTCTCTTTTGAACACTCTCTCCAGCACTCACTCCTTTATTGAGTGAAATCAATGTATGTCCCACCACTTTATGTGGGTTCCATTTCCAAAGTGTAGGTCCTACATTGATTTCATCCAATAAAAGAGTGCGTGCTAGAGAGAGTGTTCAAAAGAGAGTGTTGCTAGCACTCCTCTTGATTCAAACCATTCATATCATGTCAAAAACCATACTCTATTTTAAATGAATCGAATCATGAATCGATAAGATCATTTGTTCTTGATGATCATCATGTGTAAATTCAGTCTTCTTGTGAACCTAGATATCATTTTTGAACGCATATGAAACGAATGATGACTTATTGTGAATCGATTCATAGAGTGGTTGTACACAATTTTTCATCTTCTGTTAGTTCTAAACCACACCAACTACAAATACAACCCACTCAATCTTTTTCCAAAATATTGAAAACATTTTTCATTTTCTCTACTGAATATTCTTTTTGAAAACCCGTTCTTAAGAAATCATTTGTGAGCATAGAATCTTGTTTTGAGAGTGATATTATAAGAAAAGTTTTGATCCAAGGATTCCAATTGTGGATGGAAGATATAAAGACAAAAGGAAGAACTCTTTTTCCCTCGAAGAGGATTTAGGAGAATTTTTGTAAAGAATTAAATCCCACGGAATTCGAAGGAGCGTCTAAGCAGTGAAGGGATCTTGGGATAGATTGCTGAAGAAATCTCAAGAAAGCTCAAGGATTTAAAGTTTGGTGTTCAAATCATAGGGAATTAGGATTTTGGTTAGAAGAGTCTTTTCAAAAATTGGTGATTAGGAATTTCGTAGCAAATTAGTAGCTAAGTTGCTTCTATAAAACTCTGTAGCACTTTCGTGGAAGAACGAAATCATATGGATAATCCTACCGGTACTAGATTAGACCCCCTGCGAGAATGATAGAGGCTGAACTAATAAATTATGACGTTATCTTTCTTCCTTTTCTCCTTTACATTTTTTCGTAAATTCAAAAAGAAACGTGATGATTATGCATATGCTTGATAGTAGAATTTGTTGATGTGATGTCTAGAAGTCCTAGCTCAACAGTTAAATGCCAAAATTGTAAGGCCGAACATCATGACCTGAGTTCGAACCCGGGACCTCACAGTTGTGTGTGAGTTTAATTTCAATGGTTTACCACTTCATCTAAGACAAAAAAAGAATTTGTTGATGTGATTAATCTATAACAAATTGATCTTCTTAACATTTTTTCTTTAATTGTTTTGTTCAATCACATAACAAATTGCAATCATCTTGATTGCAATTTTGTCATAAATTCAATTTGTTATTGTATATATTTGTAAGTAGCGATTTGTTGTAGAAAGGTTAGGTTTGATTTGAAATTGTTGAATTATTCTAGTTAGGGAAATTAATTTTATTGTCATAGATTATTATTTCATTCAATTGAGAATTGCTTGTTCAAGATTGATTAATAACATTAATCTCCAATAAAATAGTAAATAGTAATAATCCGCTAAAAAATTTAAACCACGTTTCGGAATAACTAAACTCCTAAGAACGATTCAACACCCCACACCCCCATTCTACATCCTACAAACTAGTCATAGCAACAACCATCAAAGTCATATAATTAAATTTTTTTTTTGTTGTTTTTTTTTTAGCAATTTTTTTTTGTTGTTGTTAATTTTGAGCACATTGAACGATTTTACATTCATACGTCATATATATGCCATGCTCTTGACCTGGTAATAGATAAGGCAAGAAATAACTTGGCCTTGTTCATACATTGTACAAAAGGTATTAATAAAACAAAGCATTACTAACTAAGACTTCCTATTTTGTAGATATTAATAAGCCTTAAAGTTGTATTTTCATGCTTTAGAAATGGATGTTATCTTCTGATGGAGGATGCCTATGCGTCGGTGGTTCCTTGCGTGCTGGCTTGTGCACCGGTGGTTCCTTTTGTGGTGGCTTATTCACTGGTGGATCCTTGTGTGGTGGCTTGTGGACTGGCGGTTCCTTGTGTGGTGGCTTGTGCACCGGTGGTTCCGTTTGTGGTGGCCTATAGGCAGGATTAAGGTAATATTCAGCAAAGCCTTGAGGAACAAGGACAAGAGCAGATAAGAAAAACACTAATATGGACAGCAAAAAGGAAGCCATTTGAAGTAGTAATTTTTATGTTAATGCATATAACATATAGGGATTAGGGAGTAATCAGGTTTTATACTACTTAATTAGGGCCTCAATGGAAGTGCAATGTCTCTATCGATTTAATCGGTGATTATTATAGCTAAAAAAAATAAAATAATTAATCACTCTACGTAAAATCAAAATTGTGTGTGGAATATTATCAAAGAACATATTGGTGTGGAATATTATTTAAAAATGTAACACGGTCCATTTGGAATATTTTTTTTTTTTAAGGAAGGAAACACGGTCCATTTGGCTAAATTCAATTTTATCATTGAAAAAAAGCTTTAGGCACTACACCCGTTAGTATTATTGGTCATGGCATTCCAAACTATAAGGCTCCTTGTAAAGTAATAAATTTAGGCCTGCAATTTTTTAATTTATTTTTGTCATTTAGACCTCCAAATTTGGGTATCTAATTTTTTATAACTTAACATGAACAGTATATATATATATATTTGTTAAAAAAAGAGGGCAGAGCCCAACATGAACAGTATCTTTAAATCATAAATTATTGAAGTTCATACTTGTGGTTGCATGTACTCGGATGAAATCTGTCAACAAAAAAGTACTCCGATGGAAATTTACCCCGGCAACTATAGTTATAAAAATAAATCTTTGGTAAACTTGAAATAAACACACTCTTATATGTTTTTTGTATGATTTTTAACTAAAAATACACCTTTCTGGATATAATAACCATACGAAAACTATAGATTTGAAGACATTTTGGTCAATTTAGTTGGATAAATACACCTTAGTGAACCACATGATATCGTCTCATATCACAACACGTCTACCTCTGCACATGTCTTGCATAGTGAATGATTCATACCGTTACTTCTTGGAATGAGCATAGTGGTAGAAAATGTTTGGAGCTATAGGCATTACCTTATCTTCAACTTCAAATTATGGCATTTATTCAAATTTTCCCATTGCCTTTGCCAATTATTAACCTAAACTCTTGTTGTCATATAAATCTTCATTTGGATCCCTTGGTCGAGTGACGTTGGATCTTAGCCTCTTGAGTGCTACAAATCCATGTTCGTTCCTTACCTTGGCCATGTAACATTTATCATCTGAGAATTGGGTTTTAATTTGATCGGCAATATTGTAAGACATATAGTCAGTAGTCACTGTTTGACCTTATCACAATCTCTCCTTGCTCCACATCTATTAGTGCTTTTTCAGTTGCAAGGAACAATATCCCCAAAAGCAGTGTCCATACCTAAAAATCGATCATCTCCATTACCATAATGTCTTTTGGAAAGAAGAATTTGTCTACCCTTACTAGTACATTTTCCACTATTCCTTATACATTTGTTCATGAACAATCTGCAAGATGGACTATCGCCTTACATGGTTGTAACTTCAACCATACGGTCTTTTTGAATGTAGATAATGATATGATATGAGTTTGAAACTAGATCCCAAGTCACATAGAGCTCAATCTATTTAAAAATCACCAATGGAAACTAGAATATTGAAGCAACCAGGATCCTCTAATATTTAGGGAGGTTTCTTTTCAAAAATCGCACGACAATTCTTTGTCATGGAAAACAATTCTTCATCAAATGACATGACTTTCAACATTACGATATCTTTAAGGAATTTTACACAACATAAACTTTCTCCTAGAATTTCTTTGACCATCATTTTAATCTTATATTTTTACAAGACCTTCAATAGTTGTTGGAAATTTTCTTCTTCCACCATGCATTATCTTTCTCCTTCATATTCTCCATTTCATTCACTGATTTCTCTTTTTTTTTTTTGGCATTATTTCTCCCTTAGAATCGATTCACACCGTCATAACTGAGTCTTCCCCCTTTCTCTCTTCTTCACTTGAATATTCCTCTTCACTTTCATCCTTGATTTCATCTGTCTCCATATCCTTCTTCTCTTCGTCACTTGCAAGTCCTCCTTTCCCAATTTTATTAACCACCACATGTCTTATTTTTACCGCCCAATTTGAATACTTCACTTCTGGGGTTGTCAAGGGTAGTATCTGAGAATTTGGTTCATGACATACTAACAAGTTGTGTCGAAATCAACCCAATTTGTGATTCCAAGTTATTAATGAAAGCCTCATTGATCCTTGGGCCTCTTTATGAATCTTAGATAGACCTTGAAAGTAACCTTGCATAGTCATGTGTAAGGCGCGCAACTTGTGATGGTTGGAGGGTGTTGCTGCTTCTCCATGAGAGATTTGGATGTTCAACCCAGCCGGAGTTGTAGGCGTTGCAATAGGGATTCATTTACTGCCTTTTGAATGACCCCATGTATTTAACTTGCTCGTCCGATATCCCCTAACATTTTGGAGATAGCTTTTATTTGGATGTGTTTCTTCTTAAGAACAACTCCCTCATTGCTTTCTGAGAGGTATTTGTTCAAGGACATGTTAATTAGTTCTCACACCTGTCGAATCGTCTTGATTTTCATTGTACCTCCTACTGATGCTTTTAAGAGCATGCAAGTCTGAGCTTTCAAGACGCTAATTAATGTATGCATTGTATCCATCTCCTTGAATTTGAGACCAGGAAACCTTTTGATAAGTAGTTTGTATCTTTCTGAAGCATCATAGAGTGTGTCCCGATCTTGCTATTTTAAGCTAGAAATTTCTTTCTCCCTGTCTAAGTACTTCGTTGTTGGAAAGAAGCAGTTAAGGAATTGTCTCTTAAGTTGATCCCAAGTAGATATGGTTCCCCAAGTAAGTGCAATCATCCAATATGTTGCTTGTCTACTTAGGGAGTAGATGAGTAATCAGAAACACTTGTCGGATTCTAACATACCTGGATGGTAAATAGTTCCTCAACTTTCAAAGAAGTGTGTGAGATGAGTATCACAATCTTCAAACTCCTTTCCCGAAAACTATTTGTACTTCATAGAGTCGAGGACATAATTCTTGATGTCAAACACCATTGGATTCACTAGTTAGAACCCAATTGACATGTCATAGTTGTCAAGCCTTCAATGATCTCCAAGTGTGATGTATGAAACCTCTTCCATCTCAGATTCATCGGATGAGAAAGCATTGTACTTCGGGGGTGGGATATTAGCTGCATTGTTTGTTTCTTCTTTAGCTAGCCGGATGAATTTTCGGGTGTCCCTTACAGTTCTTTCAATTTTCAGTCAAAAAGTAAGGTACTTGAATCTGCACCATGCATGAAACAGACTTGAACAAACCTTTAGTAAAGTCGTGTGATAAAAATAAATAAAAGTTGAACAAAAACAGAAAAAAAGAATTTTTTATTTTTATTTTTATAAGATAAAATAAAACTAAAACAAATCTTTTTTTTTTTTTTGAATTTTTATTAAGAATTAGAAAAAACAACAAATAAATATAAAATACTACTAAAAAAAACTAACTAAATAAAAACCAAATTTTTTATTTGTTTTCGAAATATAATAAAGAAAAATAAAATCAAATAAAAAAACTAAAAATAAAACAAGCAAGTAAAGTGAATTGCATCGTCGAAAATATCAACAATCTTCGGCAAGAATACCAAAAACCTGATGATAAATTTGGAAAGTGCACCAAACCATTCAAGTCAGGGGCGTATCCTTTCAATGGGTAGGGGTAGCCTTGGCTACCCCAAAAAAAAAAAATCTTGTAGTAGTTGGTATCTATTTGTATCCAGCTACCTCAAATAATAAATATTGAGCTACCCCAAACAAATTCAGTTGTTGAAAATTAGAATAAATAAGAATGTAAAAGAATTATTACATGATTGATAGATTTATTTGTATCGGTTTGATACTTTCCGTCTCAATAACAATAATAGAGAACTTTTTCAACAATAAAAACTATCAAGACAATATTCATAAGTAAACATAACCTATTTGTGTACATTGGAAAATATATTATTAATCTATTTTGTAAATAGTCATTTATGGATAAAATTGGCTTCTTGAAAACATTTTGTCCAACTTTTTAAAATAGCTATTGTCAATTTTTATCATTTGTTACTGCTTTTAGTTAATTTTCATGCGTTGGTTAGTTTTTGGATTATTTAAATTTTAGTCTATACAACACTTGCAATTTTAGTCTTAAGATTTTGTTTAATTTTAGTCCTTAATTTTTTGTTATAAAGATGAAATCCAAGACTAAAAACACTTTTTTTTTGTAAAATTTTAAAAAATCGAGACAAAAATTGAATAAATTTGTTTGTAAGGACCAAACCTCAAAAATTATAATTTATAGGACTAAAAATATATTTTATCTTTAAAATTAATATATTGGTTTTAATTATTTTTTTTATAGTTGGCCCCTGCGTAAATTTTTTCCTAGCTTCGCCGCTGATTCAAGTGATATAGTAGTAAGAGTATCGTGTCCACATAAATTGTTGTTTCCAACTAGGTAATTTATTAAACTTACAATTAATCATTGTAAATTGGGGGGAGTTTGGAAAATTATTTGTTTTGCAATGAAAAGTTAATAAATTGAGTGATTCAGAGTTTTAACAGTGATTAAGATTTTTTGAATCCCCTCAACATCTTTGTTGGATTCATGCATGTTACATGCCAATTATGGCCTAAGGATTGTATAAAGGATGGTTAAACTCGTGGGAGAAAGATTCCCATCCCTCCTGATGTCATATTTCTCCATACCAAATATAACCTAATTGTCAAAAATAAAATAAAAATGGACTTATCCTCCCACATGTATCCTTCCAAAGATTTTGATGAAGATTTAAGGGAGGTGATTTTTGCTTTTGCAAGCTACCCTAAGAAATTTCATTGTGTTTCAAGATCACATTCTGGAACCTCTAGCCCATAAAGTTACATCTTCCACTTAGGAAGTTCCAACTTCATAAACTAAAACTAATGACAGCAAAGGTAAGAAGAAGTAAGGAGAAACTATTGAGGAAGAAGAAGAGGAGGAAGACACTTGTTTGGATGAGGAACAACCTTCCAAGAATAGTCCAACAAGTGAAGAAGGAAGAAATAAGGTGAAAAGCAAAAAGTCTGAGAAGAAGGCAGAAAAGAAAAAGAGAGCGTCTAGCAAGGAGGATGAGGGTCAAAGTACTGATTAGATTTAGTGAAGAAACTAAACCAGACGGGAATAGCGAGAAGAAGAAATCAAAAAAAGGCTATGGTGGAAGATTTAGTGAAGCTTACTAAAGAGCCCTATGACAGTGAGGATCACAATTAGAATTTTGAAAAAGACTTCAATAAGGATTATCTTTTAAAACATATGCAGGTTAACCATGAAGTGCTAACTCAAGTTGATGATCAAGAGCTAGAGGAAGAAAAAGATGAGCCAATGCACATATATGTTCTTGTAGAAAATTATCCATAGAAGGAAATTGAGAAAGAAGAGGAGAACAAAGATGTTGTTGTGGACACAACATTTCTAGAGAAAACTCCAGGGCCTGCTCTATTGTTGAAAATGTTAAGAAGATGCCATAAACTGAGGAAAATTGAAGTTGAAGATTCCAATGTGCAACCCATCCTGGAAGTTGTGCACATCTCTGAGTCTGAAATCCCCATGTTCCTAGTCCATGTTCCTAGTCCATCAAATGTAGCTGAGCAAGAAAGAAGGTCGAAGGAAATGAAGGATACTGATGTTGGCAAGGATTAATATGAGAAACAAAATGAAGAGCCAGGCCCAACACAGTAAACTCAGCGCACTTCTGCACGACTAAGGGACAAGGGCCAGTTCTATGTAGAGTTATTCAGAGACGTATAGCTGAACATGACAATATTTTGATCAAAAAACCTAGTTTCCTTTTCTTATGCTTCACGATAGACTTAGTATTTTATTTATGCAACTTATATTTTTAAAGTGTTATTCTATTTTGTAGCATAACCATAACTCCTGATATCAAACTTTGAATTCAATTGTTGTTTAATTACATTGCTTGATTAGTGTTTTGGGGAGGGATTAGGCCTTCCACAAGAGAGCACCCTAAATTAGGTGCTTAAATTGAATTCATATGTCCAGATCAATCATTTTACCGTAATACTTAATAAGCACCAATTTTCTCGAACCCAGTACCTTAAAAGAAATTATTAAATAAGTCTCACAAATAATTTTATATCATTACATTTCAACAAAATTTATTTATTTTATTAAGATTTATTAAATGTGACCCATGAAAAATGAAGAGAGAGAGAGAGGGTGCTTCCATAGTCACCCTTCTAACCACCCATGCATTAAACTCCACAATGGGGGTGCCTATTTAATGTGGAGTATTACTTTTCCCACCCTATAGGATTCTCGCGCGCCCTGCGTTTTTTCCAAAAATACCCTTGAGGTTTCCGGATTTCATAATTCGAAATGGTGTTTTCCTTTGTTAAAGAGTGAAAAAGTGAGTTACGGATTTTTCTGGATTTTGTAATCCGGAAATCTAAAAAAATAGGGCGCGTTACATGATTTTTTCGGATTACGTAATCCGAAAACCCCCTAATTAACACCCTTTTTTTCATGGTGCAGATGCAATCCGGATTACGTAATCCGGACAGCACCATCACCAATTCTTGTGTAAACAGAGAGTGTGATGGCTGGAGCTAAGGCGGTTGTTGTTGCTACTATTGCCACTGCCATTCCAACTGTAACCATTCCTTCCATCTATCTAATTTTCTTTGCTTCATACTTCCATCCATTATAAGAAATATACTTTTGGCATGTAGCTAACTGGAATTATATATGTTTGATATGCAGCTGGCTAGTGTAAGGATGCTACGTTGGGCAAGAGCAAACCTGAATCCCACTGCTCAAGCTCTCATAACTTCTACAAGTTAGCTGACTCATTCTTGTTGCCACAACACTGATAAGTTGAGTTTCATGTTCTAGTCATCACATATGTACTTATAATTAAAGAATGGATTGCATTTTCATAGTGAGAGAGCACTACATATGTACCAGTCAATCATATTATATTAATGCAAATTCGTAACTTCTCTTTCTGCAAAGTGAAAATGGTATATTCCATTGAACAAATAGATAATTAAGTTTCACCAGCAATCATTACATGAGCAAAACACATCTTTAAAATGGTGAAAACAGTTTCTATCTCTTGCAATTTTTTCATGGTGCTGATGCAATCCGGATTACGTAATCCGGACTACAAATGGGCATTTTTGGAAATTTTACAGGGCACGCGAGAAATCAACAAGGTGGGAAAAGTAATACTCTTTAACGTGGTGCTAAATAGGTGAAGCATCCACCATTGTGGATGGTCTTAGAAGCTGTAGGCCCAAGTATATTTCAATTCAATTATTAATTGTAGCCTTTCATCATTAATGTAGTTTTTTAATACGATGACTACTATGGTGAACAAGTAGGATCTATTAGTCCCCCCTTTCCTTTTTCTTTATTATTATAGGAGACCAAGTCATTATCATTATAGGAGATTTTATCTCTTGTTAAGAGATCTATTTTTTTTTCTTCATGTTCATTCTCACCTAAAATAGGTTGGATTGATTCCAACTCAATTAAGTGATTCTGATGTTGTCCTTTTGCATCATTGGTTGATGTCACCAAAATCTCATAAAATAAGATGTTTAATTCATGAAATTCTCACATAGCTTATATGAAAGTCTGATAATTTAATTCCTATGTTTATTTGCAAGATTAGGATTATTCTTTAGGATGATGTTTACACAGGAGCAATAAGCAATTGCACTGCACTCACACACCCACACTTTATATCAATATTGGGTGAACAATCTAAGTTGTGTTAAAGGGGGTGATTTAGATGTTTGTTGTGGAATCCTTACATGAGGACAATCCTGCTCAAAACTTATTAAATGCACAATTTATGTGTAATGCTATAAATAGGAACTGATTGATCAATACCCTTAAACTTTTGAGTATGCCACCAGATCTTGTTAGACTTTTAAAAATGTCATACCATACATGACAAACAATGATTTAATTTTTTTTAATTTTAATAGACACTATTTTGTTTTTTTAGAGGAGGATATAAATTTAATCTTGTTAATAATAATTTCCCCTTATTTATACGGGACATAGATACTCTCACATATAAAATAATCATTTATGCTATCTTTGTTTTTTTTTGGTACAATCATTTATGCTATCTTTACTTTAAAAAAATTCGACTTAATTTTTTTAATAAATAAAACGACCTAACAGATCAATCAATACTACACAATACCAAAATTATAAAATAATACTACACAATACCAAAATTATAAAATTGGAGTACATAGATGGGACAATTTTACAATCACATCACTTAACTTGGCCATACATAAGGGAAAAAATATAAATATTTTTGATGATGCTTAAAAAAAGGGAAACGAAAACTTGGCCATACATGGTACAAAAGGAATAAAACAAAGCATTGGTAAACCTTGTTGCTTGCATATACGCTTTAGAAATGGATGGTAGGTGGAGGCTGCTTACCATAAGGTGGTTTCTTGTGGGGTGGCTTATTAACAGGTGGTTTAGGCAATGGTGGTTTCTTGTGTGGTGGTGTATTAATTGGTCGTTTATGCGATGGGGGTTCCTTGTGCGGTGGCTTAGGAAGTAGTGGCTTCAGCAATGGTGGTTTCTTGTGTGGTGGTGTATTAATTGGTCGCTTACGCGATGGGGGTTCCTTGTGCGGTGGCTTAGGAAGTAGTGGCTTCAACAATGGTGGTTTCTTGTGTGGTGGTGTATTAATTGGTCGCTTAAGCGATGGCGGTTCCTTTTGCGGTGGCTTAGGAAGTGGTGGCTTTAGCAATGGTGGTTTCTTGTTTGGTGATTTATTAATTGGTTGTTTTTTAATTGGAGGCTTGTAAGTAGGAGAAGGCTTGTAAATTGGAGGATTGTAAATTGGAGTGTTAATTAGATTATTGTAAATTGGAGTCGTGTAAATTGGATTTGGAGGCATATTGCGGGATGAAGATTTATATATAGTTGGCTTTAGGGAATAATCAGCAAGCCCTAGAGGAAGAAGGGTAAGAGCAGAAAGCAACATTAACCCTAGTGAGTAAGAGAAAAAGGAAGCCATTTTAGGTATTGATATTAGTGTGCATAACATATAGGGAATACTTAGGTTTTATACTAGTTTGGGACCTCAATGGGAGTGTAAGATCTTAATACAAAACATTTTTTTTTATCTCTCTATAATCACTCCACTAAATGTTAAAAATTTAGTGGGGAATATTATTATCAACAACAAAAAAACTGTTGTGGAATAGTTTTCAAAAATGTAAAAACTTCTTACTTTTTAGAATGTATTAGGAAAATTAGGAAAACTAGATTCTTGGCTATGGCAGGCCAAACTATTAAACTGAATTTTTAACAAAGACCCATTTGTTTTATTGGCCACGCAGGTCAAACTAAAAGGCTGGTAAAAATAATAGCTTTAGGCCTGCACTTATTTTATGTTATTATGACCCTCAAATTTAGGTGTCTCATTTTTTTAATATTTATTAAAACTTAACATAAAAAACTTGACAAAAAAAAATATTAACATGAAAAATATCTTTAATCCTAGAAGTTCAAACATGTGGTTGCATAAATTAGGTGTCCTCGTGAGCTTAGCGAGTTGGTAGGGACAATGCATAATTTATGCAGAGGTAGGGGTTCGAAACCCTAACACTCAACTTCTAAACATTTAATTTTTTTTTGAACAAGCTCTAAACATTTAAAATGTGTGAGCTCTAGCTACTAACCTACTTGACAAAAAAACATGTGGTTGTAAGTACTAATATACAAATTTACATTAACAATAATAACAAGACTGAGAAAATATAAATATTTTTAAGAACTTAGAAGATGTAAGCGAAAATTTTAATTTTTTTTAATAAAATGTTATTATGTTTTTAAAAAGTTCTAACAACACACTTGCAAAAAAATCAATGGGCCTTCGGAAAAAAAAAACTAAAATAATAAATTGGGATGGCCCCCTTGTAGTAATGGCTTTCCACCATGTGCTTGTGTGTGTCTATATATATTCTACGAGAATAGTTAAGAAAGATGAAATTTCTCTCTCTAAAAATACAACTTTTGCCTTCTCTCTAAAACCAAAATTAGCCCCGCCTCCCTCTATCCAAATTTCCGCCAGTTCTAGATGTAGATGGTGGTGGTTGGTGATGTGAGGATGGATCTGCCATCCACATCGCATCTTCTCCTGGTTTGCGCCGGAAGACCAGGTTTTTGGTGGCGAAGCTCACTGCGGCCGCCGCGCTGGTTGGGTCTGTTTCGCCGGTTCTTGCTTTTCTCCTTCCGGCTTCACCTCTCTCTGTTTTCTTCCTTCTTCGTCGCGTCTCACCTCGGTTTGTCTGGAACAAGGAAGATATTGTTGGTTTAGATCTGGATCTGGAATCACGGGTCTGGATTTGTGTTTCGGTGTTGGGTCGTAGCCCGTTGATCTGAAACTGCTAATTTCAAGATGGCTGGTTTTGGATTTTGTTCGGATCTGTCGGGATGTTTCGAGCTTGTGGCGTCGTTGGAAGTCTTTGGTTCTTCGTGTTTTTGGGCTGGTCATTGTGTGTTTTCTTTCTTTTTGCAGGTTGCTGGTCTTGTTCGTGTCTGTTTGATCGTTTTCGGTGTTGTTTGTTTGTGCTGCATCCAGCTGTTTGTCTGTTGTGTTGTGGTTGTGTGTTAGGGTTGTGTTCTGTCAAGGGACTAGGGTCGAGGCTGTTTAAGGTCTCCCTCAACCCTTTGGTGGTTCACTTATCAACATTTTGGTCTGTTTTGTTTGTGCTTGTTTTGCTGTGTTTGTGTTTTAGGTGTTGTGTTCTGTCTCGGGTCTAGGGTTGAGGTTGTTTAGATCTCGCTCAGCCTCTTGGTCGTTCTCTGTTCAGCTGTCCTTCTGTTCTGTCTGTGTTTGTTTTGTTGTGTTTGTATTTTAGGTGTTGTGTTCTGTCAAGGGTCTAGGGTCGAGGCTTTCTAGATCTCCCTCAGCTTTTTGGTGGTTCACTATCTTCTCATGGTCGGTTTCTGTGTGTTGTCGGGACTGTGTTTAGTCGGTGTTGCCATTTTGTTCCTTCGGAGTCTTGCCACTGGAGGCCTCGTGCTCTTGGATAAGGATTTGGTTGCTTGGTTGTTGTTGCTCGAAAGATCTAGGTGTGCAGATGCTTCGTGTTGACGGAGTAGTCGTTTGTTGCACCTGAAGCCGTCCTAATTGCTCAATTACCGGAGGGTGCAGGTCCTTCATGATTAATCCTTCTTCTTCGCAACTCCCAGATCATTCATCGTCGTAAGGATCGTGGTGGTTTGTCGTTGTCTAGTCGAGGGTTGGGGTGTGCATCGGTCTATTCAGGTGGTGGTGATGCAGATTGTTTTGGTGGCTTGTTTTGATTTGTTTGTGTTCGAGCTGGTTCACTATGCGCAACTTTCCGCCTTTCTCTGTCTTTGGATTTTGACATCGGATTATTGTCGAGTTTTTGAATAGGTTAAGGTGTCTGCTCTGGTGGTTCGTGAGTTGAGGGCTGCCTTTTTGACTTGTGTCGGGAGTCTTGTGGGTCGATCGCTGTTGATTCGAGGTCGGGAGCAAGTTTGTGACTCAGGTCCTTTTAGGTTGTTGTGATGTCTCTTCTGATAGACCGGAACTTGATTGGTGGTCGAAGCTGAACGTTTGAAGAAAAATCACTTCGGGTGCCTAATTGATCATTGTTGGCTGTGTTGGTTCTTTGAGAAGCTGTTGTTAGGGGATTCGACATTTTGAGGGTGCTGGTGGTTTTTCTTTGGGGGGTTTTTGGTGTTAATATTTTCCCTTTTTGGTGTAATACTTGGGATTTAATCCCCTTATATATATATATATATATATATATATATATATATATAATATTTTGCCATTCAAAAAAAAAAAAACAGACACCATTTATTCAACACTTTCTTTTCTATATATTTCTGTCCTTCACATCATCAAACTATCACATCTTTCACATCATTTTATTTTTTTGGAACATGATTTGTATACACCACATTGTGGTGTATATATACCTTAAGATGAAAAGAAAATAGAGTGGTGTTATAGAAGTAATAAATTGTTGATGTGATAAGAAGAGAAACATGGATATAAAAAGGGATGTTGAATGAGTGTATGAAAAAGTGAGAATGTTCAAATATCATGCTCATTTTATCCTTTTCTTTGTTTTAAGGTGTAAACACCCTTAAAGGGGTACACAAAACACTTTCCAATTTTCTATTAATCGAACATCAAATCAAACTTCATACACTGATAATTTATTGATCTCTACTTCTTACGTATGAAAAAATTTAGTTGAAATTAGAGAATGCATCTTTCATTCTTCATAAGTTCTTCGAGAAAGATTATTCAATATTAAAACGGTGGTGGAAGTTTTCTACCAATAACGTGATAATAAAATATCAAACTCCATACTTTTTCTTTTGACAAGAATCAATTGACTCTTTGTCAAAAAGAAATATAATCAATTAACTCTTGTCTAACAAAATATATGATAATAAATGAGAATAATTTTCTTCTTAAAAAATATGAGAATGATTTTGTTGAAATGTAAGTCGTCAATCAATCACAAATTAAATAAATAAAATATGCATAACACGTTGAAATCATAAAAAAGGCATAACATGTTGATATTGCTATATCTATCTATCTTCCAACCCTAATTGTTCAAAATGACTATTTTGCCCTTCATTTTTTGCCACAAGATTACAATTTCGCCTTCCTCTTCTTATCTTATATCCGTACTTCATCACTATAAATATGAAGCTTTGGTGGTGGACATCAATTCCTTTTATTCTTCTACTCTTATCCACATTTCTACTCACAACCATACATTATAAAATCATATGTTCAATTCAGTTATGCATAGGAGTCATTAAAAGGTTTTTTCTATCTCAAGTGTTCCAGATCATGATGAGAAGAAAAATTTATATCAATCTATCATCAAAATTTCTATCATTCTATCATCAAGTCTTCGTATTCGAAGGATATTAGTTGCAACTATTTGGTAAAATTTCTATCATCAAGCAATGATTAAATATCGTTTATATCACAAAACTATGTCATAAAGCTATTATGTTTGTTTCCTGCATTTTTTTGTAGGTTTTGGACAAGACTACATCAATACGGAACAAAATGAGTCAAGCACACACGACAGAAGTCAAGTGAGAGCATCACAAAGACATTTGGGGACAAGCCCGATTCTCTAGGCGAGATGATCAAAGTAAAAGAGAGCCAAAACAGAGAGTTCCATACAGAAATGTCAAAGGTGATTTGTTGTTGGTTTTTCCTTCAAAAGAAGAAAGCTCGATGCTCTATGCCAGCCTTGCTTCTCCTAGAAAACTTAGAATTACATAACCTTAAATAGAGATGTTGCTCATTTCTTGAAGACCTAATCACTTGTAACTCAGATCACAAATAGTTCAATCATGCTGTTGCAAACATACTCGACTACTAATCATAGTGAGCACACAAATTTTTAGCTGCCCCGCAAACTTCAATCCATGCCTCCCCGCTTATCCAGATATCTTCGATTCTTGTTTTACTGTCTTTTATTACTTTTACATTGTTCAGTTGGTAATTATTAAGCAAAAAAGTTTATTCAAGCAGGAGATACTAGTTTCATAGGCAAAAGGTTAATTAAAGGAGCACAAAAGGACTAGAGTTTGATGCTGAAACATTTTTATGCTCCTATCTGATAGAAACATCAAATATAAAATTACTAAGGACCATATAAAACTACTGAAGCATTTTTATGTTCCTAATAAAATACTTCATCACAAACTAGAGGCTAGTCTCATCCCAAATAATATTCTTGCAAAGATAATATGATTCAATATTAGAGTTAACTTTCAATAGTAGTTCATATCATAGTCACATAATTCGCTAACTTGCTAGTGAACCGCGAATTGGTTCGTGCGAACCGGTTCGCAGTACTTTTGCGAACCGGTTCGTCTGATTTCCCTGTAGAATTCGCAGCAGACAGCGTACCAGATAAATGAAAGAGCGAACCAAGAAAAGATGTTGCAATTTCCGTCTTTCCGGTATCAAATTTGAACATGAAGACTTAAGAAAGATACCGAAGACGTAATTTCTGGTTGAATGAAAGATTCAGGAAGAAAAAACAAGGAGTTAATCAAAAACATGCAGGATAGAGGAAGAAAGGAGTGTGCTGTCTCTTAATGAAGATGATTACTTTTGTTGGAGACGAAAGGTTAAGCAGCAAGAGACTTCAATTTTATTTTATTTTTGAAAGAAGAAAATCATTTATTTGGTAGTGGATTTAAGCTTACTTTTTCTCTCGATGAAGGAGAGAATGAATTTAGTATTAAAAATATTTACCCGATTCATAGGGAGCTGAAACAAACAATTAATATATTGTATTGTTTTGGGAAAAGCTATTAAAAATACATTAATTGTTTTGTGAAAAATCAAGGGGAATTGCTACATTTATGATTTTCAACTACCATCGTATTTGACACATCCAGCTACAATATTCCCTTAAAAAAAATTATATTATTTGCCTCAGAAAATATATATAATGATAATAATATTTTTTAAATTTCATATAGTTATTAATATTCTACCTTTGATAGCTTACATTATAATTGATAGTATTAGTACTACAAACCGACGCGTACCGAAGCTGCATATCCCCGTACGTACCGAATTCTTTTTATAGTGCGTACCGCGAACCCGTACCCGTACCGCGAACCGAAGAGAACCGCGAATTATGTGACTATGGTTCATATCAAGGATAAAGAATCAAAGCATGACGTAATAATTAACTATTCAAAATCAAAAGTATAATATTCAAACCTTAAATCTTATCATTAGTCTCAAAAGCAGAAAAGTAAGAACGGCAAAATTTAATCCATTTGATCCACACATTATTGAGAAACTAACAGAAAATAGGAAAAGAGAGAAAAAGAGAGAAAAGAGAGTAAAAGTTGATATATTCAGTTAAAAATGAATTGTTACAAGGTGTTTGATATTTATACACATAGGCTTGCAAGACTAGACTAGCTTATTGTGCACTGCATACATCATATAACTGCTACACTTGTAACTAACTCATAAAACTGTTACAGCTGTCTTTCTCCTTCTAGGGTTTTGGTTTCTTGCGTGACAAGTAAAGCTGGTGTAGTGTGTTCCTCTTCTTTATCATTCAATAGCTTGCATTCTAAGCTTTCCACGTTGTGCTTCAATAGCCTCCCACAAGCTGGAGGGAGATAAATGTTTATCAAACCCAGCTTGGATACAAATGAAATGAACTTAGGTGGTGGCAAGGGTTTAGTTAGAAAATCTGCAAGTTGTTCATCAGTAGAAATTGGAAGCAGTCTCAATACTCCTTTCTGCACCTTTTCCCTTACCAAGTGGCAGTCTATTTCTAAATGTTTTGTTCTCTCATGGAAAACTGGATTGGAAGCTATATGTATAGCACTCTGGCTATCACAATATAAAACTGGTTGTCTGACACATTTAGTCTGCAAATCCTTTAGAAGGTAGCAGCCACTGAAGTTCACAAGTTGCAGTGGAGAGAGCCCTATACTCAGCTTCTGAGGAAGATCTAGAAACAGTTTGCTGCTTCTTTGCGCGCCAAGATATCAAAGATGAACCCAGAAAGAAAACAAAACCAGTGGTGGATCTCCTTGTGTCACTACAACCTGCCCAGTCTGCATCTACATAGCCAAGAAGTTGTAACTCTGACTTTCTAGGAAAAAACAATCCAAGACCAGGATTTTGCTTCAAATATCTGATAACCCTACATGCTGCTTTGTAGTGTAATGTGGTGGGAGCATGTAAAAACTGACTGAGTTGTTGAGTTGCTAATGTAAAATCTGGTCTGGTGGTGTTAAGGTAAAGCAGTTTGCCTATAAGCCTCCTGTAACAAGACACATCAGCAAAGGGTTTGCTATTGTCTTGATACAACTTTGTGGAAGTGTCCAAAGGAGTGTTAGCAGGTTTGGAACCAAGTAATCCAGAAGAGGCCAATAAATCCAAACAATACTTCCTTTGTGATATGGAGATCCCTTCTTTGGAATGAGCAACTTCCAATCCTAAGAAATACTTCAGAACACCCAAATCCTTAATCTTAAATTGTGCATCTAAGATGGATTTGATTCTAGCAAATTCAGTAAGAGAAGAACCTGCTAAGATAATGTCATCAACATATACTAATAGAGCAGTAAAATCACCATCTTGTTGATGTGTAAAAAGAGAGTAATCTGAAGCTGATTGTGCATAACCTTCTGCAAGTAATAAAGAAGTTAACTTCTCATACCACTTCCTGCTAGCCTGCTTGAGACCATACAAACTCTTTTGTAGCTTGCAAACTGTGTTAGGGGCACTTGTAACTCCATCAGGTATATGCATATAAACATTCTCTTCTAAATCTCCATGTAAAAAGGCATTATTCACATCCAACTGATGGAGATTCCAATTATGAATGGAAGCAATAGCAAGTAAAGTTCTCACAGTGGTAAGTTTAGCTACTGGAGAGAAGGTATCAAAAAAATCAACACCTTCAACCTGATTATAACCCTTAGCCACCAATCTGGCCTTATATCTTTCAATAGTGCCATCAGCTTTATGCTTGATCTTATAGACCCATTTGCTTCCAATTGGCTTAATATTGTTGGAACAAAATGTGTTTAACAATGAACCTTAAAGGGTTTTGATGATAACAAGGTATTAAAAAATTGTAAATTGGACTAGCTAATATTTGTTCAAGTGTACAGGACCATAATTATAAAGTTACATCATCATTGGTTCTGAATGAGCAAATAAAGAGCTATGGAAACAACAAAAATTTGAAGCTTGGACGCTCCTGAAGGCAACTTGCTACTGAAGAGAAAAAGCGCTCCTGAAGTCAAGCTGCTCCTGAAGAAATAGCGCTCCTGAAGTAAGCTGCTCCTGAAGAATAGTGCTTCTGAAGACAAGAGGTCCAGAAGCCACATCATCAGAAGCTGCGTCATCAGAAGCTGCAGAAGTCATATCATCAGAAGCTGCATCATCAGAAGCTGCCTCATCAGAAGCCATTTCACCAGAAGCTGAATATCAACTGGATTTGCAAAGAATCAAGAATTGAAGAATTATCAATGCAAAAGCTGTCTATTGGATTCGAAAACACAAACAAAGGATTAGTGGAGTTTGCAACGGTCATTTCAAAGGTGTTTGAAGGCGTGTGTTTGCAATTTGGACGAAAGCGTTGACATTGTACTTTGTACGAATTGTACAACCACGTTCTCCACTACTCTGTTTTGTGTCCGCGCTACAGGACAAGAAAACAGCTCCAGAATACGGTTTCGCCTGCATAGATGTTCCTTTGGATAAGGAATGGATTTCAAATTTGTTCTTCATAGGACAACAGCCAAATCAGGCAAAAGATTATTGGTGAAAGATCAAGCTTCAACAACGACTCTTTGGTGTGCTGGCAATTTCACAACGTCTCTCTCACACCTCTATATAAAGGAGTGAAGACCTAGAGAATTGGTAATGCATGAACTCTGAACGAAAGACTCACAAAGATTTTCACAAGTACCAAACCTCTGCTGAAATTGTTCTGCATTCACTTAGAATTTCTGTGTCTCAAAGTCATATCTTAGAAATTCTTAAGTCCATTGAGTCTGTATCTGATTTGTATTGTGAGCACCTCTGATTGTATATCAAGTGTTCAACCTTAAACAATTTTCTGTGTAATTTTGTTTAGTTAGGAAGTCTCTTGCAGTTGTGCTTGAGCAGGAAGTCTCTTGATTGTGTTCTTGAGCAAAGGAAGTCTCTTGCTTGTGTGCTTGAGCATTGGAAGTCTCTTGCTTGTGTGCTTGAGCATTGGAAGTCTCTTGCTTGTGTGCTTGAGCATTTGTAATCAGATATTACTCATAGTGAAATCTCCTTGGAAGTGCAAGGGGGACTGGACTACTTCCGGATTGTGGAAGGAACCAGTATAATTGCTTTGTGTCGTTCTTCTTCTTCTCTCTCTCTGTTTTATTCCGCTGCATTTAGATTCTGATTATCACTTCAGAAGCTGTCTCGCTTAGCTTCTGATCAGTGTGTTCAGTTTTTAGGAGAAACGAAGAATTTTTCTAAAACACAATTCAACCCCCCTTCTTGTGTTTTTCTCACCTTCAATTGGTATCTAGAGCCTTGGTCTGTTGTGTAACACTTAACCGTGCAACAGTCAAAGATCTGAGAAAAACATGTCTACTCCTACTCCTACTGGTCCTGGTGATACTAGCTATAAACATGTCTCACATGATTATAGTGATAGTAAGAAAACCAGTATTGGAAAAGTTCCAAAGTTCAATGGAGATGCTGAAGAGTTCTCTTGGTGGAAGACCAACTTTTACAGTTACATCATGAGCCTAGATGAAGAATTATGGGATATTCTGGAAGATGGTGTTGGTGATTTAGTCCTTGATGAAGAAGGAGCTGCTGTGGATAGAAAGAAACATACTCCAGAACTGAGGAAACTTTACAAGAAGCATCATATTATCAGAGGAGCTCTTGTCACTGCCATACCCAAAGCAGAATACATGAAGATGAGTGACAAATCCACTGCTAAAGCTATGTTTGCTTCTCTCTGTTCAAATTATGAAGGGAGCAAGAAGGTCAAAGAAGCAAAGGCTCTCCTGCTTGTACATCAGTATGAGTTATTCAAAATGAAGGATGATGAAACTATTGAGGAGATGTACTCAAGGTTTCAAACCTTAGTTTCTGGTCTACAGATTCTAAAGAAGAGCTATGTTGCTTCTGATCATGTAAGCAAGATACTCAGAAGCTTACCTGCCAGATGGAGACCAAAAGTGACTGCCATTGAGGAAGCTAAAGATTTAAACACTTTAAGTGTCGAAGATCTTGTTAGTTCTCTCAAAGTTCATGAGTTAAGTCTTAATGAACATGAGTCTACTAAGAAGAGTAAATCAATAGCTCTTCCATCCAAAGGCAAGTCATCAAAAGCTCTCAAAGTGGTTGAATCTGAAGAGGAAGAACAGTCAAGTTCAGACTCTGAACCAGATGCTGCAGAAATGGCCATGCTCTCAAACAGACTTCAATATCTGGCCAAGAAGAACAGAAAGTTTCTCTCCAGAAGGGGTAACTCCAGAAGCTCAAGGAAAGAAGATCAGAAGGGATGCTTCAACTGTAAGAAGCCAGGTCACTTCATTGCTGAATGCCCTGATCTTCAAAGAGAAAAGTCAAAGGACAAGTCAAAGAGGTCTACATTCAAACCAAGCAAATTCAAGAAGCAGATTAAGCAGAGTTTAATGGCAACCTGGGATGATTTGGGTAGTGAATCTGGATCTGATAAAGAGGAAGCTGATGAAGATGCAAAGGTAGCTGTTGGGTTGGTAGCAACAGCAACTTCAGAAGCTGGGTCAGATTCAGACTCAGAAGATGAAAACGAGGTATATTCCAAAATTCCCAGAGATGAACTTGTTGAGTCACTTAAAGAACTTCTTACACATTTTGAAGTAAGAACCAATGAGTTGAAGGATTTAAAAGAAAAATATGCTGATTTGGTACAACAGCAAAAATCAACTTTATTGGATCTGAAAGCTTCTGAACAAGGACTTAGGGGCTTTGACTTCATGTGTAAAACATATGAAGATCAGCTCAGGTTCTTATGTCAGAAGCTACAAGAAAAGTGTAATGAAAAACCTTTAAGTAACCATGAAATTGCTCTTGAAGATTTTATTATATCTGGCATTGACAGAAGCAGAGTGGCTTCTATGATTTATAGCATTTACAAGAACAATGGCAGAGGAATTGGTTTTCCAGAAGTGAAACTGGAGAAAACCAATCTAAAGTCTTGTTGTGAATGCATCAAGGAAGGTCTGAAAACATTCTTTGTACCAGAAGGGGCTGAGTTGGAAACTGTTGTTCAATCAGAACCTGAAGCTTCTAGTTCTAAGGCTAAGATTATTTCAAAGCCAAAGAACTCTAAGTCAAAGGCTATGATCAAATCTGATTCCAAGACTTCAAAGGTTAGGATCCTGAAAAGATCAAAACCTATTCCTCAGAGTCTGGTGAAACCAAAATCTGGGGTTCTGAAGTCTAAGTTTCAGAAGAAGACAGTTACTGCTTCTGAAGTACCAAAACCTAAGGTGATGGTTAATCAGAAGCAACCCAACTCACAGCACAAGGTACAAGAAGTGAAGAGTAAAGCCTTAAGTACTAACCTTCCAGGACCCATAGAACAATGGGTACCTAAAACTAAAAATGTCAATGATGCAGGTATGTCTAAGAGCAGTGCCAAAGCAAAGATCATGGTACCTAGACAGCGGTTGCTCAAGACACATGACAGGAGACAAGTCCATGTTCCTCAGTCTAACAATGAAAGAGGGAGGAAATGTGAAATTTGGAGGCAACCAGTCAGGCAGGATCATAGGTACAGGAACTATTGGTAATTCCTCTACCTCAATTAATAATGTATGGTTGGTAGATGGTCTTGAACATAACCTTTTGAGCATTAGTCAATTTTGTGATAATGGTTATGATGTGCTTTTTGAAAGACCCAACTGTACAGTAATCAACAAGGAAGACAAATCCATTGTGTTCAAAGGAAAGAGAGTTGACAATGTCTATAAAATCAATTTTTCTGAACTGGCTGATCAGAAGGTGGTTTGCCTACTATCAGTGAATGATAAGAAATGGATGTGGCACAGAAGGTTGGGACATGCTAACTGGAGGTTAATCTCTAAGCTTAGTAAGTTACAACTTGTGAAAGGGCTACCAGACATTGACTATCATTCAGATGCACTCTGTGGTGCATGTCAGAGAGGGAAAATTGTGAAATCATCTTTTAAATCCAAAGACATTGTTTCAACCTCAAGACCGTTAGAATTACTCCATATTGATTTATTTGGACCAGTAAGTACTGCATCCTTATATGGAAGTAGATATGGATTAGTCATTGTTGATGATTACAGCAGATGGACTTGGGTGAAATTCATAAAGAGTAAAGATGTTGCGTGTGATGTATTCAGTAGCTTCTGCACTCAAATTCAATCTGAAAAAGAATCAAAAATTTTGAAAGTCAGAAGTGATCATGGTGGAGAATTTGAAAATGAGCCATTTGAAGCTTTTTGTGAAAAACATGGAATTTTCCATGAATTCTCTTCTCCTAGAACACCACAACAAAATGGGGTTGTAGAGAGAAAGAATAGAACTTTACAAGAAATGGCCAGAACCATGATTCATGAAAACAATTTACCAAAACATTTTTGGGCAGAAGCAGTGAATACAACATGCTATGTTCAAAACAGGATCTATATTAGACCTATTTTGGAGAAAACAGCATATGAACTCTTTAAAGGAAGAAAACCCAATATCTCTTACTTTCATCAATTTGGATGTACATGTTACATTCTGAACAACAAGCTCTACCTAAAGAAATTTGATGCAAAGGCCCAAAGAGGAATCTTTTTAGGTTACTCTGAAAGGTCAAAGGCATACAGAGTGTATAATTCAGAGACACTCTGTGTTGAAGAATCTATGCACGTTAAATTTGATGACAAGGAGCTTGAAGATAAAACTTCAAAGCAAGGTGAAAGTTTTGCAGAGATACAGGTTCCTGAAGCTACTCCAGAACCTGATCAGATAGCTGAGTCTGAAGATAGTCCAGAAGCTGAACCCACATCAGAAGCACAAGATGAAGCTGCTTCTGATGAAGCACAAGATGACTCACATCAAGAAGATCCTCCCAGAAACACATTCAAACACAAGTCTTCACATCCTGAAGAGCTAATCATTGGAAACAAAGATAGTCCAAGAAGAACAAGATCACATTTCAGACAAGAAGAGTCAATGATTGGACTAATCTCAATGATTGAACCTACAACAGTTGATGAAGCACTTTCAGATGATGGATGGATCCTAGCTATGCAAGAAGAGTTGAATCAATTTCAAAGAAATGATGTGTGGGATCTGGTACCCAAACCTCAGCACAAGAACATTATTGGAACAAAATGGGTATTCAGAAACAAGCTGAATGAGCAAGGTGAAGTAACAAGAAACAAAGCCAGACTTGTTGCACAAGGGTATAGTCAACAAGAAGGCATTGATTACACTGAAACGTTTGCTCCAGTTGCAAGATTGGAAGCAATCAGGTTACTTCTTTCCTATGCAGTTAATCATGGCATAATATTATATCAGATGGATGTCAAGAGTGCATTTCTCAATGGTGTCATAGAAGAAGAAGTGTATGTTAAGCAACCTCCTGGATTTGAGGATATTAAATATCCTGACCATGTTTTTAAATTGAAGAAATCACTATATGGCTTGAAACAAGCTCCCAGAGCTTGGTATGATAGACTAAGTAATTTCTTAATCAAAAATGATTTTAAGAGAGGACAGGTTGACACTACACTCTTCAGAAGGACCCTTGGGAAAGATACTCTTGTTGTGCAAATATATGTTGATGATATAATATTTGGTTCTACTAATGCATCTCTTTGCAAGGAATTTTCTGAGTTAATGCAGGATGAATTTGAAATGAGCATGATGGGAGAGCTGAAGTTCTTCCTTGGCATTCAAATCAATCAATGCAAAGATGGAGTCTATGTTCATCAATCAAAGTACACAAAGGAGCTTCTGAAGAAGTTCAAACTTGAAGATTGTAAAGTGATGAACACTCCAATGCATCCTACGTGCAACCTGAGCAAAGAAGATGAAGGAACTAAAGTAGATCAGAAGCTGTATAGAGGTATGATTGGTTCTTTGTTATACCTCACTGCATCTAGGCCAGATATTTTATTCAGTGTATGCTTGTGTGCAAGATTCCAATCAGATCCTAGAGAATCTCATATGACTGCTGTCAAGAGAATCTTCAGGTATTTGAAAGGAACAACTAATCTTGGACTCCTTTATAGGAAATCCTTAGATTATAAGCTAATTGGATTCTGTGATGCTGATTATGCTGGTGATAGGATTGAAAGAAAGTCAACCAGTGGCAATTGTCAATTTCTGGGTGATAATCTTATATCCTGGGCTAGCAAAAGACAAACAACTATTGCTATGTCTACAGCAGAAGCAGAATACATTTCAGCTGCAAGTTGTTGTACACAACTACTTTGGATGAAACATCAGTTGGAAGATTATCAGATAACTGCTAACAGTATTCCCATTTATTGTGATAATACTGCTGCTATTTGTTTGTCTAAAAATCCAATTTTGCATTCAAGAGCTAAGCACATTGAAATCAAACACCATTTTATCAGAGATTATGTTCAAAAAGGAATTTTAGATATACAATTCATTGATACTGAAAATCAATGGGCTGATATATTTACTAAGCCTTTAACTGTTGAAAGATTTGATTTTATAAAGAAAAATTTGAACATGCACTTTGTATCTGATTAAATGCTTGCTTGCTCCTGAATAGGATTTTAGGTTCTGAAGTTAGTTCAGAAGCAGTAGTCCATCAGAAGCTCTTTATTGAGGTTCTGAGGAAAACTCGCTTCTGATGATGACGTCAGCATCTGAAGTCCAGAAGCTGGATTTGTTGCTTCTGAATAGTTGAATTAGTGGAAAGGTTGGAAGTTACCTTTTAAAAAGTAACTTCTGACCCACTAACTTGGTAGTTACTCTGTGAACTTCTTACGTGGCCTGTATGTGTTGGTGTATAACTAAAAGGGCAATGATGATTTAATAGCTTTGAAAGTACTTTTCACGCGCCCCCAATTTTGTCATTAATGTTATGTTTGTTTGTCTCTTTTGAATTGCAATCGTTTTACTTTTAACACTTTGTCAATTCACACACTACTCACTCACAACAAACACATTTGCTCTCAAACCTCTTGCGAAGTAAGCGCATTCTCTCAACCTTAGAACCCTAAAATCTTCATCTTCTTCAAATCTTCGTCAATCATCAAATGGCATCATCAAGCTCAAAAGTTTCAGAATCTACATCAAACAAGCAAAGCGTATCAGAATCTGGGTCCATCTACAAAGAGAAGACTATGGATATTCCATGGGAATCCTTAATAGTTCAAGTAGAGTCACCGGTGGATTTTGCTTCACTCAAGAAGTATGAAGTAAACATGGAAGGTTTGATAGAAACTCAGATGATGTCTGAGTATTTCAAGATGCTAAATGGGCCAACATATGTGAACTTGGTCAAGGACTTTTGGTTAAAAGCTGAAGTGTACAATGAAAAGCCTGCAAAAGTCGTAAGCAAACAAGCGGGGTCAAAGAAAGGGAAAATGGTCATGGATATGAATCCTACATCATTTGATAGCTTAGAAATAAGGTCTGAAGTGATGGGCATTCCTATAACCATCACTGAGGACGTTATAGCTAAAGCTTGTAGGATGCATGCAGAGGGAAGATTCCAAGAAATAGTCAGGAAGGAAGATGTCCTGCTAAAAGGTTACTACAACTCTCTTCTGGGTGGGAAGAAAGATGCCAAGCCTTCAGAGATGGAGATTCACAACAGAATGTTGGTGAAATTCAGTAATGATTGCTTCTTTCAAAGAGCAGGAGGGTCTGACCAACCCAACAACCAACAGAAGCTAGCAATTTATTTCATGACCAATCTTGAAAAGATAAACTTCCCCAGATATGTAATGGATCATCTCTGCTGGGCCATAAACGAAAGCACTACAAGAGGAAGAAAACAAGTACCCTATGGAAGATTGCTGTCTGAAATCTTTCATCAAGGAAGGGTGCTGGAGTTCTTAAAAAGGACAAGGAGTGCTTCTGATAAATGTTTCGAAGTCTCTACTGCTGAAAGGACTATCAGTAGCAGGAGCTTATGCTCTATGAAGTTCATCAAAGAAGCCCCTAAAGATGAAAAGTGGTTAGAGATGACAACTGCTGAAACTGAGATAATCAGGGACTTTCCTCCCATCTTTAAGGAAAGTGACTCTGATTTCCTAGTTCAATCAGTAGCTGAGTACGTCTTGGAGGAAGATGCGAGGTCTCAGGAGGAAGCTGCTCTTGCTAAAGGGAAAGGCAAGAAGGCCAAGGCAGTTGCTGTGTCAGAAGCTGCTGTTTCTGATGCACCTGAAGGGAAAAGGGCCAGAACTAGTTCTGAATCAGAAGCTGCTCCTACTAAAGGAAAGAAGGCCAGAACTAGTACTGAGTCAGAAGCTGCTAAACCTGTTTCTATCAAGGAAAAAGGAAAGATGCAGAAGGTTGGTGCTGCTTCTATTCCACAGAAGAGGAGAAAAGGTAAGGCAGACTTGGTAATCACTCAAGAGCAGCTGGATGAAGCTCTTGAAGAAATAGAGAAAGAGGAGGCTGATCCCAAGCTGAAGAAGAAGAAGGCTCCCCTTCAACTTGTGAGTCCTATGGTTGAGATGACTCGAATAAGGAAAAGGATGGCAGATGAACGTGCTTCTGAACTTATTTCAGACAACAAGTATCTAAAAGCACAATACACTCATCAAAGAGATGAAAAGCTCAAGGCCTTGGGTATGGAAGATTGTGATAGGTACTTCAAAGAGAAATTGGCTGAAGTAAGAGCCATTGCTGGTAAACCTACTGAAGACAATGAGGAAGACGATATGATGCTCGTCTTTGAAAATGCTCCAGAAGAGGGAACTTCAGAAGCAGTTTCTCAATCTGCTGATCCACAGAAGATCACTTCTGAAGCTGACCCTGCAGATCAGGTAATCCAGATTCCAGTCACCTCTATCCCCACTTCACCCTCTTCACCATCAGCACCTAAACAAATAGAAGACACTTCTGTCTTAGACAATCTTGCTCTCCACTACTCAGGTGAATTACCCATAGACAAAACTTCAGAAAAGGCCTCTGAAGCAACTCCAGAAGCAGCTGCTTCTGAAAATGTTGTTTCAGAAAACCCCCATCAACAAACACCTGAACCACAAAAACCCACAACACCCCCACAATCACCAATAGCCATCATTGACCACCAACTCAACAATCAAACAACAACTTCACTACAACAACCACCAACTGAAACTGAATTTCAACCTTTACCTGAACACTCTCCAGAACCAACTCCCATGGATGTTGACATCTCTCTAGTCAATGTTCAAGCCTCAACCTCCACCACACACTTTGCCTCTGACCAGCCTTCATCTTCAAACACACAAACACACTTTACCATTCCAGTTCCTAACCCTGTTCAAGATTTGGAAATCAATGATTCTGATCTTGAAATCCTTGAACAACCACCCACAGACATCCTGGAATCTGGATATATTAATTCTGAGCTTCTGACAATTCTGAGTCAATTGCATAATCTGGTGGATCAAAGAGGGACAATTGATCTCACAGGTGCATATGAAGACTCCTGGGCATCTCTTTAGAACCGGGCAACTGAGCTAATTGAAAGCATAAGGGCTAAGTGCATCAGAAGCAAGGAAGCTACTGTCAGGAAGTTAATGGAGCATCTGAATCAGAGTCTCAGAGTAAGAAGTTCTACACTGCTCCTGGCAAACCAGCCTTTCTTCTTTGAAACGGATTACTTGACCAGAGAAGCAAGGTTGTGTAAGCTTCTGAAGAAACAGATGGCACAGCAGCAGCAAGAAGCTAGAGAAAGGGAACAAGCTCTTCTTCAGAGGCAACAACAACTTGAAGAACTGTTGAAGAAGAAGATTGAAGAAATGGAAGAGATGAAGAAACAACAACAAACCAACCCTTAGTTGCACACCCTTGTGTTTTTCTTTGTTTGTTGTCTGTTTTAAAATTTCTTAGTCCTTGCTTCTGAAACCATCTTGTCTTATTTCTCTTGCTTCTGAATGCTTACTGATTCTGACTGTTTAGCTGCTTCTGACAATTGATATACATGTTCATATATTTTGCTCTGACTTATTTAGTTCACTTTCTTTTATACTCTCTCCTGTTTGAGTTTTTCTCATATCTTTTTGTCTTTTATGCTTAAATTTTTTTTTTTTTTTGATAATGACAAAAGGGGGAGTATATGTGACAAGTATTTAAAGGCTCTGAGCCCCATTAATGGCATTTGAAATTTTTGAAAACCTTCTATCATTTTTTTTACCTTATTGGTATAAGCTATGAACGAACGAAGGAGTATCAAAATTCAAGTAAAATTAATTGAACCATTCTTCTTATCTATAAGTTAATTCTTTCAATGATTCAATTTTGTTTTTAAGCTCTGATAATATTATTGCGCGAAAAATGAATTTAATTAACCTGGATAGAACTTAGGGGGAGCTTACAAACCTCACCTTAAAGACTATCAGACTCAGGGGGAGTTTGAGCTTACAAA
Organism: Medicago sativa; assembly: GCF_051527215.1. Lineage (NCBI taxonomy): Eukaryota > Viridiplantae > Streptophyta > Magnoliopsida > Fabales > Fabaceae > Medicago > Medicago sativa. Next base: position 11,133,536 of record NC_140751.1, read on the forward strand.
CCTCAGATTCTGAGCTTACAAACCTCAGAACCCCAAAGTCAACTTGTTAATTAGATTAACAACAATTGATCAATTTTAAATACTTTTGTTTGTCATCATCAAAAAGGGGGAGATTGTTGGAACAAAATGTGTTTAACAATGAACCTTAAAGGGTTTTGATGATAACAAGGTATTAAAAAATTGTAAATTGGACTAGCTAATATTTGTTCAAGTGTACAGGACCATAATTATAAAGTTACATCATCATTGGTTCTGAATGAGCAAATAAAGAGCTATGGAAACAACAAAAATTTGAAGCTTGGACGCTCCTGAAGGCAACTTGCTACTGAAGAGAAAAAGCGCTCCTGAAGTCAAGCTGCTCCTGAAGAAATAGCGCTCCTGAAGTAAGCTGCTCCTGAAGAATAGTGCTTCTGAAGACAAGAGGTCCAGAAGCCACATCATCAGAAGCTGCGTCATCAGAAGCTGCAGAAGTCATATCATCAGAAGCTGCATCATCAGAAGCTGCCTCATCAGAAGCCATTTCACCAGAAGCTGAATATCAACTGGATTTGCAAAGAATCAAGAATTGAAGAATTATCAATGCAAAAGCTGTCTATTGGATTCGAAAACACAAACAAAGGATTAGTGGAGTTTGCAACGGTCATTTCAAAGGTGTTTGAAGGCGTGTGTTTGCAATTTGGACGAAAGCGTTGACATTGTACTTTGTACGAATTGTACAACCGCGTTCTCCACTACTCTGTTTTGTGTCCGCGCTACAGGACAAGAAAACAGCTCCAGAATACGGTTTCGCCTGCATAGATGTTCCTTTGGATAAGGAATGGATTTCAAATTTGTTCTTCATAGGACAACAGCCAAATCAGGCAAAAGATTATTGGTGAAAGATCAAGCTTCAACAACGACTCTTTGGTGTGCTGGCAATTTCACAACGTCTCTCTCACACCTCTATATAAAGGAGTGAAGACCTAGAGAATTGGTAATGCATGAACTCTGAACGAAAGACTCACAAAGATTTTCACAAGTACCAAACCTCTGCTGAAATTGTTCTGCATTCACTTAGAATTTCTGTGTCTCAAAGTCATATCTTAGAAATTCTTAAGTCCATTGAGTCTGTATCTGATTTGTATTGTGAGCACCTCTGATTGTATATCAAGTGTTCAACCTTAAACAATTTTCTGTGTAATTTTGTTTAGTTAGGAAGTCTCTTGCAGTTGTGCTTGAGCAGGAAGTCTCTTGATTGTGTTCTTGAGCAAAGGAAGTCTCTTGCTTGTGTGCTTGAGCATTGGAAGTCTCTTGCTTGTGTGCTTGAGCATTGGAAGTCTCTTGCTTGTGTGCTTGAGCATTTGTAATCAGATATTACTCATAGTGAAATCTCCTTGGAAGTGCAAGGGGGACTGGACTACTTCCGGATTGTGGAAGGAACCAGTATAATTGCTTTGTGTCGTTCTTCTTCTCTCTCTCTCTGTTTTATTCCGCTGCATTTAGATTCTGATTATCACTTCAGAAGCTGTCTCGCTTAGCTTCTGATCAGTGTGTTCAGTTTTTAGGAGAAACGAAGAATTTTTCTAAAACACAATTCAACCCCCCTTCTTGTGTTTTTCTCACCTTCAAATATTAGGTGGAAGGTTAACAATTGTCCAAGTACCATTCTTAGCCAATGCATCTAACTCAGAATCCATTGCTTTTAACCAATGCTCAGACTGACAAGCCTCCTTGTAGGTTTTTGGCTCAGTACAATTGGTGACAGACATAGAAAAAGACTTATGGGAAGGTGATAAGTGTGCAAGTGAATGATATGATGCAATAGGGTAAGGAGTACCTGAAGAGAGTGGTGATGATGCAGAAGAGGAAGAATTACACACATAATCTTGCAAATAAGATGGAGGTTGTTTTGTTCTAACAGGTCTGGTAGTGATGGAAGAGTGAACATTATCACAAGGAATGGGTGATGGTGGTGGAGATGTGGGGAGTAAAATAGGAGAATCAGTGACATCATAGGAAGAAAGAGAATCAGATGATGGAGAGTTATGTGAGTAGTATTGCCAGGTAGCAGGGGATGAGAGTGGTTGATAAGGAAAAATGGTTTCATGATGAGTAACATTTCTAGAAATGAAAATTTCCTTATTGTTCATATCTAGCAAAACTACTCCTTTCATGCCAGGCTTATATCCCAAGAAAACACATTTTCTTGCTCTAGGAGCAAGTTTTGTTCTATGTGCTTGTAAAGTAGAGGAAAAAACCAGAGAACCAAACACTTTGAGAGCATGTAAATCAGGCAACTGTTTATATAAAAGAAAATAAGGAGTATTATTGTCAATAACAGGACTGGTAACCCTGTTCATGATGTAAACAGCTTGAATAGCAGCATAGGACCAATATTGTTTTGGAAGATTTGACTGAAAAAGGAGAGCTCTAACAATGTTCAATATATGTTGATGCTTTCTCTCAACCCTAGCATTTTGTTGGGGAGTTTCAACACAACTAGTTTGGTGTAAAATTCCTTTTGAATTATAAAAACTTGGCATAGAGAATTCTGGGCCATTTTCACTTCTGATGATTTTAACTTTGCATGAAAACTGATTTTCTACTAAAGTAATGAAATTGATAACATGTTGTCTAGTTTCAGCTTTAGACTTCATGAGAATTAACCAAGTAAATCTACTGAAATCATCAACAACAGTTAAGAAATAAGAATGACCATGAATGGATTTAACAGAAATAGGGCCCCAAATATCAAAATGTATTAGCTCAAAAGGCTTGTTAGCTTTATTACAACTGGGTGCAAAAGGAAGTTTCCTTTGTTTAGCAAAATGACATACATCACAAGTAGCTTTGCTATCTACATGGACAAAGGGAAATTGAGAATGTAAAGTACTCATCCTAGAAAAGGAAAGATGACCAAGTCTAAAGTGCCAAAGGGCTTTGTCTGGTAAAGGGGAAGATGTTGCATTGGCTTTACTTGCATGGCAAGCCACCTTATTTGGAAGAGTTAAGTAGTACAATTCTTCTCTTCTCTCACCAGAACCAATCATCTTCTGAGTTTTCCTTGCCTGAATGAAACACTGAGAACCATTAAAATTGACTGTGCAATCCAAAGCATCACACATTTTTGAAACAGATAGTAAATTGAATTGAAACTCAGGAACATATAACACGTGAGAAATAGAAAAATCTGGTGCAAAATTAATGGTTCCAGCATATTTAGCTATTGCAAAGTGGCCAGTAGGCAGTTTAATATGCATAGGAGCAATTTCATTGTATGAATGAAACAACTTAAGATTTCCACAAATATGATGACTTGCTCCTGAATCAATAATCCATGAGTTTAGAGCAAAATTATGACAGGTTAAATAGAAAATGAAACTTGTACTGTGCTTACCATTTGGTGTATGACCATTTGGCATAGAGAAAACCTGATTGGAGGAAGCTTGTGCAGGTGCTGAATCTTGTTTAAAAGATGAATTCTGAAGCAGACTCATCAACTTTTCATACTGCTCAGGTGTAATAGAAGTTGTAGCAACTGACCCTGATTCATGTTGAGAAGATGACTCTCCAATATCATTCTCAACAGAGGCATGATTAGCTTGTGAACCATTGTAGTTTCTTTGTAGATGTGGAGGATAACCATGCTTTTTATAGCATGTTTCTACTGTGTGATTACTTCTTCCACAGAAAGTACAAACTCTAGGTTTGTGGTAATTGAAATTAGATCCTTGATTGGTACTCTTGTTCATGTGTCCTGAGTAACCAGTCTTGGATTTTCCACCATTCACTGAGTTAATAGAAGGCAAAGGGTCTTCTGCTATGGGTGCAAAGTTACCTTGTCTTTCATGTTGCAACACCATAGAAAAGATTCTATTCATAGGAGGAAGAGGATCCATAAGGAGGATCTGAGATTTAACCATGCTAAAATTCTCATTTAATCCAGTAATAAACCTCATAGCATACAAAAGTAGATGATTCTTTCTAGCTGTACGCATTGATTCACAAGAACACTGAGTTCTGCAACTACAACTAGGTATAGGCAAGTAAATTTCGAGTTCTTCCCATAACACTTTCAATTCAGAGTAAAAAGTAGTTACAGACTTTGAATCTTGTTGTAAAGCATAAATTTCTTGCATTAACTCAGAAATCCTTACCAAATCACCCTGAGCAAAACGTTCTTTGAGGTCATTCCAAACATCCATGGCATTTTCCATGAATATGATGGACTGAGAAATTGAAGGATCCACTGAATTCAAGATCCATGAATGTACCAACATATTGCAACGATTCCACGCGCGAAATGAAGGATCAAAATCATCAGTAACTGGAGGAATCGTTCCATCAACAAATTCGAACTTCATTTTTCCACCAAGAGCTCTTCTCATGGAACGAGCCCAGGAATGGTAGTTAGAACCATTCAGCACCGGAGTAACAGTCACAGAGGAGGGTCCATCACTTGGATGAACAAAGTATGGACTTGTTTGATCCAAAGAAACTTCATAAGATGAACCTACGCCATTGTTGTTGCGAGGTGCCATAGGAATCAGGAAACAGAGAAGAAGTTGCGAAGAAGAAAACAACGAAAAAAATGAAGAAAAGCTTGGAAATCACGCATCCATGGCGGAATTGATGCGTAACTGAATCGTAACCACCTTCTCCAAAGAGAAGGCTTCTGATACCATATTGAGAAACTAACAGAAAATAGGAAAAGAGAGAAAAAGAGAGAAAAGAGAGTAAAAGTTGATATATTCAGTTAAAAATGAATTGTTACAAGGTGTTTGATATTTATACACATAGGCTTGCAAGACTAGACTAGCTTATTGTGCACTGCATACATCATATAACTGCTACACTTGTAACTAACTCATAAAACTGTTACAGCTGTCTTTCTCCTTCTAGGGTTTTGGTTTCTTGCGTGACAAGTAAAGCTGGTGTAGTGTGTTCCTCTTCTTTATCATTCAATAGCTTGCATTCTAAGCTTTCCACGTTGTGCTTCAATACACATAAATCATATCTAATTGATGAGTATTCCATTGAGTGCTTGGATGCTATTATTGGTAGTTACGATTGCCCATCAAGAGGATTGAGCACTTGCCCAGAAAAGAGTATTGTACCAGAAAAATCTTCTCTAATCAAAAACAAGAAAGGTTGATCAGCTACAAAATCTATCTTTGGAGTGTCGTCGAAGGACAAACAAAAAGCCATTACTCTAAAAGAAGTTGCCGCAGCAGCTTCAGTACCTTCTTCATTTACTTCAATGAAAGACTTGTGAAATATGTTGGAAACAAATAGATTTTGACCTTCAAGAGAGTCCACCATTTTTGTCAAACCTCCAAAGAAAGGTAAAAGCACTCCTAAATGCAATAACATGTCAGCAGTCTCAAGTCCAAAAGAAATTTTAAAACTAAGCTTCTGTTCCAAGAACTCAGAATCAGAAGCCACTTTCTCAATCAAAGCCAACAACCCATCTTTTTCATCAGGAAGAAGAATATACATAGAGAATTGACGCTTATCTTTACCTCGCTGGTAGGGAAGACGAAGAACTTTAAAACCATCGAAAACACTGACAAATTGCTTTTTCTCACTCGTCATGAAAGGAACCTTGACTGAACTGTCATTGAGTAGGTGAAAATCATAGTCTTTTGTTTTGGAAGCATCTAACGGTTGAACCCATGCTCCTTTAAAGTATAGTGCGTTAGCAAGGACTAGCCTGGTGAATCTATCAATTGACCCAGGTGAAAGAATGTGTTTAATAAGTCCCCTTGTCTCCTTATTAACCCATAAATTCACTTTTTCCATAGCTTCATCAGCCTTAACGACAACATAAAATAAAAAATTAATAATACAAAAATATCATTTAAATTTTTTTCATGAGGATTTCAATAGAAGAGTTCAACATTGTAAGGATTGTTCAGTATAGGAGAGAGAATAAAAAAAGGAAGTTGTTCACGTATGTAAACACAAATTAATTACAACAGGTGAGCTGCTCAGTGAGACGTCCTAGGTGGAGTCTCAAGAGCACTCTTAAGAAGTAAATGAATATTACACTGTTTTCACTGCTTAGAATCTGTCCCATCAAACATCCAAGTGTTCCCCCTTTTATAGTCCTCAAAGTGTTGATTTAATGGGCCTTTCTCTGATCATTCAAGGCACATTGAGTTGTGATCCAGAGCCTTCTATTGGTTGTCTGCTTTAAGTACGGCCGCGCGTGGACTAGGAAGCGACTCCTCCGTACTGGGCGCGTGGAGTTGAGTTGCGATGATCGTCCGTACGTGACACGTGGTATTAAGTTAAGAGGAGATTAGCTGGCTGGCTTGATTTGAACAATCAGACCAGTGTTGACTGAAGACGTACTGAGCTGGCTGGCTAGACTTGAACAATCAAACCAGTGTTGACTGAAGACGTACTGAGCTGGCTGGCTTGACTTGAACAATCAAACCAGTGTTGACTGAAGACGTACTGAGCTAGCTGGCTTAACTTGAACAACCAAATGGGAATGGTCTACCCATACCAGTCCAGAAATATATCTAGGTACCCTGTTTATGAAATCGAGTGATGCGACAGTGGCCTTATAATCAGTAGCAACAATTTCTTTGAAAGAAGGAGAAACAGAAAGGGTTTCTTCAACCCAAAACGAGTTTGCAGAAGATAGGCGTGGACCACCGGCAGGAGCAGCGTCGGAAAGCACATTGAGTGCGAGATGAGAGCATAAGGAGTTGAGTTCGTCCATGGATTTTGATCCAAGGAAAGAAAGTAGGTTATGTTGTGTGGGACCCTCATAGCCATCCGCGAGGATGCTGAGAGCAATTTGGAGTGACAGTGGAGAAAACACAACATTCTCTTCCTTGAATTCTGGTTTGGATAACAAGTGCTTTGTGATGGTCATGGAACCCTTGGTTAGCTCCTTGGCTAGATTTGCGATTGATTCTGATTTGTCTTGTGTTGAAAGGTGCACGACATGAGCCTTAATTGATGAGGACAACAAGAAGCTATCTTGTTTGGATTTAGGCAAAGGCAGTAAAACAGAAACCCTTCCACCAAGAAACTCAGCTGGTGGGAACTTGAGAGATTTCCTCTTTCCAGATACATCCCTAATCAAATTTCCACCAAACACTGGACAATGGCCAAGGAGTGAAGTTGCAGCAATTGAATCCACCATTCTAACAACAATAAGTATACCTTTAACCCTAACGAAATTGAATCAAATAAGTATTTCTCCTTCTTTAGATTTTTCAACGCAGCAATGGAAATTTAACAGAACGCATAAGTAACAAAGATTTATATTATACTTTTTTTTTGTTATATTGTCAGTGTCATTCAACTAGATAAACATGATTAGTTTGTTATAACTTGAAAGTAAAAGGATTTATATTTATACTTTTAATCAAATGTCAACGCAATAAAAAGAGTGAAAGTCTTTTCGCTAGTATATATAAAGAAAATAACTCTTTTAGCTCTTTTGAGCTGACTTTTCTCTTCCAAAAAATGCCCTCAATTTGAAAGAAAAAAACATTTATAGTTTTAATTTTAATCAATATTAAAACTTCACAAGAGAAATACCGTTTTTTCAAACGTTAGCGTAATAAAAAAAGCGGAAAGACTAGCACGTGACGACCCTGCCTGTCTATTCGCTAGTACTTGTATAAGAATGTTAAGTTTCTATTTGTCAAGTAAGTTAAACATGATTGAAGTAGCAGACAAAGAACAACGAAACAAATCAATGGAGAAATAAAACTAGCTATTCAATAAAAAGCGCTACTAGAAAAATCCAAATTAGAGACGGGCGAAATCAGTCTCTAAAATGCAAAAAATCTGTCTCTAAACAAATTGGAGACGGAATTAGAGATGGAAGTAGAATTGTGGTTAATTTTCTCGTCTCTAAGCTTATTAGACACGGAAAAATTCCGTCAAAGAATTATATATTCCGTCTCTGCAGATGGCCAAATTCCGTGTCTATTCAAACTCATTTCCATCTCTACAGAGACAGATTATAATTCCGTCTCTAACTTCAATTTTTTTAAAAAATAAAATAAAATAATCAACCATTATTTTGTTTTTTATGATTCACTATTTGTATAGACACAAATTTTGATCCAACATAATAATGTCATTGAAGAGAAAAGTGCTCTTAAAAATACATAAATATAGTTTGTAATTAACTTAAGTAAAAATATCCATTTCCTAAAAATAATATGATAATGAATCTCAAACTTTCCAAATCTCCAAATTGTTGTTACTATGGGGTCCTTCACTGCCATTATCATTATCTCATGCACTTGATATGTTCTTGAGCTAATTGACAAAGCTTCAGAATCACCTTTACAAGGAAAGTAATGAAAGTGAAATTGCAAGCAAAGTATTAAGGAAAACAAGTTACAGGGATTACATTTTTCCCCTTAACTACCAAACCAACAAAAATATGAAGGAAAAGTGTATGGAAAACTTACATGTGTAACATGGATTTGGAGGTGGAAAATCACCTTTACTTCTCTCTACTCAATCTTCCCCCAAGTTACCCAAACATTGTTCTAGTAAATTAATCACATTTAAGATGCATTATTGCCAAAACTTGAAGTCATATTCAAAATTAATATATGTAGTGACATGAATGCAAAGTAAGTAAAGAATTCACAATCACTCTTATCCTTGTTTAGACATAAACTTATGTTATTCTACTAACATGATGTCATGCTCAAATAACCAAACCTTAAGCAAGTAGTTGATATTGAATACCTAGGTGGGATATCCTTGCATACCAACTAAAGTCAATCAGCCTTCAAACCACAATATCCTACATAACAAAGACAGCCTTCAAATCATGTTCTAAAGTGAATACTTGACGATAAACTCATTGAAAAAATAAATAACTTGGATTGAAATTTAGAACTAGTATCTCACCATTTCAAGGACAATTAAATGGAATGCTATTAAATCAATCAAAGATAGAAAACTTCAATTAGGTAAAGATTCTACATAAAACAAAGAAAAGGTGTTAATTGTTATTATCTAAGGTTTCTAAAAGTTTAAATTTAGTATATTGAATAACGGCCCATGAGGGATTCAATCGTAAGTCTCAACTTCACAAAATACATAAATCTTCAAGTTGGGATTCTAATCGAACACACGCTAACAAACTATAAAGTTGTCACGAAAACAAACAAAACAAAAATTCTTATGAATGAGCAGCAAAAAACCAAACTAATCACTAACCTTGGTGTTGTCTAAACACTTGTGAGCGGAATTTTAATCACTTACCCTGCTGCTGCCACTAAACACACACAAATTAGTTGGTAATATAGAGCAACTAGGTGAGTTTCAAATCACTTGTAAGTTGTAATGCAATAAAATAACTAGCGAAGTTTCAACTAGCTTCACATAATCCCCATCTTGACTTACTCACATAATCCCATATGTATTTCCCTTGTAAACTAAATGTTCCTTCAGCAGCTCTAAGGATCTTTATTTGCTAAGATACCTGTTGTGTAGCAGAGACAACCTTTCTCCATCCGCTATTTCTTGGATATTCGTCATTCCTTCATTAACTAGTGAAACCTTTGGTTTTCCCTTAGAGGTAGCAGATGAAGTTGGAGATGGTATCTTGGGTTGTGGACAACATGAAGACTCCATATCTACAAAATAAAATCAAATAAGTAAGATCCAAATTAAACCATGATTGTTTCAATTACCTTGAACTTGATAATTGTTTCAATCACCTTGGAGTTCAAGTAGTAGATATAAGCAAACACAAACTACTTGTTCCATAAATAGGTTTCAAAGCTACAATTTACAATTCATACAATAGACATAAGGAAAATATAAACACAAGCACACAACCTATAAATATATTGTGTAGCAAAAATTCAGCACCTCAAAAACATATTCAACACTAACACAACTACAAATATGCGGTGCATGCACATCACGCAAAAACAACGAGATGCAAGTACAACACTCACTTGTATATACAATCACAAGTGTGTGTGTATATATATATATATATATATATATATATATATATGTGTGTGTGTGTGTGTTCTTCTATGAACCAACATACTATTTTATTTAACATTATAAATGGTACACAAACAGACCTTGACAAATTTCTCAATCAGCCAATGAAGTTACTAATCGATCAGCATCCATAAAAAATAAAGCCAATTCATTAAGTTATAAAAAACATCAATCTGAAAGTTACTGGTCTCAAACATAATAGTTGAAAAATAATCCTTAATTGTGGGTCGATAACAATGATAATGAACAAGAATATAGCTTCAGGGTCAACATAAAATCCACCCTTAAGTTTAGCTTCACACTTCAAAGTTCAACCTAATCAACTCCCTTTGTTTAATCCAGATTAAGTAAATAAGTATATAAATAAATTGTTTATCGAATTAAATTAAATTAAAAGTTAAAATAATTTTAATACCCAACATCGTATTCTTTAGCGTATTGTTTGGCTCAACTCCAAATGAGTTCCCTTGTTTCAGATCTCTTCTTCTTCAATGATTCAAGTTCCAATTTCTTCTTCAATGGGCATTCCCCATTCCTTTTTGCCTCGTCAAAATGGATTCAGGAACCCCTGCTTTGAATTCCTCTTTGGCCATTCTACAAACAATGAAATCGAATGATTCGAGAAACGAAATCATAACACAAAACTGTAATCTTAGGAAAATTAAGAAAGAAGAAGAAAAACATACCCACTCAATCGAAGTTGTTCAGATCTGATGCTAAATGGCAAGAAGAAATGAGTTAGATGAGACAAAACGCAGTCCAAAAAAGACCTCTCGCCAATATTCACAAGACTCGCTCGCAGGGGTATGATTGTGGAGAGCTTCGTGTTGTTGGTGGATTTTGCAATAGAGAGGGTTAGGGTTCGCTTGGGGGTCGAGGGTGGGTTTTCAGTCTTTCATGATGGGGGGAAATTTTTGGCTGGAGGGATTGTTTAATTTGGTGTGAAAGCTTAATTTTGGGAGCCCCATTATTTTAAATTATATTTTTGTAGAGACGGAATAATTCGGTCTCTGGACATTTTTACATGTGTTTTGATTTTAAAATAATAAATTATGTTTGTTAGAGACGGGTGTAGACACGGAAACTGTTAGTTACGGAAACAACCGTCTCTAAATTCTCTCTAATGGTAAAATCTGAACTTCCGTCTCAGCACATTAAATTCGGTCTCTAATTCCGTCGCTAATGGAGACAGATTAAAATCCGTCTCTAAATTCCGTCAGTATTTAGGATTTTTCTAGTAGTGGCGGTACCACAAAGGAATTCAAACCTAAACACATGATCTCTTTGGTTTTTGTGTGCTATTTTACGAATCTACATCGTTCAAGCGAGTTAACATCTTTAACTAAATGAAATAATAGTTGTTTTCAAAGTTGAAGATTCATTAGAAAAAATGCATCGTAGAAAAAGAGCATAACAATTCAATAGATATCGAAGTAAAAAAAGAAATAAATAAATTGACTTACAAAACTGTAGCAGATAGCTAAAAGAGGATAGAGAAAATCGGCAAGATGATGTGTGCGCCTTCTCTAACGCTTTATAGCATAAGTTTTTAAATTTGATACTAATCTTCTTTGCTACAACTAGGGTTAAGAATACATACCATTACTTGAGGCCCAAGATTGAATCTATAAATTTTAAATATTTTTTTTTGAGGGAAAATTTTTAAATATTCTTTTAATTTTTAATTTAAAAACAATTTTCACGTAAATTTTCAAGTGGCATTAATGGCCGTTACAACCGCCCCTAGAGGGATTCGAACTCAATACTGATGTTAGAAGGCTAAGCTCTTATTGTTGAGCTAACACCTCTAGTGTAGGTAAATACTTGAATTAGGTCCAGCGGCGAAGCTAGCAAAATTTTCTTGAGGTGGCCACATATAAAGCGAAATAAATATTTTTTAAAATTAATAGTAAATTTTACCAATAAGCAAAAAATTAAATCACAACAACTGTTACTTATATAAAATGTACTTCAAGCAACAATAATGGAATATAAAAGGTTATAATGTACTAATTACTTATTTTTTTAGCTATTATAAAACTTGGGGTAGCCAACTATTCATTATTAGGGGTAGCTAAGTATACAAATATACCTACTTATTCAATGGTTTTTTTCTCTTTGGGGTAGCCATAGCCACCCCTTGAGTATGAAAGCATCCACCCCTGATTAGGTCTATATACGCGTAGTAGTAGATAATAGACTTGTCAATATGGAAAGGGAGAAAGCTTTAGTGTATGAAATTTGATTGAAATGTTGAAACTTCAAATTGAGATTACTTTAACTCTTAAGACATTTTGATTGTGACGCAGTACAGAAGCGTAGGCTAACAAGCACTAAACATAGATTGAAAAGAAACAAGTTTGCAAGCGACAAACTTGTGAAAACAGGGTTCCGGAATCCACTAGAAATTAAGAAAAACTCTCTAATATATTATTGATTGAATACAAGTTAACCCTTAGGCTACAACTGTTAAGCTTAAATAGGTAAATAACAAACCCTAATGGGTCAATAATAACAAACTAAAAACAAAATAGAAAGTTCTAGAAAATTAGGTTTAAATAATAAAATACTACTAAATTACTAAGAAAACCATCCTACATCAGATTGGGTAAAATTTCTACATAATCTTGCAGAAACTTTGGTTAGACATAAGTGATAGCAGCATTGGACATATAGGATTGGCTTATTATACCAAATGAAGCAGAACTTTAATCCGCAATAGCATGTTTTGTTAATTTTTAAACTCAACTAAGTAGCAGTTCTAAACTCATAAGTTTCTTACATGAAAATATATATAAATAAGTGGCATTTTAATATTTCTTTTGCCTTTTCAGGTGGCCACAAGTTTCTTACATGGAAATATAGATAAATAAGTAAGATATTACTTCCACCTAAAATCAAACAAAGACTAGAAATAGTTAGAATAGGTATCCAAACAGTAAACCATCATCATAAAAAATAAATTCTTAATAAAAATAAAATATTCCCCACTTTATCTATGGGTGATCCTATTGACTCCATAATGGAAAGTTTAAGATCACATGTCAAGAGGATTGAGAACTTGTCCAATGAAGAGTACAGTTCCAGACAAACCTTCTCTGATCAAAAACAAGAAAGGGTGATCAGCCACAAATTCTATCTTCGGAGTGTCGTCACAGGAACAACAAAGTCTAGAAATAGTTAGAATAGGCATCCAAACAGTAAACTATCTTCATAAAAAATAAAGGGTTAAATATGTTATTGGTACTTACATTTTACGCCACTTTGAAGAATAGTCCCTACAATTCAATAAATGTTTTTAAAATGCCCACATTTTTATTCCGTTAGCATAAATAGTCCCTGCCGTTAAATTATTCTCAGTCACCAAACAGAATGGTGATGTGGCATTAAAAATTTAAATTAAAAAAAAAAACATTATTACCACCCAACACCACCGTATCCTTCTTCTTTTTCTATGTCCTCTCCACCACCACCACCATCAATCTCCTTGTCTTCCTATCCATCATCTTCACCTAACACCACTGTATCCTTCTTCTTCTTCTTCTATCTCCTCTCTACTAACATAACTAAAGTCACAACAACCACTCAAAACAAAAACAAAACAGATCCAATAACAGATACATCTCCAAGAACTTCAACAAACCTAGAACAAATTCAAAACCCGTAATTAAAACACCTAAAATTAAAAGTGAAATCCCTTCTGCTCTTCTGGTTACTGCGACCAAGACCCACCACCCTCTTTAACTCCCTCTGCCATCGGAAAATGATTGTTGGACACTGTTTTCGCGGGAACCAATTTGAACAACCCAGATCCACACCCACTCGGTATCATCATCATCATCATCGACCATGGAATACCATAACCCAACATTTACCATTAACACCACAACCTATTTTTTTTCATTTACGATTAAATCACTATCGAAGTTTCGGTCCGCAATCCTTGTGGTGTTAACAGGTTCCGACTGCCATCGATGACGACGATGGGTTGTTGCCGCCAGATGAAATTTTGGCGAGAGGATCTGTAATTAGATTTCTTTTTCAATTTTGGGTTTTGATTATTGAAGTTGAAGAAATAAATCAAAAAACTGATAGAGCATGAGGAGGTAGAAGGAGAAGAGAAGGGAGCTTGTGAAAGGGCAACAACAATAGGAAAAATTACGGGAAGTGAGGAAAAGTAAAGGTTAAAGGGGATTGAGTTTTTTTTTTCTTCTTTTTATCTTCAGTTTCAAAATAATTTTAAGTTTATAACAAATATTAAAAAAAATAGGATTCTTTTTATTTTATAATTACACATGCCAAGTTGCCAACTTTTAAAAAAAATGGGCCCTCTTGTCAAAAAAAAAAAAATGGGCCCACAATATTCCACATTAGCGTTCCGTTAACAAATAGACGGCAGGGACCAAATGTCACTAACGGAGTAAAATATAGGGATTTTAAAAACATTTATTAAATTGTAGGGACTATTCTTCAAAGTGGCGTAAAATGTAGGGACCGAAAACATATTTAACCCAAAAATAAATTCTTAATAAAAATATAAATTCTCCACTTTATCTTTTTTTTTTTTTTTTTTTTTTTTTTAGGGAAGTTCTCCACTTTATCTAATGGGTGATCCTATTGACTCCATAATTGGAAGTTAAGATTACATGACAAGAGGATTGAGAACTTGTCCAATGAAGAGTACAGTTCCAGACAGATCGTCTCTGATCAAAAACAAGAAAGGGTGATCAGCCACAAATTCTATCTTCGGAGTGTCGTCACAGGAACAACCATACTCCTCATCTTTGAAAGCAGTTGCCGCAGCAGCTTCAGTACCTGCTTCATTTACTTCAATAAAAGACTTGTGAAATATCTTGGAAACGACAAGGCTTTCACCAGCCACCGTTTTTGCCACACCTCCAATATCTAAAAAAGGTAAAACCACTCCTAGCTCCATCAGCATAGTAGAAGTTTCAAGTTCGAAAGAAATATTGAATCTTGGAATCCGGAAGGCACTAATTTGAACTTTTTGACGAGGAAGCTTGTGTTGTAAAAACTCAAATTCGGAAGCTACCTTCTCAATCAAACTTAACAATCCATCTTTTGCATCAGGAAGAAAAATGTAAAAAGAGAATTGACGTTTGTCTTCACCTTGCTCATAAGGAAGACGAAGGATCTTAAAACCATCAAAAACACTGATAAATTGCTTCTCATAATAACTGGTCATGAAGGGAACCTTGACAGAGTTGCCATTCAGAATGTGAAAATCATAGTCCTCTGTATCTGAAATATCGAACTGCTCCTCCCATGCTCCTTTAAAGTACAGTGCATTCGCACCGATGAGCACAACTAAGTCATCAACTGAGCCGGGTGGAAGTAGATTTTTTATCAAACCATTTGTCTCTTTTTCAGCCCATAAATTCACTTCTTCAAGCACTTCGGTAGCCTTTAAAACCATATAAAATACAAAAACCAGTTATGCAATTATGTTGCTAAATAAGTTGGATGCTAGAAGACAAAAAGTTAAAGAAAGTTGTATCCGTCAATTGCTTTCATAAAACTTGATATTTGATGCTCTAAAATCATTCTAGTTGAATAGTTGTATGCCAAAGGATCATCAAATTTTACTTCTAATCAGTAATATAAAACTATAAGAGGCATTTGAATAACAAAGGTTCCTCACATACATGGAATTGCTTTCATCAAGTTGTACTATCTGAATATAAAGCAATTATAAATATGAGCCTACTTTGTGATGAAATAAACAACTACTATTTTTTTTTTTATTAAAAGGAGACAACGATGACTATCTATGTTTAAAATAACATTTTCTCTAAAGAAAGTGAAACAAAATAAAAATAAAACCAATCGTTTGTGATTAGCAAGAAATCAAAGTAGGGCATGGATTGCAATGAAAAGAGGGAGATATACAATACATACCTTGTTCTTGAAATCAACAGACGACAAGGTGGCCTTATAATCATTAGATACGATTTGTTGGAAGGAAGGTTGCAGAGAACGGCTTTGATCAACCCACACTCCATTGACGAAAGAGAGGCAAGGACCACCGGAGGGAGCAGCATTGGAGAGGATGGCAGAAACGAGATGAGAAGCAAAGGAGTTGAGATGATCAGTTGATTTGGAGAGAAGGAAGTCGAGAAGCTGTTCTCTTGTGGGTCCGTCAGAGCCAGCAGCGATCATGCTGAGCGCAACTTGGAGGGAAAGTGGGGAAAACACAATGTTCTTCTCTGATTCTTTAGAGAAGAGATGTTTGGCGATTCTGAGGGAAACTTTTGTTTGGTTACTGATTGATTCAAGTATCATTCTTTTCTCTTTGGGCTTTGATTCACTGTGAGCCATGGTTCCTTTCTTTTGATTTTACAACGCAGCAACGAAAATTAAACCGAACAAATAAGTAAAAATAAATAAAAAATAGCAATTTAAGATTTCTATTTGTGAAGTAACTTAAACATGATTAAACTAGCAAACAACGAACAACATACCAAATCAAAACAACGAACAACATACCAAATCAATAGAGAGAGTGAACTAGCTATTCAATTCAATAATAATAGTTTTTGTGTGTTATTTTAACTAATCGGATTTCATATTTTAACTAATTGGATTCCATATTTTCTTGTGACATTGCTTCACTGACCTATATTAATACATTTCAGCATTGTAAATATTATTATTGTTTGTATTATTAAAATCACAGGTTATTGCATTAAAAAGACAGAAACTTAAATAACGAAAGAGTTACCATGAAGCAGAGGACGAGGAGACGCGGACGGTGTGACGGAGAGAGGAAATTAGGGTTTTGGAGAGAGAGAGAATAAGGAAATGAAGAAGAGGAAGAGACTATGAGAAATGAGTTCTTCCCGGGCTTTACTATTTATATTCCCCCGAATTGATGTATTATCCGAACCCCTAAACCGGTACCCTCGGGTCAGGTTAAACGGGTTAGCCGTTTAATTTTATACAACTTTTTTTTTTGTTCTTTCACTTCTTTGTTCATCAAAACTCCCTCCATTGATGCTTTTAGGTTTTTACATCAAATAATTATCAGTTTTTTCATCTTTCCACAATGTTTGAGTTTACTTTTTTGTAAGAATAATTATTGACAAAGCGTTATTTAATTCACTCTATACCTTCATATTAATAAGATTCATTTTTCTTAAGAATCAGAGGGTAAACAAAAAAAAATCACTCTCATGATACTTTTAGGTTTTAGAGAGTTTCTTTTTAGATTTCACAACATAAATTGAAAAAAAAAAATTCACAACAAAAATAAGGGGCTACATCGTAGAAAAAGTGCATAACTAATTTTCCCATTACTCCTCAAGAAAAATCGAAATCAGAAAATAAAGAAATAAATTGACTTACAAAACTGAAGCAGAGAACTGAAGAGGATAGCTGAGTCGGCAATAATAGGCATTCATATAACAATAAGTTTTTAAATTTTATTTGATACTACAACTAGGGTTAAGAATACATACCAAACGTGAGGCCCAAGATATCTTTGCTACAATCAGGGTTGATAAAATACAGAATTCTGCACTTCACCCAACACATTTTGCTCAAGCCCTGCAGCCGTTCCAAATTTACCCTTGCGCTAGTTAACTAACGCAAGTGTAAAACTATGCGCTAGTTAACTAACGTTGCGCAAAATAAGATGCGCAAATGTAAAACACTGCGCTAGTTAACTCACATAGTGTTAACACTTGCGCTAGTTAACTCACGCACTACTGATATATTAGTAGTGCAGTAAATGTTGTACTGATATGCATTGAATGCAATATGTGTCATCAAAGACCTGTAACCTTAAGATGCTCGTAATTGAACTGACTTACGCCAGTTTAAAAAGATTATTAGATAATACGACACAATCTATCAAAATTACACAAAAACATCGTTTTTTTTCACAATCACATAATCACACATAACGATCCAAACGGTCCAAATTACACAAATTCGCCGGTAATGACCCGTAATCATTTAAACACACTTAATGACACGTAAACGATCCAAATTACACAAATTTGTCCATAAATTTATAAAATTACATAATCTCACATAAACGGTCAAACATTACACTATTACACTTAAATAATGATTACACTTCAATGGATCGGACAAAAAGATACAAAGTATTATTCTCAACCATTACCCTAAACATGAAATCAACGTCGCTATCATCTTTGAGAAGTTGTGGATAATACACGGTCTTCCAGAAGTCCTCTTCATTATCCTCCCCCAAGTCCAGGCCTGACACATTTACGATCACATCACGTGTTATATGATTTGAACCAATTTGGATAAAGAAGGCGTCAAGTTTCGCCTTCAACTCGTCCAACTTGTGTGGGGTTTGCATTCAACCAAGCCCTTTTTTTAACATCTGCATAACGAACTTCAAGTTTAACCGGATCTTGTGCATCTTCAGACATGTTTCACTTCACAAAAATATAATGAAAAACAAATATGAGAGAAATGATATAAAATAAGTAGTTAAATAATTATTGACAAAGTAAGTAATGCGAGCAATAATTGGTGTGACATAACCGGCCACCAAAAAAATAATCCATTTCATTTAACATATATAATATTAGTTACATATTGGCCACAAATATCCAAATTACATAACCGGCCACCAAAAAATACGTCGGGGTGTAATACCACCAAAAAATATAACGAACACCGACCGACCTATAACTATCCTAACCTATAATAACCTATCTAAGAGATCTAGTGACATTCCTAAATTGTCGTCTTCTTCCATGTCTTCCGTCCATTCAAATTCTTGTTCCTTTTTTTGCGGGTGGGAGTATCAACACAAACAATTGGATTATGCTCATTTGTTGGTTTCTTTGGCGGCTTCGGCTCATTGGATATGAGTTCATTGTAAGCATTTTGTCTATCTAAAAATGCAAAATGCCAATTCTTCGCCTCACTAATCTTGTTTTTCATCCACTCCCTACAACTCGGTGGTAACAGACAACCTTCCTTCAAAATAACATGAAGATAGTGGTCAGGAATTAAGCAAAGATACATGATGTTGGAATGTGGATTAAGTGGAGGAGCACTTCGGATTGGGAAATATGTCTCACATGCACCACCCATTTCAAGCAAAGTCAATAGAACAACAGGTCTTTTGTAGCAAGAAGCAATAATGTGACCCATATCCGGAGTGGTCATCCACTTATTTACCGGCGCAACACCAATTGTACATTTTGGAGGGTATAAACCATTCAAGATTTTGTTATAACCCTCCAACTCTCTCGTCATCTTGATTTTTTTGTATTTGTGTTCAAAGACCGTTTTGTTCCTCCCAAAACTTCCTTGTATCTCACCAAATTGCACGACCAACATCTTGCAAATTTCATCCCAACATGATGCCAAATCACCCACGCTACTCCTCAAATATCTTTTCAACACTCCATGAGCCGATTCAATAATGTTGGTGGTTCTACACCCTAGATGCAAGACTTTATTCGTCCATGCCCTCACAAATTTTTCCTTAAGGTTCAAAACCGTGGTTTCAACATATTTAATGAATTCCAGAAATGGCATGCATACCTCTTTGAATTTCAATAAATTACTTGCATATGATTCCTCCGTAGGAGATTCGACCAACTCTCTCCAAGCGATCACGACTTTCTCAACAACTTTCTATTCTTCACCTTGTTCTTCTTCAATTCTTTCTTGTCAACCTTTGCACCCTTAGGAGGCTTTGGGTGAACTCTACAATCCGTGATGCACTTAGCCCTTACATTCTTCCCAATATGAAAATAACAAAGCATGGTGTATGTTTCAGGGAAAATTGTGTCAACGGCATTCATCAAAGCACCATCCCTATCGGTGACAATCACCTTAGGCATGTTGTCTTTTGAGGACAAGAGACCTTTCAACATCGTAAGTGCCCAAGCAAAGTTATCCTCTAGTTCAAAGTGAAGAAAGGCAAAACCAACGGAATACGTCATTTTTGTAGAGGTGCAACCAACTATCTCAAACAACGACATTAGTTAGTTGTTGGTTTTGTATGTAGAGTCCATGACCAAAATGGTCGGAAAGGTGTTGAGCAATTTAATTGACTCCGGATGAGCAAAAAAGATGTCTTCAAGAGTGGTTTCCTCACTATTGCATCTTGTGTAATAGACATATTTATGCTCCACCAGCTTCGAAATCAAGAATTGCAACTCCGTCGTGTCACCTCTTTCCCCCTTGCGCCATCTTGTTCGCACATTGTACACTTGCTTGATTGTTGTCACACTTTCTTCGTTATTTTGCTTCAAATTGGTGAGAATATTCCGAGGCACCGTCAAGCTCTTTGTCATTTCGATAACTTTTTCTTCTCCTCCGCACTAAGTCTACCCACAATAAGGTGTCCTTGTAACTTTTCCTCCAAGTCATGGTTGTGCATTCCACAAAGCATTGCAAGCCACCAATCATTTGTATCTTTATCAAAGAAACCTTTAAACCTAAACGGACAATTACATTTCCTTGAGTCGATGCCTTCAAGGTTCGGTTTCTTCCTTGTCTTAGGTGGCTTGTATATCCCACTCCTTTCACAGTGCATCGTCAAGTACGGTCTTTTTAAAACGGATTTATCTATACAAACACCAGATCCGGCCTTTACCCCTTGTCGACGAACCCAAGTAAGTAACTCTTCTCGCTCTCTCCATCTTGCATTTGTTGTCAAAAATGAGGCGGTGTCGCGAGCTTCACAAATAACACCGATAGGTACCGGTTTAGGTTCTTCAATTTTACCAATTCGAACTTGAATTGGAATTTGGACTTAAAACGGTTTCAAATTAACGGTTGGTTTGACATCGCTGGAACCTTCACCGGAAGCTTCATTTTTGGCCGGTTTCGGTTCAACGTCATCATACGCGACATTACTAATATCAATTACTTTATTTATCCTTAAACTTTCTGAATTCTTAAAAGATTCTGTTCAAGTATGTTTAAAATATTATGAAAAGACATTTAAAAATGTTTAGATTTTTTAATATCGGATGAATAAAATATAAATTTATAATATTAAAAAATCAAGATAAGGTATTGGAAGTTTGGAATAAAGCAACATGCTATGAAAATTTTATAGGGAAATCAAAGTTCCATTTTTTTTGGGACGGTGAACTCTCCGTTCAAAAGAAACATAAATAGCATTGTTGAAAATTCATAAGCGTAACATTATTATGATATAAAATTAAAGTTATATGTGGTAGGTCTGTAAATAGAATGTCATATTCTTAAATTAAAGGCTATGGTGAATTGTTGATAAAAAAACTAAAAACTAAATAAAAAATATTTATTGGGATCCAGGACAATAACTAAATGGTAACTATAAAGTATTTTGGCAAAATATATATTCCATATATCTTTTTGCTACTGTAAGAACTCACTCTTCCATGCATAGTGTAATTGTAATATCTTGAGTATGAGACTCATATACTATCCGTTGAGAACTCTAGTCAATTTACATATGCCATCAATGCACTCATACTTTCGAACCTCAGTATTTTCTGGGCAATCATTATCAGTTCTACAAACAACATATCCTACAGTGAAATAATATATATAATTAAATAATGTTTGCAAAATGAAATAAAGATTATATACAAACTACAAACTAAAGAAGGAAATTTGAAAAGGATGGAAAAATAATTACCCTCAACATTATTTGCAACAAGAAATAGGAAAATAAAAAAGATTATAGCATACACAAACTTATAAGTGTTGGCCATATCTTTCTCTCTTCACATGGAACAAATATAATTTATTTGATCACTTTATAGTATAAACCTCATGGTGTGTTATGAAAAATGTAAATACTTTTACCTCTTAAGCACTTTTAAAAGTCCCTCTCTAAATTTAAAATTATTATTAAATGTCTCTTAAGAAGATCAGTGTGTTATATTTGTCCATTTACTACACTTAATAAAGGTGTACCGTAAAAAGCTTGCTAATCATTAGAAATTAATATTTTGGTAATTAGCTTTATTACTTTTGATAATCAAAAGGGGAAATTTAAAAAATAATAATTGATAGACGTTTGGCAAGTGCACCAAATACTATCGAAGTAGTAAAAATATCGATCTCACAAGGACTGTTTTTAATCTCAATAATTCAATTACGTTGCACTTTAGGATGTATAAAAATTATTTTGTTTGCCACTAGGCAGTAGATTGGTTTGTTTCATAAAAATTATTTCATAAAAATAATGACAGAAAATAAAGTTGGTTTTTAAGAATAAGAGAGAGATGAGTTTAGGTCTTTCGAATCATCGATGTTCCCTTAATTGTTATGATGCACCTATTCTTATGAATGATTTTCTAATCCTACGATAGTTAACAAAATAGTCCTAATCAATCCCTTGAGTTAGGACCCTCTTCTCAAACTACATCCCCTAATTCCTTAGGTGGTCTAATAATCTTTGAAGGTTTAAGCACGTTAACCTAATATCACTAACAAACGATTATCTATTCCTAGACTAACCATGTTTATTAGAACAATTCAATAGGTCTAAGTCAAAATCTATGGTCAGTAGTCATTCGCTCTCACTAAATCATGTTTATATTTGATCAGGATATAAAAAGCATTAAGAACAATTGAATTGAATAAAGACTAGAATATCATTCACAATAAGTGGAGTTTCACAACATCATGTATCAATCAGGGTTACAAAGAATCATCTCAGACCTAACCTCTAATGGATTTAGCTACTCATAATGGTTTTTACAAATAACATAATCATTAGAGGAATTTAAACATACACAAAGTGATGGAAGGATGAAGAAATCGTCCTCCTTAGCAGTTTTGTAGTCTCAAAATCGCACTTTGCTCTCCTTGCTTCGTAACCCTTGTTTTTGGAATAGACTTCAGCTTAAATAGGCACAGAATATCGCCCAAATCGTGTCACATTTTAAGTGAATCGTGACACGATTTCACCTTGTGGAGCAAGAAACTGAATTAGGGTTTCACCAAATCGTGTCACGTTTTACCAATCGTGACACATTTCTTAAATGTCGAAACAAGTGTTCTGATGCTTCCCAAATCGTGTCACATTTTTACCAAATCATGACACGTTTTCCTTTTTGCATTTTCTTTAGTTTTTTTGCTCTTTTTGCTGCATAAGTCTCCTTGTGAACTCCATTTTGTGAACAAATTACATAAAAAATTACATAATGACAAGGTGTCATCACAACCCCAAACTTAAACCATTCCTTGTCCTCAAGGAATTTACTTGCAAAGCTGACAATCGACAGTAAAATAACAATTACCTGATCAAGCGATAGTACCCAAAAGTTCACACCTTACTAGCTAAAGATGAGCTAGTTTGACTTGTACGCATCCACCAATACACAACTCCGCGCAAAAAATTGAAAAGGGTTCACACATAGTCGACATGCGATCTACATATTACCATATGCTTGAAAAGTTTCTAAACGTCAATCAAAATCTATGTCAATACACTTTGAGGTCTTTAAGGGTTATAACGGGGCTTAGGTGAAGGTGGGATAATATTTGGATAAGTAGGCTTCGCAAAATTTGAGTTAGGCATTCCTACAGAAATTAAGCACAAAATTCAATCCAACATTCATTCACCTTATAGAACAACAATTACAAAGGTACTAGAGAATATTTATAACAGTTGGGACAATCGAGTTTGAAGTTACTCAGATTTTCAATGTTTTGTCCCTTTTTCATTATATTTTCATCATTTTTTTTATACACCATTTTTGTGTGTATTTTTCATGATAAAGTTCATTCCTTGTTCTCTTATTCTCTAGTACCCCCACCCCAAACTTAGTTGGTTGCAAATTCCAATAGCAACCTCAAACTTAATCTTTAGCAACATTCTACAATGCCTAACTCAGAAAAACAATAAGGGACAAGTCCTAAAAGTCTCTAAGCTTGTAATGTAGTTTGTCACCGAACAAAAAGTTCTAATCCTACCGGCTCAAAGTGGTTAAGAAAAGGATAAAATATAACAATTATAATCAGGGTAGGCTTCAAAAGGCTCACAGGACCAAGCACTTTTGCCTCAGTGCACTAATGACAAAGATCAATCAACAGTAGAGAAAAATCGCAAGTTCTAGAAATGTAAATGCATGGAACATTCTATATAAGTAAATTGAAAAATAAAATTTGGCCATGAATCCTTACAGTTTAGATATCTGGGAGTTGTGAATACCTACCTTTAACTGCCGTACACTTCGCCTTTGAAACACAAGTCACTCCTCCTTTTGAACTTTTGGAATACCACTTGAACAAACGTTTGTTACTAAACTGTAAAAAGTCAACTAAACAAGCAAATTCATCAATAATAAACAAGTGCTGGAATAATTACATAAACGGGGGGTACAACCGAGTTAAACTTATAAAATCAAGTAAAATTGTTCGAACATAACATTAAGAGTACATAACCAAAATGCTGAAACAAAAACAGAAAAATAACAAAAGGTGGACCATCAGTAGTCCACTCAATCCTGCATCTGGTCCTCCAGAATCCATGTGCTGGGGTTCTCCTCTGCATAAGTGTTCTCTCTAAAGTGATGTCTAGACTGGGCGCCACCAGCAGCAAAGTCATCTCTGATCTCCTACTCTCTCGCCTGAGCTCGACCTCTGGTGACTTCAAAGTAGTGGTCCATAGCCTCCTAAGACCCATCAAAGCGCTCAAAAGAGCCTGTCATCTTTCTCATGTTGAGGCAGACCGCCTCAGTGAACTCCTGACCAAACCTAGGACGGTTCCAATACTCTTGATCTGACACCTTATTCATCTAGTTGACATGGCCAAACATGTAGTCCAGCATCATAGGATGAATAGGTGCATAGGCACTCTGCTGATTGCTCCCCTCTCCAGCAAATGTCTGACTTTGAGGTGGTGGCTGAGGCTGATGTGGTGGCGGTGGCTGTGGTTGTGGCTGTCCTGCTGCTGCTGACTCGGCAACCGGAATGGCATGCATGCGCTCGTGATAATCCTTGACGAAGCCATCCATGTATGTGTCATTGATCGGCTTCATCATTGCTGCACTCAGATCATTTGCGAACAAATCGCACTCTTCCTCCTCACAAAGCCAATTGATAAGGCTCAAGTGAGGGAGGGCCTTCTTGGTACCTGATGCAAACACATAAATATTATCGGCAATTAACTCACCAACATTGATGGGTGGACCATCAAGAATAGCAGACAGCGTAAGCAAGTGGGGCAGTAGAATCTCTGAAGTACAAGAGGTGCCCTCCAAAGTTTGCACCACAAAAGATGCCCACGCCTTAGCATAGGGCTTGAAGTCAGCCCTCAACAACATGTGCGACCCTCCATGCCACTTTGCACCCTCTACATAAATCTACAACAATAACTCTTCCCACCTCTCATCATCCCAGTTCTTGCACTCCTCCATCCTCCTATTGACATCACATGCCTTTAGTGGCACAATCTTTAGCAACTGGTTGATCCTCTCCGGGCTATAGTCAATCTCTTTCCCCCTCACATAAGACACATACTTCTTCCCCATGTACCTAGCATTGGCATAAAACTCTATCCCCACCGTCTTGTTCGCCTGCTCAAAGATCATGCTTACAAGGGACTCCCACCCTCTCTCAGTAATCACTTGGTGGAACTCTGGGTTTGAGATGAGTTTAGTGAAGTCAAACGCTCTCTCTGGGATCACCCTATAGCCTCGGATGTCCTTGAAACGGTCTCGGGCAGCATTGTTGTAAAACCGGTGGTTTATGGACGGTGGTGGTGCGGTGTTAGGGTTAGGTTTAACGGGTTGTTTGCGTTTGGGGGCGGCTTTGGCTTTCTCTGATGGTTGGGTTGGTGCTTGTGATTTGCCTTTGTTGTGTGTCTCAACCATGGTTTAGGTTGGGTGGTTGCGTTGATGAAAGTTAGGGTTTGAAGGGAAAGATGAATATTATGGTTAGGGTTAGGATGGAGATGATGATTATGATGAAGTTTGGTTGTTTGTGGGTGATGATGAAGGTAGTTGATGATGGTTTGGTGATTGGAAGATGAAAAGATGAAGATTTTTGGTAGAAAAGGGTTGGAAGTTCGTAGGTTAGGGTTCTGGGAAAATTTTGGCAGAGTTTGGCTACTTTTGGAAGTGAATGGAATGAAAATCGTGTTGGGTTTATTTATAAGCTGGGCAAATCATGTCACGTTTGGCCAAAAACGTGCTATGATTTGTGTTTGTAACGGTAAAAATAGTGTCACGTTTGGGCAAAAATCGTGTCACGTTTGGGCAAAAACGTGTCACGATTGCTCTTTTTGAAAAAATTTCTTGCCCAGAAATCGTGCCACGTTTTGGCCAACGTGTCACGATTTCTTAATGTCGAAAGCCACCAGTTTGAGACTTAGAAAAATTTTGAAGTGCCAAAATCGTGTCACGATTTCAGTATCGTGACACGTTTTTCAAAATGTCGAATGGGCATAAATTTAACTTAGAAAAATTCTGTGAAGAACTTCAGAGGGAGGCAAAATCGTGTCACGATTTGCCTAAAACGTGTCACGATTTGCCCAGTATTGGACTTGAAAAATTTTTGTTCCTCTGTTTGTTTCAGCTAAAATCTTTTTGTATTTTTGATTTTTTTGAAAGCAATAAAAGTTAAAATACTACCTGAACAATAAAATGTGGGTTGCCTCCCACCAAGCGCTTTTTTACCGTCACTAGCTTGACTGTCGACGACCTTTAGAGGTCCGTCAAAATAAGCCCTACCCTTGCTTTCGGTAGGTCGCCACCCAGATATGGCTTAACTCTCTGCCCATTCACCTTGAAACTTCGATCACCTTCAGGTGTCATCAACTCAACAGCTCCATGAGGTGACACACTTTTTACCAAGAACGGTCCTGACCACTTTGACTTGAGCTTTCCAGGAAACAGCTTCAACCTGGAATTATACAACAAAACTAGTTGCCCACAGTTAATATCCCTAGACACTAAGTTTTTGTCATGATACCTTTTAGTTCTGGCTTTATAGATGAGCGCATTTTCATGCGCTCTAAGCCTCATCTCCTTAAATTCATTAAGTTTCAAGAGTCTCTTCTTACCAGCAGCTTTTTGATCAAAATTTAAGGCCTTAATGGCCCAGTATGCTTTATGTTCTAGCTCAACTGGAAGACGACATGCCTTCCCATAGACTAATTGATAGAGTGAAAGCCCTAGATGAGTCTTAAAGGCTGTCCTATATGCCCAAAGTGCGTCATCTAATTTTTTTTGACCAATCTTTCCTATTTGACGCAACTGTCTTCTCTAGTATCTGTTTTAGCTGTCGGTTTGAAACCTCTGCTTGACCACTTGTTTGTGGGTGATAGGGAGTTGCAAATTTGTGCCTTATGTTATAATTTTTGAGCACATTTTCAAGAAAATTATTGCAAAAGTGCTTCCTCCCATCATTGATCAAGACTCTAGGTGTTCCAAACCTAGTGAAAATGTTCTTATGCAGGAAGTTAACAACAGTCTTGGCATCATTAGCAATACATGGTATCGCTTCAACCCATTTTGTGACATAGTCCACACAAACAAGAATATGGAGAAAAGAATAAGAGGAAGGGAAAGGTCCCATAAAGTTGATGCCCCAACAATCGAATGGTTCAACTTCAATGATTCCTGAAAGGGGCATCTCGTTGCTCTTTTAGATGTTACCTGTCATTTGGCATTTGTCACACTGTGCAACAAAGTCGTGGCAATCCTCGAAAAGGGTGGGCCACCAGAATCCACTTTGCAGAATTTTTGCAGCGGTTCTTTCTCCACTATGGTGGCCTCCATAAGCTGAGCTATGGCAGTGCCACATGATACTATGAGCTTCCTCACTTGCAACACAACGTCTCATCAAACCGTCAGTGCCTAACTTAAACAGATAAGGGTCATCCCACACGTAGTGATTCGCATCTTTGAAGAACTTTTTCCTCTGATGATAACTCATGTCATCAGGAACTATGTTACCGGCCTTAAAGTTCGCAATGTCAGCAAATCATGGCCTTTCTCCAATAGCAAATAGTTGTTCATCAGGAAACTCGGCCTTGATGGTCTTCTCTTTCTTAGTCACCTCATCATTCTCCAACCTTGAGAGGTGATCAGCTACCACGTTCACTACTCCCTTTTTGTCACGAATCTCAAGATCAAACTCTTGCAACAAAAGGATCCACCTCAACAGCCGAGGCTTTGAATCCCCTTTGGTTAAGAGATATTTCAGAGCTGCATGATTTGTAAAAACAATGACTTTGGAGCCTATTAGATAAGAACAAAATTTTTCCAATGCAAAGATTACTGCAAGCAACTCCTTTTCAGTTGTGGAATAGTTAATTTGATTTTCATTTAAAACCTTGCTTGCATAGTAAATTGCATGGAAAAATTTGTTCTTTCGTTGGCCTAGGACTGCACCAACAGCATAATCACTTGCATCACACATAAGTTCAAAAGGTAAGTCCCAATCGGGTGCAATGATTATTGGTGCAGTTACCAACTTGGTTTTAATCAAAGAAAAAGCATCTAAACATTCAGAATCAAAATTAAACTCATTTTCTTTGACTAAGAGGTTACAGAGGGGCTTTGAAATTTTAGAAAAATCTTTTATGAAACGCCGATAGAAACCGGCATGCCCCAAGAAACTCCTAACTCCCTTAACATTAACAGGTGGGGGAAGTTTCTTGATAACCTCTATCTTAGCTTCGTCCACCTCTATACCTTTAGCACTTATTTTATGCCCCAAAACGATGCCTTCAGTTACCATGAAATGGCATTTTTCCCAGTTTAAAACAAGGTTAGTTTCGGTGCATCGTTTAAGGACAACATCTAGGTGAAACAAGCATTGATCAAAAGACTTACCAAACACAGAAAAGTCGTCCATAAATACCTCTATGTTCTTCTCTATCATGTCAGAGAAGATGGAGAGCATACACCCTTGAAAGGTCGTCAGCGCATTACACAGCCCAAAGGGCATCCTCCTATAAGCAAATATACCAAATGGACAAGTGAAGGCAGTTTTCTCTTGATCTTCCAGAGCCACCGCAATCTAATTATACCCCGAATACCCATCCAAGAAACAGTAAAAGGCTTGGCCAGCCAATCTCTCTAACATTTGATCCATAAATGGTAGTGGAAAGTGGTCTTTCCTTGTTGCGGTGTTCAACCTCCGGTAGTCTATGCACATTCTCCAACCGGTGACGGTGCGTGTGGGTATTAATTCATTCTTTTCATTAGCCACCACCGTCATTCCTCCTTTCTTAGGCACCACATGAACTGGACTTACCCATGAACTATCAAAGATAGGGTAAATCATGCATGCTTCCAGTAACTTAAGCACCTCTTTCTTCACCACTTCCTTCATTGTTGGGTTTAGTCTTCTTTGAGGTTGAACCACTAGTTTGTATTCAGCCTCCATGTGTATTTTGTGCATGCAATAGGCTGGACTAATTCCCTTTAAATCAGAAATGTTCCACCCTAAAGCTCCTTGATTGTCCCTCAACACCCTCATCAATTTTTCTTCTTGTAAAGGTGTCAAGGTGCTGCTGATAATTGCTGGTTTAGAAGCATCCTTGCTAAGGAAAACATACTTCAAGTGAGAAGGAAGTTCTTTCAATTCTGGATTTTTCTCTCCTCCTCCACTCAAAGTAGGTGCACCGGTAGAGTCTTTACCAACTAGTTCTTCAATTTTCACCGGCCCCAACTCTGGTTTGCTTGCCTCAAGTTGCTTGACACAATCACTCACCTCAAGATCTTCATCCGGCTCACAACTCTATAGAATTTACAATTGTTCTTTCCATTGGTTGTGTTGGTTGAGGTTCACGGGAATTGTCTTCAACGATTTCATCAACAACATCAATCCGGTAACACTTTGGGTTTTCATCTCGGTGTTTCATTGCTTCAAAGATATTGAACACCACTTGCTCGTTATGGAATCTCAACATTAGCTCTCTCATCTCAACATCAATCAAAGCACGACCCATTGCAAGGAAGGGTCTTCCTAGAATTAGTGGTATTTCTTCATCTTTAGCCATGTCTAAGATCACAAAATCAGCTGGAAACACTAGATCATTAACCTTAACTAGTACATCTTCAAGCACACCGAAAGGGTAAGAGATTGACCGATCAGCTAGAGTAATGGTCAGTCTTGTTGACTTTGGCTCACCACATCCAAGCTTCTTCATCATTGAAAGGGGCATCAAGTTGATACTTGCCCCTAAATCACATAAAGCTCTACCAATACCGATCAAATAGAACAAGGGATAGTAAAAGCACCAGGATCTTTTAGCTTAGGTGGTAGCTTCTTTTGAAGAATAGCACTATAATTCTTGGAAAGAGAAATGTTCTCATCATCTTTTGGCTTTCTTCTTCCCGTTAACAAATCCTTCATGAACTTGGCGTACAAAGGCATTTGATCAAGAGCTTCACCGAAAGGAATGTTCACCTGAAGTTGTGAGTTAAGTTGCATGAACTTCTTGAATTGTCCTTCCTCCTTCTTCTTCTTCTTATCGAGATGAGGATATGGAAGCTTTACATATGATGGAATAACTTGTGGTTTATCTCCATCCTTCAATATTTGACTCTTTGACTTCCTCAAGATTGAATCTTCATCTATCAATTTCTCACTTTTTTCTCCCACTCTTTTTTCCTTCTTTTCATTTTAAACTACTCCTTGATCATTCTCCTTTGCAACTACACCATGTTCACTTTCTTTTTCAACTTCACCAACCTCCCCTACTACTTCATCAACTTTCTTTGGAACTTTTGGAACTATAGAGAACCTTTTTACTCCTCAATTCAATAGCATTACATGACTCGTTCTTAGGGTTTTCTTTAGTGTTACCTGAGAATCCGCCTTTGTTTTGTTCAGCCAATTGCTTAGCTAATTGCCCCAGCTGAGTTTCAAGCATCTTCCTGGTGGCTTCGTTGTTCTTTCTCTCAGCCTCTTGACTCTTCTTCATCTCTTCAAAGTTTACTTGAGTCATCTTCATAAAGTTCATCATAGTTTCCTCGAGAGCTGAAGGCTTTCTTGGTTGTTGTTGTGGAGGATTAAACATCTGAGAGTTCAAAGCATTGTTATTTGAGTAGCTCAAGTTGGGATGCTTGTTGATGCCTGGAGTGTGATAGGGCCAAACCGCAAGTGCACGGCCTATCGAAGTAATAGTAGTAAGAAAGAGTATCGTTCTGCTAGGGAGTTGTTCAACTTAATTAACCTTTAAAGAATGATTAGAGGAGAAGAAAGTTTGATAAAAGGAGGTTTGATTGCTGAAGGTAAATAACAATAATAATAAAGAGCCTTGGGATTATTGGTTTGTCATAATAACAAATCTTTCACTAAACAAGGCTTTAACTTCTAATTCCATGGTTTACACCGTAATTTCCTAAGACCGGTTTCCCTTTAGCCCCTCACCTTTCCGATGAAAGTCCGGTGAGAGTTTACTTCTAGTAACCAAGCCTATTTCGCTGACTTGATTACTAGAAGATGCTTATAAGGATTGAAACTACTTGTGTCTCAATAATTGCAAAGACTATTTCGCTGCCTTTGCAATTATTGTCTAGATTCACTTGTTCCAACATCAAAGCTTCGCTCTCGCTTTATGAATTGATGTTTGGGATAATGGATTAACGATTATCAAACCCTCCGCTTTCGCTTCCACAGTTTGATAATTGTTAATTCATGTTAAAACGGTGAATCTAAATTAGAAATTACAGTTACATAGAATTAGGGTTAAAGCTTGGTTCGTTAGGATTATGTCATTAGACTTCCCAACAATCCCAAGACAAAGAATTCTACTCACTCATGTTCATCGTAGACATGGGGGAAGAAGAGAGAAGACAATAAAATAAATGGCGAAAGAAAGTAAATAGAAATAAAGGACTTTATTGAAATAATAGTAACTAAATAAATTCTCAATTCAAAGGTGAATGTTTATGGTGGAGAGCTACTCTATTTATAGCTTTACAATCGACTTAGAAACTAAGCAACTAAAAGGGCAAAACAGTAAAGCTGCAACAGGGTAACTTGGGCTTGAAGAAAAGCAACAAGAGTGGCTTCTAGAGGTGGCACGGCCATGCCACATGTTGGCACTGGCCGTGCCAAGCTTCTGACTTGGTGGGAACATATTTTTGTTCTGTATCTTCGTATTTTCGCACTGTATTTGCTCCAGTCCTCTTTCTGTTGCTCCAAGACACCTTCCACCATATATTCGTTCCTAAAATATAATAAAAAGCAATTTGTAGTAAATGATTCAAAAAGGAAATAAATATGCAATAAAATAAAATCAAATCTTATTAAAACTAAACTAAAAAATGCATTAAAATAGACTAATTAATGACTCATCAAACTCCCCCACACTTGAATCTTTGTTTGTCCTCAAGCAAAAGGCAATGGACATAGCAGCAACTAAAAGATTATCATGGCAATACTATTAAGAACACATGTCTCCAAGAAAGGTTTTGTTTCAAGTACACTAATCATAATTTCAAACATTCCTCATGAACCTATTCAACCCAACATCAAGTCTCAAGTGAGTGTGTGTGTGCAGTCCAACCTTTCTCTTGCTCCTTTATAAGACAGATATTATGAGGAACAGGTTCTATCCTTAATGCTAAAGTAACCGAGAAAAGTCCTTTCTTCATTTCATATAAGAGTGATAGGAGTTTAAGTTAAAATTAAATTAGATAAACAATTAAGCACAAAGGGGCTGCAGATGCTTAGGGGCTATCTATCCTCATAGGAAGTCTTCTCGGATGTAATTGTCCTTTCCCCCTAGATTCAAAATCACCCTAAGCAGTGCTGCAAAATTTTCTTTTATTTCATCTCCGCGTAGGAAGTCTTTTTGGATGTAATTGTCCTTTCCCCCTAGCATTGATGAATTTGTTTCACCTTAAGTTCAAATTAGGGAGTCACCACCACAATTAGGAAGTTAGGGATTGTCCTTTCCCACACAAACTTATACTACTTTTACTCTTAAGACTTTAAAGGGTCTAAGTTAACACTAAAGATAGAATGTGCTCCTTAAAATACCTATTCATACATTTGCTCAAAGATTGCAACCGGGTGCTTTTCTCATTGGAGATTTTTCACAATAAAACAAGATGTGGGTATAGCAAGAACACAAGAAACACAAGAAACTACTTTCATGTACAAGAAACAACCTTTTAAAGAAGAGACAAAACAAAAAAAATTATGCCATATTTTACATTAAAAACAAGCTACTAATCATGCCTTTCGCAATAAAAACAAAACAAAAGAATAAAGTTCAAGGGAGTTTGGAACACTACGACTCTAGACACTTTATTAGGCTCCCACCAGACTTAGGAGAAGCATTGTCCTCAATGATTCAAAAAGAAAGAAAAGTAGAGGAAGAGGAAAGCTCACAATTTTATTGAGGTCCATAGTGGATTTTGGAGGTGAAGGTGTTGCATCATGTTTCGGAGCATTTGATTGTTTTCTTCATTTATTCTATTTCTCCTTTGGACATTGTTCCTTTCAACACCTTATCTTTGATGCTCGGTGCTTATTTTTTTTTTTTTGAACTTTGGTTTGTATCCATGCCCGCCGTTCATCATTATAGCTTCCACCGGCTTCTTGTTCATGGTGCAAGTTTGCACCTACCTCCTCTTCATTACCATCATCATCACCATCATTATGTACCTGTGGGTTAGTACCAACATAAAGCAAATTTTCCACCTACTCCAGACTAGTTAAGTCCAGATTAGATAGAATAATCAAACAATAAGCTCTAATAATTTTTCATTCATATTGGTAATTGTGAGTAGGGTCATGGGTTCTAAGTAAGGACAAAGTAGTGAGAGTATATAAGTCTAGATAATAGTTCCACTCTACCCTCTTGATCCCTTGATTCACACTCACCCCAAACTAGCAAGAAAAATGATGATCCCACCTACCATTATATCACCCTTATCATCCGGTTTCTTTTTAACAATTGAAGAAAGATAATCTAGCAAATAATAACCAATTTTAATATGATGGTTATAAAGCATAGCCCACAACATAAACAGCTCTCATCATTCCATACCTCTTTCCTACTCTATACGGTGCAAGCCATAACCCTTTGAAGGTACCTAAGCACAGGGTTGTGTTATTCAACATCCTAATCACATATTCATCTATTTCTAGTCTATCCATAGCATTAACATCAAGGTACCTGTAAGGAGAGATAGTTCTAGAGATTAGAGATTTATACCTATTCCTTTGCTCGGGATCCTTGAATTTGATCCTATGATTGCGGGCTGTTGATTGCTTCTTGCACCACTTCCAGAGTCTTCAATCTCCTTACCTTTCCTCTTGGATGCCATTGACCTTAGTTTTGATTTTTGGTTGTTTTGGGTGAAAAGGGTTGGTTGATGATGTTTGGGTTTAAGTGAGGTTTAGAGAGTTATGGAGAAAGGATGAAAGATGGTATTTTGAATAAGGAAAAAAAAATAGAAAAAAAAAATTTTATTTTTTTTTTTCAAATTTTTTTTTTTTGCTGAAAGGTTGGCACGGCCGTGCCAAACAATTTTTTTTTTTTGATTTTTTTTTTGGTCAACAGCTTCAACTTTCTTTCACTTTTTTGCATCATATTTGGACAAATACCTACAAAAAAATTTAAAATAACACAAAACAAAAATAAAAGCAATAAAATTCATGGATTGCCTCCCACGAAGCGCTTGTTTAGAGTCACTAGCTTGACGGTTAGAAGGTGGTTTATCTATCCTATACCCAATCTCTCAGAAAGGGACAATGACATCAAACAAACATTCTCTCCCAAATCACACATGACTTTCTCAATGGTTTCAGATCCTATGACACAAGGTAGGGAAAAGCTTCCTAGATTCTTAAGTTTAGGAGGCAATTTGTTTGGAAGTATTTCAATAAAATTCATAAACTGCTCATCTAACTTGGACTCATCAAACCCTTGTGTTAATGGAATTTCTCGCTCTTGAGATGGTGAAACAAATGACTTATCATTCTCTCCCATGGCTTTCTCACCTTGAGGCTCATCACTCCCTATTTCTCCTTCATTGTTTTTAACTTTCACAACTGGGTCCTCTAATTGTTTACCACCCCTAAGAATAACATCACTTATATGGTCTTTGGGTTTGGTTTCAATATGTCTTAGAAGGACTTTGGAGGTAGGAGAGGAAGCAGCCGCTTGTTGGGCTGCTTGAGAGATTTGAGTCTCTAGCAATTTGTGGTGAGTAGAAATGGAGTCTTCTTTTGAAGTAAGTTTGGCAAGAGAGTCACTCAAAAATTCAGTTTGATTTTGAAGCTTTTGGAGCTGCTCGGATTGATTTATAATAAAATTTTCTAAAAAGATTTCCAAGCTAGATTTTTGAGGGACTCTTTGGTTATTTTCATAACTGGGTGGTGTTGTTTGTCGTCCAAAAAGATTTTGAGGGGTTTGAAAAAAAATTTGGTTGATTCTAAACCCTTGATTATATTGAGCATAGTTTACTTGCTCAGGACCTCTAACAACTCTACCTAGTTTGCAATCAATGCCAATATGGCCAAATATTCCACAAAGTTCACAAGGTGGTGAAACAGGAGTAGGTGCGACAATACTTACATTTAATTTATCAAATTTTTGAAAAAGTATGTCCACCTTAGCAGATAGATGATCAAGGGGAGAAATTTCATACATACCTGCCTCTTGTTTAGAGGGTGAAGAAGCAGTGATGGCTCTCTCGATTGTCCATTGATATTGGTTTTGTGCCATGTCCTCGATCAAAGCATATGCTCCTATGTATGTTTTATTCATCAAAGCTCCACCTGCAGCTGTATCAATATAAACTTTTGCGGTATATGAAAGACCATTATAAAAAGTGTGAATAATAAGCCAATTCTCTAAACCATGATCGGGACAAAGTCTAAGCATTTCTTTGAAACGCTCCCACGCATCGTAAAGAGATTCTCCATCTTTTTGAGTGAATTGTATGATTTGATTCCTTAATTGGACGGTTTTAAAATAGGGAAAGAATTGGGCAAGAAAAGCTTGCCTCATTTGTTGCCATGAAGTGATTGAACCAAGTTTCAGTAAATGAAACCAAGTACCAGCCCTTCCCCCTAAGGAGAAAGGAAAGTAGTGCATCCTTACGACCTCTTGGTTTGCATTTACGGTTCCACTGAGTCTTAAAAAGGTTGAAATATGAAGATTCGGATCCTCAGTGGGTGATCCGAAAAATTGATTTTGCTGCACTAAGTCAACAAGTGCAGGTTCTATTTCAAAATTGTCGTCAACCGTTGGGTACACAATAGCATCGTATGACTCATTTGAAAATGGGATTGCATACTCTTTGAGAGAACGTTCTTTAGCCATATCGTTATTATCTTCCCAAGAAGTTAAAGGCAAAAGAAGAAATAGAAAAAGAAATAAAATAAGATAAAATAAAGGAAAAGATTTTTTTTTTCTTTGGAAAGAAATACAAATATAAAATAAAATAAAATAAAGCAAAAGATTTTTTTTTTAAAGAAATATAAAAAGAAATAAAATAAGGAAAAAGATTTTTTGTTCTAATCACT